>NC_142612.1:52222435-52847435 GCF_059453375.1 Lepisosteus platostomus | reverse complement strand
TTGCGTCTCGCGCAGGACTCGGCGATCTCCCCCATGCCGATCCGACCACAGACCCTGGCCGGGAGAAACCTCCTCCCGGCGCGCTGGGTGAGCGCTCCGGGCTGCTAGGTGGGCTGGCATGCAAGTGGGATCTAGCCTGTTTTGCTTCCAGTACGGCAGCATCTAACTCCTTTTGCCTTTCCTGGCTGAGTTCATTTAAACTCTCAATTTCTTTTTCTTTTTCTTTCAAGCTCGCTTCCAGGTCTCTCCTAGCTACCTCAGCCGCAGTTTCTCTAGCAGACAGGTCATCTAATTTACCTAAAACTTCCCTGAGTCTGTCTTCACTTTCCTCATTTTTCACTCTCTTTTCTCTGATTATATCCAGCAACTCAACTCGCTCCGCCTTATATCTTTCTAGCTTTCCCTGAAGCTTTTGAAACTTTGTCAGCTCGGACAAAGACAGTTCCAGCTGTTTAGCTAGATTTAAGGCGAAACTCGATAGGACCTGAACTGCATTCACGGACCCTCCTGTGTTAAGCTGGTTCGCTACTTTAGCTACTAAATCTACTTGCAGCTTCTCAATATCATCAAAGTTCAACTTTTCGATACCGCTCCAGTAACCAGGATTGTCGTCGCTAGAAATAGTACTTATAAGCGACTCCACTTCAGACATTTTAGCAGCCATTGTGATTACGTCAGAGAAACGTTAAGAGTATTACTTTTTTTTTCTTTTTACTAAAATACAGTATGGAATTTAAACACCCGAGCAGATGGATTTCCAATCAGCACACGTTACACTAAACGCTAGAAAACAGGGGGATTTCTTTGCGCAGTTATCAGCACACCCGGTATTCGCGTATAGAAGCCGCGGCGCTGTGCTGAACTTGAACTCACAGCAATATCAGTTATTCTGTGCGATTGATTCTCATTTCATTCTTAACTCCGCCCACCCAGGGACCCCATTAAATGTAGTGGTTTTGATGGGTTTACTGAGACAATTATTAATTGTAGCAGTAATCACGAGGTTGTTCGTCGGGGCTTTTAGAAAATCAATCGTCAGAACAACTAACAACGCACACACACGGGTTCAATACACGGGATACATTTATTAATATAACTGTGCAACAAACATATACTAGTCTGCCTGGATAGGAGCGGCAGACCTTACGGTGAGGGTTATCAACATACAAGGTATATAATCTCGAAGAGATGCAAACACAAAGAGATACACAACAGAGAATATATGTCAATATATATCGTTCGGTTACCAAATCGCTAATCAGTGTTATTACCCACTGTTACTCCAAACTCGGAAGTAAATACATTACTCATGAATTAAATTGATAACAACTTGTGTTGAGGTACAATTGAATTCTCGAGACGCAATGTAGAACATGGGGTTTACTTATCCACTGTGTTTGGATTTGGAGTTTCCCGGCACGAACACCAAACCAGCTGACAGGCTCTGTTGCAGCCTCTGTTGCAGCGGTTGTCCAATGGGCGTTGTGACGGCGTCCTCTGGCTTCAGGCCAACCAGTCGAGGTGCAGCTCGGAGTAGGACGGGCGGAGGAATCTGACTGCGGCGCGCAGGGCAGTCGTTGCTCCGAGGGGATCTACCAGCAGTCCGGCTGGCTAGTAGAAAGTCTCTATGCACAGAGTGTGACCGCGAGTCCTCACAAGTCACTCTTTTGCCTGGGAAGAAACTGGTTCGTTCCCGGTCCAGCGCTGCTTCTGAATAAGCTATTCAGGTTGTCGACGAGGGTCCAACTGTAGGCTGCCGTTGATCAAGCGGAGCATTCACGTTGGTAGAATTCTGAGTACGTACAGGTTCCTCGGCCTCGCGTTTTGAACAAAGTCCAAGTCCTTTTGCAGACAACGGCAGTTGTCACGTGATTGTCTCTGAGGATGCGCGAAAATGGCCAAGGAGAGCCCAGAACTGAGCTTGCGCTCCCTTTTTGATCAAGACCCAGATGTGTGCTGATTGGTTGAGAGTTTGGCGGGCATTGTAGACCCACGTGGTATTACCACGCCCTGCCAGTCCCTGATTGGTTGGTCAAGGTGAGATATGAGTCACTTAGTCCTGACACTTAGGAATGCAATCTAGATGTCCAACTCGCACTCCCTAGACAGATAGGCGCCAATGGCTGACCATTGATCATGATAGCCAGGCTTAGCTAAGTGCATCCCCCTTTGGGAGCTGGTTTCTTATCACAAGAAAACATCTTAAATCAGCTTGCATGAATTCTTTCTCTGTGGCTGCACCACAGAGAAGGAGGGTGAGATGGGGCCTCTTTTAGGAGCATACCAACGCTTAATTCTGTCTTATTAACAAGCATTGCCGCTACATAATTATTCCCCTGATGCACGTGAATAACGGTTCCATTTGTCAATTACTAAAAAAGTTATTAAGACTACATAAGTGAAAATTAGAACTTTTTTCACAATTATTATCTATATATCCTATATTAATGAACATTGCAGGTGCCCTTCAATTGTAACATGGATGTAGAACGATATACATCTCGTTTTTGTATTGATATGTATAAGAAATTGCCAAGTAAACAAAAACAATAACACTTCCCAATGTTATTAAATTTGTTTTAGATGCTTTTTTGTGTTTTTAAAATGGTGGTGTTTTATTTATGGTTTATTTATGTTTTTTTTTTCTCTTTTAGGCAATATGACAAGTTGCAAATGAAATTACTTAAAAAGATAAGTGGCAGCCCAACAAAAAACTTTGAATTTGATATAGTGGCTTCAACAAAAACATACAGTATTTTAAAAAGCAAAACTGAGGGCCAAATTTGCCAACACAATAGGCATTTGAAGGACAGGAGGATGAAAACTGATGTACTACTGCCTGGTAAGTGCAGTAGTACCCTTACTCTTTGTCGTGTTTTCACTTTGTTATATTAATTTAATAACATTGAAAAATAATGGATTGCTTTATATATTTCAATTTTATGTTCTGTAGGGTTAAGGTGTTTATTTATCCTCCCTATTTGCTGTCAAGGGTTTGTCAACATTCACAGAACTGCGGAAGAACCCATGTGAAATCAGAGACATGGATCTTTGTTCATGAGCTCAAAACTTTCACTGTTTCAGTGGATGAAATTTTTACACAGGTAAATTTCACAGAAACTGATTAAATGATCACAGCAAATGGTGTCACAGATTTTGTAAGCTGTCTTTTATCCAGTAACATTTAATTATTTTGCCATCCTTTTAAAAGTCACATACATTGAGAGGAAGAACAATCAAAGTGTTAAATATTTTGCAATTAAATCTGAAACCAGTTCCATTAAACTAAAGAGAAAATGGCTTAAATCAACAAATATTTTGATTTCCCTCACTCACTCTTGAATTAGGTTTGCCCAAGGATTGCTTCATTGACAAATAGACATGATTCAGGATGGCATAGCCGCGAGCAGCAGCCCCTTATCAAAAATGGCCAAGAAGGTCCGGGGTGTCTGTGTGAAAGCTATCCGGATGTGCCGCAGAGGTACATGGGTGGCAGAAGGCAGTTTCAGACACAAAAGAAAGGTACATTCTGTATGTGATATTTATGGCATTCCGTAATTATTTCATTTTCTTTTAGCTTTCTCTTTGCATTCTGATGATAGAAGAATATACAGTATTTGCAGATCATTGGAACACTATTTAGACAAAACTATAAAGTTCTTAAATGTCTAACAATAATACAACATATTTTGTAAGAGTAGATTTTGCAATTATTCAAAAACACACCTTACAGATTGGGCCATTTCACATAAAAGAATCACTAGAATGATTCTTTAACTAAATGAAAAAATGAAAATTTTTGACAGTATCGAAAAAAATGAGTTTTTGGAATGCTGGGGGTGAAGACTGAAAAAAGAAGCCAGTCCTGCGTCTAGTGGAGAAAAGGTCACGAAGACATCTGATACACCTCATTATTCATTATGTTCGACCACAAACTAGCATAATCACAGATAAGTGGTGAATATATAGGTCAGTACTAGACAGTCTTGGTTACAACCATTTTACTATCAATCACAGAAGAACCTTTGTGAATCTTTGCACAGGTGCTCACACACAACATATTGAGAGAGCATGGTGTGTGTACAGGAAACATGTGTGGAGACTGAGAGGAAATAGTACAGAGATGCTGTTATAGGAGCAATTGGATTTGATAGAGTGGACACATTGGCTTGTAAATAAACATTGAAATGGACCCCTGGGTAGATTATTTAATGATTTGAGGATACAATACCATAGTCTTTAACCATCTCTACAAATATGTTGCTCTTTATGCCAAACATTAAGCGATGATATGTATATACTTTATTTTATTAAACGCGAAGAAGGCTCCACAGCCAAAGTGTTGTTCCTTTCCTCTACTTTTCAACATGTATTAAACCTTTTCCTGTTCCTACTTGATTTTATGTATTTACTATTTTTTTATTTAAATTAGTCATAACTTTGTTGCCATGCCTCAAACTCAAAATAAATTTAATTTCGAACTGTTCTAATGAAATTGTTTAATTCCCATAAAGATACTTTGTCCAAGATTTCTGTTTTTGCATTTGCAAAATATTTTTATAACTAATACAGTGATTACAATTATTGTCATTAAAAGAATCTTGTTTTGGATATGTGGTCAGTATTATTGGCACATTTAATGTGTGGTTTACAAAGGCTTTATTAATGTCTTAATATTTCACTGCAACATGATTTTGCATTAATAAGCATGGATAGGTTCGCACTTTACATGGGGTACTGCAAAAAAGATGAACACACTGGGAACAAGAGCTTTATTAATATATATTGATAGTTAACTGCATCATGATATTACATTCATAAGAATGCTAATAGTTTACTGCAACATGATATTACATTCATAAGAATGCATACATGTAGGTTCAGACTTTACATGAGGTGCTGCAAAGAATGTATAAAGGCTTATAAAGCCTTTCCAAATTCCTGTGAATAATATATATCAACCCAATGTGAGGTTAGTAAATAGGAGGGTTGTCCATATGGTTTACTGAATGTGGTCGATGGTTATAAGTAACAGAATACTGTACCAGCACATCCATAAAATTCCTAATACAAGAAATTGTATATGACCAATAAAGTGATCTTATCTTATCTAAAAGAACAAACTGTCCTGGATGAAAGGAGTCAACAGCCTGGACCTGCATACACACTTTCAATTGGGATCTTGTAGATGAGTAAGCTGTGGATCTCTTCAAAGGGTGTTCTGTAAAGTACTTTGGGGTGCCAGAGACAGCTTGCATTGCTCTTCAACAGAGCAGAGAATTAATGTTTAACAAAACAAAAACTGACATCTGTTAATGTGTTGTTCACTCTCTATAATGTATGAGTTTGTGTTAGATCCATTTTAAGAAAACATTTACACAAGGCTTAAAAATCACCGTTAATAAAGGCCAAAGAACACGGTTGTTAATCCTTAATTAACACTTTTTTTTCAATAAACTATGAATCCTTGTCACTTCATCATTAATAAAGCATTTTAAATAAACACATGTATTAATAAACTTCATTATAATAACCTCAAATTAAACATGATGTCAATAGAAGCAAGAGTATGTGTTTTAAAACAAGTACTGTATATCCCCAGAGACGCCAGTCCATCGCAGGACTCACACTGACACAAACTCACACACATTCACACTAGAGCCGATTTTTCCAAGAAGCTAAAATAACTTACCAGTATGTCTTTTGACTGTGAGAGGAAATTGGAGCACCTGGAGAAAACCCACATGAACACAGTGTGAACATACTGCAGGTAAATTGTGGATTAATGATTGGCAAGGAGCAGTACAGACACAGACAATATAAGATCACATGAAAAACACAGGAGAAAGAAAGGAGAATTACCAAGCAGGCAACAAGGAAATAAAAGAGGAGTTGGGATTTGAATTTTGTGCCAGGTAAGAGCCCCTACATCGTGTGCATTCAAATCAGACCTGACTGGAGCGAAGTATTTGAACCTTGTTAGAGAGAACGTGCTATTCTGTGTTTTTAGGGAACTTGGGTTTCCTGGGTAAAAGATACAGTACCTCAGTTAGAAACATCTTTGCTGCTTAGGGTGCATTTTATGGATTCTCAACATGTTGCTGTTTCAGGAGTTCTTGTTATTTGTCGCTTAATACACACTATATCTCAACAAGTCCCATTTGGAATCCATGTATTTTCATATTGCCCTAATGATAACATCTTTAATTATTCAGACATTATTAATTTGAATAAATGTACAATTTAATAGTTTATACGTGGTAAAAATTAAATTTGTAATATACATAAAACAGTTACTGAGGGGTATTTTAGTCAAAGATATAGTAACTGGCTGGCCTTTTCAATTATACAAGAGTAAAACAATTTTATTTATAAATTCTTAGGGAGTGATGTATTTTTCTTACCATAAATTCCACAGTCATATCATGTGTGTAAAATTTCAAAAATATGGTTGTCAGAGAAATGTTGTCGTTGTCTGAGATTCTTCTTTTGAACTATTAGCAATTGAATTATTACCATGTGTCTTATAGACTTACAACATTTACAACATTTTTGGTATTGTGCTAGAAAGGAGCCTGTATTCTAAAGTATCTGTGAATTGCTGCCTTGATTTTTTCATTTCTTAAGCTGTAAATGATGGGGTTGACAAATGGAGTGAGGAAATAATACACTGAACCAATGAAGATGCGTGCATCAGGAGGAACTCCCCACTCCCATTTCAATATACACTACAGCACCAGATACATAATACAGAAAGACGACAGTCAGATGTGAAGAGCACATTGAGAAGGCCTTCTTACGGCTTTCCACAGTTTTCATTTTTATCACTGACCACACAATTCTGTAGTAGGACCACACGACAAACAGGAAAGGAATGTAAATTACAACCATAGCAAGAAACAGAGCAAAGTTCACTTGTGCTGAGACATCACCACAGGCTAATTACATTACAGTCAGGTAGTCACAGACAATGTGCAGGATAAGGTTTGATCCACAGTATGACAAGGTGCTTGCCAGTACTACAGATGTTAAGGGCACAAGGAAGCCCAGCAACCAGACTGAGGATATCATTGTAATGCAGACCTTGGTATTAATGATGATGTTGTAATGCAGAGGTTTAACTACAGCAACATATCGGTCATAAGCCATGACTGCAACGAGGAATACTTCAACAACTGTAAATGAAATAAAAAGATACATCTGCACAAAACAATTTGAGAAGGATATGGTCCTGTCATGACCAGAAAGCACTAATAACTTGGGTATGACAGTAACGGTCAGTAGAACATCTGAGAGAGCCAAGTTCCAGAGGAAGAAGTACATGGGAGTGTGGAGCCGGTGGTCCAGGGCAAATAACACTACAATGAGCAGATTATCCAGGAATGTGGCCAGGAAGAGGATGAGGAAAACGATGAAGAGGGCAGTGTAGTGCTCCTGCAGACTTGGCACTCCAACAATGATGAACTCAGAGTGTAGGGTGACATTGATTCCTCCCATTGGTCGTTGTCTCAGCAGCTCTGGCTGGGAAAAGGTTGCCAAAGAACAACAGGGCTATTACTGGTTTGAAGATAGAGTCATTTAGAAATTTTAAAGAATATGAAGTTATGTAAAGATAAATTATGTAATATTATTTCTTATTTTAATATCATCCACACATTTCCATTCATTACTTATAATTTCTGCATAGGAAAGATTATTATTTGAAGAACTTTAATATCAACAAAAACTAAACTATGTATACAGCCCTTTGTCATAGCAATTTTAAATATCACCATTGAAGGTGGCTTCTTAAAGTGCTTTACAGAATGACAACAACAATAAAAATTATACAAGATGTGCACAAAGAGAATACACAATGAAAGGAGATAGTAGATGGGGGTATTAAATGCAGTAGGAGCAGAAGTGTAAAGAACAATCTAAGTAAAGGCTCTTCTAAAGAAGAAGGTTTTGAGTCTTGATTTGAAGGAGTTTAGAGAAGGTGACTCTCTGATATCCTTGGGGATAGAGTTCCAGAGCTTTGGGGTATAACAGGAGAAGGCCCATAGAGTGTGGACACGCTTGGGGGACAGATAGCAGACCAGAATTAGAAGAGCGAACGTAGTGAGGTAGAGAGTAAGACGATCGTAGCTCAGACAGGTACTGGGTGCCAAGACAAGAAGAGCCTTGTAGGTAACATGAGGGTTTTGAAGTCAACACAGAACTTGACAGGAAGCCAGTGTAAGGATTCCAGCATAGGAGTTATGTGATCACTTGCATTAGACCTGGTCAGGATGCTGGCTGCCAAATTTTGGACACACTGGAGTTTGTTGAATGTTGGGTTTAGAAACCCCAGCGGGTAATGTGTAACAGTAGTCAATTTGAGAGAAGGCAAATGTGTTCATCAGCTTTTTAGCCACAGTTAGTGATAACATAGGATGTAGTCTGGTGATATTTCAGAGGTGAAAGAATGATGTTTTTATAATATGTTTTACATGTGGTTCTAATGTCAAGACTGAATCAAATATCACTGCAAGTGTTTCAATTTAGACTGAAGTACAGTACCATCCACAGATAGGGTCACAGCATTGGCTTTACAAAGTTGATGGGGTGTGCCAATAAGCATGATTTCAGTCTTGTTGAAGGAACATTTTGAGTCATTTACCGACAGCTACATCAGTGTCAGGTTTGGTATGGATGTAGATTTGAGTATAGCCAGCATAGAAGTGATAGTTGAGGCCATATGATCTTAAAAGCTGACCAAGTAGAAACCTGTAAATACTGAAAACTAGGGGGTGCAGTATCGATCTGAGAGGTAAGACTTCATCCATTTGAGAGCAGAGTCAGAAACTCCAAACACAGTCTCAAGATGAGAAAGTAAGATATCACGGTTAACAGTGTTGAAAGCAGCACTGAGGTCAAGAAGAATGAGGATAGAAAGAGAACCACAATTGTAAGTGACTTTGACCAGGTCAGTTTCTGTGCTGTGAAGTTGTCGGAAGCCAGATTAGAGGGTTTCGAAAAAGATATTTGCAATTTAACTGAACTGTTACCATGCATTCTAGAATTTTTGCAGATGGGGTGAAAATTGTTTAGATTGTCCAGAGCCATGTTTGGTTTTTATGGTATGGGGGTAATGGCAGCAGTTGTGAGTACTGTTGGAACAACATCTGTGCTCAAGGATTCATATATTATACAGAGGACACCAGGGCAGAGAGAACTGACACAGGACTGAAATAAAGTTGTGGGAATGGGATCTAATAGTTAGGTGGTGGATTTCATATGCAAAACCAGTTTACTGATGGATGTAGAGTCAGGAAGAGAGAAGTTGAAGAGAAGGGAACCAGTAAAGTTAGGCAAAAGGGAGGAGGTGTGGAAGTGATATGCCCTGTGGAGAGAATGTAATGCTGGATGTTGCTGATCTTGAAGCTAAAGAAATCTAAAAATGTGTTGCAAAGTTGAGATGAGGCAGGCAGCCTGTTGATGGTGGAGAAAAGCTGTCTAGGGTTGTTATAGTTATTTTCAATGATGTGAGAGAAGTAGCTGGATCTAGCAGGCTCTATCATATCCTCAATCTTTCCAAGCCTGATAATGTACGTTAAGGCTAGAAAGACACCAGTTACATTCAAGTTTCTGGGAGACTACCTTCATTGATTGCATATTGTTGATGTACCAGGGGCAGCGCAAGAAAAAGTGATGGTTCGAGTTTTTATAGGAGCGAAGGTGTCAGTGGTAGATAAAAGAGCACTATTAAGCAAATGTTTTTTGTCCTCTTTATGATCACAGGAAGAGAAACAATATAAGGAGGACAGAACAGAATTTGTGAACCTTAGCTGATAAACTCATCGCCAGTTGCAAAAAATGAGTGTGAGGGGGAAAAGATAGAAACAGGTAACTCCAGATCGAAAAGATAGCTAAGTGGTCAGAGAAGCCTAGTTCGAGAGAAGAGAGGTGAGTAACAAAAGAGATATTATCAATGATTAAATCAAGGGTGTGTCCTTTGTTATGTGTTGGGTAAAGAACAAACAGGGTTAGATCAAAGCATCCCAACAGAGCTAGAAAATCCTTGGCTTAACTGGAAGACTTTGAGTCAATATGTATATTAAAGTCCCCAAGAATAAGGATCCTCTTAAATCTGAAATCATAAAAAATAAAATAAATTGGCAAACTCATTTAAAAAGGCTTCATTAGGTTTGTTTGGTCTATAAACCATGGCAATGATGGTAGAGTCGGGAACAGAGACATTTAAAACAAGACACTCAAAAAAAGAGAAAAGAGGTACAGTTACAGGACTTAAACTGTAAAGAAGATTATAATAATATAATTGCCTCCACCTCTGCCTGATAGACAAGGGAGGTCAAATAACCTATACCCCGGACAGGAGGGTATTTTACAGGGGACAGCAGAGTGGGTTCCAGGCATGGTAGAGGGAGTACATTTTTGAGGTTGGCACAAATGTGGGATGGTCTTGCAATCTTGCGCCAAGAGGCAGGGATAGAGACTCTGCAGGTGGAGGAGGGAAAGAAACAGTGTCCTGTGTTGCTGTGAATATAATGCATTGGTCACGGGACCCAAATATTAAAGCAGTAATAATACGCGTTTTTTTCAGGAAATATTTCCATTTCAGTTTCAGTAATTGCAGTAAGGATTACCTTAGAAACATGTTTGTGGAATCCGCGACGGTGGGACGGAACCGGGAAGGAAATCCTGAAGCAGGGCAGTAGCAAGTGGTTAAAGAAAAGTCGTCAGCTGAACAATTCCAGCAGTGAGTAGTCGGCAGTAGAAGCAGTCACAGTAGTTTAGAACAAGGGAGACAGAGGGAAAAAAAGTAAAATGGAAAGAAAAAGTAAAAAATAAAAAAGTAGTTAATAAAAAAGAGGAGCAACAACCAGAAGAACCAGCATTCCCATTCAACCAGAACCAGAGATTATGCAAAATATAAGAAATGCAGCAAAGAGGCTCTACTTGATTAGAAAGAGCTTAAAAGAAATCCAAAAACCAAGACATCATAAAGCTGTCTTCACCCTTAAACACACTAAGAATATATCACACATATGGGCTCTGTTGAGTCTTCTATTTCTGTGGTGAGCCGGGGTCAAAGTTCAAGTCTATCACCCAAAGAGCATTTGTCAAAGGACCTGCACGGTGGGTACCAGTATTAAAGCCACTAACATACTCCCCAATCACCAATGGTGATGTTGTACCTTAAGATCTTTTCCAACTACTTGACTGCAAACTTTTTTTTAAAACACCAGTCTCAGAAAGTTATTAAAAAACAGACTTCTGCCAAAGATATTCTTTCTGAAAGAGAAGAGATCTTATGTTTGCAACTCCACGGTTGTTTTTGTATCATTAACAATATAAGATAGATACTATTTTTGTTAGCATCCTGAATATTGTGGTATATTCAACAAAAAACAAATCAACTTTTGTCCTCACCTGTCTCAATTGTGGTCAGACTTTGCACAAGCTGTTATAAACAGATGTTCAGCAAACTTCTGGCAGAGATGTCCTCAGCAATGCTAAGCATAGCTCTCTCTCTAACTTTTTCTATCTGCACTGCGACACTCCCAGGATAGAACAAGCAACTGACATGTCATACTAGAGACCAACCCAGGCCAGCTCCATCTTTCCAGTGGGAATTTTAAACTCAACAAGGAACATTTGGCCAAAGGATAAAAAAAAATCGAAGACAGTGAATAATCCTTTGAGAACAGTAAAGTCAATCATAAAGTGAAGTGGAAACTGTATTGTGCCATCCAGAATGTTTTAGGTCATGTTCTCCCAAAATCTGAGCAGCCATGGGGAATATGTGAACAATGCCAGTTAGCAATGCCAATGTGAGGCTAACTGAGACTTTAAAAGAGTAACAGCTGTTATTGCTGCCCGAGGTCATTCTTCCAAGTACAGATTCAGGGGGTAGAATATGTATGTTGTCAACATATATATTAGTGCTGATTTTTCTTTTCTTTTTTTTTACATTTAAATTTATTTCACCTGTAAAAGTGTTCAATAAGAGCATTCAAATTCAAATATTCACATTAAGAAAATCTATACTTTATATATAAATCAACAAATTGGGACATCATTGGAAAGGGATGGATACTCTTGCCAAGTTTTGTACTATATGTATTGCTAGAAAAAAAAACACCTTGGCCAACGTGATTCTTTAAGCCTTCAAAACAATAACATTTATATGTATAGTACATGGTAAATGCTACTAAAGTATTTCTACTTCAGGCTTTTCTCCTATTCAGCTTGATACTAAGAAAAGTAACTATGGGTCAGGTTGATTATACATAGGTTAATTCCAGCTATTACCATTGTTAGTTTGTGATCTATCTGTTACTTTAGAGGCTTAATGAAAGAAAAACCCTCACGTTTTCTTGTTTCTTCTCTTCTACTAATCATAAGTGGCCTTAAAATCAAAAGTGTCAATGATAAGAGCGTATTGATATGTAATGTGTATGATCACAAATTTTCACAAAAAGTCCAGAAACGTTACTTACAGGAGCACACTACAGACCTCCTACTTCACTTCTGAGTAACAAAATGTGTTGTTTTCAGCAGGAACATATTGGTACTGTACTTTTTCGTGTATTTTCAGAAAAATAAAAATCTGGTTTGTGTGCAAACTCCCATTTCAAACAAAGGAGGTTCCACAGCACAATCGTATTAATTTTTCCTCACATATATTGGGACGTCCTTGTTGAGAGGACAGAAACTGAAACCAAAAAAGTGAAGATGGTCAATTATTACTTTTAAAGACTGAGAAGTTTCATTTGATCATTTTAAATTTAATATTTTGATAAAAAATGGCATCCATCACCCAAGAAGATGTCTAACCTCTGCTACATCATAAGACCAGAACACTGTTTATACAAAGTCTCTAATACAATTGTAACTCACAGCTCTTGAAATACATATTAAATTTATATTTATATTCAGAGTATGCTGATATACTGTATGTTCAAACACAATGAGAAAATAAAGATGAAATCAACAGCATCTGCAATTACAAACAATGTAGTTTAAATATTTTAGACTTCCTAGGAGAAGCAGAAAAATTAGTTACAGACTGGCAAAGCTTGGAATACAGATGCAGCCATTCAAAATGGGTGAGGTATTTCGCGGCATACCCCGGTGGGCGTGTCGCAGTATCACGCGGTATCACGCAGTTAACGTGGTGTCACGTGGTTAACTATCCGGCGTCGCCTTGTAAAACCGCCAGGGGGAGCTTAACCTCTCATGTACAGCATTTGAGCCTTTAATTTTGAACTGTGTATTACAGCATGTTAATCATCAGTCATTAAAATGTTGGTATATTTTATGAAAGCAAGATTGCTCAGTTGGACAAAAGTACACAACCTACCTTTATCAGAAATATTTATGCATCAAAGCCTTTACTGAAGATATTACTTATAGTATTAATAATGGATGACTTTGGACAAGCTGTATACTCAAAGTATAATTTCTTTAGCACATTTGTACAAGCACTTGGAATCTGTCCAAGCCATACTTTGTCAGGCATTTTGTTTTACTTCAACGGGCATAAAAACTTCCTTGCTTTTAACAGGGCGTTTCATAATTTCTAACTACGAAAATGATTTAAAATGCGACACCTATCATTCAACTAGAGCTTAAAATATCACAAGGATCCTCAAGAGCACAGCAAAGATTGTATTAAAAGACACTTGTATTTATCAACGCTTTCTTTTCCGTATAACAGATTTTATGGAACCACTTCAGAGGGGTGTCAGCCAGTCAGATTCCAGGAATCGGCACTTTAAAGGAAAAATACACACCGGTATTCCATTTCTCCCTAACAATTTTAAGCATCGAAGTATTTAACTAGCATGTGAAATAGCGTGTGAAAAAGTGGTAGTTTTAAGCTTTTCTGCTAATATAATATGGAATCGCGTATCTAAAGAATTTAATAACGGTATTCGTGTGCTGCGACTGGGCTGTGTAGGGCTGTTTCGCCTGCCTGTTCATGCGAGCTGTCTTGTAGCCGACTGGTCTAGGTGCGTGACTACCAACTGGCAGGTTGTGTGTTTGAATCCAGCTGGTGCTGGACTCTTCTTTTAACAAACATTTCTTCGAAAAAATAGAATAACGATATTATGGACAATCAATTGACTTTTATATTTCAAAATATCGCAACATGATCGATATTTGCGATATTTTGAACATATCTTCCCTTCTGACAGCGGTTCCTGCTTCTATTGTGTGTGTGTGTGCAACAGAGTAAATTTTTATAGAGAAATGGAGGCTGGACAGTATGTGTTACAATATAAACATTTATATTGATTTAAATCGTGTTCTGATTTAAATCGCAAACGCGTGTTTAATTATATGTGTTTTTTAATCATAATCAGGCTAATGCAACATAAATTGATACAGTATCTTTGTCTTCTAAGTATCTTAATAAACTTTCAGCATAGCTTTCTACCCGTCAAGATTTATATTTCTTGGGATTTTGGGATCAAACGTGGAAGGATTAGATTATAATCGTTTTTATTTGTCAAATACGTGATTGTATTTCTGAATGTTATGTGACACCTACAGTAGTTCACTTCTTTAAATACATCGAATTAAGAAAGTTATGTGTAGCACTTTAGATCTTTTTTCTGAACCAGGGAAAATCTGATCATGTTTCTCTATAACAATAATAAAAAACTTTATTTTACATATCGCCTTTAAAAGTGGCATCTCAAAGCAATACAGTAGATTGAAAAACCAAATTAAATACCAGACAATCACAAACGCGTTTTCAATAAAATTATTTTATTCATTCAGCAGTTTGTGAGAGGGACATCCAGCAGGGAGAGACACACACACCGGTTTTCATTGACAAAATTGGTTTTTTTCAATTCCTCTTGTCTAACAGGAATGTTTTGTTTGTGGACAGACTGTTAGACAAGAGGAAAAGACCGCCTCCTCCTACGAAGCATTAATCGCGTATCTAAGGAAAATTGCAGTATACCTTTGTTCATGCACATCATTATACAGTACAGTATCTCAATTTGTATTTCGATAAAAAAAAATCGTTTGCCCACCACTACTGTTGTTATTGTTTTTATCCTGTAAAGCGTTTCCTTTTTCTGCGTTTTCCATTTCCTTTTTCTGATCACTCGCTTTCTGGATACACATCTCACCTGTCCTGTTCTTTGTTTTCCTGGTTTGCTGATTATGCCTGCTGCGGTCCACTCCTACCCTCACACCTAAAGAATACTATTTTAAATTTCTTGGCGCAGTTCATTAACCCTTGTATGTGCTGTCCGCGCCCAAAATGCAATTTAAAAAAAGTCAAAAACCGCGCTCAAAATGCAATTTAGAGCTTAATAAGATACACTCCACAGGCAAAATTAAATACAAAATTAAAGACGATTAAAATCTGTAATCTTTCCACTTGTACTGTGAGTCATCGGACAGTTTCTGCTTTGTGTAAGGATGGTGAGAAAGCTGTGCTCAATGTATTTAAGGGACTTAAAAGTAAAAGGAGATGCTTCATATTGCTTGACTAATTTTAAAAAACCAAGTTATAAATGCAGACGCTCCCTCGGTGCCGCGCCGGGTGTAAATATCAAAGTATACATTCCCAACAAGAATTGTACCCATCTGTCATGCAAATAAAACACCTTGAATTGAATTGAATTGAGGGAGAGAGGGGGGTAGTGGGACAGAGATACTGTAGACAGACTCAAGGCAAATAAGATACTTATGGGTACGCAGGCATTCACGACAGCAACATACGAAACGTTTGCACGTACTGTATAGTTAAGTTATTACTTGATCTTGATACTTGATCTTCCGGTTCCGGTCGAGAGGGAACGCTGGCGCATTTGGCTGCCGCTCCTCTCACCAGTTTTTCATTTCTATCTACTTATTTATGTTTTTTTTCCCTTTTTCTCCTCGATTGCACTGATTTCTAGTTTATCTATTTTCATCCGCTTCACGTTACAAGTTCACGGGTGCGACTTCCACTGCATTGTGAACTTACTCAACTGAAGACTTTCACCTCTTGCTACCGCCTTCTCTGGATTTCCTTCCCGTCTCGTTTCATCAATCATGTCTCTGAGGTACACTGCACTGCAACTTCTTCAACTAAAACAAAGCTACTTCCTGGTCAAAGACACATTCGATTACTGCCGTTTTACTGGGATTTTACGACCGACTCGCTACATCCATCGCAGCACAGGACACCGTTCTCTACGTTCGTCTGCCTGCGGAGTCTCTATCCCTGCCTTTCGCCGCACGTCTGTAAGTCCATCACGTACCGGCGCCGATCTAAAAAATCTCCTCTCACTACCGCACCTGGACCGCACTCCGCTTCCCCCCGCATCCCCGAGACTGGCCAGATCAGCGCTACTCAACACCCGCTCCGTTAACAGCAAGGCTCTTCTTTTATGTGACATTATCAAAGAAAAACAACTGGACCTTCTGTGCTTAACCGAAACATGGCACAAACAAAACGATGGACTCCTGTTCAACCAACTAGTTCCTCCTGGATATGGTTTCTTTGACCTTCCGCGTCTTTCAGGCAGAGGCGGGGGCATCATTGTTATTTACAACCTTTTTTACAGTCTAAGTCCTATAGCTATACCTCCTCCCTCTTCTTTTGAGTGTCTTGTTTTAAATGTTTCTATCCCCCAATCTACTATTATTGCCACAGTTTACAGACCACCCAAACCCAGTGGAGTCTTCTTAGGTGAGTTTGCTGATTTTCTCTCATTCTTATCCCTTACATTTAAAAGGATCCTTATTCTAGGGGACTTTAATATACACATTGATTCAACTTCCTCCAGTCTGGCTAAAGACTTCCTTTCTCTTTTGGGATGCTTTGACCTTGCTCAGTTTGTTTGTACCCCTACACATAACAAAGGACACACCTTAGATCTAATTATTGCAAATGACTCCTTTGTCTCCCACTGCTCCCCCCTTGATCTAGGCCTCTCTGACCACTTAGCCATTCTCTTCAATCTGGAATTACCTGTTTCTAACACTTCCCCCTCACGCTCTGTAAATTTCCGCAACTGGCGATCAATTGATCACCCAAGGTTTGCAAATTCTGTTCTGTCCTCCTTATCCTGTTTCTCTTCCTCTGACCCTCTAGAGGACAAAATACAGTTACTTGACAATGCTCTTTTATCTACCCTCGACACCTTTGCTCCTTTAAAAACTCGAACCATCTCCTTCTCTCGCCCTGCCCCCTGGTACAATGACCATCTGCGTTTCATGAAGGCAGCCTCTCGCAAACTTGAGCGTAGGTGGCGTCTTTCCGGCCTAAATGTACATTATCAGGCCTGGAGAGATTACTTATCTGATTATAAGGTTACTATAGAGTCTGCTAGATCCACCTACTTCTCTCACATCATTGAAAATCACCAAAACAATCCCAGACATCTTTTCTCCACCATCAACAGACTGCTCAAGCCAAACTGCCCCACCACATTACCTGCCTCATCACAACTTTGCAACACATTCTTAGATTTCTTTAGTTCTAAGATTGACAACATCCGGCATCACATTCTCTCCACTACGGATATAATTTCCACACCTCCTCCCTCCTCATCCAACTTCTCTGGTTCCCGTCTCTCCAGCTTCTCTCTTCTTGACTCAGCATCCCTAAACAAACTAGTTACGCGCATGAAACCCACCACATCTATTTTAGATCCCATTCCCACCACTTTATTCCAGTCCTGTTTCTCTTCTCTCTGTCCCATTGTCCTCAATATAATACATGAATCCTTGAGCACCGGCATTGTACCAACGGTCCTCAAAACTGCTGCTATTACCCCAGTGCCAAAGAAGCCTAACATGGCTCTCGACAATCTTAACAACTTTCGCCCCATCTCCAACTTACCCTTTCTCTCTAAAATTCTAGAACGTGCTGTCACACTTCAGTTACATAACCACCTCATGACAAACAACCTTTTCGAACCCCTCCAATCTGGCTTCCGTCAACTTCACAGCACAGAAACCGCCCTAGTCAAAGTCACCAACGATCTCCTAATAGCTTCTGATTCTGGTTCTCTTTCCATACTCATCCTTCTTGATCTCAGTGCTGCCTTTGACACTGTTGACCATAACATCTTGCTTTCTCGTCTCGAGACTGTGTTTGGAGTCTCTGACACTGCCCTCAAATGGTTTAAGTCTTACCTCACTGATCGCTGTCACTTTGTCTCTCTCAATGGGTACAGGTCTGAAATTGGTCTTGTCAAGTCTGGTGTCCCTCAGGGCTCAATACTGGGCCCCTTGCTCTTCAGCATTTACATGTTCCCACTTGGTCAGCTTTTAAGATCACATGGCCTCAGCTTTCATTTTTACGCTGACGATACTCAAATATACATCCATACCAAACCCGACACTGATGTGGCTGTCTCTATTCTATCTAATTGCATCTCTGACATAAAAATTTGGATGACTCAAAACTTCCTTCATCTTAACTGTGACAAGACTGAAGTCATGCTTATTGGTACCCCCCATCAACTTCGCAAAGCCAGTCCTGTAACCCTGTCTGTAGATGGCTCTGTACTTGAGCTCCAATCAAAATTGAAAAACCTTGGGGTTATATTCGATTCTGGCTTAACATTCGACCCACATGTACAGCATACTGTCAAAACATCTTTTTTTCACCTTAGAAATATCGCAAGACTACGCCCTATGCTATCATTAACTGTGGCTGAAAAGCTGATCAACATATTTGTATTCTCTCGAATTGACTACTGCAATGCTCTGCTCCCTGGGGTATCTAAATCTACTCTGAATAAGCTGCAGTATGTCCAAAATTCAGCAGCCAGAATCCTGACCAGATCTAGTGCAAGTGTTCACATTACTCCTATCCTGGAGTCCTTGCACTGGCTTCCGGTCAAATTCCGCGTAGACTTTAAAATCCTCATGCTCACCTACAAGGCTTTACATGGCTTGGCACCTCAATACCTGTCTGAACTTTTATCGCCCTACTCCCCACCTCGCAACCTCCGCTCTTCAAATTCTGCCCTCCTTACTGTCCCCCAAGCCCGTCTACATTGTATGGGCGACAGGGCCTTCTCCTGCTATGCCCCCAAGCTCTGGAACTCCTTGCCCAAGGATATTAGAGAGTCACCTTCTCTAAACTCCTTCAAATCCAGACTCAAAACCCTCCTTTTCAGAAAAGCCTTTACTTAACTGGTTCCATTCTTCACCCCTCTGCTCTTCTTAATACCATCTTCCACGGTCTCCTCTATTGTTATTGTTGTATTGCTGTAATTATAATTGTGTCCTGTCTTGTGAAATTTTTCTTATTTATTGTTGTAGTCTTCTTATTTATTGTTATTGTCATCCTGTAAAGCGCTTTGAGAAGCCACCTTTAAAGGCGCTATATAAAATAAAGTTTATTATTATTATTATTATTATTATTACTTGGTTTTCAAAGTGCAACGAAATACAATATTGTTGTTGCTGCTGTTCTGGTTGTTTTTATCCTGTAAAGCGTTTTGAGAAGCCACCTTTAAAGGCGATATATACTGTAAAACCGCTGATTCTTATGGAATGTGTTCCGCAGGAGATTCAAATTTTTATTGATTTATTTTTTAATCGCGTATCTTAGGAAATCTCAGTATAACTTTGTTCATGAACAGTGGCATGTTACATTATCATTAGTTTTTTTAACAAGGCTCGCCAGCTAATGTGAATCGAAACCTGTCTTGCTAGCTTTTAAAGTCGTGCATGTGTAAACTGTACTAGAGGGCATGCAAGTTACTCTGCCTCTTTCAGCTGCAGGGAGTCCCTCTGCTGCAACACACAGCAGACAGAACGGGAGACTATTGCCTTTCATATCTGACACCAGTGAAGTAAAAGGGGTGTCTAAAGGGGTGATTTCAGACCACATTTTAGTTACTTTATTTTGTTTACTTTTAACATTTCTGTAATTTACAGTAGATGTCACAATTGAAGCCCGAAGCCTATTATACTCAGTCTAGCCTTGGATCCTCTGAGTCCCATGACTCAGTCTTGTCTGCTTTCCTAGAATAAAACCAGTTAAGTCTTGTGTACTATGCAATTTATATTTTCCGATTCCATGCATTCCCTTAATGTTTAGAGTTTACTATATTCTCCAGACTCAAACACATAAGTACTAATAGCTCTGTCCCTTTAGGAGACTCTTTGCAGTACTGTGTACCACTACCCCCATGAATTCTTTAGGTTGGGTCTAATATTTTCCAGTAATATACAGAATGGGATACAAAATGCTGTCAGGCAGGTAACAGAAAAGAGAAAAATATAAATATTTCCAGTTTACAGATGTTCACACATTTATAACATTTTGGCTCAATAAAAAGCTAACCCAATAATTAAATGTGATAAAGTATAGTTTGGATGTTTATACATTCATGTTAATCGTATTCTTGATTTATTTCAATAAGTGTTCATGTTTCATTTGCTAACTTAGAGCATATTGTGCAATGAAGAATAAAATAGCTGCATGACAAGTGACTTCCTTCTTTCAGTGGAAATTAAAAAGTAGCCTGATAAATTATAATAAGACAGTAAGAAAGGTTCCAATCAGGAGGAGACAATTCTTTTTTGTTTGATTGCTGGTAGCAAACTGATCTGAGGATCTACTCCAGCTCTTTCTCTTTTTATCATACAGTAAATTTTATTTTCTTGCTTTCTGAAACACAATATAACAAAAAATAACCTCACAAACTCAAAGAAAAAATCCTTGCCCCCCCCCCTCCCCTTGGCAGTACTTCCTCCCATGCTTTTAACTAAGGGCATCTAAAATACTGTCAAACAGCTACAATGGTATCTCTGTACAAGGCTTTGACTGTGTCAATCACAGCACCTACCGTTCCCTTACCAGCAACAACATGGATTCTAACACTCAGGCCAAGTCAGGCCAAGAGAGAAAATACCGAGCTTTACAACATGCGGTACCAGTAACATTTTACCCACAGTAGACTCACCAACCAGATGTGTTTCAGTTTCTGTGATAAGCCTAGATTAATCATATCCTCTCCTCTAGTAGGAGCACCAAGTGTAAACATGTAACGCCCCTATTAAAAATAATGGCAAAACAGAAGTTCACTCTTTCTAGAACATACCTTCCTATGGACACTCCTAAAATGTATAAAATAGTGTCCACAGCATCTCATAATAGAGGCAAATGGGGAACTACAAACTCATTTCATACAATGCCATCCATGAGGGGTTAAATACACCCTGAGAGAAATTAATTTCTGGATAATTCAACGGCTGTGATTTCTGAAATATGTATTATCCCAAATATTTTCAAAAGAAATAAAAAAAAAATTCATCTTGAAATAACTCATTTCTAAATACCTTTTTCACTGTTAACATCTTGCAGCAACTCTGCGACAAAATATACACTCTGACAGTTCATCCAGCTACCAACATTAAATAAAACAAATCTTAAGATTTCTATATTTATGTCTTTATTTAGTGGTTTCATTAGTGACAAAGGCTAAACTTTCTTGGAAAAATGTCTTTTATGTGTTGCGGAAAAAACTGACTTGCTTTAACAAAATATGTTTACAAATCCTTTCACCTGGCATTTTCGTAGTTAGAAATTATGGAACGCTCTGTTAAAAGCAAGGAAGTTTTTATGTCCGTTGCAGTTCTTTTGCAACATGAATATAATTATATCGTTATTAATTTCTTGAGATACGCGATTCCATATTATATTCCCTTTTAATCAAATTCTAAAAGTATGCTTGTTGACTCCGGTATCGCGTTAGTTAAAGACTTCGATGCTTAAAATGTTTAGGGAGAAATGGAATACTGGTGTGTATGTTTTCTTTAAAGTACCGAGACCAGCCATATACTGTATGTTTAAGTTCCAAAATTAATATCGTTTATGGACTTCACACGCATTGCAGTATGCTCCTATTCTTTTTATGCTCAGGCACTAATATCTCCCTTCTGCTTTGTGTAAGGATGGTATCAAAAGCAATCTTAAGTGGTGAGAAAGCTGTGCTCAATTTATTTAAGGGACTTAAAAGTAAAAGGAGATGCTTCATATTGCTTGACTTATTTTAAAAACTAAGTTATAAATGCAGACACTCCCTCGGTGCGCTGCTCTGGTGCGCCGGCTCTTACACAGTGCCTGTCTGCCGTAAGCGTTACAATATACATACCCAACACTGCTTGTACCCATCTGTCATGCAAATAAAACACCTTGAATTGAATTGAATTGAGGGGAGAGAGGGGGAATACTAAAGCCAATACTGGCTCAATACCCTCAATGGGCTTTGACGTGCTAATGCGTTGGTTTAACAGTCCGGGTGTGGCAGGCTTCCAATGTCAACTCGACTCGATTCGAAGACAATGAACGTATTTTAGCCCTAAATGAATTAATAGCAAACATGGTTTACATAAAATACATTTTTCCAAGAAAGTTTATAATAATACGATCTATAGTTGAAATCTGAGCCTACTTTAAAAATAAAGGAAAAGCATTTTCAGAGCGCAATCACGCTGTGTTTATGTAGAAAAAGCGATTAGGTTTATGAGCAATCTAATTACCTATTCGCTTAAAACGCTATGTAAAATAAAGTTTATTTAGAGCTGAATGATCAGTGTCGCAGTTTAAATAATGGGAGTCAGGAAACTAACACACAGTGCCACCAGATTTAATAACGCAATAAAAACGCTATAAAATAATGTGACTAGGCACAGAAAAAGTTTACAGCACAGTACAATAATAAATGCTGACCATGACTTTAGAAGCATAAATTTCCTTACACTCAATTTAAACACAAACTGTCTTTCTGTATGAACCTCTAAGCTGGTTCATACAGAAAATGTAGAAATGCATTAGCCTGATTATGATTAAAAAACACATAATTAAACACGCGTTTGCGATTTAAATCAGAACACGATTTAAATCAGTATAAATGTTTATACTGTAACGCATACTGTCCAGCCTCCATTTCTCTATAAAAATTTACTCTGTTGCACACACACACACAATAGAAGCAGGAACCGCTGTCAGAAGGGAAGATATGTTCAAAATATCGCAAATATCGATCATGTTGCGATATTTTGAAATATGAAAGTCAATTGATTGTCCATAATATCGCTATTCTATGTTTTCGAAGAAATGTTTGTTAAAAGAAGAGTCCAGCACCAGCTGGATTCGAACACACAACCTGCCAGTTGGTAGTCACACACCTAGACCAGTCAGCTACAAGACAGCTCGCATGCACAGGCAGGCAAAACAGCCCTACACAGCCCTGTCGCAGCACACGAATACCGTTATTAAATTCTGTAGATACACGATTCCATATTATATTCCCTTTTAATCAAATTCTAAAAGTATGCTTGTTGGCTCCGGTATCAGGTTAGTTAAAGACTTCGAAGCTTACAATGTTTAGGGAGAAATGGAATACTGGTGTGTATTTTTTTCTTTAAAGTACCAAAACCAGCTATATACTGTATGTTTATGTTCCAAAATTAATATCGTTTATGGCCTTCACACGCGTTACAGTATGCTCCTATTCTTTTTATGCTCAGCTACTAAGATTTCCCTTCAGTGGTAAAATTCAATATCTACAACGGGCACAGTAAAGACGTTAACAGTAAGTCTTTCTACGACAGACCAACGGACCACGAGTGCCCCTGTCGGTCAACCAATCACGCACCACGGTACCCCGCGTCATCTTACGTCATGATACGCGACACCGCAGCCAATTACCTGCGGTACGTGTCTGTACCGCTCACTTTGAATGGCTGCATCTGTATATATATTTCAGTGAATGGTATGTTTAAAAATGCATATACTTTAAAAGTATATTTAGAAGAGAGCAGATAGATATTGTCAGAATAATGAAAATTACTATATACATACAAAACTTACAATACTTACAACATATAAGATAATTTTACCTAACATAAAAAATGTAAGAAGATATATGCATAACATATGTACAGTATATGGAGAATGTGTGAATATACATATACATGAATACTGTATGTGAATATACATATACTGTACATAGAAGATAAAATTGTAAGAAGATATAATCATAGCATGAAGATTCAGATAGATTTTTCTGTATTGTTTACATACCTGAAGCCTATTCTGTGTGCTCTTCCAGCACAGAACACACCTACTGGACAAGAAACTATTCCTTTCAGCTCAGCAGCTTTTATGCAGAGCAGCTTTTATTCACTGTGACTCTAGAGGCTGATGCGTGCAGAGCTATAACTGTAGCTCTTATTATTCCAGAAATTAAGAACTAGATGGATCTTGTCTAAAAGGCAAATGGAAAAAAACAGAAAAATGTCAACAACTATTTTTTACACAAGTTCCTTAAGAATGAAATTCAATCCATGTTATATGAATGAGCTGGGGGGAAGAAATTACAAATGGAATTACTTTGGGGAAACATAGTTGCATGTTTGCTTAAACTGTACAGGTTTGAAGGAAGCAGATGATCTTGGATGGATGAGCTTTCTGCATAGCAATAAACAGGAGTTTGTCCCATAGTGTCACTAAGGAAGCCAAACTGACAAAACAGACTGAGAGATGAATAGTACTGGAGTTAAGTTTTCAATCAAAGTTCACATTAGGATCTGAAATCCTCTACAAATGGCACAAAAATATGAATGGTGAATTCTAATGATATCCAAACAGAAGAAGTCTTTGAAAGTCGAAGAAGAAGGATCCACATTGTCACCCCATATCTCATTGAATAAAGTCTCAATAAATGAAGGTGAGAGACTAACCTGATACTAGGCCTAATGTCCTATATCGGGATTTATACAAAGCAGGAGCAGAAAATTGTTTTAAACCAGTGTTAAAAAAATGGGAAGAGATTTACACAAAAATATATGGGGCTGTGATCTCTGCCAAGAGAGCTTTTGTTTTTCTAATTCCAAGAAGTAGCTGAATAATGAGACTCATGTAGACTGTTTTTTTATGTGAGTACACATTTCAAACCTATTTATTTATTACATGTTAGCAAACATTCAGATAAACAGAATTCTGTCTGTTTTATCCTGTGTTCACTTTTTGTCTCTCTGGATTAATAAGAGCTACAGCTACAGCTCTGCACTCAGTGACCTCTGGGCTCACTGTCAAGAGCTGTCCATAAAAGCAGCTGATATGAAGTTTCTTTATATGAAGGGTTTCTTGATCAGCGGTATGTCCTGTGCTTGAGAAGTATAGTGAAACAACTTAAGCTCCAGTTATCTAAAGAGATTCATAATTAAGACTCAGTTCACATTCATTAGAAATCCCAGTAATGATAAGTGGGGTGCCTTTTCTTTTTAATTTTTACTGAGTTGTGCATGATTATACTGTATATCTGTTCTTTCTGTTTATACATAATCAATGAATATTAAAATATTATTTTCTTGAAATCATAAAAGCATACACAGTTCTCTTACTCTCTACATGTATAGACATATACTGCCTTATAAAACTAAGGCATTTTTTAATGATCTTTTTTTCATAGATTTTTCTATGTTTCCATTTTTGATGCAGAAACAGAATTCTGCAATAAGTATATTGTATAAATTGAAGCTTTTTTTGATCAAGTTATGAAGTATGTGAATTAATGTGAATTAAAGATTACAAAGAGACAAGCTTTGCTTCTTCTCACACAAACTAAGCTGTATTAATCACTGTCAAAGTAATCAGAATCTGAAAGTAAATTGCTGATGCTCAAATATCATAACTTTGCGTTATCTAAGATGCCTAGGACTTTTGCACAGTATTGCGTGCATACATAAAGCTTTGGGTAGAAAAATCATAATTTATAATTTCTTTATTTTGACGTTTATATATTGTGATAGCCTACATCACATTTGTTGTCACCTTGTTTTGTTTGAATAGTTCTGAAAACATATAACTCACTTTATTACACAAGTTTTGAATTAAAAAAAAAGATTTTAGGCTGACATTAAAAAGCTCTTAAAATAATTAATTAATTAATTTAAGCTCATGTTTTTTTTTTCTGGATGGTGTTCCAGTGCTCCAGGGTTAGCAACAAAAGAACCTGTCAGTGAACCTCCACCAGAGTGGAGAGGAACAGAGGAACAGTAGAAGCACACAGTACACCAGAATCAGCTGAGTATAGATCACATCACACCATGGGGAATAAACAGGTAGTATATCAAATAGTGAACCAGGGACATTAATGTAAGCAGAAGGATTTTAAAATCAATTTTAAACCTGGCAGAAAGCCACTTCAAGGACTCCTGAAGAGCTTTGTGACAGCATGTTTGATAATATGTCAGACAGGACTCTCTCTGTTTAATTCTGAACTCAATACTAACACAGTACTAACATGTGAAGTGTATGACTCCTGCAAGTAGGGTGTTTAAATAATCAGCGCACAAAAAAACTAATGTTTCAGGCTAAAGACAAAGCATAGCAATATTTCTCAGACGGGCAAATTAATTGTTTTCAATTTACTGAAAATAATAATAATTTCATATATATATTTTTTTGAAGTACCTACAGTAAGTATACCTTTGGTTGCTTAAAATGTATATATTATGTAGTATTAAAAAGTGCAAAAAACAGAAGCAACAAGTCCTCTCTTTTCTACACACACATTCCTCCTATCTCTTTTTTTCTCTTATCAAAGCCTTGCGATGACAATGGCAGCTCACCAGTACAGTACTTCTTCCAGAGGGCTGAGGCTTTTTATGATTTATAGAGTTTGGGAATGGGCTCTAGTCTTCTCTCATCATTCCAGAATACTTACATTATTCAGCTTTCAACAAAAAATAATAAATGGGAAAAAAAGAAGGAGGGAGACACAAAATCTGTGGTAGTAGTCCTGTTTCCAGGGTTTTGGCATGAATCAGTTCCACCTATTTGGCTGTTTGCAACTAATTACAGGAATTGCATTTCAGATAATGGCTGTATGAAAAAATAAGAGCCTTTTTTATTTTTATAAGAAGCTGCAAGAGAACTAGTTATATAAATACTTACAGATGCAGCCATTCAAAGTGCGCGGTACAGACACGTACCGGAGGTAATTGGCTACGGTGTCGCGCATCGTGACGCAAGATGACGAGGGGTACCGCGGTACGTGATTGGTTGACCGACAGGGGCACTCGTGGTCCGTTGGTCTGTCGTAGAAAGATTTACAGTAAACGTCTTTACTGTGCCCGTTGTAGTATTGAATATTCATATGGAATTTTACCACTGAAGGGAAATCTTAGTAGCTGAGCATAAAAAGAATAGGAGCATACTGCAACGCGTGTGAAGGCCATAAACGATATTAATTTTGGAACATAAACATACAGTATATGGCTGGTCTCGGTACTTTAAAGAAAACATACACGAAACATGGTTTCATTATGACCAGTATCGGTCTTGAGATATTTTTAACTTAATTTACAGTACTTGAGAGGTATGTCTTGACACTGATAGTACGTAAATACTGCTCACGTATATGTTTCTAGGTTTATATTATGCATTTCATACGGTCAAATTACTTTTGAGCAACTGATAAGAAGTGCGAAACGGTATGCCCAGGGCGTTTTAGTTTTCGTTTTGTTTTAATGCAGTGCAGTGGATTGATTAGAGATATCAAGTACATACAAGTCATTTTTTAAATGTTGTAGTTCGTCTTGTAAAAATGTTACGAGTACATCATCTGTCAACAATTACACAGGTTCTGTTTCCATATTGCGGATTTTGGTTACATAATATTATTTTCTAAATTCACGTTGTAAATATATGATTTGGGCAAACAGAGCCGCAAAGAAGTACATTATGGGTTGTTGTTGTTTTTTGCAGTTTTATCTAGAACAAGCGATGCTTAAACCTTTGTCTGATTCTTGTGAAACTATCCACACGACAGTTACCTACAGTAGGAGTTGACTTCAGTGATGTCACTGATGGGATGTTTCTAAAAATCCATCCACTGTAAAACGTCTTCTCCACTGGTCCTGCATATGTATTCGCTAATGAAGCTGTGTGTTCTGAGGCTGGTTCTCTACATTTCTGTATGAACCAGCTTAGAGGGCTAAAGACAGCTTGTGTTTAAATTGAGTGTAAGGTAATTTATGCTTCTAAAGTCATGGTCAGCATTTATTATTGTACTGTGCTGTAAACTTGTTCTGTGCCTAATTGCATTATTTTATAGCTTTATCAAATCTGTACATTGTCTGTCGATGATGTTTCTGTAGTGCTTTTTCAGCCCCCAGCATTGACTGCGCTGGTGGCGCTGTGGGTTAGGTTCCTAACTTCCATGTCACACGGTCTGTGATCGAATCCCATGGAACTATGACTTTATTTCTTAAACATTTCTTTGAAAAAATGAAACGTTTCTCTTGGTCAGAGATTAAATAAAACCTCACTCACACCAAACAAATTTATATTTCTAAATATCACAACATGATCGAATTTAAGTCTTTTTAATAACAATGAATAGTCACCTATGCGTTACAAAATAAACATTTATATTGATTTGAATCGCGTTTTGATTTAAATCGTAAACGCATGTTTAAATATATGTGTTTAAAGGCGATATACTGTATAAAAGCGCTGATTCTTATGGAATGTGTTCCGCCGGGGATTCAAAAATTTATTTATTTTTAATCGCGTATCTAAGGAAAATTAATAATAATAATAATAATAATAATAATAATAATAATAATAATAATAATAATAATAATTGCTTACACTTATATAGCGCTTTTTCTGGACACTCCACTCAAAGCGCTTTACAGGTAATGGGGACTCCCCTCCACCACCACCAATGTGCAGCATCCACCTGGATGATGCGACGGCAGCCATAGTGCGCCAGAACGCTCACCACACATCAGCTATCAGTGGGGAGGAGAGCAGAGTAATGAAGCCAATTCACAGAGTGAATTGCAGTATAACTTTGTTCATGCACAACATTATACAGTATCTCATTTTGTATTTCTATACAAAAAAATTGTTTGCCCAGCCACTATTGTTGTTATTGTTTTTATCCTGTAAAGCGCTTTGAGGAGCACAGCTTTCTCACCACTTAGATTACTTTTTGACATCATCCTTACACAAAGCAGAAACTGATTGTATTTTCCGATGACATACAAGTGCAAGGATTACAGATTTTAAGCGTCTTTTTTCTGAACCAGGGAAAATCTGATCATATTTCTCTATAACAATAATAAAAAACTTTATTTTACATATCACCTTTAAAAGTGGTATCTCAAAACAATACAGTAGATGTAAACCACAGGTTACAAAGTAAATACCCAGACAAACGCAAACGCGTTTTTAATAAAATGCTTTCATTCATTCAACAGAGAGAGAGCGTAAAACCTGCGTGTAACAGTTGTTCCTTTTTCTGATCAATCGCTCTCTGGATAAACGTCTCGCCTGTCCAGTTCTTTGTTTTCCTAATTTGCCGATTATGCCTGCTGCGATCCACTCCTACCCTCACACCTAAAGAGGACTATTTTAAATTTCTTTGCGCATCCTTAAGGTGATATCACATAAAGGTGATATGTAAAATAATGTTTTTTTATTGTTGTTATAGAGAAACATGATCAGATTTTCCCCGGTTCAGAATAAAAGATCTAAAGTATACTAGTTAAGGAAAATAAATCTTAACGGGGAGACAGCTATGCTGAAAGTTTATTAATATACTTAGAAGACAAAGATATCAATTTATTTTAGTCAAAATTGTATATATCACCTTTAAAAGTGGAATCTCAAAGCAAAGTAAATACCCAACACTGATTGTACCCATCTGTCATGCTAATAAAACACCTTGAATTGAATTGAATTGAGGGAGAGAGGGGGGAGGAGGTCGAGCGAGATAACCAGGACGCAAGGCAAATAAGATACACTCCACAGGCATTCACAACAGCAACATATGAAACGTTTGCACATATAGTTAAGTTATTACTTGGTTTTCAAAGTGCAATGAAATACAATATTGTTGCTGTTGCTGTTCTTGTTGTTTTTATCCTGTAAAGCGTTTTGAGAAGCCACCTTTAAAGGCGATATATACTGTAAAAGAGCTGATTCTTATGGAATGTGTTCCGCCGGGGATTCAAAAAATTTTTTATTTATTTTTTAATCGCGTATCTAAGGAAATCTCAGTATAACTTTGTTCATGAACAAACAGTGGCATGTTACATTATTATTAGTTTTTTTTGTTAACACGGCTCGCCAGCTAATGTGAATCGAAACCTGTCTTTCTAGCTTTTAAAGTCGTGCGATGAGTAAGCCACAATTCAAATAGAGAAAAAAGAGCTGACTGACAAGATTTAAGATGTGGCTGTCAATGTTGGATTAAAAAAAACACATTGCCCGACGTTTGTTGCATTGCTTGAAAAATAACTTTATTTCGAGAGACTGGATAAGTAATTCAAGTGTTTTTTTTAACTTCCTGAAAAACAACTAATAATTTAACTATATGTGCATCGTTTTATGATATGTCGCTGTTGTGAATGTCTGTGGACATGGGCTGGCTGGAGGCTTTACTGTACACAGAGAGGGGCGGGAGGAGGGGACAAGCCGATACATACTCTTAGAGTTTGATTAATAGGGAATATAATACAAAAATATAGTACTAAAAATAAGATACACTCTACAGACATTCACAACGGCGACTGTCAGAAGATAGGACACAGCGGCTCAGGCACCCGCTGAATGGATGCAAACTGATTTAAGATGTTTTCTTGTGATAAGAAACCAGCTCCCAAAGGGGGATGCACTTAGCTAAGCCTGGCTATCATGATCAATGGTCATCCATTGGCGCCTATCTGTCTAGGGAGTGCGAGTTGGACATCTGGATTGCATTCCTTAGTGTCAGGAGTAAGTGACTCATATCTCACCTTGATCAACCAATCAGGGACTGGTAGGGCCGAGTAACCCACGTGGGACTCTGATGCCCATGGAACTTTCAGCCAATCAATGAGCTGAAGTTCCTCCAGGTAAAAACAGGCAACACAGAGATTCAACAAGATTCAGAAGGGATTCTGGAGAGGATTCTGTGGACTGTTCTAAAGGGAATTCAAAGGAGAATTCCAGGGCAGGACGGCCCAGGAGCAGAAGGCTCCCAAGGGCAGGACATCCTCGCAGCGCGCCTCCTGACTATCCTGAGACTCAGCCCGGACAACCACGGAACGGCCAGTGTGTCCGAGTGCCAGAACTTTCCTTTGTTCTAAGAGTCTAGAGTGGAGGTTGCCAGAGAGTAACCAGCAGCAGGCCTCGTGAACAGGTCGGAACTGTGGAAAGCTGAATCACTATTCAGAACTAGCTCTTCATCAGGAACGAACCGGTCCTCTTCCTGACTTGCTGGGACCCACAGTCATCTTTTCTCCTGTGCACAAACTTTGCTAGTTAAAGCCAACACTAACTAGCCGGTCAGTGAGCATCAGCAGCGCACCGTCGCAAGCCGTACAGCACAGCCTGGCACTGAGCCAGAGAGCGCGGATTGGACAGCAACAGCCTGCAACTGTTTCTTTGTGCCCGCAGGAGATCTGAATCCCCAAAGATTGGATGAGTATTCAACTTCAATGCATTACAGCTCAAGAATTCAATTGTTATCCCAACCAGTTGATATCAATTTAATTCCTAAGAGTTATGTACTTGTTTCGAGTATCTAATGTAGAAGTTATAACCAAGTTCATTTATGAAACGGTCTTAATGAATGATATACTGAACGTATGTCCTCTTGATATATGTAACACTTCGTAACTGATTGAATATATATCTTTTGTATTCTGATAACCCTCTCGATAAGATCTGTTAGTTTAAGGCATATTCTATGTATTAATAAATGTATCCTCGTGTATTAGTACCTGTGTGTGTGCGTTGTTTGAGTTATGTCGCATGGTTGGACTCTAAAGCCATCAAAAGAATCAACTTTGTGATTTACTGCTACAATTAATAATTGTCTCAGTAAATGCCCAAACCCTACAGAACTGGTGCCTTCGGAGAGCCACTAACATTACATATTTGGCGTCCCTGAACGGCTATGAATCACTACATTATTTGGCGTCCCTGGGTGGGCGTGGCAAGACTGAAATGAGTCAACCAAGCGAATAATTCATATAAAACGCCGCGGGTTTCATACACGACAATACAGTGTGCTGAAAGCCGAAAGGAAAAAAAGTTCCACTTGCTCTTTAAGCAGTGCTTGATTGTTTTGTGATCTTTTGCGATCTACCGGGTTGATACTTGATCTTGTGGTTTTCTGTGGTAAAACTGTAATTTCGTACTTAAAAGTAATACTCTTTAAGTTTAACGATGGTTGCTAAAAGGTCTGAATTCGAGTCGCTATTAAGCACTCTCTCTAGCAGCGACAGGTCTGACCACGATCTCTTCCATATCTCCGTCAGCGGAGAAGCTAGAATAAATCTCCATTCTCTGAGAGAGCTAGCGAAGGACATAGAGAGATTTGACCACGCAGTGTCAGAGAATAATATCAAGAGTTATATTCAAGACCTCAGGTATACCCTGCAGTACCTGCCAAACGCCACAGAACAGGAGAAAGTGTTTCTGGTCAGGAAAACTACCAGCAGAGCTGTACATGAGTGGATGGCTAGGCAGATGAAAGAAGTCTATAATGACTTTGAGCAGCTATGTCAAGCACTTATCGAAGAATACAGTGCTTTTATTGACCCGACTGCCGCGATAGCCGCCGCACTTAACATTAAGCACGAGAGAGCAGAGTCCCCTCGCGAATATTACGAGAGACTTAGACGAACTTATTTTGCAGGGCGAAATGATGAGGGTTGCGAAGAGAACACACATTTCAAGGGTTTATTCATTGCGAATCTCCACCCATCAGTCAGAAATATGATCTTAATGCACACCATGAAAATGACTGATATTAAGAGATTCGTGCAGAAAGCCTGGGAGTATGATGTCCAAAGTCGCTCTGAGAAAAAAGCTGTTAAAGCGACTGTGTTCGCCGTCAGAGCCAGCAGGGTTAACTGCTCGAAGGAGCACAGGTTCCTGAGCTGGCTAAGCCCCGTTCCAAAGCACTCACACAGGACCGCACCCAGCGTCCTAAGTGCCATGAGAACACCGGGGGAGGGAAAGGGCTAGATAAAGCTGAACAAAAGGATTCAGTAGCCGCCCGCCTGGCCAGGCTTGAACAAGCTTTATTAAGACAGGGACAACCGCTCCCCAAGGCTGCCGGAAACGTGAATGAGCTGATACTCTCCACTGGAGGAGGCGGAGACCCGCCCCCTCTCCCTCCCTCAGTCTATCTGATTGAGCGGAAGAGTTCCTGCCTGGATAAGGTCAGCCACTCCCAAGCGAGTGCTGACTCCACCCCTGAAGTCACAGAGCAGGCAGTAAAACAGAGAGGAAAAGCAGGAAGCTTTTACCTCAAGGCTGCCATGGGAGATGTCTTACCCAGTGAGACACTGATTGACACTGAGGTTGAACGGTGTTTGATGTCACACGGCAAGCTCAAACGGGTAGAAAAAGAAAAGGGCATGCGACTCAGAGAGGAACCTTTGGTGGATCACCAGAAAGGCAAAGTGTGGAAACAGGTCAAGGCTCCTAAGTCTTCTGTACAGAAGGAAAGGGGGGCCAAGAGGCAGACTGTGCTCACACAGTGCCCACCGAACACAGAAGCCCATGCGGAGATTCCTTCTGTTCCCTCTGGACAAGAAATAAAAATATTTTCTTGTTCCCCGAATATACAGGGAAGTCGTGTCCCGGCCGAGGTCTCAACAGCCTCCCTGCCACAGGAGCGGTGCTCCAAGCAGCCGCCTGATCCACCAGGTAAAGCACACACCTTTTACATCCCTAAAGAGGAGCAGATCTCCCCACCTGGCGATGAAAAGGAGCTTTCCCTGTGCACCCTGCCACCCAAGAGGGGTCAGGACCACAACCCCGCAGTGGTGGAAAGGATCCAGATGGCAGGAGAGCAGGTTGGTGATGTAGCCCCCACCCTTAGCCCTGAGAGGTCCTCTATTAGTGAGGATCTGCTTGAGCAGCTGTCACAGGGCCACCGCCAGGTGCCCCTGGTGCAACATTCACAGGTTAGACAGGAGGTCCAGCTGGACGCTGAGACTACTGCGCTGTGGACACACCTGATCCCAGATGCTGATTCCCTCTGCTTTGACCCAGGGAACCTGCAGTCAGGTAACATTATTTCTCACGACTACCAGGTAGTGAGTGAGACTGACCTGATTGTTCCTGCCTCAACGGCAGGGTTTCCAACACACCCAGTCCCCCAGAAGGGACAGGGAATGAAAGCCGAGCCGGTTTTCTTACAGCCACCAGCTCAGTCTGTCAGTCTGAGTCTGACCAACAGTGGTTCAGCCAGACTGGAGCTGGATGGTCAAGTCACCCGCCTGCCAGTGCAGGACATCGCAAAGAGAGGTGTCAGAATCCCCGCCTGCACTGACATGGGCCTGGTGAGTGATAGTAAGTTCAAAGACAGTGAACTAGCTATCCCAGTGCTGGGGCAGCTCCCTGAACCCCTAGCGAGGGAAAGGGGGAGCGAGCAGGTGTCCTACACCTACCCCCAGCAAACGATTGGAAACATGCCGATAGAGGGATTCCTCAATCAGGAAGTGTGCAGGGTGGACCTGAACAGTGAGAATAGGATAACAATCCCAGATCACTCAGGTGCTCCAGATGACCACTCAGCCGAGGGTCAGGCATGCTCCACCACTGCACCACCCCCTGCAGGGTTCCTAGAGCACAGGCATGAACAAATCGAAAAAGCAAATGCCCTGGAAAAGGAGGAGCAGCATCAGCAGCTGCGTCAGATCTCCCCAGATTTCCAGGATGTTGGTGCCCAAGATGCCACATGGCATACTGAGAAAGACACCATGTACACGCTGCACCAGCGTAGAAAGGCAACAGTCACTCAGAAGGAGATGACTGGGATCAGCCACCCGAAAAGACTTTTGGGAGGACTGATTGCTGCCGCCACTGTTGCACGTTTGCTTTTTCTGGTAGGTTTGTGTGCTACTGGCACTCTCACCCTGACTGCCCCAAGAAGGCAGGTGTCAGAGAGGCCAGAGGGTAGTGACAGACTGTATCGACAGCAGCAAAAGTTGGAAAGCTTAGGGAAAACCCTACAGGCAACTTCCTATGCAACAGGGTTAAACCTTATTCCCCAAACAGTGGACATGATTGTTGGTGTTATACAGTGGGTTTATGCTTGTGTGCAACAGGCCAGAATGTTGACACAAGACCTGTTAAGGGAGTTTAGTGCCACTGTGGCCAGTCTAGCCATGGCACAATTCCCAACCCACTTGATTCCACTCTTCTCAGTAGAGGAGTATGTGACATTAACCCCATCGCTCATAGCTCACCCAGAAGGCAATCCAAGATTGAATTCGGTTCCAAGTCTTGAGATGGGTATGGCTACCAAAGCTATCCATTGGCTGTGTCTAAACGATTCACCAATGAAGGGTGTAAAGCTACTAACGAGCAGAGGGAGGTTAATGGACCCCATGAAGAGCAGGTGGGAAGTAAATGGCTGGTCAGCACACCACATTTAACAGACACTATGACTTGTGACGGGCATGATACAGCTACCGCAATGCAGCTACCTAATCAAACAGTTTTCCTTTAAGTTCCCGAGGAGGCCATAGTACAGCATGGTGACTTAATACTGTACGGTCTGGAACCAGACAACATAAGACCAAACTAGAGGTCATGGATGCCTTCAGGTGCCACACTATTGAATTGGATAGAAATCCAAGAAACAGTAAGCCCTGAAGAGGTACAGGTAGTTGCTTTAATGGAACAAACCCCCAAACGACCCTAGCAGATACCCAACACAGGTGTTGTGGTTTATCAGGGGGCTGGGAACAGGAACTGTTGTTATTGTAACACTACTGCCGGGAAGCTGGATCATGACTGACAGTGTACTCTGAATGATGTACTCTCACATCAAGATGTACTCCGGGTAGTACGAATGAGTCAAAGGTAGCATGTCAAAAGAAAGAGTGACTTCTCCCCAAATATCTACTACAGAGGTATCAGATATTGACAGTGAACTTCCTGATGTGTAATTCCTAGACTTAGATAATGTCTCCTACCGTGTTTATACATACTCCAGATGTTATTCATCCTGTTTGTATCCAATGCTGGTTCCGGTATGAATTCTCGAGGAGTAATGTAGACATTTAAGATTAATGTTCTAATGGCAAGGGACATCACTTAACTCTGTTTTGTTTTGAAGGCAACAATGCCTCGGGACCTCGTGGCCTTCAAAAAGGGGGGATATGTAGCGGTGAGGCTTATTAATAAGGCAGAATTAAGTGTTTCTGAGCTTTCCCAAATTAGGCCTAATTTCTCTGTTCATCTCTGTGGTGCAGCCACAGAGAAAGAATTCATGCAAACTGATTTAAGATGTTTTCTTGTGATAAGAAACCAGCTCCCAAAGGGGGATGCACTTAGCTAAGCCTGGCTATCATGATCAATGGTCATCCATTGGCGCCTATCTGTCTAGGGAGTGCGAGTTGGACATCTGGATTGCATTCCTAAGTGTCAGGAGTAAGTGACTCATATCTCACCTTGATCAACCAATCAGGGACTGGTAGGGCCAAGTAACCCAAGTGGGACACTGATGCCCATGGAACTTTCAGCCAATCAATGAGCTGAAGTTCCTCCAGGTAAAAACAGGCAACACAGAGATTCAACAAGATTCAGAAGGGATTCTGGAGAGGATTCTGTGGACTGTTCTAAAGGGAATTCAAAGGAGAATTCCAGGGCAGGACGGCCCAGGAGCAGAAGGCTCCCAAGGGCAGGACATCCTCGCAGCGCGCCTCCTGACTATCCTGAGACTCAGCCCGGACAACCACGGAACGGCCAGTGTGTCCGAGTGCCAGAACTTTCCTTTGTTCTAAGAGTCTAGAGTGGAGGTTGCCAGAGAGTAACCAGCAGCAGGCCTCGTGAACAGGTCGGAACTGTGGAAAGCTGAATCACTATTCAGAACTAGCTCTTCATCAGGAACGAACCGGTCCTCTTCCTGACTTGCTGGGACCCACAGTCATCTTTTCTCCTGTGCACAAACTTTGCTAGTTAAAGCCAACACTAACTAGCCGGTCAGTGAGCATCAGCAGCGCACCGTCGCAAGCCGTACAGCACAGCCTGGCACCGAGCCAGAGAGCGCGGATTGGACAGCAACAGCCTGCAACTGTTTCTTTGTGCCCGCAGGAGATCTGAATCCCCAAAGATTGGATGAGTATTCAACTTCAATGCATTACAGCTCAAGAATTCAATTGTTATCCCAACCAGTTGATATCAATTTAATTCCTAAGAGTTATGTACTTGTTTCGAGTATCTAATGTAGAAGTTATAACCAAGTTCATTTATGAAACGGTCTTAATGAATGATATACTGAACGTATGTCCTCTTGATATATGTAACACTTCGTAACTGATTGAATATATATCTTTTGTATTCTGATAACCCTCTCGATAAGATCTGTTAGTTTAAGGCATATTCTATGTATTAATAAATGTATCCTCGTGTATTAGTACCTGTGTGTGTGCGTTGTTTGAGTTATGTCGCATGGTTGGACTCTAAAGCCATCAAAAGAATCAACTTTGTGATTTACTGCTACAATTAATAATTGTCTCGGTAAATGCCCAAACCCTACAGAACTGGTGCCTTCGGAGAGCCACTAACATTACATATTTGGCGTCCCTGAACGGCTATGAATCACTACAGGGTACTGGCCTAATTCGTCCCTGCTCCCGTTGTTAGGTGTTAATGTGTTGCTAAGTGTGAATTTGTACCTGTTTCCCTGAGGTCTGGCTTTTTTTCTGGAAAAACCATAACTCTGGTCTTGTCCAGATTGACTGTCAGCGCCCAGGTCCGACAGTGCTGCTCCAGCAGTGCCAGGTTCTGGCGCAGCCTCTGTTCTGTGGGCGACAGCAGGACCAGGTCGTCTGCAAAGAGCAGGTACTCGATTTCTGTAATTAATGCAGATCAGTAAATCAAGGGACAAAACAGTTATTGCGCCCAACTCCTCAATGGGCTTTGACGTGCTAATGCGTTGGTTTAACAGTCCGGGTGTGGCAAGCCTCTAATGTTTAACCTTTAACTGTTTTTCCATCTACTGTATTGCTTTGAGATGCCACTTTTAAAGGTGATATGTAAAATAAAGTTTTTTATTATTGTTATAGAGAAACATGATCAGATTTTCCCTGGTTCAGAAAAAAAGAGCTAAAGTGCTACACCTAACTTTCTTAATTCGATGTATTTAAAGCAGTGAACTACTGTAGGTGTAACATAACATTCAGAAATACAATCGAGAATAGTTTAGTGGTGTTTGTTTAGATGAAACGTTCCTAAAACGTATAACGTAACAAAATTAAAGACGATTAAAATCTGTAATCTTTCCACTTGTACTGTATATCATCGGAAAGTTTCTGCTTTGTGTAAGGATGGTATCAAAAAGTAATCTTAAGTGGTGAGAAAGCTGTGCTCAATGTATTTAAGGGACTTAAAAGTAAAAGGAGATGCTTCATATTGCTTGACTAATTTTAAAAACTAAGTTATAAATGCAGTTATAAATCCCTCGGTGCCGCGCCGGGTGTAAATATCAAAATATACATTCGTCCCGGGCAGAGGCCGAAGAGCGCCCGGCTGGGGTGCGCGGGGAAGAGCAGGACAGGAATGAAAGGTGGGGTATAGGAAGGCGTACAGTCTGGGCAGGTATAGATTACACTTTTCTAAAACGTATTTGAAAAATAAAAATGATTACAATCTAATCCTTCCTCATTTGATCCCAAAATCCCAAGAAATATAAATCTAAACAGGTAGAAAGCTATGCTGAAAGTTTATTAAGATACTTAGAAGACAAAGATACTGTATCAATTTATGTTGCATTAGTCTGATTATGATTAAAAAAACACATATAATTAAACACGCGTTTACAATTTAAATCAAAACACGATTTAAATCAATATAAATGTTTATATTGTAACGCATACTGTCCAGCCTCCATTTCTCTATAAAAATTTACTCTATTACACACACACACAATAGAAGCAGGAAGCAAAAGCAGGGACCGTTGTCAGAAGGGAAGAAGGTGACTATTCATTGTTATCAAAAATGACTTAGAATCGATTATGTTGTGATATTTTGAAATATAAAAGTCAATTGATTGTCCATAATATTGCTATTCTATTTTTTCAAAGAAATGTTTGTTAAAAGAAAAGTCCAGCACCAGCTGGATTTGAACACACAACCCGTGAGCTGGTAATCAGGCACGTAGACCAGTAGGCTACAAGGGAAGTCACATGAAGAGAGAGAGGCTAAACAGCCCTACACAGCCCTGTCGCAGTACACAAATATAATCATATCGTTCTTTAGATACGTGATTCCATATTATATTAGCAGAAAAGCTTAAAACTACCACTTTTTCACACGCTATTTCACATGCTAGTTAAATACTTCGATGCTTAAAATCGTTAGGGAGAAATGGAATACCGGTGTGTATTTTTCCTTTAAAGTTCCGATTCCTGGAATCTGACTTGCTGACACCCTTCTGAAGTGGTTCCATAAAATCTGGTATACGGAAAAGAAAGCGTTGATAAAAAGCCTGGATTCTCATGTATCTCATACAAGTATCTTTTAATACAGTCTTTGCTGTGCTCTTGAGGATCCTTGTGATATTTTGAGCTCTAGTTGAATGATAAGTGTCGCATTTTAAATCATTTTTGTAGTTAGAAATTATGAAACGCCCTGTTAAAAGCAAGGGAGTTTTTATGCCCGTTGACGTAAAACAAAATGCCTGACAAAGTATGGCTTTGACAGATTCCAAGTGCTTGTACAAATGTGCTAAAGAAATTATACTTTGAGTATACAGCTTGTCCAAAGTCATTCATTATTAATACTATTAGTAATATCTTCGGTAAAGGCTTTGATGCATAAATATTTCTGATAAAGGTAGGTTGTGTACTTTTGTCCAACTGAGCAATCTTGCTTTCATAAAATATACCAACATTTTAATGACTGATGATTAACATGCTGTAATACACAGTTCAAAATTAAAAGCACAAATGCTGTACATGAGAGGTTAAGCTCCCCCTGGCGGTTTTACAAGGTGTTACTTGTAAAACACAAGGTGATACTTACAAGGTGATACTTGATATGCGTGATACCGCGTGATACCGCGACACGCCCACCAGGGTATGCCGCGAAATACCCCACCCATTTTGAATGGCTGCATCTGTATAATATATGTAAGATTAAAATAAAAAAACAGTTATGCTAAGAGGTGCGGGAGGTCCATTATATTCAATTGGATACATAGTGTCACAATGGTCACTGTGACGTGTGGAAGAGGTGATCAGACCCTATGCGGTGCTGAGCGAAAGAAATGTCCAGAAATCAAAAGTGTGAAAGACGGAATGAGAGGTTGGGTAGGCAGGCTAGTTCGGGTTCCAGTAGTCAGGTCGGTGCAGTATCCACATCCAAAGAGAGAAACGAAGGCGAAGCCAGGGATGGAACAGGGTCGGGTATCCAGTAGTCGGGTCAGAAAGGTACCCAAATCCGAGAGCAGCGAGACAGAGACAAAGACGTTGCTGAAGGTTAAACAGGGTCGGTATCCAGAGATCACATCAAAAGCTACGCGCACAAGAGAAGGGTTAAGTCTATCTCAAGTGAGCAAGGACTGAGAGGAGTGAGCAGGTTTAAATGGAAAAAATGGGCGAGTGCAGTGCAAATTGCTAACTAGGGTGCAGGTATTGATGCCGGGAGGTGCACGTGGGAGTACGGTTCGTGACAGTATCCCCCCCCACTGGCTGCTCCAGACACCGTAAACTGAAGGAAGATCCCGATTAGGGACTTATCCAGGATGTCCCATTCTGGAATCCAAGATATGTCTTTAGGGCCGTATCCTTCCCAGTCATCTAGGTACTGGCGCTGTCCCCTGTGCCAACGAGGGTCCAGAATCTTATTCACAGTAAAGCTGGCAGTGCCATCGATAAGACGGGGTGGAGGCGGCCGAGGTTGAGGTCTAGAGAGGGGAGAACAGTGGCAAGGTTTAAGAAGGGAGATGTGGAAGGCAGGATAAATTCGAAGGGTGGGAGGGAGAGCAAGACAAAAAGTAAACGAGGTGATCCTGGAAATGACCCAGAAAGGGCAGATAAAACGGGGTCCCAACTTGACAGAGGGTTGGCGTAAAGGAATGTTCTTGATAGATAGCCAGATGAACTGTCCCCTTAGGAGCCTGGGAAAGGGTCTTCTGTGCTTGTCGGCTCGTCAAAAGTGAGGACTGGACCATCTTCCAGAGTTTACGGAGAGAAGACACATATTGAAGGACAGAGGGAATATCCGAGTCAGGGCTGGTATTCAGGAGGAGAGACGGTTGATAACCCAAGGAGCAGAGGAAGGGAGAGATACAGGAGGAGAAGTAGAGTTATGGGTGAATTCGGCCGAAGGTAGCAGAGAGGTTCAGTCGTCCTGGAATGTGGAAACATAAGCTCGGAGGTAGGTTAAAAGGTTCTGGTTTAGACGCTTGGTCTGGCCATTGGCTTCGGGATGGTAGCCGGTAGTGAGGGAGATGGAGGTCCCTAGAGCCTTGCAGAAAGCTTTCCAAAAGCGGGACGTAAACTGAGTGCCTCTGTCAGAGACTATGTCAGTCGGAATGCCGTGGAGTCTGAAACCCTAATGGACGAAAACATCAGCCATTTCCTGGGCCGTGGTAACGAGGTAAGGGGAACAAAATGGGAGGCTTTAGAAAATCTGTTAATAATAACCAGAATGACAGACTTGCCTTGACTTAAGGGGAGGTCAGTAAGGAAATCCACGGCTATGTGAGACCAGGAACGCTTGGGAATAGGGAGAGGTAGTAGGAGACCAGCTCTTTTGAGATGAGAGGTCTTGATCCTGGCACAAGTGGAACAAGCTTTAACATAGTCGTTGACGTCGGTCTTGAGGGAGAGCCAACAGAAGTGAGAGGAGATGAGCTCGCTGGTGCAACTAACCCCTGGATGTCCGGCGAAGCGCGAGTCATGGCCCCAGCGGAGAACGTCGGAGCGGACGTGGTCAGCAACAAACAGTTTATCCGGAGGACACTGGGGAGGTACAGGCTGCTTAGATAATGAACGTTGCACGAGGTCCTCGATGTCGCAGCAGATGGCAGCAATAATCTTATGGGGAGGGATAATGGGTTCAAGGGGTTTCTCAGAGTCAGGAGGATCGTACAGACGGGAAAGGGCATCAGCCTTGACATTCTTGGAGCCAGGGGTGTAAGTGATGAAAAAGTTAAATCAGGCGAAGAATAGGGACCACTGGGCTTGTCGGGAATTGAGTCGCCGTGCCGACTGGAGGTAGGCCAGGTTCCATTGATCGGTGATGTACGGGTTTTGTGCATTTACTGGGACAATTATTAATTGTAGCAGTAAGTCACAAAATGATTATTTGATGGCTATTAGAAAACCGACCTTGCGGAAGAACTCAGGAACACAACACACACACGGATACTTATACACAACAATACATTTATTTATACATAAAATGTGCATATAAACATAACAGATCTTAAGAGTGAGAGTTAGAAGAATACAAAAGGTATATATTCAATCACGAGTTACAAACCAAGAGGGACATACATTCAGTATACCATTCATTTATACCGTTCGTAAATTAACTTTGGTTACAACTTCTACATTAGATATTCAAAGGCAAGTACATCACTCGTAGGAATTAAATTGATATCAACTGGGGTTGAGGTAACAATTGAATTCTCGAGCTGTAATCCAAAATGTTGACTACTTATCCAATCTGTGTGGATTCAGATCTCCTGTGGACACAAGGGAACAGCGGCAGGATGTTGCTGCGTCCAATCAGCGTCCTCTGGCCCAGTGCCAGGCAGTCCTGGTGAGGCTGGAGGTGTGGGAGAAGGAGGAGGAGATGTCTGCTGCGGCACGATGGCAGTGACTCTCTGAAGACCGGCTAGTTAGTGCTTGTTTAACTAGCTGAGATTGTGCACATGGGAAGTTACTGCGGTCCAAGAAAGTCATACTCTTTAGACGGGAAGAAGACCGGTTCATTCCTGATGTAGCTCTAGTCCTGAATCCTTTCAGCTTTCAGCTGTCCACAGTTCTGACTGTAGTTCACTCGTTGATCAGGCGAGCGTTCGCGGTGGGGCACTGGCGGTTCACGAGGCTTGCTGCTGGGCTAACCTCATGTGGATCCTTTGGTTACGCGCAGGTGACCTCCGTTCTCGACAAAGTAAAGCCCTGGCACTTGGACACACTGCCCGTTACGTACTGGACCACCTGCAGTTTGCCTACCGGTCACACTTGGGAGTGGAGGATGCAGTCATCTATCTGCTACACAGAGCTAACTCTCACCTGGAGAAGATGGGGAGCATTGTGAGAGTTATGTTCTTTGACTTCTCCAGTGTCTTTAACACCATCCATCCACCTTTACTGAAAGATAAGCTAAGGGCGGCGCAGGTGGACACTCCCCTTGTTTCCTGGATTATAGACTATCTGACCTGCAGGCCACAGTATGTATGGCTACAGAGCTGTGTGTCTGAACAGATTGTTAGCAGTACTGGGGCTCCACAGGGGACTGTCCTTGCTCCATTCCTGTTCACCTTTTACAACTCTGACTTCAGGTACAACTCTGATATAGGAGCTTGATTACCAACTTTGTGGAGCGGTGTCATCTTAACCATCTCCAGCTTAACACCAGCAAGACCAAAGAAATGATTTTGGACTTCATGCTGAACCCTTCTTTCCATCCAGGGTGAGGACACAGAAGGGGTACAGTCCTACAAGTACTTAGGGGTACACCTGGATGATAAGCTGGTGTGGTCTGGTAACACTGACGCCCTGTACAAGAAAGGTCATAGCCGACTCTATTTCCTTAGGAGGCTCAGGTCCTTTGGTGTGTGTGGAACACTGCTACCACTTTTTATGAATCAGTAGTGGTGGCGGCCATCTTCTACGCTGTTGTGTGCTGGGGCAGCAGCATCATGACAAAAGATGCAAATAGGCTCAATAAACTTATCAAAAAGGCTGTCTCTGTGTTGGGGATGAGCCTTGACCCCCTGGAGGTGGTGGCTGAGAGGAGAATGCTGGCCAAGCTCACAGCCATCATGAACAACGCCTCTCATCTGCTTCATGGGACTGTTACTGGGCAGCTGAGTTTTTAGCAACAGACTGCTCCAGCTACGGTGTTCAAGGGAATGTTCCCGCAGGTCTTTCCTCCCGGCGGCTGTCAGGGTGTATAACACTGCCCTAGGCTAGGACTGTCAGCCCTTCATTTGCTCGTCTATGGACAGCATGTTTGCTCCATTGTACTTTTTGGACAGTCTGTATAAACCTATGCACATTTTGCACATATTTTACTGTTTCTACAGTGACTATGATCATCACATTTTGCACACACCTATGTATTTATTTCTTTTATATTTATTATGTTGTCTTTTGTTTTTATAACTATTCTAATGTCTGTTTTTGCTTGTCTTGGGCTGGACAGCTGTAACACATCAATTTCCCAACTGGATTAATAAAGTCTTATCTATATATCTTATGTGATTGTCCGAGATGATTCTGAGAATGTCCTGGAGGAGCACCTTCTGGGCCCTGTGCTGCCTGTTTTATCTTAAAGAACTACGGTCGTTCATTGGTTGAATGTTCCGCAGGCATTCGAGACCCACGTAGGGTTACCCTTCCCTACCAGTTCCTGATTGGCTGATCGAGGTGGAGGATGAGTAACCATGCTCTCTGACATTAAGGTTGTAAACAACCTCGGATGAGACTCTCCCAAGGAATCCCCCAGACAGTAAGGCGCCAGAGATTACCATTTATTAGGGTGGCTGGAGAATCTCAGCCTTGGGAGTTGTTCCTTATCAGGAAACTCTATCACATAGAAAAACACCTTTAAATGTGAACCAAATGGAATTGCCTCTCTGTATCCAGCACCACTGAGATGAGGGAGAGAGAGACTGGCAAGGGAGCAGCAAACTTAATTCCTGTATTATTAATAAGCCTTGCCGCTACAGTGAGGACGGTGAAGGGATGCAGGTCCCCCTCCAGCCAGTGTCTCCACTCTTCAAGAGCGAGTTTAATGGAGAGTAGTTCATGTCATAATACATGTCAGCGGGAGACAGTCTCCGGGAGAAAAAGGCATAAGGATGAAGAGCACCCTTGTCCCCATGACGTTGGGACAGGATAGCACCGACTCCGTGAGCGGAGGCATCGACTTCCAGGATAAAAGACAGTGAGGGTTCCTGGTGGTGGAGGAGTGGAGCAGAGGTGAAAAGGTGCTAAAGGTAATGAATGGCGCGGTCAGCTTCAGGGTTCCACTTGCCATGCCTGGGGCCCTTGCGGGTCAAGGAGGTAATGGGGGCAGTGACAAAACTGAAGTCCCTAATAAAACGACGATAAAAATTGGCAAAACCCAGGAAGCGCTGAATCTGCTTCAAGTTCTCGGGGGTGGCCCAGTCCCTAACGGCATCCGTCTTGGCAGGGTCCATCTCAACACCAAGTGGAGAAATGATGTAACCTAGGAATTGCACCTTAGACACATGAAAAAGACACTTCTCCAACTTGGCATATAGTTTGTTGTCAATGAGACGACGAAGGATCTCCCGGACATGGGCTGTGTGTTCCTGAGGGGTGCTAGAAAAGACCAAGATATAAATAATGTCCCGAAAAATGTTGTTCATGAAATTCTGAAAAACAGCCGGAGCGTTGGCGAGACCGAAAGGCATGACCTAGTATTCGTAGTGGCCGTGGGTGGTAATGAAAGCCGTTTTCCATTCGTCGCCCTCACGGATGCGGTTGAGATTGTAGGTACTATTTAGAGAAAATAGTGGCACCCCGGACAGATTCCATGGCTGCGGGGATAAGAGGTAAAGGGTAGCGATTCTTCACAGTGATTGTATTAAGACCACGGTAATCCACGCACGGTCTTAAGGAGCTGTCCTTTTTGCCAACAAAAAAAAACTCGCACAGGCGGGGGAGGAGGAGGGGCGAATAAATCCTGATTTCAGGGAGTCTTGGATGTAGGTTTCTAAGGCCTTGGATTCTTGTACAGAGAGACGGTAGATGCGTCCCCTGGGAGGTAAGGTGCCTGGAAATAACTCAATAGGGCAGTCGTAAAGGCGATGCGGTGGGAGAGACAGTGCTTTTTGTTTACAAAATGCCAGGTGGAGATCGGCGTAAGCTGGGGGTGTGGTGGATGGGATATCTTGAGAGAGAAGGGCGATAGAGTTTCTGGGGAAGTTGACAACAATGGGTAATGCAGCGAGGGCTCCAGGCAGTGATATCACGGCAAGACCAGGAGGTACGGGGATTGTGTGCTTGCAACCAGGGAAAACCAAAGATGAGTGGAAGAGACGGTGACTGGATGAGGAGGAGCTGGATTTGTTCTTGGTGAGTAATACCAATATGCAGAGAGAGGGGGATCGTCTGCCATTCCACCAATCCCGGAGAGAGGGAGGAGCCATCGATGGATTGGATGCGGATGGGAGGGGAGACTGGCAATAGGGGAATCCTTAGAGAGGTGAAGAGACCGGAGTCTAGAAAGTTACCCGCGGCACCTGAATCAACAAAAGCCAAGAGAGAATTCTGAGAACCGCCCCAGGAAAGAGTGGCAGGGAGGGAGAGCCCAGACGCAGAAGGATTGAGAGTACAGAAACTGACCTTAACAGGAGAATGGGCGGTGCAAGGGGGTCAGACTGGGCAATGGGCTCTGAGGTGATCAGGTGCCCCACAATAAAGACAGCATCCCTCAGAGAGTTGGCGGCTCTGTTCTTCTGAAGTAAGGCCAGAGGAGAAGGGGGAGGAGGGAGTAGCCGGAGTAGGAATGGGAGGGGCTCAGTTAGAGACAGGGAGGAGCGGGAGGTGTTCAGCCCTACGTTGCTGAAGGCAGACGTCTATCTCTACAGCCAGCGAAATAAAGCTCTCTAGCGTGGGCATGTGGAAGGGGAGGAGGGCCAGGTGATCTTTCAGCTCTTCGGACAGACCCCTGTGGAATTGATGTATGAGGGCCTCCTGGTTCCAAGCAAGCTGGGAAGCCAGAAACCGAAAATCCGTCATGTAATCCTGGGGAGGTCATGCACCTTGCGATAGGACTGAAAGGCGAGAGGCGGCGAAGTAGGAGGATTGGGACAAAACAAACATGGCGGTAAACAATGCTTGAAATTGGGAGATGTTAGAGGCTTCCGGAGCATTCCTGGTGAGGAGACCCACAGCCCATTCCAGTGCCAGGCCGGAGAGGTAGGCTACCATGCAAATGATACGTTCTCGATCCGTGGGAAAGCAGTCAGGACGGAGATTATAGGCCATCCAGCACTGCGTCAGGTAAGCCCAGCACATATTCGGATTGTCATTGAAATGGTCCGGAGTAGGAGGAGGCAGTGGACTGTAGGAGGAAGCAGAAACAAGAGACGGCATGAGGCTCTGCGGTGGGTGGGAGACGAGAGACTGGGAAGCAGATCCGGAGACAAAGTTTACCAATTGTTGAACGGTGGAGCTGAGGTGATCCAGTGCCTGTGAGTGCTGAACCAGCAGCGCCGAAGGAGAATTAGAGCCCCCGGGGTCTATCTTACAGCTCACTGTTCTGTCACAATAGTCACTAGGACTTGTGGAAGAGGTGATCGGACCCTATGCAATAGATGTCCAGAAATTCAAAGGGTGAAAGATGGAATGCTGGTCGGGTTGGCAGGCTAGGTCAGGTTCCAGTAGTCAGGTCAGTACAGTATCCAAATCCAAAATCCACTGTAGAGAGAAATGAAGGCGAAGCCAGGAGACAAAATGAAGAAGAAGCCGGGGACAGAGCAGGGTCGGGCATCCAGTAGTCAGGTCAGAAAGGTATTCAAATGAAGGCTGAAGGTTAAACAGTGTCAGTATCCAGAGATCAGATCAAAAGGTATGCGCACAAGAGAAGGGCTAAGTCTATCCCAACAGTGAGCAAGGACTGAGAGGAGTGAGTGGGTTTTAATGGAAAAAAGGGCGAGTGCAGTGCAAATTGCTAACTAGGGTGCAGGTGTTGACGCCGGGAGGTGCACGCGGGAGTGCGGTTTGTGACACATAGGCTCTTACCTTCAAAGAACAATGGTTCCAGCCCATTCGAATATAATTTACTATCACTATCATAAAGTTAGTGTTTGACTAATATTCTTTGTTTAAAAAAATGTTTTAATTATTAAACCAAATTGGCTCAAAGTATTTTTAAAAGACTTATGTGATCCAAAAATAAATTGGAAAAAACAATGGATATACATAATTATCACTTCTTTATACTGCTTCACACATTTTTTGGTCTCTTCTTTTCAGAGCCTCAATTTCACTCTGCCCACTGGAATAACGATTGTGTCAGTACCAGGCCTAGTGGAGAACTACGCTGCATTATTTTACTTCTTCATCCTCTTCCTGGCCATCATCCTGGGAAATCTGTTCATCCTCATGTTAGTCACCTTGGACCAACTCCTCTAAATGCCTATGTACTTCTTCCTGTGGAACCTGGCTGCCTTAGACATTGTACTGACGACATTCACTATACCCATTATACTGTCAGTGTATCTAAATAATAACCCAACCATCACCTTAACAGATTGTGTGGCACAGGTATACTTTAGTTTTTCAGCTAGTGCTGTTGAAACATTCCTTGTTGCAGCCATGGCTTATGAACATCATTATGAGCACCAAAGTCTGTATGACCAAGATATCTGCAGTTTGGGTCTAAGGGTTTCTTATAACCTTTCTTGCTATGCTACTGCTAATAACCTATCAGTTTTATACCCCGCTTATTGTCTGTGATTACCCTGTGCAATGTCATTAGCCTGTGAAAATGTTGCAGCACAAGTAAACTTTACTGTGACATTAATTTAGATTCTATTCCTCTTTGTCCTGTGGTCCTATTTCAGAATTATGTGGTCAGTGATTAAAATGAAAACTGTGTAGAGCCATAAGAAGACCTTCTCATTCTGTTCTTCACACATGATAGTAGTATATTCTATACTATATGTTGACTACTGTGAGTTATATTGGGCTTGGTGTGGAGTGTATGTCCAATGATGGACAAATTTTCATTATCAAGGCAGACACTTTTTCTCCAGAATATAAAGGACACTGTGAGCACAACTCTGTGAGCTCCCGTTTCACAGTTTCAGTGTCCAAAGTGGACTTATTTTAGGGTACTTTACTATGAATAATATTTAAAATATTTACATAGTCTGCAGTTTGTTTACATTTTCAAAAGTGGTGTTTTGTATTGGTTAGAAAGGGTGTTGTTATGGTCACATTTTATGTTCCAAGTGAGGTTTTATACATAAAATAGCAAATAGTGTGAAAAAGAGGAAATTGGGATTTTAATAGGGGATGTTATTTTTAACTTTTTTGTTGAGCAATAAAGCACATTATTTTTTCATAAGAATGGCAAACTAGAATAAAGCTGATTTGGAGAGCAGTTTTAAGGGGGCTTATAATTATTCACTGTAATATCTTTTAAATAATAACATGTTTATTATATAAAACATACAAGAAGACAATATCCACATTCAGATGTTTCTAATATAAACAGAAAAAAGTTGTTAGCGGATGACCCTAGAGCATCTTTTTGTGAGGTCTGTGTTCTGTTTTGAAGCGTTGTGTGATTAAACTTTTCTTCAATTTGCCTTTCCATGCTGTTGAATGAGCACATAGATAGTTCTTCTCCATAAGAGCTGAATAGTAGGTCACATTCTGTGTACCCATATCACTGCACATTGAAACTCGAAGCAGTACCAGACCTACTCCTCTGGACACCATACCCACTCTGTTCTGTCAATAAATGAAATTTATAAAAATAATAATTTAAATTAATTTGGGTCATCATGTAGACTGCAGGACATTCTTTGTATATCGTTTTATACATAGGCTAAAATGTTAAACTTTCAAGTAAATGAAAGCCTTCAAAAGTTTGCAATAAGGCAACGTATTACCTGCTGACTTATCAGAAGTGAAGAAGGATAGTCAAGTATTTCATGTAGGTTTAACTTGATAAATTTACCCAGTATATAGTAAAATACAGATGCAGCCATTCAAAGTGCGCGGCACAAACGTACCGCAGGCATTTGTCTACGTCATCACGTGTCATATAGCGTCATACTGTGCTACGTGTTGGTTGACCGACAGGGGCACTAGTTGTGCGTTGGTCGGTCGTAGAAAGATTTAAATGTCTTTACCGCATGTAAAATAATGGTATCTGGATTTCCGCAAGGTGGAGCTAATAAAGCTCAACCTCTCATGTTTGAGCTGTCGCCATCAAAGTCTTTACCGAAGATATAACTAATAGTATTTATAATGAATGACCTTGGACAAGCTGTAAACTCAAAGTATTGCCCTGGTCCACATTCTTTTTTTCATTGACCGTCTTTGTAAAAGTAACACCACAACATTTCGCAATCACACATTTGTTTCCAATCACGCAAAGTACAGTAATTTTTGAGAATCTCCTATTCACCATGCCTTTCACATGCTCATAAAAGATATTGATTTAGGAACATAAAGATATTACTGTATGTAAAGTGTACTGTATACAGTATGTATATGTATATTTAATGTCTTTACTGTGCCCGTTTAAGTATTGAATATTTATATGGAATTTTACCACTGAAGGGAAATCTTAGTAGCTGAGCATAAAAAGAATAGGAGCATAATGCGTGTGAAGACTATAAACGATATTAATTTTGGAACATAAACACACAGTATTACAGTATGTAAACTGTATATGGCTGGTCTCGCTACTTTAAAGAAAAAATACACACCAGTATTCCATTTCTCCCTAAACATTTTAAGCATCAAAGTCTTATACAAACATGTGAAATAACGTGTATAAAAAGTGGTAGTTTTAAGCTTTTCTGTGAATATGCTCGATACCAGAGCAAACAAGCATACTTTTAGAATTTGATTAATAGGGAATATAATATGGAATCACATATCTAAAGAAATTAATAATTTAATAATTAATAATATGTCTGTAGATTTGATATTACTTAATTTTTTGTTTTGTTTTATGTGAATCTCATTATTTTATTTGCTTTGGCAGCACTGATTGTACCCATCGGTCATGCTAATAAAGCACCTTGAATTGAATTGAAATTGAGAGAGGGCCAGCGAGCGAGAGAGAGAGGGCGAGCGAGTGAGAGAGAGAGAGAGAAACACCCAGGGGTGCAGAACCAGGGAACTGAACATCTGTACATGGAAAACGGGCAATCTCCCCAGACTGTACCCCCATTTCACTGTGGGACAGCAGCACTGGTCTGCAGCCTTCCTATACTCCGCCCTGACCACTTCCACTCCTGTCCTTCCCCTCACCGCGTACCCCAGCCGGGCGCTCTTCGGCCGCTGTCCGGGGCGAATGCGGTTTAATAGATTAGCATACTGTAAAGGAAAACAGTATAGGCATCATTGATATGAGGACTTTTGAAACCAAATTTCCCAAATTTAATATGTGCTTTTCTATATTGGTACAGTAGGACTAATAGGTTCTAGTAAAAACTTACTGTATTCAGAATTGGTAATGGTTAGAAATCCCATTTTATTATAAGGGATATCCTAAACGGAAAGCAACTCAGTTTAAACTACAGTATATTTCGCTTTGCTTGGTGAAATTGGCATGGTCACTTGTTCTCAATATTTATAGATATCTATCAATACCACATCAATCAACGCTATTATCAGTTCAGGAAAATATATTCTGCTCACAATATGCATGAAGGTGTGGCTTTTAACAGCAATTATAACAGCTCTTATCCGTTACTAAAGGGTGTAAATATTCCATCGTAACAAGAAAAGGAAGTAGATTACATTGGTTTTTATATAATACATGCATTTAATTTACTATCCTCAGATGGCTGTTTATTCTCATTATGAGAGCTGGCTTTGTTGGAATTATCTTTTTCCTCAAATATAACAAAGAGAATTATGATTAGGGAGAAATGATTTTTAAAAAATTTGTTTGCTAAAAGAAAAGTCACAGCGTTGGCTTGATTTGAACAGCCAACTTTTCACTTACAAGTCCAGCACCTAGACCACAGCGCTACTCACAAGGTTGAATGAGGAGTGGTTAAACAGCCCTACACATACTGTGTCAATAGACATTGTACAGTGTACTATTGTGTTGTAGTACATGAATATAATTATATCATTATTAATTTCTTTAGATACGTGATTCCATATTATATTCCCTATTAATCAAATTCTAAAAGTATGCTTGTTTGTTCTGGTATCGAGCGTATTCGCAGAAAAGCTTAAAACTACCACTTTTTATACACACGTTATTTCACATGTTAGTATAAGACTTCGATGCTTAAAATGTTTAGGGAGAAATGGAATACCGTAAATAATATTGTTTATGGTCTTCACTCGCATTCTGATCCTATTCTTTTTATGCTCAGCTACTGTACTATTCACAAAACCTGCTTGTATACAATGTAAGAAAGCTGCTTCATGTCTCTTGAAGTTTTGTTGCTGTGTTCTGAGTCACAAAATACTGCACTGCGCATACCTGGACATTTTGTCTATTTTGTGATGTAAATTTGAGGTTTTACAAGTGACTGTGTTCCTTTTACTTTTATTGTGGTTTGAAATGTTGATTGTTTTCTAACTCCGAAATTTAAAAAATAGCATTGCAGTTCTCCTTTAAAGCAGTTCTAGAGCCCTAAAAAGATCACTTTTTAATTGTTTAACAAAAAAGTGTTTATCACACAGCTGAGACATAATAATAATATAAATGCTGAATTTAAATAGCTTTAGCTATTCATTTACTAATAGGTACTATTGATGTCATGACATTGTTACTGTGTAGTACTTGAAGTACTTACTACATAGCATGACACTAAAAGTGTACTACAATGACAGTTTATCAGATTTGGCATAAATCACACTTATAGGACATAAAGTTATATATAATAGAAATGATACAACATCTGCCTAGTTATCCAGAACGTGACTTGTATGGCCTGACAGCACACCCTTTGTGAACTACAGTTTACTAAAACCTGTCAAGATCACATTAAAAGTTCCAAAAATGACGCCGCTCAAAAATTAAAATTAATATCAATACAAAATACACAAATGGTTACAAATACAAGAAGCAGGCCATTTTAAAAGAAGCCAGGTTATCAGCTTCAACAAATTGGCTGTGTAGCTTGTTCCATGCTCTCACAATCCTTTGTGTCTGAGGAGACTTGTTTTCTCACTTTTCATTCCACTTACACATGTTTTTACATTTGCTGCTTGGAAGTAAAATATGGCTTTTCTATACTTGCCTGAGAAGAAGCCAACCCTGTTCAAGGGATATTCAGCTCCCTCTGACTCCACTGGATAGATACAGTAGGAGGAAAATACTAACACACTGCAAGATGCCTGTTAGAACGTCCTTACACATGCCCTTCTCCCTGTTCATTGGTTGACTGTGATTGTCTGACTTTTTTCTGTGATGTAAAAATGATGATTTAATCTGTGATGTAAACAATATGATTTAATAGAGGACGGAAAGTTGAGATCTGTGTTGTATTCATAAAATGTGTATAAATTCCCTGCATGAAGAATTGCCTTTTCTAGTAGACTTTGGAACTTAATATGCATGTAATAAAATCAGCTGCAACTACAGTGTGATGTATTTATTGTTAGCATGGAGGTTCCTCCTGAAATGTTATCATTGGTTGATACAGGAAGGGTTGAAAGAAAATTCTGAAGAGAGTGACTTGAATTAAACACATGAGTGGAAGGTTCAGTATGAGATATTCTGTAGAAATGATGAAAGTATAGCTTGAAGAAGAAGAGATATTGGTATACAACTTCTGAAAATATGTACTGTAGATGCTCTAAATTTCTGAGCCTTCAAACTGCTTAGATCAACAGGGAATGTGAGTGTCATGTATTAAGATTCGGTTACAGATACAAATCCTGATCAGGTAAACATCAGGTAATGCTAATAAAACACACCCATTTAAAGTGTCTTTATACAATATGCATGTGCTGTGTTGATGTTAGTGATTTTATAACAAATTAGCTTGCTTCATTACCTCATCATCATTACTGCATTGTTTTTGCATTCCCTCAGAGATGGAAAAACAGAGCACAAAGCAAGAACTCATCATAGCAATAAACAGGTTCCGGGAGGAGGAGCTGAATGAAGTTGTAATCATCTTATTAACAGACTTTTCCATGTTCTGCCAAAGATTATAGAATGCAATGGGGGCACTGAGGAATGTAATTTCATGAATGCATCTTTTCTGCATTGTTCTGTAACCCTGGTGTCCTGGACAAATTTCCCATTGACCAATCATGGCCTCTTAATAATCCCCATCTATGAATTGACTTCATCACTCTGTTCTCCTCACTGACAGCTGATGTGTGGTGAGCGCTCTGGCGGACTATGGCTGCCATGGCACTATCCATTGGTGGCGGTAAAGGGGAGTCCCCATTGCCTGTAAAGCACTTTGTGTGGAGTGTCCAAAAAAGCCCTATTTAAGTGTAAGGAAATATCATTATTATTATTGAGATAATCAATACTGTGCCTTAATACAAATTTCAGCAAAGCATAATCAAAGTCTTTAACTTTGTAGTTATTTTGGAAAAGTATTGATCTGCTTGTCCTAACTATATAAAGTTTATATACTTCATCAAAAGCTACTGTATAATCTTTTATCCTTTTTAAAGAATATGTAATAAGAATACTTGCCGATATTGTTGTAAAAAAAGGTGTAATGCTGATTTAATACCTCACAATAGGGAATATAAATGTAAGCTTCATCCCTGTTGCTGTTTTGTTCAGTTGAGCAGATTGAAATGTTTTTGAGTTATACAGGTATGGAGTTTTGTGGTTCAGTTGGTGGAAAGGTTTACGGTAATGTGACTCTGTGTTTTCTGATTGGTTATGGGGGAGAACATGACTAGGACAGAGGGAGATCAGGAAGAGAGTGGGAGAGAATCTGGAGTAGTAAAGGTCACTGTTCAGTAATAAATTGAAAAAAATATATTTGTCTCCATACACAAACATATCCATACCACCAGAGTGTTTAACTACCATCGCATGAACCCTACAGTTACATTCATAAAGAATTGTGTAATTAAAGGAATTGTGGCAGTAAAAATAACACCTATGGATATTTTGGAAACATTCCAAAACATTATTTTCTTTTTTACTTTTATTGTCCTTACACTGGTAATGGACAATGAAATGCTCAAAGACTGTAATGTAGCATATTGGACCCAGTGGCAGTTTAACACAGCAGTTAAGTGGTTCCTATTCTGAGGAACATGGTTGAAATCCTGCTCAGAGTGATCCTTTTAGCTATATTTTTCAAATAGCCAAATGTATAAAAATAGTTTATTATTATAGCTTGTTGTAAACACAATGTGCCTTTTTCAGGTTTACATCTGCATTAAGAAAATCTATATTTTGTCTTAATACAAATTTCAGCAGTAAGTAAACAAGTTAACTTTAAATTTTGATTATGAAAATATTTCACACATATTGTACTGTAGTGGCTTTAAAAGCACATGGTATCATACTGTATATATTATATTTATATGGTATACGTGTAGAGGAGCTAGTTCGGACACGGTGACATCATCGCCCTCCCTGCGCGTAGCAGGGACCTCAGCTGCCTAGACTGAGGGAGGTCTCCTTTAGCTCATGCGGCTGGTTCCCTGTTGCATTACACTGGAGATCCGGGTTTGCGTCCCAGGTGTTGCAGGATGAAATAGGCATGGTGAAACGGCTGAGGGCATGAAACCGTGCGGAACCGTGATGGTCACATACGATCACACAGCTGTTCATTGACGTGTACGCTACTGTTTCAGTACAGTACATCTGTGGATATGACTTCATGTTATTCATGTGATCCAGAAGGTGATTTGTTTTTAATATACTATAAATGAGTCCCTGAGGCATACCATCCATGGTTTTGAAATAAAAAAAAAAATTGAAGAGTTAGCGCGAGAGAAAGGTGTCACTTTTGAGAAGACATGTACTGTACTGCTTGCAAAGTAGCTGATTCTGACAAACTTAAACAGCTAATTTTAATTGAAGAATTTAAAATCAGTGTGTCACCTACTCTTGTGGCTGTGTTAGCAGATGTGTTTGTGTTATTACACTGTGCCCTTTTGAATGAATTTTTATCACCTTTATCACCTTTGTCTGACCATGAGGTGGGGGTTGGGGCTGAAGTTATTGTCTCACTTCCTCAATTTAACATCTGAAACGTCCCCAGTAAACCGAGAGACTTTTTATTCCTTAAGCTGTATACCATGGGGTTGAGCAAAGGGGTGAGGAAATAGTGCACTGAACCAATGATGATGCGCCCATCAGGAGGGATACTCTCCACTCTCAACCCAATAAACACCACAGCACCAGAAACATAGTATAGAAAGACGACAGTCACATGTGAGGAGCACATTGAGAAGGCCTTCTTACGGCTCTCCACAGTTTTCAGTTTCATTACTGATGCTATGATTCTACAGTATGTCCATAAGACATAGAGAAAGGGGAAATAGATTGCAAGCATTGCAATTAACAGGGCAAGATTGACTTGAGCTGTAACATCATGGCAAGCTAACATCATTACAGTGCAGTAGTCACAAACAATATGTAGGATAAGGTTTGATCCACAGAATGGCAAAGTGCTAGCTGGTACTACTGATAAAAGTACTCCAAGAACGCCAAGCATCCAGGCTATGGTTGTCATTGTAATACAAACCTTGGTGCTGATTAAGGTGTTGTAATGCAGTGGTTTCACTACAGCAACATATCTGTCATATGCCATTGCTGCAACAAGGAATCCTTCCACAGCTGCAAATGATATGAGAAAGTACATCTGCGCAAAGCAACCTGTGAATGAAATGGTTTTCTGACCTAACAGACCAGCTAGCATCTTGGGTATGATGGATGTTGTCATTAATATGTCTAAGACAGACAGGTTCCACAGGAAGAAGTACATGGGCATGTGGAGACGGTGGTCCAGGGAAATCAGCACCACAATGAGCAGGTTGCCCAGGAATGTAGCCAAGAAGAGGATGAGGAAGATGATAAAGAGTGCAGTGTCCTGTTCATCTGGAGTTGGCAGTCCCACAATGATGAATTCTGAGTGCAGAGTGATGTTGGATCTGTTCATGGCTCAAGTCAGGGGTACCTTGGAGGTAATGAATACACTGTAAATTATTACAAATTTACAATGAGATCTCCAAAAAATTGTTAAGTATAATATTTTAAGGTAATTCTAAGATAAAAATTGTATTGCATACCATTATCATGATAAAGATACACTTACGTGTATTTTAACATATACTGCTACGCCAAAAATGAGTGAATACCCCAGAAATGACAGAAGTTGCAATGCATTCATTTAATCCCTGAGTATGATAAATATTTACTGATTTGTATAAATATAACAAGGCAACATGGTAACAATGAGGTTAGCATTTTTGCATCACTGCTTCTGATACGGGGGTTGGGCCTTCTGTGTTGAGTGTACATGACGTGTAAAAAGAGGAGACAAAATTTTGTGTATTCTTTTTGATATTCATTTCAATTTCTGTATTTTAGTATTAACACATTCTTATTGTAGTACTTTTTTAAAATTATATTAATTATGTAACATTCAAGAATATTGTAATCATTCCTCTCATGTTTTTGCTGCACATAAGAGAATAATCCTGCCCTCTTATTTGATTGTTCTTCAAATCCTAATTTTAGTTTGTAGTGAAACCTAATTATTAGTCTTAATTGAACACCTTACAAGAACGATTATTCTTATAGTTCATGAGTGTAACAATGTAGAGTGGGAGGAGCCTCAGCGAGAACTGGTAAAACATCAACGTCCCTAACAGAGGGATGGAAGCACGGTTGTGAGGTTAGAAGGGACCAAAAATAACACAAAAGGGTGAAAAATGAAACAAAAAGAAAGGTGTATCGCTGTGCATCGTGACCTCCAAGGTGGGCTTACCCTATTTAGCTAGTCCAGTCTGGTAGAGCAGGGCATGTAAAGGAAAAACAAAACAAAAAATCTGTGTTTGAAAGAGGCATGCCTGCCCTGGTGAAAATATGTGATGGGACAGGCAAAAAGAAAAGAAAAAGAACGCCTTAAGCGGGTAAAATCCCCTCCGGAACTGTCGGTGTGAAATACTCGCCTTTTGGGGGTTGGCACTGCTCGTCCCTTTTGGGGGGTGTCCAGTGTGCATTTATAGGACCTGCACAGCCGTGGCTCATCTTCTAGGAGTCGGGACAGCTGTGACTACAAAGGCAAGGCATCGCCCTTCCTCCAGGGCTCCACCTCCACACTGGGCAGGCCCCCACATAATGCCACATGAGTCATATTTTTAATGCTTACAATATGTATTTTACTGTGAAGGTGTTTACTGTTAAACCAAAACACAACACCTTGTACATTTATTTTTGAGCATCTTTGCAATTTAATTAATCAGTGACTAAACTGGAAATTGGCATGCTAGAAGCTTTTGTTTTGTTTCTTCTAGAAAGGGATATTGCTCCTTGCAGTTATTACATTTATATAGCTAAGAAACAGAAAACTACACTTATTCCATTAAGACACTCAGGTATCCAATAGAAATACCAAGGTTAATACAATTACACACTTAAACCTGTTCAAGACATTCTGAGTTCAGCATTATCTTGTACTGCCAACTTTTACTCTAATCAAGGACCAATAAGAAGAGATGTGTCATCATGCAAGTCAGTGGCAAACAGTGACAATGAATGAATGCCACTGCCTTCATAATTTGAATGAAGAAATGGCTCTGTGGTTTAAAAATTGAAGAATTACCTGTTTATTTTGTATGAAATATCAGTAACACTTTTTCTTAAAAGTATCTTCCAAGCAGTAATTGACCAAATGAATGTGTATATGTTTAACAAAATCCTCCTAAGCAAAATTGCAAAAGTTTTACCTTGACGAGTCTTCCATATTTACACCAAATTACTTGTCATTTACCAATTTTGCTGTACGTGGAATAAGGCAACAGTTCCTAGCCCTTCTCCTGGAGGAACATTGTGTCTACTGGTATTGATTCCCATTGTGTACCAAATATCCAGTGCTAATTGATGACATATTTGGTTTACTGGCGTGTATATGCTATATACTGTATATTTAAATTTGACTTCAGTCAGTCCTGAGTCTACATCTCCAACTTCAAGGGTATTTTCCCACAGTGCCAACAGACTTTTACACAGCTACTCAACTTAGCCAACAGAACTTTATACAGCCTCTACTGGCTAAAAAGCTCTTAATAGCTAATCTATATATAAGGAAGTGACGCGAGTGGGAATGACATAGTATGTTACGCACCCACAAATGAGCTGTTGTCCTTCAGCAGAGGTCCAATTAACTACATTCAAGTGACACCTAAATGAGAGCAGTTCTGGACTCTTGGAGGTTTCATAACATTTGACCCTTTCAGAGTTGAAACTTTATAAATATGCGTAAAAAAAACTGAAATCAATTATCCTGTGATTAAGAAATCTGATGGAAAGCTAGAAAAACATGAAGACATGAGGCTACTACAGGACCAGGGCTGGAAACCACCTGAACAGGGCATGCATATATGAAGTAATTTTATCACTGTTTATTCAGTTTTTCCCTCATAGTTACAGAAAGTGTGAATCAGAGAACAGAAGCTAATACTGAAATGACAGAAGTGCTTCATGACTGCTTTCTACCCCTATTTTGGAAGCAAAAAAGGAGCTTATTCTGTCTGTTAAAATAAATAAGACAAAGAGATAACCAGAGGTAAAATAATGTGCTATCTTATGAGGTTATTTTTTAAATCCAGATTTTACCATACCTCTATCGTGTTGATTTTGTGAAAACCTGACTCCTGTGGCTGTTGTTTTTGATATTACAGAAAGGAAGTTCCTCCTTGATCTTCACTACTGTTGTAGCATATCCCTTACTGATTTTGTTTCCTGTGATGATGTGATCAATAAAAACGATCAAAACATAAATAAAAATAAAGATCAAAACACAACATAACAATCTATCTTTCTTCAGTAAGTAACACAGTGCTTATTACAAAACATCAAAATTCAGGGCCATTTCAATGTGAAGAAAAATAGAAAGAATAACCAATTGATAAATTGATCTCATTTACTTAAATGTCTAATGAATGTGAACAACAGCATTGATTCTAGCAGAATGTGCCTAATGTGATTAATTTGAAAGAGAACTGATGTGGATATATGTTAACATAATTAGATAAGTTACATAATTTAAATAGCATAATATAAATCACATTTACATAATTCGAATGGCAAAAAATGGAATACCAAATGAGATTAACATATCCTTTTCAATGAAAATTAAAAACATAAAGCTTCACATATCAGTTAACAGCTAAATATTGCCAGTGTGAAATACAGTTCAGTAAGTCTCTTACCTGGAGCCTACGTCTGATCACTGTGCTCTTCCAGAGCACACCATTTAGATAAGAAACTTCGCTTGATTGCTTTTATGGGCAGCTCTTCACAGTCACACCAGAGGCTGCCGAGTGCAGAGCTGTAGCTGTAGCTCTTATTAATCTGGAGGGAAAGAAAGTGAGTGCTAGAGGAAACAGGCCCAAAGAGTTAAGAGAAAGAATGAATCGTTTAATGAGCAACTTAATTTATAGTTAAGCTTTTACAAAGGAAATTTACTCTTTGATACAAAAGGATAAATATATACAGTAGGACATTATTTAAGTGTAAAAAATTGATTTCTGGAAATATTTATTTTAAATGTTTTGTTTTTTCCAAAAATATGAGAAGCTGAAAGTTTGAATTCAGTGTCCTTTTAACAGAATATTAAACTGGGGTCTGTCAAAAGCAGTGAGTAAGAAGGTTACCAAGACCAGTGTTTAACTGCTCTGTTTTGTTTGTCTTTTATAAACTAATGCTAATGCTAATGCTAAAATGATGGAACATTTATATTTTTATAACTTGCTATACTGTATATTTTTCCTAATTCTGATTTATTTTGTGGTGGACTAAGAAAACAAAGTCAGGACCTGGCTTTATAAAACAGTACTGTTTTTTTTTCTTTGTGCTATTCAAAGTAGTAAATATACTGGTCAAGGCCTGGAACAAATGTGTACTTAGATGTGCTACAGCTTGAATGACATTTGAATAAAGAAAATTAAATGTGTTTGTTGTTTTTTAGATATTATTTATTTCCAGTGTGTGTGTACTGAGTAAGACATAAAAAAATCTAATGTTTCAGACTTTATGCAAAAGTGATTACCTTGAATTTAAACCCTAAACTAGGCCTGTAGTGTCTACAGTATTTCTCATTATTTATTTGAACTTGAACTTAAACTTTATTGCCATTTGTAACCGGTACATGTACTGGTACAATGGAATTCTTACTTAGAGAATGTCTCTCGATTGTTAAAAAAGTGTAAAAACACAAAGTGCAGACTTTGCATCAAAACAACAAATAAACAAACAGTAGACAATGTACAAGTAAACAAGTAAACAGTTTGAATGTAAACAATATAGACATGTAAACAATGACTGCAGATGTGCAATAAACAAGAAATTATAATGGCTTAGATGGTGTACAGATGCAGCCATTCAAAATGGGTGGGGTATTTTGCGGTATACCCCGGTGGGCGTGTTGCATCAAAACGCAGTATCACGCAGTAACACGTATATCGCGTCATTTGACGTCATGCTGGAAAGTATCCGGCATCACCTTGTAAAACCGCCAGGAGGAGCCAATAAAGCTTAACCTCTCATGTAACAGCATTTGAACTTTTAAATTTAAACTGTGTATTACAGCATGTTAATCATCAGTCATTAAACAGTTGGTATATTTTATGAAAGCAAGATTGCTCAGTTGGACAAAAGTACACAACCTACCTTTATCAGAAATATTTATGCATCAAAGCCTTTACCAAAGATATTACTAATAGTATTAATAATGAATGACTTTGGACAAGCTGTAAATTCAAAGTATAATTTCTTTAGCACATTTGTACAAGCACTTGGAATCTGTCCAAGCCCTACTTTGTCAGGCATTTTATTTTACTGCAACGGACATAAAAACTCCCTTGCTTATAACAGAGCGTTTCATAATTTCTAACTACGAAAATTATTTAAACTGTGACACTTATCATTCAACCACAGCTCAAAATATCACAAGGATCCTCAAGAGCACAGCAAAGACTGTATTAAAAGATACTTGTATGAGATACATGAGAATCCAGGCTTTTTTATCAATGCTTTCTTTTCCGTATACCAGATATTATGGAACCACTTCAGAAGGGGTGTCAAACAGTCAGATTCCATGAATCGGTACTTTAAAGAAAAAATATACACCGGTATTCCATTTCTCCCTAAACATTTTAAGTATCGAAGTCTTTAACTAACATGTGAAATAGCGTGTGAAAAAGTGGTAGTTTTAAGCTTTTCTGCTAATATAATATGGAATCGGGTATCTAAAGAAATTAATAACGATATGATTATATTCACAACATGATCGATTCTGAGTCATTTTTGATACCAATGAATAGTCACCTTCTTCCCTTCTGACAACGGTCCCTGCTTCTGCTTCCTGCTTCTATTGTGTGTGTGTGTGGGGGGATCCCTTCAGATCTCCCTTCACATCTCCCTTCAGATTTAAAAGGTTATTAATCATATCTTCGGTGTTGCATCTTACCAGTGCAGCTGATCTTTTGCTGCCTGGGTGGGTCAGCTATCTCAAAGCTTTAGAGAACCTAACATTTCTATTATCAACAAATTGTAAATTTGTAATAGAGTAAATTTTTATAGAGAAATGGAGGCTGGACAGTATGCGTTACAATATAAACATTTATATTGATTTAAATCGTGTTTTGATTTAAATCGCAAATGCGTGTTTAATTATATGTGCTTTTTTAATCATATTCAGACTAATGCAACATAAATTGATACAGTATCTTTGTCTTCTAAGTATCTTAATAAACTTTCAGCATAGCTTTCTACCCGTTTAGATTTATTTTTCTTGGGATTTTGGGATCAAACGTGGAAGGATTAGATTGTAATCGTTTTTATTTTTCAAATACGTTTTAGAAAAGTGTAATCTATACCTGCCCAGACTGTACGCCTTCCAAAACCCCGCCCTGACCACTTTCACTCCTGTCCTGCTCTTCACCGCGCACCCCAGCCGGGCGCTCTTCGGCCTCTGCCCGGGACAAATGTATATTTAGATATTTACACCCGGCGCGGCACCGAGGGAGCGTCTGCATTTATAACTTAGTTTTTAAAATTAGTCAAGCAATATGAAGCATCTCCTTTTATTTTTAAGTCCCTTAAATACATTGAGCACAGCTTTCTCACCACTTAGATTACTTTTTGATACCATCCTTACACAAAGCAGAAACTTCTTGTAATTTCCGATGACATACAGTACAAGTGGAAAGATTACAGATTTTAATCGTCTTTAATTTTGTTACGTTATACGTTTTAGGAACGTTTCATCAATACAAACACCACAAAACTATTCTCGATTGTATTTCTGAATGTTATGTTACACCTACAGTAGTTCACTGCTTTAAATACATCGAATTAAGAAAGTTAGGTGTAGCACTTTAGATCTTTTTTTCTGAACCAGGGAAAATCTGATCATGTTTCTCTATAACAATAATAAAAAACTTTATTTTACATATCACCTTTAAAAGTGGCATCTCAAAGCAATACAGTAGATGGAAAAACAGTTAAAAGGGACCAAAGTAAATACCAGACAAACACAAACGCGTTTTTAATAAAATGCTTTTATTCATTCAGCAGAGAGAGAGGGAGACATCCAGCAGAGAGAGACACACACACAGGTTTTCATTGACAAAAAGTAATTGTTTTTTTTTACATTCCTCTTGTCTAACAGGAATGTTTTGTTTGTGGACAGACTGTCCACAACATGAGACTGTCTTTCTCAGACCGCCCCGGTCAACAATCCTAGGAAGAACACGAAACAGCCTGTTAATAAAATTGTTCCAATTTTGTTCGGTCAGTTCTTCCTCCCAGAATTTATAGATCGCATCGATCAGTTCCTGCTTTGTGACGGGCTTAGCAGTTTTCCGAACGTAGTCTTTCAACGAATGCCAAACCATCTCTATCGGATTTAGATCTGGGGATTCGGCTGGAGTTTTCACCCAGTTCACTCCTTCTGCTACAAGCCTCACCCTTGCTGCTATGTGTTTCGGATCGTTGTCTTGAAAGAGATGGTGCCATAATTCACGGTCCATAATTCCTTCGAAAATAAGAAGTGGTCCTTCTAGATATACCCCCCCAGACGTGAACCTTCAGTGGATGTTTGGGCTTTGGCTTGTCCACATATCTCCCCTTTTTGCAAAATGCCATTGTTGAAAACTGTTCCAGAGCCACTGTTGTTTCGTTGGTGAAAAGTACATCCTGAAATGCCTCCCCCTGTTCAATCCATTGGAGCGCTTGTTTGAGTCTTTCCTCTATGTTTTTTTGCCTTATCATGGGGCATATGTTGGTTTTTCTGTATCTCCATCCAAGCCTCCTGCGTACTCTTCTTATCGATGTCGGGCTAACAGTTGCACCGAGGTTAGCCCATAGCGGTCTTTGGACTTGCATCGCCGGTAGCTCATCATTTTCATCAGTTTGTCGATAGCTCGCACAATAGGACTTGAAAAAAAAAGAGATCAACAGTTAGTTTTAAAAATTATGTGCGTAGTTGTATTTACATGCAAGAAAGGTATTTTTAGAAATTTATTTACCTTTGAATCGTCCTCGGTTTAGATTCTCTTTGCCTCCTCTCCCCTTTATAATGTCGTCTCACTGTGCTTTCAGAAACAAAGATGTCCATCGAAGCCAAATGCTGAACAATGTCCCGTGTTGACTTCCCGTTTCTTTTCATCTTCATTATTTGGTGTGAGAGAGATTTTGGCCATTGTCCGTCTCCTTACCAAAGCGATACAGTGGTGCAGCTTGAATTCTGTACCTATATACTGTATGGTATGGTACAAATAAAACTTACACCATACCGATGAGCTAATACCAGGGAAAAACACTCCTATTTTATTTAAAACACAATACGCCAGGAAATGTGTCTGTTGCATTAGCAAGTTAAAACAATTGGGTCGAAAACCTGGGCGTAACACCATTTCCTTTTTCTGATCACTCGCTTTCTGGATACACGTCTCACCTGTCCTGTTCTTTGTTTTCCTGGTTTGCTGATTATACCTGCTGCGATCCACTCCTACCCTCACACCTAAAGAAGACTATTTTAAATTTCTTGGCGCGGTTCATTGTGCAATTAACCCTTTTATGTGCTGTCCTTAAGGTGATATCACATAAAGGTGATATGTAAAATAATGTTTTTTATTATTGTTATAGAGAAACATGATCAGATTTTCCCTGATTCAGAAAAAAAGATCACAGTGGCTCAGGCACCAGCTGAATGGAAAAGGGGCACTTTAATGTTCTGTATGGCTAATACTAAAGCCAATACTTCAATACTCTAATATTTTTTTCTGTATGTTTAACAATAGTGGGTACTGGCCTAATTCATCCCTGCTCCCGTTGTTAGGTGTTAATGTGTTGTGTTAAGTGTGAATTTGTACCTGTTTCCCTGAGGTCTGGCTTTTTTTCTGGAAAACCATAACTTTGGTCTTTTCCAGATTGACTGTCAGCACCCAGGTCTGACAATGCTGCTCCAGCAGTGCCAGGTTCTGGCGCAGCCTCTGTTCTGTGGGCGACAGCAGGACCAGGTTGGCTGCAAAAAGCAGAAACTCGATTTCCATAATAAATGCAGATCAGTAAATCAAGGGACAAAACAATTATTGCGCCCGGCTCCTCAATGGGCTTTGACGTGCTAATGCATTGGTTTAACAGTCCGGGTGTGGCAAGCCTCTAATGTCTCCCGACTTCGGCAAAAGGCACCCGCCTTTCATTGGAAGACAATGAACACACTCTAGCCTATATGTGAATATAGCATAAATACACCAAGGGATTGGGTGAGCTCCCATCACAAAAAAAAACTGCGAACCTGCACTACAGCGACCATAGTACAGTATGGAGACCAAGACCTTTTAAGGGAAGAGACGGGGTGCTTCTGCCGCCCCAGCTTCCAAAGAGCGAAGGGTAAGCAAATACAGCAGACTTTATCTGAAATACGTTATTACAGCGCATATTACAAGGTATTATTGCCGTTTTGAATTTTAAATTCAATTATAATTATTTCTTCGTAGCCTGTTCTTCAAGAAAACACCGGACAGGCGAAACGATCTTCGAAATCTACCACCAGGACAGTTAAAAAGAAAGCGGTAAGACGGAAAAAAAGAAAAGTTTATTTTGACGTCTGTTCCGCGACTGATGAATACTACTGTGTGACTTTATTTCTTACAAGAATTATGTTATTTTGCCACAGGCCGTGGGTCTCTGCTCTCGGCCACTGGCCAGGGTGCCAACCTGTAGAAGCACCACCTGTGTGGAGACTTTTCAGCAGCAGCGGGAGCAGTACGACGCATTACTGGGGAGGATTGGGAGGCTAGAGACACTCCTGAAAATGCAGAGGAAGGAGACAGTATGTTCCAGCAGTCAAACAGTTGAGCAGCTGTCTCCCTTTAAGTGCCTCTCCCCGCCGCGCAGGTTTCAATGCCTGGCGGAAGCTCTGCCCCCCGTAGAGCACACACCGCCTCAGGACACTCCATCCCGGCCTCTCCGCTCACCACCGCGCAGGAATTGGTTGATGCTGTCCCCGCCATCTATCTCCCCCCAGGAAGCACCGTTTACAGAGCGGAATTCACAGACGCCAGTGGGACGAATAATTCTCCCAGATATCCAACTGTTACCCATCACTCAAGAGATGGAGGGGGGGTTGTACTTGCAGTGCATCGGTATAGATGGGATAGCCAGAGCCGACCGCGCTACGCCGCCCTCGTGTTTCGAAATCTTGTGACTTTTGAAATTTACTGGGGGTGGACAACATCGGTAAATTCCGATGGGTCCAGAGGCAAAAGTGCCTTGCCTTGCAATCTCCAGGAAACCATTAGTAGCATGGTGAATCAGAGATTCTCAGCACTTACTTTGTGCGACTGGAAAATAATTTGTGATCGGATCAATGAAATGCTTCGAAGAAGGAGGCGCTCTTTTCCTCTAGTTTAACAGTCTGTCCAGAAATAAAACATTCCCGTTAAACAAGAGGAATGTAAAAAAAAATTGTACAAAAGTAAAACACAATTAATTTTTGACAATGAAAAACTGTGTGTGTCTCTCTCTCTGCTGGTGCGCGGACGTGGTGGGGTGCTTATCATTCTCAGTGCATAACAAGGAAGATTAATAAACATAAACATAATCTCATGGTTAAATAGTCAAGTCTAGCCATGTGTGAGTCTAGTCTCACAGAGCTTCAACAACAGATGACAACTTGTGAGTTAGATTAAGAATGAATAAAAGCATTTCATTAATAATGCGTTTGCGTTTGTCTGGGTGCTGACAAAGTAAAAAACAATTACTTTTTGACAATGAAGAACTGTGTGTGTGTCTGTCTCTCTGCTGGCATTTGTTATCGTTTTTATTTTTAAACACGTTTTAGCAAAGTAATGTACCATAAAAGTATTGTGAGACATTCGGGTTAACATGTTCAGTGTTCAGTGTGTGGTAATTTGTTTGGTGCGAGTGAAGTTTTATTTATTCTCTGACCCAGGAAAAAAGTGTGGTGTGGACGGTTGAGGAGAGAATGCAGGCTGTCATTCTTGATTCTTTTTTTTAACAAGTATATGTTCCTTGTTATAAAGTTTAGTTATGGTTTTATTTACTTATAGGAATGTTACTTAGAAACGTGGACTATTCTTTTTCCATAGTGGGTCTAATGTGAGACATATTTGGGTTAACATGTTCAGTGTTCAGTGTGTGGTAATTTGTTTGGTGCGAGTGAAGTTTTATTTAATCAATTTTTCAATTCAAGGTGCTTTATTAGCATGATTGATGGGTACAATCAGTGTTGCCAAAGCAAATAAAAGTAATGATACTTACATTAAACGAAACAAAAAAATAAAAATAAAAGTAGTAGGATTGGGACCCGTTGTGATTCTGGCAGGTGTGGGAACTCTGAGTCAGCCCCTGTTCTGTGGGCGACAGCAGGACCAGGTCATCTGTGTAGAGCAGGAACTCGATTTCTGTGTCGTATAGTGTGAGACCAGAAGCTGCAGACTGTTCCAACATTCCTGCTTATTCGTTGATATAGATATTGAACAGTGTTGGGCTCAGGCTGCAGCCCTGTTTCACCCCACGGCCTTGGGTGAATAATTTGGTCCTTTTGTTTCCAAATTTCACTGCACATTTGCTCTCTGAATACATTGATTTAATAATGTCGTACACTTGCGTGCACCCTATGCCACTTTGGAGTAGTTTTTAAAACAATCTTCCATGCCAAATCTAGTCAAATGCCTTTTTGAAGTCGACAAAGCAAGCAAAAATTTTTCCTTTGTGTTTTTGGTGGATGTGTTTGTCCATCAGTGTGTGTAGGGTGTAAATGTGATCAGATGTGTGGTGATCTGGTAAGAAGCCAATCTGACTTTTACTCAGGACAGAGTATTTAGGATACTGCAGAATACCTTCCCCAGGTTCACACAGATGCCCCGGTAGTTGTTGGGATCGAGTCTATCTCCACTCTTATAGATGGGCGTGATCAGTCCTTGGTTCCAGGCCTCGGGGAAACATCCAGCTGTCATGATGAGATTGAGGTGTTTGAGCAGGGATTGTTGCAACTTTGGGCTGCTTTGTCTCAGCATCTCATTTATGACTCCATCATGGCCACAGGCTTTGCGTGGTCTGAGGGCCTGGAGTTTGTCCAGTAGCTCCTGCTCAATGATTGGGGAGTCTAAGGTATTTTGGTTGTCTTTGATAGCCAATTCTAAAATTTTGAGTTTTTCATAAATGGTTTTTTGGTGTGATTGATTTGTATTTGGGAGCTTTAGATAGAGATTTTCAAAGTATGTTTGCCAGATTGTTCCATTTTGAATGGCCAATTCTTCTGGTTTTGATTTGTTTAAATTGTTCCACTTCTCCCAGAAACAGTTGTGATTTAGTGACTCCTCAATTTCTGCAAGTTGTTGGTTTATGTATGTGTTTCATTGAGTGTGAACATTGAGTGATCACTGGGGCATACAGTTAGATTACCGAGATGGATAGCTTTAGTAAATATGTTGACAAGTATCAGAATTTTTTAATGAGGCAAGATAAAATTGTATCCAGCTGTGAATCAGCTACATGACCTGATTCAGTTTGCTTAGGTGTGTTAGATGGTGGGCAAACGTTCAAGATGAAAATAATTTCACAAGGAGTGTACCTTTAAGGTGGAGAAGATGGCACCAAACGTTTTCGGCTCTGTACAGATGCAGCCATTCAAAATGCACTGTACAAACCCGTACCGCACACAACTGCCCACAAGCCACTGCAGTCTAGCACGGTAAGTGATTGGCTGGCCAAAATGACTGACAGGGGCACTTGTGGTGCATTGTTTGGTAGTGAAAAGATTTAATCGTTTAATCTCTTTACTGTGCATGTTTTAATCTGCATAATATTGATTATTTATATTGAATTTTACCACTAAAGGGAAATTTTAGTAGCTGAGCATAAAAAGAAGAGGAGCATAACGCATCTGAAGATCATAAACGATATTTATTTAGGAAAATAAACATATTACTGTATGTAAACTGTACTGTATATGGCTGGTCTTGGTGGTTTAAAGAAAAAATACACACCAGTCTTCCATTTCTCCCTAAACATTTTAAGCATCAAAGTTTTATGAAACGGTCCCCAAATATGCAATTGCTGTATAGAATGAATTTTAATTTAAAAAAAAATATTTAACACAAAAATTAAGCTGTTTATGTTCCTCCGCCTGAGAATATAGTCACTTGTTGCTACGCAATGCAGAAACACAGCCACAGGTAACTAGCAAAGAGAGGACATTAGCTAGCCAATATGATAAAAGAATATTTTTTTTTATTTCTTTTGCACATTTATTTGAACATTTCCATCGATTGTACAAGCACTTGGAAACTGTCCAATCCCTAGTTCGTCTGCATTTTCTTTTACGCTCCGGGAATTCTCCTGGTCTGGCGCCAGTCTGTGTCTTCTAGGATATAATGTCAGCGATTTGTGTTAAAATTGGGTTTCCAATAACGCCGCAGCAAACTTTTGTTTTTATGTCCACTATAACAGACAATCCCCTTTGCTTTTAACCGGGCGTTTAATAATTTCCTAAAATGAAAATGATTTACTTTATTTCCCTCACGGGATCAATAAAAGTATCTATCATCTATCTAAACTACGGGACAGAATTCTGGGGTCTCCCTATACCAGAGATTACGGTAGGGCTTCAGAATGGTGAATGGCTGACACTATCTGACACCCCTCTGATTGGAGAAAAAAAAACTTGCTGATCTGTTCTACATAGCAGGAAGAAAACAGCATATGCTGCTTCTATTCGAAACACGTATTTTAAAAGTTTAATTAGGAAGTAAAAACCTTACAGCGTACACAGATTTCTAAACTGATCAGGAGGAAGAAAAATCACCCGTTTTTCGCGCATAAAAAGTGGTTATTAACTTTCGAAACCTGTTTTATTTATTTTATTTTTATTTAGAGTTCCCGTCACCCCATTTCCATTTAAATTGCAAAACTGTGTTTAATTAAATATTTTTGTTGATTCACAATCTGGCAATGCAACGTAAATCGTTATCTTTGTCTTCTGCATAATAATGTTCACCTCTCTGTCCAGCAAATTAATAATAAACTTTATTTTCGTCGTCTCCGCTTTAAAGAAGATATTGTATTTCATTGCACTTTGACAGATTGTCTTTAAATCAATTGTTGTTAGAATATCTCCACCTCCAAACAAGAACAAAATTGCAACAATTTTATTAACTGGCTGTTTCAGTAACTTAAAGTATATATTTAAAGTAATAATTGAACAATATATGTAATTTTTTTAAAGATATTATAGCGTTTACAGGTTCTTTTCAGAACAAAGGACGAGTGGAGACGCGATTAACAAACAAGCATTAGCTTTATTCGTTAACAACCACACAAAACCAAACACAGGATATACACGCACATGAGGAGACTGACGGAACACGTACACATCGTTAGGGTGGTAATTACCTAACAACACACTATACTTTTACAAGACTACACAGGGCACTCGAATCACTGGGACATTATTTACACAGGTAGGGTCAGCCACTGCTCATCGTGCTGACCCTCAGACTCTCCCCGGCTACCACTCCCAGCATGCCCAGCGGTACTATGAGCGCGTAGGGGCGCTTCCTCCTCACCACCAGGCGAGGGCGTTACAATATGTTTATGTTGTGAATGTCTGTAGATTGTATCTTATTTTTAGTTTTTGTTTTACTTCACTCAAATTTTATAAGGGAGAGTGTCATAGAGACGACTCCTTTACCCCCCATCTTGATTAAAATACTTTAATTTTTTCACAATCTGGCAATGCCAGACAGAATTCACATTCACTGCAGCCAAATGGCCTTGCAGATCAGAAAATCTAGGAACAAAACAATTATTGCACCCGGCTCCTCAATGGAATCGCTTTAACATGCTAATGCGTTGGTGTAACAGTCCCATCTTTCATTGTTGTTATTGTTGTTGTTATCCTGTAAAGCGCTTTCAGAAGCATACTGTCCAGCTTGTCAGGTGCATTCTCTTGTAAAATAATAAGTAGAGCTTTGGGGTTATTAGTGCTCCACTTACAGCAACCCAATGTAAATACATTTTGTCATTATGAATCATAGCCCTGCCAAACGATTTCGCTGCAATGGTTGTGTGCGGAAATAATTCAGTATGGCATCTCCATGCTCAAGTAAACACTGCTCTGTGTGCAAATGGAAATGCATTAAAGAAAGTTTTTTTTTCAAAAAAAGCCACCTTTAAAGGCGCTATATAACATACAGTTTACTATTATTATTAATATTGATGATATTTTCCTCCCAGGACTTGTAAAATTGTTGTTGTTATTGTTGTTATCCTGTAAAGCACTTTGAGAAGCACACTGTCCAGCATATTGTATTTCATTGCACTTTGACAGATCGTCTTATAATCACTTGTTGTTAGAATATCCCCCAAGAGGATATTCCCCCCAAGAGGACATAGAGGATATCCCCCAAGAAGTATCCAGGTAACAGTGAAACGGGCATACAGTCTGGGGAGATTGCCCATTTTCCATGTAAATAGTTCCCTGGTTCTGCACCCCTTGGTGTGTGTCTCTCTCTCCCTTTCTCTATCTCTCTCTCTCGGGCCCACGCTCTTGGGGGCGAGCAGCAGCCGCCACGGGCCGGGACGACCCCTCAGCACCGCCAGTGGCCACAGCCCTTCTCAGGGCTACCCCACTGTGACGTACTCAGCGGAAGAGGGGCCCGGGTCGCCTCAAGCCGTGTGGCAGGAAGGAGACACCAGACCAGCGGGATCCATCCCCCCACCCCTGCTCCAGCCTGCGCCGGTGAGACCGAGCCGTTATAATGGGGAGATCCAATGGCAAATGTTTAAGGCCCAGTTCCAGATGGCGGCCTGGGCAAATGGCTGGTCTCAGGTGGAGATGGCGGGCCACCTCGCTGCCATCCTGGAGGTGAAGGCCTGCCAGGCATTGCTGGATGTACCCAGGAACCAGCGGTACAACTACGCAGTGTTGGCGTCAGCCCTCCTGAGGCGTTTTGGCAGGAGAGGGGAGGAGCCGGGACTGCTGCAGGAAAGGTTGGCCCAACGCTGCTGCCTATCGGGAGAGCCACTGGGTCCAGTCGCCGCAGACGTGGCCTACTTAGCCCGCCAGGGTTACCCTACTCTCCCGGAGGAGGCCCACCAGGAGATAGCGCTCAAGGCGTTCCTCTGGGCCCTGGCACCAACTGAGGTGCAGCGCCACGTGATGCTGGCCGCGCCAGTCCTCTTGGAGCAGGCCCTGGCTCTGGCTGAGCAGGCTGATGCCGTATTCGAGGAGACCGGTGGGCACCAACGGAGGGGTGCACGGGGAATTAGATGGGGAAGAGGAGACGTCCAGCGCGGCGATGCTGGGGGAGCGACGACAGCTGGTCATCTGCCACCGCTGTGGGGAGAGGGGGCACATCACCCGGGAGTGTCAGGCGCTGGATCCCCGGAGACTCCGGAGGCTGTCTGGAAATGGGAGCGGGACAGCCTGAAGGGGGGAAGGTCGCCCTTGAGTGATGCTACCCCCGTTCCGGAAAGCCAGAAAGAGCGCTTCAACCCGCCTGCTGTGGGAAGGGTTGGCCACAGGCGGGGCTTATTCCTTCCCTGCCTCATCGAGGGCAGACCCTGCCAGGCCCTCGTCGACACCGGTTCGACCATCACCTTGCTGCGGCCTGGTGTCCTGCCGGGCACCGAGGCAGCCGGACCCCCAGGGCCCTCACCGTGCACTCTGGGGCTGCGAGGGTGAAACACCCATTTTACCTTGCCCCAGTCCGCGAGGACTGTATCCTGGGGTTGTACTGGTTGCAGCAAGTTGGTTATTGCCTTGGATTGGTCCGGCAAGAGTTGGTGGGTCAGGGGGAACGAATCAGTCTCGCGGTGGGCTGGACGGGAGGTGTCCGGGGTGTGTGGGTTGGCCGGAGCAGGAAGCGGAGGTGGCAGCGGCGAGCGTCGCCTTGGCCTGTCAGAGCCGCGGGTGTCGGGACGAGAATGCCAGAGCCGACTCCCAGAACGGTGAGATAAGCTTGCCCCTAAGGGAAGTCTGTAAGGCACTCTGTGTACTGTGGGAGGCCTTGGAGGTGAGGGACAGGTGAGGGACAGGTGAGGGACAGGGTGCTGCCCCACGGAGTGACCGCGACACCACAAACTGCCACCTGACCTCGCCGGTGCCCCCCGGTGCAGCATCCTGTCCCTCATGCCCAAGTCAAGGCAACCACCCACCTGCTGCAACCAGTCCAACCCCAGGATACAGTCCTCGTGGACGGGGGCAAGGTAGAAGGTGGTGTTTCACCCTCGCAGCCCCAAAGTGCCCCAAAGTGCACCAGGCGGCAGCAGGGTGATGGTCGAACCGGTGTCGACGAGGGCCTGGCAGGGTCTGCCCTCGATGAGGCAGGGAAGGAATAAGCCCCGGAATAAGCCCCGGAATAAGCCCCGGCTGTGGCCAACTCTTCCCACAGCAGGCAGGGGGTAGGGTCGCTCAAGGGCGGCAGGCAAGGTTGGCGGGCCACCTCGCTGCCATCCTGGAGTGGAAGGCCTGCCTTTAGGCCCTGCTCCCGTTTCCCGATGGCCTCCGGAGTCCCCGGTGCTAGGATCTCTGAGTCTGACATCATCGGACATTCACTGTCCATCCTCACATTCTGACACCAATGTAATGAATTTGGTTTCACAAACACAAAGACTCAGACTTGTGGAGTTAAAAACTGAGCTATATTTCTTCCCTGTCACCACCTGCCAGCAGCACTCCCGCACCCAGACGAGAGAGAGACACAAGACAAACCTGCCAAGAGCGCGGGCCCTAGAGAGAGAGAGACACACACCAAGGGGTGCGGAACCAAGGAACTATTTACATGGAAAACGGGCGATTTCCCCAGACTGTACGCCCTTTTCACTGTTACCTGGATACCTCTTGGGGGATAATCTCTATATCCTCTTGGGGGGGTTAATAACAACAACAATTTACAAGTTCTGAGAGGTAAAATATGATCAATATTAATAATAATAATAATAAACTTTATTTTACATAGCGCCATTAAAGGTGGCTCCTCAAAGCACTCTACAGGATAACAACCGATGAAACAACAGTGGCTTGGGGTTGAAAATACCTGTGAAACCGTTTTTTTCACAAACAATATACTGTAGACACAGAGACTCTGTAGCAATAGCAATTAGCAATATCAAAATATCAATATTATGGCCACACATTTGACTTAAAAAAAAACAAAACTTTTTTTTGACAGCTGGGTTTTGTTGACAGCTTGACACAAGTTTATCAGTGAAAAGACCACGGGCATTCTACCTCCCCCCTACATTCTCAGAGTAGAATAGAATTTATTATTAGCACAATTTATTACAATGCTAAATTTAATATTATTGATTACTAATAGTTTATGCTAACATCTAGCTTTCTTGATGCCAGAAGTACTACCATATGTAAGTACTGTACATTAAGTACTGTATTTACTGTACTATACTTAAGTACTACTACTGTAACTAAAAAAAGGGGGTTTTGGAGGGGGGGGGGGTGTCTTTTACTGGAAGACTTGCCCCCTTCTACTTTGAAAATACCCGTGAAACCGGTTAATTTCGTCTCAGCCAGCACTCCCGCAGAGAGTGATGAAAACCACGCAGCATCAGGCGAATGCACATTAATATGTTGGGTTTTTGGATGGATTTGCGCCCTGCAGTTCAACCTGCGGTACTGCTGTGTACTGTACATACAGTATGAACATGTGTTATTTTGAAATATAAAAAATGTCAATATACTTTAGGAGAAATTGAGTATTGATGTGTATTTTTTCTTTAAAATACCAATAACAGGAACTTACAGTTTACATAATATGTTTATGTTCCTAAATTAATATAGTTTATGACCTTCTTTATGCTCCTCTGACTTTTTTTGCTTAGCTACAAAAATTTCCCGTTAGTGGTAAAATTCGATATAAATATTCAATACTAAGAAGATTAAAATGTGCACAGTAAAGAGATTAAATGATTAAATCTTTTCACTTACGACCAATACACCACATTATCTTCCGTGTCAAATTAACATTGGAATGTTTTATTTACAAGTGTCAAAAGAAGCGATACACAACCTGTCTCCTTTATAACTCTTCAGTTTACAGGGAAATTCCAACAAAGCCTCCAAAAATACTCTTCTTGTGTTTAATTTTTAGTTAAGCAGGATTTGAGCTACAGACCATAACAGACCGAAAAACAGAACCCACCTGCGATTCGGGTGTTAACAAACCGTGTTTACAAAGAAAGTGAAATACAGTAATACTACCAGCTATATAGATACATAGATTTAGATATTTAGATCCTTAAATTAATATCATTATTAATTTCTTTAGATACGTGATTACATATTATATTCTTGATCATAAAACAGATAATTCCGGTCCTGGAATCTGACTGGCTGACACCCTTCTAAAGTGGTAACATAATTTCTGGTATACTGACAACCCAGAAATTTGCCTTTTTATTGTGTGATAAATTTTACTACTTCTTAGCATAGATAAGAAAGCGCAGATAAAAAAGCTTGGATTCTCATGTATCTTATACAAGTATCTTTTAATACAGTCTTTGTTGTGCTCTTGAGGATCCTTGTGATATTTTGAGCTCTGGTTGAATGATAAGTGTCGCAGTTTAAATAATTTTACTTGTTAGAAATTATTAAATGCTCTGTTAAAAGCAAGGGAGTTTTTATGTCTGTTATACTAAAAGAAAATGCCAGACAAACTAGATAGATAGATAATACTTTATTAATCCCGTAGGTAAATTGATGGATTGGACTAGGGATTAGGGATTGGACAGTTTTTCAGTGCTTGTACAATCGATGGAAATGTTCAAATAAATGTGCTAAAGAAATAAACCAAAAAAGTCATTTATTCCATTACAGTAAAAGAAAATGCCTGACAAAGTAGGGCTTGGACAGATTCCAAGTACTTGTACAAATGTGCTAAAGAAATCAGCAAAAAAAGGCATTCCTTTATCGTATTGGCTAGCTAATGTCCTGTCCTCGTTAGTTAGATCAACGAAATGCTGTGGTGTTTGTCAAAGAAAAAAATAAAAGTCTTTTCATTTAAAATGACGGTTACAAATAATGTGGACCAACGTAATACTTTGAGTTTACAGGTTGTCCAAGGTCATTCATTATTAATACTATTAGTTATATCTTCGGTAAAGGCTTTGATGCATAAAATATATCTGTATAATTAAAATATTTATGATAAAGGTAGGTTGTGTACTTTTGTCCAACTGAGCAATCTTGCGTTCATAAAATATACCAACTTTTTAATGACTGATGATTAACATGCTGTAATACACAGTTTAAATTTAAAGCTCAAATGCTGTACATGAGAGGTTAAGCTTTATTGGCTCCTCCTGGCGGTTTTACAAGGTGATTCCGGATACTTTCCAATTTGACGTCATATGACACATTACACTGCGGCTACCGCGTTAGGATGTGACACGCCCACCACATGGTACCATGGTGTACCTCACTTGTTTTGAATGGCTGCTTCTGTATGTCACTCAAGCCATTTTCTCTTTGGCATTTTTGTCATAGAGTTGTGAAGCCCTACCCCCTGTCCCCCCTTCCCTCTGCCTGCCTGACCTGTTCCAATTTTTAACCATTCTGTGTCCGAATCGCAGCGGGTGAGAGAGAGTAGGGAGAGACAGAAAAAAAGTCTCCGGTTTTTTGATAGTCAGATTTAACATATGTTTGAACACAGTCTTGCAAATTAATATTTTTACAAGATGTGGAAGTGCAACAATTTATCACAGTGCGAATTTTAATACTAATTATTGATTACTAATAGTTTATGCACCTGACACCTAACTTTATTTAGATGTATATAAAATATAGAACTGTGACATAACATTCCGAAATTCAACAGAAAATAGTCTGTGATATTTGTGTAGATGAAAAATTTCTAAAAAAATGTTCTTTAGATAAAAACAATGAAAATGTATAATCTTTCCATGTGTAGTGTCATAAGAAATACAATAAGCCCTTGCTTTGTTTAACAATGGTTTAAAATACAAAACAAACTGGTGAGAAAGCTATATTTAATGATAGATTTCAAGTTAAAATAAATTAACAGCAGGGGGTGCTCACCCTGCAGTCCATGTGGGTCCTAATTCCCCAGTATAGTGATGGGGACACTATACTGTAAACAGGCGCCGTCCTTCGGATAAGATGTCATACCAAGGTCCTGACTCACTGCGGTCATTAAAAATCCCAGGGCGTTTCTCAAAAAAAGTAGGGGTGTAACCCCAGCATCCTGGACAAAATTTCTCATTGGCCTTTACCAATCATGGCCTCCTAATAATCCCCATCTATGACTTGGCTTCATTACTCTGCTCTCCTCCCCACTTGTTGCTGATGTGTGGTGAGCGTTCTGGTGCACTATAGCTGCCGTCGGATCATCCAGGTGGATGTTGCACATTGGTGGTGGTGGAGGGGAGACCCCATTACCTGTAAAGTGCTTTGAGTGGAGTGTCCAGAAAAGCGCTATATAAGTGTAAGCAATTATTATTATTATTATTATTCCATTATTAAGTTTAAAGGCATTATTAGTTTTTAAAGTTTTAAAGACGCACTCAGTGCCATAAACACTGCGAGCTGCAGAACGATCTCCTTATGGCACCGCCTTTTCTCTGACTGAGCTCAGTGAGCGGTGTGCTATTTTCTCAACCACCTGCTAATTTGCTTCACACTACAGGAAGACAGGAGAATGTGATTGTACTGTATCTGTATGAAATGCGTGTTGCATTTACAAAATTAAAGTGTTTAAAAGTAAAATAAACTTACAGCTTACACAAAGATTCTAAGCTGATCACAAGGAAGAAAAATCACCCATTTTTCATGGATTTCGTATTTTTAGCTAAACCTGTTTTTATGGGTTTTAAAATCATGCAATGTCTATTTTAGGCACACAACTTATTGTTTTCTATTTTTGATTTTCTTTCAAATTTAAAGAATCAGTTACCCATCATGCAACACAATGTTACATTTTTATGTTTTTGAGAGACTTCAGAAGGCTTCAATTAATACATAAAAAATATGTGCCTTCTTGTGTTATGAAGTCACTTCCACCTGGGATCCGCTTTATTCAAACTAAGGTTTCTAAAACTGGAACCAGGTACTAGATATTGTTAAAATAAAAGCTGTGAAATTTTTCACCCTGTCTCAAAAAAAGACATTTAATAAATTGAAGTTTGTGAAAACAGTGACAAATCAGTGACAATTGTAAAATACAAGCAGTTTTAAATTATTAGTTGTTATGAATAATTCACTTAACTTTGTGATATTTAGAAATACCAACAAATTCAATATAGTGTCGATAATATTTACTATTTTAGTTTTTCAAAGAAATGTTTATTTGTTAAAAGAAAACTCATGGCGAGAGCTGGGACCGAACCCTCGGCCTCCAGAATGTGAGTCAGCCCAAAGCCATTACACCAATGTGCCACTTGACAACTTATGCTATAGCTGAAAAGGGCAGGCAAAATGTTTCCTAGTAATTGTGGGTGATTGAGTCAAATTGGTGCAGATGTTTACAAAGAAAGTGTACTACTGTAATAATTTGACCTATATGCATATACAGTAATTATATCGTTATTCATTTCTTTAGATTTCTTTAGACCCTCCATCTTTAAACAAAAAACAACTGCTGTACTACTGTACAAATTGGGAGCAAGATCTCCAGGATAAGACTTGAGCCCGCTCCAGAATTACTGTATAATTCCATGTTATATTCCCTATTAAAAAAAATCTAAAAAGTATGTGTTTTTTATTGTGATAACAATCGCAAGTATTCATAGAAAAGGTTAAAACATTATTACTTTTTATGAAGTGTATAAATTTAATATATTCAGAAGCACCACGTAAAACTTTTCCAAAATAACCACAGTATGCAACCGCATGAATGACTTTGATGCTTAAAATGTTTATGAAGAAAGTGAAATACTGGTGTGCATTTTGTATTTAAACTACCAATACCAGCCATATACAGTTTACATAATATGTTTATATTCCTAAATTAATATAGTTTATGACCTTCAGACACATTATGCTTCTCTTCTTTTTATGCTCAGCTACTAAAATTTCCTTTTAGTTGTAAAATTCCATATTAATATACAACATTAAGAGGATTTAAACATGCAAAGTAAAGAAATTAAATAAACAAATAATTTCACTAACAACCTATGCACTGCAAGTGCCAGCCAATCACATCCTGAGATATAACGCACTAAACTGCAGATAATTTCATGCATTTTGAATGGCTGCATCTGTATGTAATGTGGCAATACAGCCAGTACTTCATACAGTCTTCATGCAGAGTCTTCCCAAATACTGGACATTTTATCCTGTCTCTCCTCATAGAAGCAATAAAAATTTCTGAAGGAGAGATATGCAAATGATAGATTTCAATTGTAATGTAACTTTATGCCTTTTGCCTTCAATTATGATTTGGGCTTATTAACACTGTTCTATATCTCAGCAACATTCACTTTTCTAATTATTTTTTTCCATCCATTTCTTGATCTCTTTCCATAAGCCTTTGCTTGTATTAATTAATGTTATTTCTAACAAACTCACCTATTTCAATAAACTGAAGCAGTCCTGATTTGAATTCATGCAGATCAACCTGACCGCTATCTTGAATTCGGGTTGTTAAACGTTGTGCTAATTACCGCATTAATCTGTCCGTGTTTGCAGAGGACATGGTTGAATAAGGGTTGGTGTAGTGATTAGCACTAGATCACAAGACCTGTTTTATACTTGCTCTTGGTGTTCCAGAATCACGTGACACATGGTTTGGGTGTTGTCGTGCTTACAACAGGGTCTAACAACAGGGTTTAGTCACATGTGCTATTCTCTCAGAATATGTACATGATTGACTGGAGGTTCAGGTAACCCTCAAAAACCATGTGATTCACATACTGAAAGATACTACAATAAGTCACAAAACCGCTAAATGACTGGATATCTCACTCATATAAAAAAAAAAAATTCTACATTTTATTAAGAAATCAAATGTAGGCAATGATGTATTTTTTCTTACGTTTTGATATACCTTACTTTTTCACCCACGTCAGTCTGTTACTGAAATATATTGCAGTAAGTCACAAAACTGACAACTGACAAAATATCTCACTCATATAAAATATTTTTATTTTTATTTCCAAATTGTATTTATTAATCAAATATAGGCAATTATTATTTCTTACAATTTGACATGCCTTCCATGGTAATATATATTTTTTATAATTTTATCACCTTGTTGTCAGTAAAACGTTATCTGTGATTCTTCATTTGAAATATTACAATGTGTCTTATAATCTTGTGTTGGCAATATTCTTTGCATGATGTTGTAAAGGAGCCTGTATCCTCAAGTATCTGTGAGCAGCTGCCTTGATATTTTCATTCCTTAAGCTGTAAATAATAGTGTTAACCAATGGAGTGAGAAAATAGTACACTGGACCAATGAAGGTGTGCCCATCAGGAGGGAGTATAGTACAGAAAGACCACAGCCATGTGTGAAGAGCACATTGAGAAGGCCTTTTTACAGCTCTCTACAGTTTTCATCCTCTAAAACTGTACATACAATTCTGAAGTAGGACCACAGGACAAATGGAACAGAAATTTAAATTACAATCATGGCAACAAAAAAGGCAAAATTCACTTGTGCTGTGACATCACCACAAGCTAAAGACATTACAGTGGGGTAGTCAGAAACAATGTGCAGGATGAGGTTTGAGCTACAAAATGGCAAAGTGCTTGCCAGTAATGCAGATGTTAAGGGAACGAGGAAGCCCAGAAACCAGACTGAAGACATCATTTTAATACAGACCTCACTGCTCATGATGTTATTGTAATGTAAAGGTTTCACTATAGCAACATTTTTTTCAGTTTTTAAAATATAAATATTTTTTCATATGTACTGATTGAAAAAAGAAATGCAACAACTCCTGCTCTACACTCTGGCCCTCCTTTCTGCATGGAACAGGCTGAAGAGTAACTCATCCATGAAGAAAACCTTATGCAACTGCTGATGAGTCCATCACAGCCTCTGTCTAGCCCAAGCCAGTCTGGTATGACGTCAAATCTGAAACAGTCTCTCAAACTGACCAGTCTGATGTGTCGGTCCTGCTCTGGTGTGTTCACACGAGGGTGACCAGATCTTGGATTGTCATCTGTTCTGTTGGTCTGCTGAAACCTTCTCTGCAGTTAGGACACAGTTGAGCGGCTAACTCCATAGTGTCTGGCAACGTTGCAGCATGCCAATAGCTCTCTCCCTTGCTTCTGGTGACATTCAAGGCATTATGGAATGCAAAGAAAACTGACTAAGTGTGGCCTTTATTTTGCAGTGACATAACCTTTGAATTAAGGCCTTTTTAAATGTGACCTGATCTGGTATTGTTCCACCTGGAGCTCGTTGGGTAAAAGTGCACCTAAGGAACTTTCATGTGATTTTCAAGATGCAATGCTTCACTGCACAAGCTGTATTGCTGGTCAGAGAGCTTCAAACAAATTGACAACATTTTGTGAAAGTACATAAGCTATAACTATACTTTTCTCATTCCTGAAAATGATGTGTTTCTTTTATCCATCAGTATACTGTATCTTACTGTATTAAAATAAGTTTTAATATTGCACACGTATACACCTTTTTTATCTTTTCCTAGCCTAAATGCATTAAGAGTACATTTCTCTCTTTATAGGACAGAGAAATGTTTTAATTATATACATATTGGATTATTTGAGAAATATTATATTCTATATTCAGAAAAGTATATTATTCAGATCATTCAGATTTTCATCCCATTCCAATTATGGCCCATTTTGAAGAAATATAAATTATGTATAGTGTGATAACATTTGGGCATCCCGTAACTGGATTTTTAAAAATAGGAGGGTGCAGAAGAGTAGTATTAAAAAATACTAGTGCAATTTACAGTGAAGGGAATGTTAAAAATGAACCAAAACCACAAAAAAACCTAAACTAATTTAAACAAAAAACTAAACAAATTAACTGTCAACAATAACTGTGATATGTTTATTAGATAACATATTCATCATATTTACTTTGGTAAGTGCAAATAAGTTCAGATGAACAATTACTTTTACACATTTACAAAATTAGATGAGTGGCCTTTGTATGACAATATAATCCCACAATTTAATTACAACTCACTGGTTGTCCCACAATGTAAGTAGCCAGGTAAGAAAAGGGTACTGGTTAGGGGTGCCACTGTAATGCTAACCATTATGAAAGAACTTGATAAATCAGTCTGAGATTGACCACGAGTCAAACATATTCCTTCAGTTCCACATTGAGTTTGCATTAAATCATTTAAGTAGGCTGGGCAAACGATTTTTAATTTTTTTAAAAAATAAATAAATAATGAGATATAATGATGTGTTCCTGCTTAACTTAGACATTGCACGACTTTAAAATATATAAAAACAGGTTTCGAGAGTTAAAAAACACTTTTTATGCGCGAAAAATGGGTGATTTTTCTTCCTCGTGATCAGCTCAGAATCTTTGTGTACGCTGTAAGATTTTTACTTCTTAATTAAATGTTTAAAATAAACGAATTTCATAAAGACAACACACGTTTCGAAGAGAAAAAATCCCATTCTTTTCTCTTCCTGGTGTGTGAAACTGATCAGCAGATCTTTTTTTCCCAATCAGAGGCTCTGAAAATAGCGTACCGCCCACTGCGCTCCGTCAGAGAGGGGCGCGGCACCGAGAGAGGGAGGAGGCGCGGAGCTCAGCAGTACAGAACGAACGTTCTGCTGCCTGGAGCGGTTATGGCAGCGATCGCGTCTGCATTTATAACTTAGTTTTTAAAATTAATCAAGCAATATGAACCATCTCTTTTTACTTTTATGTCACTTAATTATCATTAAGCACAGCTTTCTCACCACTTAGACTACTTTTTGCTACCATCCTTAGACAAAGCAGAAACTTCTTGTTCTGTCTAATGACATTACAAGTGGAAAGATTACAGATTTTAATCATCTTTAATTTTGTTACGTTATACATTTTAGAAACGTTTCATCCATACAAACACCACAAAACTATTCTCGATTGTATTTCTGAATGGTATGTTACACTTAGTTCACTGTTTTAAATACATCTAATTAAGAACGTTAGGTGTTAGCATAAACTATTAGCAATCGATATTAAATTTAGCACTGTAATAAGTTGTTGCACTTTCCCCCGCATCTTGGAAAAATATATTTTCATTGTTCAAATATACATTAAATCTGACTATCATATAATAAGTTAAATACAAAACTAAAGAAGAAATAGGGTTAAATATAATTCAAAATATTTTGCTAACCATGTTAACTGTTTATAAATAATAAATTGTATTAACTAAAGAGTAGGATGGCACAGTTGTTAATATGCTTTTTGTTTTGTTTCTTTTTCATAAATACAACAGTAGTACCTGATGTCTCAGTGGCTTTCAAAATTAAATTATGCATGCAAACCTGTGAACTAGAAAGATAACTAAGATATCCATCTTTTTATACTGGTGGCAAAGTGGTTAGCATTGCTGTCTTGGAGCACTGGGGTCCTAGGTTCAATTCCTGCCATCCTGTGTGTGTGGGGTTTGCATGTTCTCTCTGGGTTACATGGTTTTTCTCCATATGTGTGATATGACTCCCTCTCGCACTCCAAAACATACTGGTAAGTTAATTGGTTTTATGGGAAAACTGGCCCTGGCGTGTGTGTTTGTGTCTGTCTGTCCTGTGATGGACTGGCGCTATGTCCAGGGTGTATTCTGCCTTGTGTCCGTTGCTTACTGGGATAGGCTCCAAATCCTCTGTACTGGATAAAGAGATTAGAAATGGATGGAAGTAAAGGCACTGTGTGGATGGAACTATACACAGTGTTAGAAACCCACTATGAAATGGCAGCATCTCACTGAGAATAAAATATTTTATAGTGCTGGCTTAAGGAAACAGCCTTTCCACCTCTCTTGCACATCAGTATCCATACCTAGTTATTTAAACAAATTGCCTCTAATTATAAACATCTTAATATGGTGGCTCTGTGGATCCGCATCAGCTATGTTTGCCCATTCCTTCAATTCGTGTGCATCCAACACACAGTTCAATGCTAGCAACTACACAAAATCTAAAATACAATCCTCATTTCAGTATCTATGTAAACATACAGTCTGTTAACTTCATCATCTTCATCAAAAGTATGCCTAACCCCATTAGGAAGTGTTCTTGTTATCAGTGTATTCCTCAGCTATCCCAAAAGTATCTTCTTCTTACCAACATCTCTAGTCTTTTATCCTGCAATAACTCAGCCAACACTTAAATCTCCAAAAGCTGCTTGTGTTCATTTCTTTAAATCACAAATATCATGTGTAAATACTGGCTATGTAATACTCTGCATTGTGGAATAATAGTTTATTTTAAAGGGAACTAGAGAAACTAAGAACTAGAGAAATCAAGAAAGGCTTTTTTTTTCTAGAATTAATAAATGCACATCCTGTTCACTGGGGAAATTAAATCCACAATGAGCAATCTTCAATATGTTCAGAATATGACAGCGAGAATCCTATCAGGGATGCATTACACCTGTTTTCAAGTCCTTGCATTGGCTACCTATCAGGTTTCGAGTCAACTTCAAAATCCTCATCCTCATTCAGTACCTACAGTATATGGCTTATTATGTCTACTCCCCACCTTTGTCTGTCTGGCTCTGGTCTTCTAGCTGTCCTCAAGAACATCTACATTCTGTGGGTGACAGGGTCTTCTCTAGCTGCACCCCAGAGCTCTCAATTTGTATTCCCAGTGATATCAGTCACGTACCCTGAGTGCATTTAAATCTAACCTCAGAACCTTTCTTTTCAGAAGAGTAAGTGTCTGTATCTGCTTCATTTTCTAATTTTGGTAGCACCTCTAACTGCTTGTCTTTCTTATATGTATTTACTTTGTAATCTGTGGTCCTTTTATCTGTTTTTATATCTACTGTATTGCTTTGAGATGCCACTTTTGAAGGTGATATATAAAATAAAGTTTTTTATTATTATAGAGAAACATGATCAGTTTTCCCTGGTTCAGATAAAAAGATCTAAAGTATACTAGTTTGTCACTCTTCTCATTCCCTTTGCTAAATGACTTTTCATACTAATCTGATCAATCTAACTGCCTGTTTTCTGTGCTTTCTCTATCCTGCTAGATTTGCAATTATTCTGAAAATTTTCTTCTTGAAATAACTCATTTCTAAATACCTTTTTTCACTGTTAACATCTTGCAGCAACTCTGCGACAAAATATACACTTAGCACAGTTCATCCTGCTACCAACATTGAATAAAAAAAATCTTAAGATTTCTATATTTATGTCTTTATTTAGTGGTTTCATTAGTGACAAAGGCTAAACTTTCTTGGAAAAATGTATTTTATGTGTTGCGGAAAAAACTGACTTGCTTTAACAAAGTATGTTTACAAATCCTTTCACCTGGCAATCTACCTGAATGCCCAACTATCTGAGAAGCCCTCCATGAAACCATGGTTGCTATTAATTCATTTAGGGCTCATTGACAGAATTGCTGTTTTTTATGCATGCTAATTTTCTGATTCCTCACTCTGTTTCATGTTTATAGATCAGACTTTATTGATCGTGAAGGGAAATTGATGTACATGATGAACATGTTTGCATGTTCTTTTGTAACATACACCTTTTTGTGGGTTTTTTTGTATATCTAAGCAAGTGTTCCTGCATCCCTCTTCTGCACTATAGTCATGGATTTTTTTTCTGTTTGCTTATTTCAAAGCAACACCTGCTCCATTTCTAAAACTTTTTACTCATGTGCATTTTTGTATTTTTTACACCTCTAGCACTTTAACATCCTGCATTTTCATTTGCCTTAATTTGTAGAATGAACTTGAGTTTTAGCCTAAAAAAGTTTTCATTATCTTTTGTTTCTTGTCCTACAACTGTTATTATTGATCACTGAATTATTGTTCTTGACATGACTTCATTCAGCCTTTCCTGAACGTCTATGACAGGCAGAGAGAGTGCTGTTTCAGGTGCGATCTTTTGCAGCTGACATTTCACTGTTTTAAACTAACAAGAAATTAGATTGCTCATAGATCACTTATCCTATATAAACACAGCGTAATTGCCCTCCGAAAATCCTCTTTTTCTTGTTCGTTTTAGAGACCTTGATCAAAACTGATTTTAGATGTCAGAAAGGATTTATTTTCTCTGTATTTCCTACATTGCTTTGTCGAGATTTTAACTTTATATCTAACTTTATATCTAGGCTCAGATTTCAACTATAAATCGTACAGTAATTAATAGCAGTAAATACTGATGTTTTGCACCCTCTTACCACAAAAATATATGTTTTGTAGTTGGGATTAACTTTATTTCGTACGCGTAGCTACTCCGATTCGGACACCGAACAGTTAAAGATGGCGGCAAATCAGACACCTGGGGGGGGGGGGGCGTCTTCTCACCTCCATAACTAAAATGCCAAATAGGAGTGGCTTAAGCGACATACACAGTCGTGTAACTGACAGTTTGAGGTAGCCTATCGTGTAAATTTTGCTTTGTTGCTGATAGGTTAAGCTTTCGAAACTCTGCCCCAAAGTCATGTGACTGATTTTTCGCCCTGTTTCGTTGGTTAAACGCAATGATCACAAGCACCACCATGGTAACTGGGATGTGTAGTTTTTAATTCCCTTTGAATTATAACTGTACGTACTGTCTTCATATTTGGCCAGGGCTTTAAAGAGAAGGCGCGCCAAAAAATCTCGGTGCCGTCGTCTCCGCTTTAAAGGTACCCCCGTGCTGGAAGAATTTGACCTCGGAACGTTTGCCCAGCGTAATTTAAGTTAAACTGTAAACATCTGACAAAATGTCTTGGTATAGGACATAAGAAATCTGGTACATTTTGGCCTGCATTCACAGAGTTAATCTGGTAAAATCAATATAGTGCATCACTCATTCAACACTGAGGGATCAAACATTTATTTCCCTTATTTCACTAGTTTGCCTTTACTGTGTAAATAATTTACTAACATAATTTACTAATGATGGGAAATTACTAACTGCAATGTAAGTGTGAGCTGGCTGTGCGCCCAGAATGTGAGGGCAGCGCCAGCCCAGGGCAGCCTGACCAGAACTGAGAGTGCCCGATATCTGCTTAAGCCATGACTAACAACATCTAGAAGTATGTAATGTCTGCTTAAACAATAATTAAAGGAACCTAAAAATATTCTTACAATTCTTACAGTTTATCATGTACCAAGGCTAGCAGCCTTGGCTTTACACCATACATGGCATGGAATTGTACTGAAACTGTTCTGGTTGGGTTTTCTGTTTGTGATTTTGTTTAAAAAGCGTCCTTTTGTATCAAGAAGTTGAGTCAGTGCTTCATTGGCTTTGGCTTCCATTTGCATACGCAATAACGGAAATGCCTGCTTCATACACACCCAGATCATGTCTCCTTTGTTGGACACAACAGTTTTGGCACTGCGAGCAGGGTACCCCCGACTGAAGGGACTCCAGTGGATGGTGGAGAGAAAAAGATAGGCGCCACTTATGAAGAGGGAAAGGACTCCTCTTTTATAAAAGTAACTTCTTCTCTCCATATCATACTGCCGGGATTCCCTGAAGTTGAAGCAGGTACAGCAAAAAGTTGAGGTGTGTATGTAAGTATGAAACAAAGTGTTTGTTGTTTAGTTGTTTGAGTAGAAATCGGGATGGGCAAGCAGCAGGGGTAATGGAATACGAATTGCTAAAGGTATAGCATTCCGCCCACCGTTGGCGTTGCCGGAAGACCAGGATTTTGCCCCCCTGGCACGTGGCATGCAGTACAGTTGACTGGATTGTGACTGTCAGTGAGCTGTAGTTGTTGCTTAGTTCAGGAAAAGCCAGGATTTGGAACCTGGTCCATATTACCAAATTGATTAGTCCGTCAGGTTGCGTCGACTGGGGGATACCACATGGCGCATGGGAGACATGAAAATGGGTTGGGGTTAGGAAAAAGGGATGGAAGTGTCTGACTGGATGTCAGAGAAAAATAAGTTTGGTGAGTGTGAGCATAAACTAAAAGAGAAGAATGGATTGTCAGATGGTGCTTAAGGCTGTGGCTGAACGGAATAAGGTTTTATTTGCTGACAAAGAAAAATTAAAGGAAGAAATAGAAATAGTAAAGCAAGAGTTAGCAAAATGCCGTAATGTGCAAGGAGAAACAGAAAACGCTTAAATTATAAACCCAAACCTGAGGTTATAGACTGGTTGGGTAAAGAGGTACCCCACCCTAAATTGGATATGCAGCTGTAGCGGCAAGGCTTATTAAAATACAGGAATTAAGTTGCTGCTCCCTTACCAGTCTATCTGTCTCTCCTCTCAGTGGTGCTGGATACAGAGAGGCCATTCCATTTGGTTCACATTTAAGGTGTTTTTCTAGCTGATAGAGCTTCCTGATAAGGAACAACTCCCAAAGCTGAGATTCTCCAGCAACCCAAATAAATGGTAATCTCTGGCGCCTTACTATCTGGGAGATTCCGAGGGAGAGTCTCATCCCAAGTTGTTTACAACTCTAAGGTCAGAGAGCATTGTTACTCATCCTCAGCCAATCAGAAACTGGTAGGGCAGGTAACCCCACGTGGGTCTCGAATGCCCACGGAACTTTCAACCAATGAACGACCATAGTTCCTCCAGGTAAAACATGCAGCACAGGGCTCCTCCTAGACATTCTCAGACTCAGCTCGGACAATCACGTAATGGACAGTGTGTCCGAGTTCCAGGACTTTCCTTTGTTCTAAGAGTCGAGAACAGAGGTCGCCAGCGCATAACCATAGGATCCACCCAAGGTTAGCCCAGCAGCAAGCCTCATGAACCCACCACAAACACTCACCTAATCAACAAGTGAACTACTGTGGACAGCTCAATCTCAGGATTCAGGACTAGCGCTACATCAGGAACGAACCAGTCTTCTTCCTGTCTAAAGAGTGTGACCTGTTTGGACCCACAGTCACTTTCCATGTGCACAAACTCTGCTAGTTTCAGCCAACACTAACTAGCCAGTCTTCAGAGAGCCCACTGCTAGACCACCACAGCAGAAATCTCTCCCTCCTTCTCCTTCTCTCACGTCGAACCAGCACAGGCTGGCACCGGGCCAAAGAACGCCGATTGGATGCAACAACAGCCTGCCACTGCTTCTTTGTGTCCGCGGGAGATCTGAATCCTCACAGATTGGATGAGTATTCAACATTTTGCATTACAGCTCGAGAATTCAATTGTTAACTCAACCCCAATTTATATCAATTTAATTCCTATTAGTTATGTACTTGCTTTTGAGTACCTAGTGTAAAAGTTGTAATACAAGTTCATTTATGAAACGGTCTAAATGAATGGTATACTGAATGTATGTCCCTCTTGGTTTGTAACTCTTCGTGATTGAATATATACCTTTTGTATTCTGCTAATCCTCACTGATAAGATCTGTTATGTTTATGCACATTTTATGTATTAATAAATGTATTGTCATGTATTAGTATCCGTGTGTGTGCGTTGTTGTTATTCCGCAAGGTTGGTCTTCTAATGATTTCTAATAGCCATTAAAGAATCATTTTGTGACTTACAGATGCAGCCATTCAAAGTGCGTGGCACAGACACATACCTGAGGTAATTGGCTACGGCCTCGCGCATCGTGACACGCGATGACGCATAATACCGCGGTACGTGATTGGTTGACCAACAGGGGCACTCGTGGTGCATTGGTCGGTCATAGAAAGATTTAAATGTCTTTACTGTGTCTGTTTTAGTATTGAATATTTATATGGAATTTTACCACTGAAGGGAAATCTTAGTAGCTGGGCATAAAAAGAATAGGAGCATAACGCATGTGAAGCCCACAAATGATATTAATTTTGGAACATAAACATACAGTATTACAGTATATGGCTGGTTTCAGTGCTTTAAAGAAAAAAACACACCAGTATTCCATTTCTCCCTAAATATTTTAAGTATTGAAGTCTTTAACTAACATGTGAAATAGCGTGTAAAAAAGTGGTAGTTTTAAGCTTTTCTGCTAATATAATATGGAATCGTGTATCTAAGGAAATTAATAACGATATAATTATATTTGTGTACTGCGACAGGGCTGTGTAGGGCTGTTTCACCTCTCTCTTCATGTGACTTCCCCAGTAGCCCACTGGTCTACGTGCCTGATTACTAACCTACAGCCGGGGCTGTGACTTTTTTTTTAACAAACATTTCTTCGAAAAATAGAATAGCAATATTATGGACAATTAATTGACCTATATACAGTGCCTTGCGAAAGTATTCGGCCCCCTTGAACTTTTCAACCTTTTGCCACATTTCAGGCTTCAAACATAAAGATATAAATTTTTTATTTTATGTGAAGAATCACCAACAAGTGGGACACAATTGTGAAGTGGAACGAAATCTATTGGATTTTTGAAACTTTTTTAACTAATAAAAAAATGAAAAGTGGGGCGTGCAAAATTATTCGGCCCCTTTACTTTCAGTGCAGCAAACTCACTCCAGAAGTTCAGCGAGGATCTCTGAATGATCCAATGTTGTCCTAAATGACTGATGGTGATAAATAGAATCCACCTGTGTGTAATCAAGTCTCTGTATAAATGCACCTGCTCTGTGATAGTCTCAAGGTTCTGTTGAAAGCGCAGAGAGCATCATGAAGACCAAGGAACACACCAGGCAGGTCCGTAATACTGTTGTGGAGAAGTTTAAAGCCGGATTTGGATACAAAAAGATTTCCCAAGCTTCAAACATCCCAAGGAGCACTGTGCAAGCGATCATCTTGAAATGGAAGGAGTATCAGACCACTGCAAATCTACCAAGACCTGGCCGTCCCTCTAAACTTTCAGCTCAGACAAGGAGAAGACTGATCAGAGATGCAGCCAAGAGGCCCATGATCACTCTGGATGAACTGCAGAGAACTACAGCTGAGGTGGGAGAGTCTGTCCATAGGACAACAATCAGTCTTACACTGCACAAATCTGGCCTTTATGGAAGAGTGGCAAGAAGAAAGCCATTTCTCAAAGATATCCATAAAAAGTCTCGTCTAAAGTTTGCCACAAGCCACCTGGGAGACACCCCAAACATGTGGAAGAAGGTGCTCTGGTCAGATGAAACCAAAATCGAACTTTTTGGCCACAATGCAAAACAATATGTTTGGCGTAAAAGCAACACAGCTCATCACCCTCAACACACCATCCCCACTTTCAAACATGGTGGTGGCAGCATCATGGTTTGGGCCTGCTTTTCTTCAGCAGGGACAGGGAAGATGATTAAAATTGAGGGGAAGATGGATGCAGCCAAATACAGGACCATTCTGGATGAAAACCTGTTGGAGTCTGCAAAAGACCTGAAACTGGGACGGAGATTTATCTTCCAACAAGACAATGATCCCAAACATACAGCAAAATCTACAAAGGAATGGTTCACAAATAAACGTATCCAGTTGTTTGAATGGCCAAGTCAAAGTCCAGACCTGAATCCAATCGAGAATCTGTGGAAAGAGCTGAAAACTGCTGTTCACAAACGCTCTCCATCCAACCTCACTGAGCTCGAGCTGTTTTGCAAGGAAGAATGGGCAAGATTTCAGTCTCTCGATGTGCAAAACTGATAGAGACATACCCCAAGCGACTTGCAGCTGTAATCGCAGCAAAAGGTGGCTCTACAAAGTATTAACGCAAGGGGGCCGAATAATTTTGCACGCCCCACTTTTCATTTTTTTATTAGTTAAAAAAGTTTCAAAAATCCAATAGATTTCGTTCCACTTCACAATTGTGTCCCACTTGTTGGTGATTCTTCACATAAAATAAAAAATTTATATCTTTATGTTTGAAGCCTGAAATGTGGCAAAAGGTTGAAAAGTTCAAGGGGGCCGAATACTTTCGCAAGGCACTGTATTTCTAAATATCACAACATGATCGAGTTTAAGTCATTTTTAATAACAATGAATAGTCACCTTCTTCCCTTCTGACAACTGTTTCTGCTTCTTGCTTCTATCATGTGTGTGTGGGGGAGATCCCTTTAGATCTCCCTTCAGATTTAAAAGGTTATTATCATATCTTCGGTGTCGCATCTTACCAGTGCAACTGCTCTTTTGCTGCCTGGGACAACTATCACAAAGCTTTAGAGAACTTAACATTTCTATTATCAACAAATTGTAAATATGACGTTTACATTGGCATTATTAATTTTTCACATGGGTGTATGGAGGATTGTCAGCTGTCACTGACAGTAGACCCCCCCCCCTTAGGGGATTTATAAAAATCTTTTAAATTTTTATAGAGAAATGGAGGCTGTACAGTATGCTTTACAATATAAACATTTATATTGATTTAAATCGTGTTTTGATTTAAATCGCAAATGCATGTTTAATTATATGTGTTTTTTAAATCATAATCAGGCTAATGCAACATAAATTGATATCTTTGTCTTCTAAGTATCTTAATAAACTTTCAGCATAGCTTTCTCCCCATTTAGATTTATTTTTCTTGGAATTTTGGGATCAAAGGTGGAAAGATTAAATTGTTTGTTTTTATTTTTTAAATACATTTTAGAAAAGTGTATTCTATACTAAAAAGCTGTACACCACCTGCTATATAGATACATATTGTAATCCTTTGGGTTCGGATAGGACAGACACAAGAGCTCAGACTTGCGGAGTTAAAGCGAGTAAAAGCCTTTATTTTTCATCTCCGTCACCACCTGCCAACCCGGCTCTCCTGCACCCCCGACCAGAGACACACAGCCCCTGCCCGCCAACAGCGCGAGAGAGAGAGAGAGAAACACCCAGGGGCGCAGAAGCAGGATCCTCAAGAGATCAACAAAGACAACAGAAAAAGATATGTGTACTGTATAAGATACTGTCCATGGGAATCCAAGCTTTTTTATCCATGCTAAGTAGTCTTTAATATTTCTTCATTACACAGTGAAGTCAAAATTCCGTGATGTGCCTAAGTACGCTGGGCAAACTTCTAAAATTCTTCCAGCACGGGGGTACCTTTAAAGCGGAGACGACCAAAAATTTTTGGTGCGCCCTCTCTTTAAAGCCCTGGCCAAATATGAAGAGAGTACATAGTTATAATTCAAACTGAATTAAAAACTACACATCCAAGTTACCATGGTGGTGCTTGTGATCATTGCATTTAACCAAAGAAACAGGGCAAAAGTCACAAGACTTTGGGGCTGAGTTTCGAAAGCATAACAGCAAGACAGCAAAGACATTTTTCCAAGAAAGTTTAGCCTTTGTCACTAATGAAACCACTAAATAAACACATACATATAGAAATGGACAATTAATTGACTTTTATATTTCTAAATATCACAACATGTTTGAATCCAAGTCATTTTTAATAACAAAGGCTAAACTGGGTAAACTATCACAAAGCTTTAGAGAACTTTTTTATTATCAAAAAATTGTAAATACGATGTTTACATTGGCGTTATTAATTTTTCACTTGAGTGTATGGAGGATTGTGAGAGCAGACCCCCCCCCCCCTCTTAGGCTGCGCAAACGATTGTTTACATTTCTGTTAAGAAATGGAGGCTGTATGCATTACAATATAAACATTTACTGTCAAACTTTAAATCAACAGTTGATTTAAAGACGATCTGTCAAAGTGCAATGAAATACAATTTAAACTGTATTACAGCAGCACAATGTGCTTTTTCATCGTGTGTCTCTCTCTGGTCGGGGCGCGGGAGAGCTCGCTGGCAGGTGGTGACGGAAAGAACTAAAATAAAGGCAGCTTTTAACTCCACAAGTCACACACCAGTACTCCATTTCTCCCTAAACATTTTAAGCACCAAAGTCTTTCATGTGTTTTTCATCACTCTCTGCGGGAGAGCTGGCTGTGACGAATTAAACCGGTTTCACAGGTATTTTCAAGTGATCGAGACTTCAGTGGGAGGGGGGGACAAGCTGCCCACCCGTGTGGAATGCTACAGAACCCTAAACAGACAATACGCACTAGCCGAATATTTGGCCAAGATATCCAGACACAGCTGTCTGAGCTCCACCAGTAAAACTCAAAGTATTACGCTGGTCCACACTATTTACAACCGTCATTTTAAATGAAAAGACAATTTTTTCATCGACAAAAAGTAACACCCACCACAGAATTTTGTTGATCTAACTAACAAGGATGGGACATTAGCTAGCCAATACGATAAAGGAATAACTTTTTTATTTCTTTAGCACATTTATTTGAACATTTCCATCGATTGTACAAGCACTGAAAAACTGTTCAATCCCTAGTTCGTCGGGCATTTTCTTTTACTATAACAGATAGAAAAACTCCCTTGCTTTTGTAGTGTGCTCTCTGAAGGCACAAGTTCTGTAGGGTTTGGGCATTTACTGGGACAATTATTAATTGTAGCAGTAAATCACAAAATCGATTCTTTTGATGGGTTTAGAATCCAACCATGCGATATAACTCAAACAACGCACACACACAGGTACTAATACACGAGGGTACATTTATTAATACATAGAATATGCATATAAACCTAACAGATCTTATCGAGAGGGTTATCAGAATACAAAATGTATATATTCAGTCAGTTACAAAGTGTTACACATATCAAGAGGACATACGTTCAGTATATCATTCATTAAGACCGTTTCATAAATTAACTTGGTTATAACTTCTACATTAGATACTTAAAACAAGTACATAACTCTTAGGAATTAAATTGATATCAACTGGTTGGGATAACAATTGAATTCTCGAGCTGTAATGCATTGAAGTTGAATACTCATCCAATCTCTGGGGATTCAGATCTCCTGCGGGCTCAAAGAAACAGTTGCAGGCTTCTAAGCTGTCCAATCTGCGCTCTCTGGCTCGGTGCCAGGCTGTGCTGTGCGGTTTGTGACGGTGCGCTGCAGATGCTCACTGACCGGCTAGTTAGTGTTGGCTTTAACTAGCAAAGTTTGCGCACAGGAGAAAAGATGACTGTGTGTCCCAGCAAGTCAGGAAGAGGACCGGTTCGTTCCTGATGAAGAGCTAGTTCTGAATAGTGATTCAGCTGTCCACAGTTCCTGACCTGTTCACGAGGCCTGCTGCTGGTGCTAACCTCAGGTGGATCCTCTGGTTACTCTCTGGCAACCTCCGCTCTCGACTCTTAGAACAAAGGAAAGTTCTGGCACTCAGACACACTGGCCGTTCCGTTGTTGTCTGGGCTGAGTCTCAGGATTGTCAGGAGGCGTGCTGCGAGAATGTCCTGCCCTTGGGAGCCTTCTGCTCCTGGGCCGTCCTGCCCTGGAATTCTCCTTTGAATTCCCTTTAGAAAAGTCCACAGAATTCTCCAGAAATCTTCTTGGAGCTCTGTGTTGCCTGTTTTTACCTGGAGGAACTTCAGCTCATTCATTGGCTGAAAGTTCCATGGGCATCAGAGTCCCACGTGGGTTATTCGGCCCTACCAGTCCCTGATTGGTTGATCAAGGTGAGATATGAGTCACTTACTCCTGACACTTGGGAATGCAGTCCAGATGTCCATCTGGCACTCCCTAGACAGATAGGCGCCAATGGATGACCGTTGATCATGATAGCCAGGCTTAGCTAAGTGCATCCCCCTTTGGGAGCTGTCCCTTATCAAAGGAAACCTTAAATCAGCCTGCATGAATAGTTTCTCTGTGGCTGCACCACAGAGATGAACAGAGATGGGGCCTCATTTGGGAAAGCTCAGAACACTTAATTCTTTCTTATTAATAAGCCTCGCCGCTACACTTTTAACAGAGCGTTTAATAATTTCTAACAACGAAAATTATTTAAAATGCAACACTTTTATCAGTCAACGAGAGCTCAAAATATCACAAGGATCCTCAAGAGATCAACAAAGACAACAGAAATAGATATTTGTATAAGATACTGTCCATGGGAGTCCAAGCTTTTTTATCTATGCTAAGAAGTCTTTAATATTTCTTCATTACACAGTGAAGTCAAAATTCCAGGATTTGCCTATGTATGCTGGGCTAACGTTCCAAGGTAAAATTCTTCCAGCATGGGGGTACCTTTAAAGTGCAGACGACGGCACCGACATTTTTTGGCATACTTAAAAAACAACAATTCTGTCAGTAAGCCCTAAATGAATTAATAGCAAACATGGTTTACATAAAATACATTTTTCCAAGAAGGTTTAGCCTTTGTCACTAATGAAATCGTTAAATAAAGACATAAATATAGAAATCTTAAGATTTGTAAAATACGTGACTTTGCTAAAATGTATTTTAAAATAAAAATGATTACAAATGCCAGTGGAGAGTGCTTACTTTGTCAGCACCCAGACAAAAATACAATGCTTTTATTCATTCTTAATCAGATGGTGAGAGTAAAGGGGGAGCAATAAGGTTGAAGGTGAGTAAAAAGATTCCCTTCCCCCCACGAAAAGACAGACACATGTTTTCACAGTTTAGAGGTCCCCTAGATAAAACATCAATTTTATTTAAGCTCCAACGAAGGTATTAATGGCTTTTAATTACCGTACTCTTATGTAAACAGTATAGGCATCGTTGATATGAGGACTTTTATGAGATATGAGGGTGTATTCACAGACATTTTCAACATGTCTCTGGCCCAAGCCGTAGTCCCCACCTGCTTCAAGACAACCACCATCATCCCAATACTAAAGAAAACCACAGTGACATGTCTTAATGACTACCGACCAGTGGCACTAACACCTGTCATCATGAAGTGCTTCGAGAGGCTGGTCATGAAGCACATTAAGGACACTATCCCAAACACAGTGGACCCCTACCAGTTTGCCTACCGGTCCAACAGATCCACAGATGATGCAATCTCCATTGCCACACACACGGCCCTATCCCATCTGGACAAAAAGAACACATACACAAGACTACTATTAATTGACTTCAGCTCAGCTTTTAACACTATCATCCCAGAGAAACTACTCAAGAAACTCAGTGCACTGGGTCTCAACACCACCCTCTGCAACTGGATTCGGGACTTTCTGACAGGCAGACCTCAGGCCGTCAGGCTTGGAAACCACATCTCCGGCACAGTAACTCTGAACACTGGGGTCCCCCAGGGGTGTGTGCTTAGTCCATTGCTCTACTCCCTCTATACCCACGACTGTAAGGCCAAGCACAACACCAACTCCATCATCAAGTTTGCCGATGACACCACAGCTGTAGGTCTGATCACAGACAATGATGAGAGGGCCTACAGGGAGGAGGTCAATCTCCTTAAAACATGGTGTGATGACTCACATGGTCTCTCAACAGCACTTGTCTGATCAAGAAAGCGCAACAGCACCTGTACTTCCTAAGACGGTTGAAGAAAGCCAAGATATGTCCCCAGATCCTCACTACCTTTTACAGATGCACTACAGAAAGCACACTGACAGGCTGCATCACAGTGTGGTATGGCAACTGCAGTGCTGCTGACCGCAAAGCCCTACAGCGGGTGGTGAAAACTTCCCAGTCCATCACTGGGGTTACCCTCCCATTTATCCAGGACATTTATGACAGACGGTGCTTGAGGAAAGCTCTAAGCATAATCAAAGACCCCACACACCCCAGCTACAGACTTTATGATCTGCTACCATCTGGAAAACGGTACCGGAGCACTTGGGCCTACCAGACTCAGAGACAGTTTTACCCCCACACTATCAAACTGTTAAATTCCCAGCCTCTCTCACTCTCACTCTCACCTCACCTCTCAGCTATGATATGAACCTCACAGTGCCTTCTTCCTTTCTTTCTTACCAAAAACCCAAACACACATTGAAAATCTACCTCTACCATACATGTCAAAAGCTTACTCCCCATAATTTCTATCCTTTTATTTTATTCTGTTGATGCATATTTTTGCACATAACCTGTTACCTTTTTGTTGTTTTGCACATTGCCTGTTGTTGTTTTTTGCACATTGCCTGTTGTTGTTGTTTTTTGCACATCGTCTGTTGTTGTTTTTTGCACACTGTCTCTGTCTTTCTTTTGCTACACAATTGTATTGTTGTTGTTGTGTTTTTTTTCTCTTTGTACTACTTCTGTCCGAGAGCTAGCTAAATAGCATTTCGTTATACCATATACCATGTATATGAGAGTAATGACAATAAACTTGAACTTGAATGTGACTTTTGAAACCAAATTTCCCAGATTTAAGATGTGCTTTTCTATATTTATTGTAAATTGATTGTCCATAATATTGCTATTCTAAGCAAGGAGCACTTCACCCCGCCTGCTGTGGGAAGAGTTGGCTTATTCCTTCCCTGCGTCACAGAGGGCAAATCCTATAAGGCCCTCGTCGACACCGGTTCGACCATCACCCTGCTGCGGCCTGGTGTCCTGCTGGGCACCAAGGCAGCCAGAACCCCAGGGCACACACCGTGCACTTTGGAGCTGCAAGGGTGAAACACCCCCTTCTACCTTTCCCCAGTCCATGAGGCTGTATCCTGGGGTTGGACTGGTTGCAGCAGGTGGGTGGTTGCCTTGACTTAGGCGTGAGGGACGGGGTGCTGCGCCGGGGGTGGTGGGTGCCTTCCAGCGGCGAGGTCAGGTGACAATTTGTGATGTCGCGGTTGCTCCGTGGGGCAGTTCTCCAAGCGGTGCACAACCAGCCGGAGGGCGCCAAGCAGTGACCTCGCTGCTGGAGGGCACCTACCACCCCCGGCGCAGCACCCCGTCCCTCACCTCCAAGGCCTCCCACAGTGCACAGAGTGCCTTACAGACTTCGGGTAGGGGCAAGCTTATCTCACCGTACTGGGAGTCAGGTCTGGCACGCTCACCCTGACACCCGCGGCTCCGACAAGCCAAAGCAACGCCCGCCGCTGCCACCTCTGCTTCCCGCTCCGGTCAACCCACACAACCCGGACACCTCCCGCCCAGCCCACCGCGAGACTGATACATTCCCCCTGCCCCACCAACTCTCGCCGGCCCAAGTCAAGGCAACCACCCACCTGCTGCAACCAGTCCAACCCCAGGATACAGTCCTCACGGACTGGGCCAAGGTACTGTAGAAGGAGTGTTTCACCTTCGCAGCCCCAAAGTCCACGGTGAGCGCCCTGGGGGTTCTGCTGTCTTGGTGCCCGGCAGGATACCAGGCCAGGCCGGGTTATGGTTGAACCGGTGTTGACAAGGGCTTGGCAGGGTCTGCCCTTGATGAGGCAGGGAAGAAATAAGCCCCGGCTATGGCCAACCCTTCCCACGGCAGCAGGCGGGGTGAAGCGCTCCTTCTGGCTTTCCGGAGTGGGGGTAGCATCGCTCAAGGGCGGCCTTCCCCTCTTTAGGCCACCCAGCTCCTGTTTCATGATGGCTTCCTGAGTCCCCGGGGCTCCAGCGCCCGGCACTCCCGAGCGACGGGCCCCCTCTCCCCACAGTGGTGGCAGATGACCAGCCGTTGTCGCTCCCCCAGCATCGCCGCGCTGACCGTCTCCTCCTCCCCATCTGATTCCCTGTACACCCCACTGTTGGTGCCCACCGGTCTCCTCGAATACGGCATCAGCCTGCTCAGCCAGAGCCAGGGCCTGCTCCAAAGGGACCGGCGCGGCCAGCATCAAGTGGCACTGCACCTCAGTCGGCGCCAGGGCCCAGAGGAACGCCTTGAGCGCTATCTCCTGGTGGGCCTCCTCCGGGAGAGTAGGGTAACCCTGGCAGGCTTTATTTAGAACTCACTCTTCCCCCTGCCTGTCTGGCTTAGAAGGATTCAAGCAGGATTTTAGATTTTAGATGATTTTAGATGAAAGATAATTCCCTATTAATCAAACTTTAAGAGTATGTATCGGCTTGTCCCCCCCTCCCGCCCCTCTCTGTGTACAGTAGAGCCTCCTGTCCTGGATGGTGGAGCCCATACAGCTGTGTCCGGAGAGAATCCAGGGTATCAGCTTCAACCACACGGCAGTGCAGCTTGTTCCCCCCTCCCGCCCCTCTCTGTGTACAGTAGAGCCTCCCGTCCAGCCAGTACAGGAGGCTCTACTGTACACAGAGAGGGGCGGGAGGGGGGAACAAGCTGTCCAGTCGTGTGGAATGCTACAGAACCCTAAACAGACAATACACACTAGCCGAATATTTGACCGAGATATCCAGACACAGCTGGATGAGCTCCACCAACCAGGACAGGCAAATAAGATACACTCCACAGACATTCACAACAGCGACATATCATAAAACTTTTTCACATATTGTTAAATTATTATTTGTTTTTCAAGAAGTTAAGAAAACACTGAATTACTTATCCAGTCTCTCGAAATAAAATTATTTTTCAAGCAATGCAACTAACATCAGGCAATGTGTTTTTTTTAATCCAACATTGACAGCCACATCTTAAATCTCGTCAGTCAGCTCTTTTTTCTCTATTTGAATTGTGGCGATTCAAACAACTTGGGATAACAAGTGGTCTCAAAGTCACCGAGCTCACAACAACAGATGACAACTTCCTTAGTCCTTCCTTAGTCTTCCTGAAATTGTTAGATGATGAGTGAGTAAAAGCATTTTATTAAAAACACGTTTGTTTGGGAGCTATATTATATATTTTTCATATGTAAGATATAATGATGTGTTCCTGCTTACACATCGCATGACTTTAAAAGCTAGAAAAACAGGTTTCGATTCACATTATCTGGCGAGCCTTGTTTTGTCAAAGGACAGCACATACTTTGAGAAGACTGCAAATGTATTAGCAAGGGTTAATTGCACTATGGACCGCACAAAGAAATTTAAAATAGTCTTCTTTAGGTTTGAGGGCAGGAGTGGATCGCAGCAGGCATAATCAGCAAATAAATAAGAAAACAAAGAACAGGGCAGGTAAGACGAGTATCCAGCGAGCAAGTGATCAGAAAAAGGAAACAATTGTTATGCCCGGGTCTTTGCTGTACTCTTGAGGATCCTTGTGATATTTTGAGCTCTGGTTGAATGATAAGTGTCACAGTTTAAATAATTTTCTTAGTTAGAAATTATGAAATGCTCTGTTAAAAGCAAGGGAGTTTTTATGTCCGTTACAGTAAAAGAAAATGCCTGACAAAGTAGGGCTTGGACAGATTCCAAGTGCTTGTACAAATGTGCTAAAGAAATCAGCAAAAAAAGTCATTCCTTTATCGTATTGATTAGCTAATGTCCTGTCCTTGTTAGTTAGATCAACGAAATGCTGTGGTGTTTGTCAAAGAAAAAAAAATAAAAGTATTTTCATTTAAAATGACGGTTAGAAAGAATGGCGAACAGCGTAATTCTTTGAGTTTACAGCTTGTCCAAAGTCATTCATTATTAATGCTATTAGTAATATCTTCGGTAAAGGCTTTGATGCATAAAATATATCTGTATAATTAAAATATTTATGATAAAGGTAAGTTGTGTACTTTTGTCCAACTGAGCAATCTTGCTTTCATAAAATATACCAGCTTTTTAATGACTGATGATTAACATGCTGTAATACACAGTTTAAATTTAAAGCTCAAATGCTGTACAAGAGGAGAGAATGCTATTTCCTTAGATACGCGATTCCATGGTTTGTTTGTTTTTTTGAATCCCCGGCGGAACCGGGCATCCATAAGAATCAAATAATAGGTTTATTCCATGCTGAAAAAAAGAAGCATTGTTGAAGAAAACAACAATAACAACAACAACAACAATATTGTATTTCATTGCACTTTGACAGATCGTCCTTAAATCAATTATTGATTTAAAGTTTGACAGTAACCCTAACACTAACCCTATTTTACTTTTTCAAATAAATGTTTGTTAAAAAAAAGTCATGGCTCCGGCTGGATTTGAGCGGGTTTGAGATTTAAATGGAAATGGGGGTGACGGGAACTCTTAATCTAAATAAAAATAAAATAAATAAAACAGGTTTCGATTGTTAATAACCACTTTTCATGCATGAAACACCTGGTTACCCAGAGAGGACAGGCTGTGCTCCCACTGCCAGCAAGGAGGGAGAAATAGAGACAGAGGTGCACTTCCTACTTCACTGTGACAGGACACGGGAGAAATGGAATACTGGTGTGTATTTTTCCTGTGAAATACGGTACCAAGACCAGTATTCTGGGTTGTCCCTATACTAGAGATTATGGTAGGCTTCAGAATGGTGATTGGCTGACACCATATGAAACCCCTCTGATTGGGGAAAAAAGTTCTACATACCAGGTAGAGGATTTCTTTCTATTCGAAATGTGTATTTTAAATGTTTAATTAAGATGGAATTAAGACTTTGGGGTTGTAATTTAAAAAAGGCAAAATGCAATTTAGAGCTTTCTGGCAAGAGGAGTTGGGTTCAGATAGGATGGACCCAAAAACTCAGACTTGCGGAGTTAAAAGCTGCCTTTATTTTTCCCTCTCCGTCACCACCTGCCAGGGAGCTCTTGGGCGCCCCGAGCAGAGAGAGAAACACCCAGGGGTGCAGAACCAGGGAACTATTTATATATTAAAACTATTTCCCAAATGTAATATGTGCTTTTCTATATTTATTGTCAATTGATTGTCCATCATATTGCTATTGTAAAGTTCTCTATAGCTTTGTGATAGTTTGCCCAGTTTACCCATTGTTATTAAAAATGACTTGGATTCGAACATGTTGTGATATTTAGAAATATAAAAGTCAATTATTTATCCATAATATTGCTATTTTATTTTTTCAAAGAAATGCCATCCTACTTCTTAGTTAATACAATTGATTACATATAAACCGTTAACATTGTTAGCAAAATATTTTGAATTATATTTTACCCTGTTTTTTCTTTGGTTTTGTATTTACAGTGCCTTGTGAAAGTATTCGGCCCCCTTGAACTTTTCAACCTTTTGCCACATTTCAGGCTTCAAACATAAAGATATAAATTTTTTATTTTATGTGAAGAATCACCAACAAGTGGGACACAATTGTGAAGTGGAACGAAATCTATTGGATTTTTGAAACTTTTTTAACTAATAAAAAAATGAAAAGTGGGGCGTGCAAAATTATTCGGCCCCCTTGCGTTAATACTTTGTAGAGCCACCTTTTGCTGCGATTACAGCTGCAAGTCGCTTGGGGTATGTCTCTATCAGTTTTGCACATCGAGAGACTGAAATTCTTGCCCATTCTTCCTTGCAAAACAGCTCGAGCTCAGTGAGGTTGGATGGAGAGCGTTTGTGAACAGCAGTTTTCAGCTCTTTCCACAGATTCTCGATTGGATTCAGGTCTGGACTTTGACTTGGCCATTCAAACACCTGGATACATTTATTTGTGAACCATTCCTTTGTAGATTTTGCTGTATGTTTGGGATCATTGTCTTGTTGGAAGATAAATCTCCGTCCCAGTTTCAGGTCTTTTGCAGACTCCAACAGGTTTTCATCCAGAATGGTCCTGTATTTGGCTGCATCCATCTTCCCCTCAATTTTAACCATCTTCCCTGTCCCTGCTGAAGAAAAGCAGGCCCAAACCATGATGCTGCCACCACCATGTTTGACAGTGGGGATGGTGTGTTGAGGGTGATGAGCTGTGTTGCTTTTACGCCAAACATATCGTTTTGCATTGTGGGCAAAAAGTTCGATTTTGGTTTCATCTGACCAGAGCACCTTCTTCCACATGTTTGGGGTGTCTCCCAGGTGGCTTGTGGCAAACTTTAGACTAGACTTTTTATGGATATCTTTGAGAAATGGCTTTCTTCTTGCTACTCTTCCATAAAGGCCAGATTTGTGCAGTGTAAGACTGATTGTTGTCCTATGGACAGACTCTCCCACCTCAGCTGTAGTTCTCTGCAGTTCATCCAGAGTGATCATGGGCCTCTTGGCTGCATCTCTGATCAGTCTTCTCCTTGTCTGAGCTGAAAGTTTAGAGGGACGGCCAGGTCTTGGTAGATTTGCAGTGGTCTGATACTCCTTCCATTTCAAGATGATCGCTTGCACAGTGCTCCTTGGGATGTTTGAAGCTTGGGAAATCTTTTTGTATCCAAATCCGGCTTTAAACTTCTCCACAACAGTATTACGGACCTGCCTGGTGTGTTCCTTGGTCTTCATGATGCTCTCTGCGCTTTCAACAGAACCTTGAGACTATCACAGAGCAGGTGCATTTATACAGAGACTTGATTACACACAGGTGGATTCTATTTATCACCATCAGTCATTTAGGACAACATTGGATCATTCAGAGATCCTCGCTGAACTTCTGGAGTGAGTTTGCTGCACTGAAAGTAAAGGGGCCGAATAATTTTGCACGCCCCACTTTTCATTTTTTTATTAGTTAAAAAAGTTTCAAAAATCCAATAGATTTCGTTCCACTTCACAATTGTGTCCCACTTGTTGGTGATTCTTCACATAAAATAAAAAATTTATATCTTTATGTTTGAAGCCTGAAATGTGGCAAAAGGTTGAAAAGTCCAAGGGGGCCGAATACTTTCGCAAGGCACTGTAACATTATATGATAGTGTAGAGGCAATGCTTGTTAATAAGACAGAATTAAGTGTTGATGTGCTTTCCCAAATGAGGCCTCATCTCTCTGTTCATCTCTGTGGTGCAGCCACAGAGAAACTATTCGTGCAGGCTGATTTAAAGATGTTTTCTTTTGATAAGGGACAGCTCCCAAATGGGGATGCACTTAGCTAAGCCTGGCTAGCATGATCAATGGTCATCCATTGGCGCCTATCTGTCTAGGGAGTGCCAGATGGACATCTGGACTGCATTCCTAAGTGTCAGGAGTAAGTGACTCATATCTCACCTTGATCAACCAATCAGGGACTGGTAGGGCCTAGTAACCCACGTGGGACTCTGATGCCCATGGAACTTTCAGCCAATGAATGAGCTGAAGTTCCTCCAGGTAAAAACAGGCAACACAGAGCTCCAAGAAGATTTCTGGAGAATTCTGTGGACTTTTCTAAAGGGAATTCAAAGGAGAATTCCAGGGCAGGACAGCCCAGGAGCAGAAGGCTCCCAAGGGCAGGACATTCTCGCAGCACGCCTCCTGACCATCCTGAGACTCAGCCCGGACAACCACGGAATGGCCAGTGTGTCCGAGTGCCAGAACTTTCCTTTTTTCTAAGAGTCTAGAGCGGAGGTTGCCAGAGAGTAACCAGAGGATCCACCCGAGGTTAGCATCAGCAGCAAGCCTCATGAACAGGTCGGAACTGTGAACAGCTGAATCACTATTCAGAACTAGCGCTTTATCAGGAACTAACCGGTCCTCTTCCTGACTTGCTGGGACCCACAGTCATCTTTTCTCCTGTGCACAAACTGTGCTAGTTAAAGCCAACACTAACTAGCCGGTCAGTGAGCATCAGCAGTGCACCGTCGCAAGCCGCACAGCACAGCCTGGCACCGAGCCAGAGAGCGCGGATTGGACAGCTTAGAAGCCTGCAACTGTTTCTTTGAGCCCGCAGGAGATCTGAATCCCCAGAGATTGGATGAGTATTCAACTTCAATGCATTACAGCTCGAGAATTCAATTGTTATCCCAACCAGTTGATATCAATTTAATTCCTAAGAGTTATGTACTTGTTTTGAGTATCCAATGTAGAAGTTATAACCAAGTGCATTTACGAAATGGTCTAAATGAATGATATACTGAACGTATGTCCTCTTGATATGTGTAACTCTTTGTAACTGACTGAATATATACCTTTTGTATTCTGATAACCCTCTCGATAAGATCTGTTAGGTTTATATGCATATTCTATGTATTAATAAATGTATCCTCGTGTATTAGTACCTGTGTGTGTGCGTTGTTTGAGTTATATCGCATGGTTGGATTCTAAAGCCATCAAAATAATCAATTTCGTGATTTACTGCTACAATTAATAATTGTCCCAGTAAATGCCCAAATCCTACAGAACTGGTGCCTTCAGAGAGCACACTACAATAGTCAGATTTAATGTATATTTGAACAATGAAAATATGTTTTTACAAGATGCAGGGGAAAGTGCAACAACTTATTACAGTGCTAAATTCAATATTATCGATTACTAATAGTTTATGCTAACACCTAACTTTCTTAATTAGATGTATTTAAAACAGTGAACTACTGTAAGTGTAACATAATGTTCAGAAATACAATCGAAAATAGTTTTGTGGTGTTTGTATAGATTAAACGTTTCTTAAATGTATAACGTAACAAAATTAAAGAAGATAAAAATCTGTGGAATTCACAGACGCCAGTAGAACGAACAATTCTCCAAATATCCAACTGTTGCCCATCACTCAAGAGAAGGAGGGGGGTTGTACTTGCAGTGTATCGGTATAGATGGGAAAGCCAGAGCCGACCGCTACGCCGCCCTCGTGTTTGGGGTGCTTATCATTCTCAGTGCATAACAAGAAAGATTAATAAACATAAACATAATCTCATGGTTAAATAGTCAAGTCTAGCCATATGTGAGTCTAGTCTCACAGAGCTTCAACAACAGATGACTACTTGTGAGTTCGATTAAGAATGAATAAAAACATTTAATTAATAACGTGTTTGCGTTTGTCTGGGTGCTGACAAAGTAAAAAACCATTACTTTTTGACAATGAAGAACTGTGTGTGTGTCTCTCTCTCTGCTGGCGTTTGTAATCATTTTTATTTTTAAACACGTTATAGCAAAGTTATGTACCATAAAAGTATTGTGAGACATATTTGGGTTAACATGTTCAGTGTTCAGTGTGTGATAATTTGTTTGGTTTGAGTGAAGTCTTATTTAATCTCTGACCCAGGAAAAAGTTTTAATTTTTTCAAAGAAATGTTTGTTAAAAAAAAGTCACGGTTCCAGCTGGATTCAAACACCAAACATTTGGGGTATAAGTCGGGAACCTAACCCACAGTGCCACTGGCAAGGTCATGGGAGGAGTGTTGAAAAAGCCCTATCAGCAGACATACAGACATGTGCAGTGTGTACTATTCTTGTGTTGCAGTACATGAATATAATTTTATCGTTATTAATTTCTTTAGATAAGCAATTCCATATTATATTCCCTTTTAATCAAATTCTAAAAGTATACTTGTTGACACCGGTATTACGTTAGTTAAAGACTTCAATGCTTAAAATGTTTAGGGAGTAATGGAATACTGATTTTTATTTTTTCTTTAAAGTACTGAGACCAGCCATATACTGTATGTTTATGTTCCAAAATTAATATCGTTTATGGCCTTCACACGCGTTACAGTATGTTCCTATTCTTTTTATGCTCAGCTACTAAGATTTCCCTTCAGTGGTAAAATTCCATATAAATATTTAATACTTAAACGGGCACAGTAAAGACATTAAATAAACATGTACATACTGTATACAGTACAGGTTGCATACAGTAATATGTTTATGTTCCTAAATCAATCTCTTTAATGAGCATGTGAAAGGCATGGTGAATCAGAGATTCTCAAAAAGTACTGTACTTTGCATGATTGGAAACAAATGCGTGATTGCGAAATGCTGTGGTGTTACTTTTACAAAGACGGTCAATGAAAAAAAGAATGTGGACCAGGGCAATACTTTGAGTTTACAGCTTGTCCAAGGTCATTCATTATTAATACTATTAGTAATATCTTCGTTAAAGACTTTGGTGACAGCTCAAACATGAGAGGTTGAGCTTTATTAGCTCCACCTTGCGGAAATTCTGGATACTATTATTTTACTTGAGGTACTATACGAGAATTTACGGTAACTCGCGGTAGACTGCGTAAAGCGCACCGCAAAATAATGCGGTATTGCCTGCTCATTTTGAATGGCTGCATCTGTACTGCTACAGTTAATAATTGTTCCAGTAAATGCACAAACCCCTACATTTATTGGTGCCTCGTGAGAGGATGCCTACACAGCAAACCTGAGTGCGCTCCAGACACTGATGGACATTTACGGTATTAAACTTGTAGAAGCAGCGATGATTTTGAGAAGATTGGGAAAGAAAAAAGCTCTGAGACAGGAATGCAAGGTAGAGAATAGGGAACAGGGGTGCCAAGTGGTGTGGCGCTTTTTAAAAGAACACTATCCACCTAAGACTGACTGGAAGAAGGTTACAGCATGTTAGCAAAAGGAGGGAGGATGTTTCAGATTTTACAGAGAGGTTCATTTCACTGTGGATTGAATATTCAGGACTAGCTAGTGAGGAGGAGGTCAATGAGGATACCTCCTCGATAATTAAAACAGATATATAAATAGAATGGAATATGTGCACTAAGGTACAGGCAAATAGGAACTTCAGATTCTGGGGAAAAGAACTCTAGGAAACCCACACTTCAGCATTTGGGGAATTAACTGCTTTGTCATTGTCAGCAATCTGGTCACATTCAGAAGAATTGCAAGAAAATTGGTTAGATGCCAGAAAATCAGAAGATAAGAGGGGAGACGGGGAACCAACAGTCTGTAACCTGAAAGACAGAGAAGGGCAGAAGGGATTGCTTCTTATTGCCAGCAGCCATATCACCCTGCAACTCACAACTGGCAACCCACTGAAGCTAAGCAGGTGTGAGCCTGGTCAGTACCTGGATGGGAGACCTCCTGGGAAAAACTAAGGTTGCTGCTGGAAGAGGTGTTAGTGGGGCCAGCAGGGGGCGCTCACCCTGTGGTCCACGTGTGTCCTAATGCCCCAGTATAGTGATGGGGACACTATACTGTAAACAGGTGCCGTCCTTCGGATGAGACGTAAAACCGAGGTCCTGACTCTCTGTGGTCATTAAAAATCCCAGGGCGTTTCTCGAAAAGAGTAGGGGTGTAACCCCGGCGTCCTGGCCAAAATTTCCCATTGGCCTTAACCAATCATGGCCTCCTAATAATCCCCATCTATGAATTGGCTTCATTACTCTCTGCTCTCCTCCCCACTAATAGCTGATGTGTGGTGAGCGTTCTGGCGCACTATGGCTGCCGTCGCATCATCCAGGTGGATGCTGCACATTGGTGGTGGTGGAGGGGAGACCCCATTACCTGTAAAGCGCTTTGAGTGGAGTGTCCAGAAAAGCGCTATATAAGTGTAAGCAATTATTATTATTATTATTGCTGTCTCAGTTAAAAAACATGAAGCCGAGAAATGGGCCTTTCATGAAATTATGGATTTAACCTAGAAAGCCCACTTTTAGCCTCACTATGCTTGACCCAGAGTTTAAACAAGAGGAAACTTATTTTACATTGCACTGTGGATAATGTAGAAGTACCATTGTTATGGGACACGGGTGCGCAGCTATGATGTCTGTCTGTTAAAACCACAGAGAAATGTAAAGTACAATTTTATAACAAACAACAGGAGGCTACTGGAGTGGGGGGCCAGAAGGTGGAACTAAAAGAGAGTCAAGCGGTTATTACATGCATGGGAAAAAATGTACAGTTTCAGTTGCAGATGTGGGTGTGAGATGTGCCGGACATCTTGGGCTGGGAAGCATTGTAACATTTATAGGGAATAGAGCTACTGGTTCGAGGGGACTCTATGAGAATTAACATATGGTTTTTAAAAAAGGAACAGTCAGGGGAAAAGGGAACTGACTGAGGATAGGGCTCAAGCAATTAGAGGGTGTAAGCCACCTAGCACTATTAAAGAATTGTGGGCCTTTTTGGGGATATGTAACTTTAACCATACATGGGTGGAATCCTTTGCAGTACGAGCTCAACCACTGACCAAACTGCTGAAGGGGGGGAGGAAGGTTGGTGGATCAAATCTTTCTCACCATAGAAGCTGAAGAAGCTTTTAATAATTTGAAATCAGCTCTTTTGCAGGCTCCTTCCCTGTGTTTTTCCCGCCTGTAGAATCAATTTTACCTATATGTAAGTGAGAGTGGGGGGTTCTGGACTGCTGTGCCTGCCCAGGAAGACTGTAGTAGGTTTCAGCCGGTTGGGTATAACCCTGGACAGTCGGATGCTGTGACAAAAGGCTGGGGACCATGCCTTAGAGCAGTGCAGGCCATAGGTCAAGCAGTAAAGGCTGTAATCAGCATATTGCTGGACCAGCACCTGATTGTGTGGTGCCCCCATGCTGTGCATTTTACTACTATCATTAAAAAGGGTCAGTCAAGTAACCGCAAACTGCTGGACCAGGTGGCAAATGATCCTGGAGGCACCTCATATAGTCATAGAAAGGGAAGGTAGTCTTAATCCAGCAATCTTAATACCAGACCCAGATGATCAATATATAACAGAACACAGCTGTGAGTACTGGGATGTCTGCACAGCAGGCCAAACTCTAAGCGCTCATAGAGGCTTGTAAGAATGCTAAAGGCAAGATTGCCACCATATACACAGACTTATGGTATGCTTTTGGGGTGTGTCATGATTTTGGGAGACTTTGGAGGAATAGGGATTTTTTTCACAGCAGCTGGCATGCATGTAAAAATTCTGAATTGGTGGCTTTAAGTATTAGATGCTTTAATGATGCCACAACATCACAACAGGACACAATCAGAATACACAGTTTATGGGAAGAAGTGTGTATAATCAAACAGAAAACAGCAGAGCTCCATTCTTTATAATGAAAGGAGACAATAATACCTGGGGGCTTGTGCAGTAATTGGAGCTGAGTGTTGTACTTACATTCCTGAGAATTCAGAGCACATAGCGGATTTAGTACAACACATCTATGATGAAGGACAGAAGTATCACAATTATAATCTTGATGAGTGGAGCAATAGCTCATGATTAAAGTCAGTGTTTGGCTCATGGGGTGGTACCCTGGCTCAATATTTATTGGTGGGATTAGAATTATTTGTTATTTTTGTCCAAGTCATATCATGTTTCCTCTTAGTCCGTATCGTGGACACTGGTGCCCACTTTTCCGGAAAAAACCTGCCTCAAAAGTACCATCTCACTTCATAATTTTATATCACCAAAACCACATAACCTTTACAGAAAACCTTTTATTAATCAAAAAGTGTACAAATTGTTTTTCACAAAAACACTTTTAGAAATTGCATTAGAACGTCCATAAGGCCACACGTCTGCTATCCTCAGCGTGGTCACCCGTGACCACAGTGTAAATCAATATCTACCTTTGATTCCTTCGTAATTTTAATTGTTTTTTACCAACAAAACCACAAAACCATGTTATCAATCAAAAAAGGACAACCAGAGCTTTAAAAAAAACGTGTTTAAAAAAAAAACCAAGACAATCGATCACAAAGTCACTTTTCATCTAATGATGCACTTCCAAACTTCCAATATGCATCGATAACAATCAATAAGTCAGCAAAACAAGACCGCAAAAGCAAAAACCAGCAAAATATATATATATATCCCATGTTTTTACCTTATTCTGAAGCATAGCATATATCCACAGTAGCCCAGACTAGCTTATCTCCAGACCTGGAGGCTATGGGCCGTTATTGACTTTGTAGTAAATGTTTGAAGCAGGACAGACAGAAATAAGGCAATCTGATTGGTAAAAAGCGCCATCATTCATTGTATTTTCAGCCATTCAGAGCCCTTAGGGGGTAAGACTTCCTCTAGAAGCCTCAGACTGTATTCCGCCTGCCTTTTAGCTGTCAATCATTGACTCAGAAGGGGTAATCAATCAGTTTCTTATTAGTTTCTTATCAGTGCTCCTTTTTTTCACACCAGAAGGCAACTCTGAGGTTTTTTTTTAATTGCATAACAGCAGATAAAGGCTCTCTAGCAGTGTCTAAAGATTTTATAGCAATTGCAACAGTTTTTATTCTTATTATTTTCAATATTTTTATGTTTTTTTTATTATAGGCGTGTAACTTTCATTCCAGGTCCAGTCTTCACAAAACTGGATGTAGATTTTTTTCGAATTGATCAATTTGTCCTAGATTTTTATCCAAGCTAGTAGTTACCTGGAACAAGGCTTTCAAATCATTCCCAGGCCTTTGACATGCATATAGTTGGAAAATCTGACCTTTTGCCTGCTTTTTTGGATTTTTTTTTCATATGTTTGTCTGCTGAGTAGACACATTAAAAAATATAAGACACTTGACTGTTCACACTCAAAGCCAAGGGGGTTAGCTTCAATTTAAGACCTGAATCAGGCTCCTGCTATGTTCTGCTGCAGAGATATAACAAATTGTTTAAGGGGAGGAAATTCCAGGTGGACATTTTCAAAATGTGTCAATGGTAGTAAGAGGATGCACCAAGGTTACCACATCTATAATGATAGTCCATTCTGAAGACAAAAAACCAACAGAATGCTTATTACATTTTTCTTTGTGTAGAACATGATTGGAAAATATGTCAATACAGATGCAGCCATTCAAAATGGGTGGGGTATTTCGCGGCATGCCCCGGTGGGCGTGTCGCGGTATCACGCAGTATCATACAGTATCACACGGTTAATCACTTCAGATCTCCCTTCACATCTCCCTTCAGATTTAAAAGGTTATTAATCATATCTTCGGTGTTGCATCTTACCAGTGCAGCTGATCTTTTGCTGCCTGGGTGGGTCAGCTATCTCAAAGCTTTAGAGAACCTAACATTTCTATTATCAACAAATTGTAAATTTGTAATAGAGTAAATTTTTATAGAGAAATGGAGGCTGGACAGTATGCGTAACAATATAAACATTTATATTGATTTAAATCGTGTTTTGATTTAAATCGCAAACGCGTGTTTAATTATATGTGTTTTTTTAATCATAATCAGACTAATGCAACATAAATTGATACAGTATCTTTGTCTTCTAAGTATCTTAATAAACTTTCAGCATAGCTTTCTACCCGTTTAGATTTATTTTTCTTGGGATTTTGGGATCAAACGTGGAAGGAGTAGATTGTAATCGTTTTTATTTTTCAAATACGTTTTAGAAAAGTGTAATCTATACCTGCCCAGACTGTATGCCTTCCTGTATATTTTGATATTTACACCCGGCGCGGCACCGAGGGAGCGTCTGCATTTATAACTTAGTTTTTAAAATTAGTCAAGCAATATGAAGCATCTCCTTTTACTTTTAAGTCCCTTAAATACATTGAGCACAGCTTTCTCACCACTTAGATTACTTTTTGATACCATCCTTACACAAAGCAGTATGGCTAGAATGTTCATTGTCTCCCAATGAAAGGCGGTGCCTTTTGCCGAAGTCGGGAGACATTAGAGGCTTGCCACACCCGGACTGTTAAACCAACGCATTAGCACGTCAAAGCCCATTGAGGGTATTGAGCCAGTATTGGCTTTAGTATTAGCCATACAGAACATTAAAGTGCCCCTTTTCCATTCAGCGGGTGCCTGAGCCGCTGTGTCCTATCTTCTGACAGTCGCCGTTGTGAATGTCTGTAGAGTGTATCTTATTTATAGTACTATATTTTTGTATTATATTCCCTATTAATCAAACTCTAAGAGTATGTATCGGCTTGTCCCCTCCTCCCGCCCCTCTCTGTGTACAGTGGAGCCTCCTGTCCAGCCAGCACATGTCCACAGACATTCACAACAGCGACATATCATAAAACGTTTGCACATATAGTTAAATTATTCGTTGTTTTTCAGGAAGTTAAAAAAACACTTGAATTACTTATCCAGTCTCTCGAAATAAAGTTATTTTTCAAGCAATGCAACAAACGTCGGGCAATGTGTTTTTTTTAATCCAACATTGATGGCCACATCTTAAATCTTGTCAGTCAGGTCTTTTTTTCTCTATTTGAATTGTGGTTTACACATCGCACGACTTTAAAAGCTAGAAAGACAGGTTTCGATTCACATTAGCTGGCGAGCCTTGTTAACAAAAAACTAATAATAATGTAACATGCCACTGTTTGTTCATGAACAAAGTTATACTGAGATTTCCTTAGATACGCGATTAAAAAAAAAATTTAAAAAAATTGAATCCCCGGCGGAACACATTCCATAAGAATCAGCGCTTTTACAGTATATATCGCCTTTAAAGGTGGCTTCTCAAAACGCTTTACAGGATAAAAACAACCAGAACAGCAACAACAACAATATTGTATTTCATTGCACTTTGAAAACCAAGTAATAACTTAACTATACGTGCAAACGTTTCATATGTTGCTGTTGTGAATGCCTGTGGAGTGTATCTTATTTGTCTTGAGTCCTGGTTATCTCTCTCCCCCTCCTCCCTCTCTCCCTCAATTCAATTCAATTCAAGGTGTTTTATTTGCATGACAGATGGGTACAATCAGTGTTGGGTATGTATATTTTGATATTTACACCCGGCGCGGCACCGAGGGAGCGTCTGCATTTATAACTTAGTTTTTAAAATTAGTCAAGCAATATGAAGCATCTCCTTTTATTTTTAAGTTCCTTAAATACATTGAGCACAGCTTTCTCACCACTTAGATTACTTTTTGATACCATCCTTACACAAAGCAGAAACTTTCCGATGACTTACAGTACAAGTGGAAAGATTACAGATTTTAATCGTCTTTAATTTTGTTACGTTATACGTTTTAGGAACGTTTCATCTAAACAAACACCACAAAACTATTCTCGATTGTATTTCTGAATGTTATGTTACACCTACAGTAGTTCACTGCTTTTAATACATCGAATTAAGAAAGTTTGGTGTAGCACTTTAGATCTTTTTTTCTGAACCAGGGAAAATCTGATCATGTTTCTCTATAACAATAATAAAAAACTTTATTTTACATATCACCTTTAAAAGTGGTAGTACCTTTTTTAGTACCATATTTTTGTATTATATTCCCTATTAATCAAACTCTAAGAGTATGTATCGGCTTGTCAGTCAGGTCTTTTTTCTCTATTTGAATTGTGGTTACACATCGCACGACTTTAAAAAACAACAATTTTGTCAATGGAAACCGGTGTGTGTGTCTCTCTCTGCTGGATGTCCCTCTCACTCTCTGCTGAATGAATAAAAGCATTTTATTAAAAACGCGTTTGCGTTTGTCTGGTATTTGCTACTGTATTGCTTTGAGATGCCACTTTTAAAGGCGATATGTAAAATATTTTTTTTATTATTGTGATAGAGAAACATGATCAGATTTTCCATGGTTCAGAAAAAAGATCTAAAGTGCTACACATAACTTTCTTAATTCGATGTATTTAAAGCAGTGAACTACTGTAGGTGTAACATAACATTCAGAAATACAATCACGTATTTGACAAATAAAAACGATTACAATCTAATCCTTCCACGTTTGATCCCAAAATCCCAAGAAATATAAATCTAAACGGGTAGAAAGCTATGCTGAAAGTTTATTAAGATACTTAGAAGACAAAGATACTGTATCAATTTATGTTGCATTAGCCTGATTATGATTAAAAAACACATATAATTAAACACGCGTTTGCGATTTAAATCAGAACATGATTTAAATCAATATAAATGTTTATATTGTAACGCATACTGTCCAGCCTCCATTTCTCTATAAAAATTTACTCTATTGCACACACACACACAATAGAAGCAGGAAGCAGAAGCAGGGACCGTTGTCAGAAGGGAAGAAGGTGACTATTCATTGTTATAAAAAATGACTTAGAATCGATCATGTTGTGATATTTTGAAATATAAAAGTCAATTGATTGTCCATAATATTGCTATTCTATTTTTTCGAAGAAATGTTTGTTAAAAGAAAAGTCCAGCACCAGCTGGATTTGAACACACAACCCCTGAGTTGGTAGTCAGGCACGTAGACCAGTAGGCTACAGGGGAAGTCGCATGAAGAGGGAGGCGAAACAGCCCTACACAGCCCTGTCGCAGTACACGAATATAATCATATCGTTATTAAATTCTTTAGATACGCGATTCCATATTATATTAGCAGAAATCTTAAAACTACCACTTTTTCACACGCTATTTCACATGTTAGTTAAATACTTCGATGCTTAAAATCGTTAGGGAGAAATGGAATACCGGTGTGTTTTTTTCTTTAAAGCACTGAAACCAGCCATATACTGTAATACTGTATGTTTATGTTCCAAAATTAATATCATTTGTGGGCTTCACATGCGTTATGCTCCTATTCTTTTTATGCCCAGCTACTAAGATTTCCCTTCAGTGGTAAAATTCCATATAAATATTCAATACTAAAACAGACACAGTAAAGACATTTAAATCTTTCTATGACCGACCAATGCACCACGAGTGCCCCTGCCCCGATTCCTGGAATCTGACTGGCTGACACCCTTCTGAAGTGGTTCCATAAAATCTGGTATACGGAAAAGAAAGCGTTGATAAAAAAGCCTGGATTCTCATGTATCTCATACAAGTATCTTTTAATACAGTCTTTGCTGTGCTCTTGAGGATCCTTGTGATATTTTGAGCTCTAGTTGAATGATAAGTGTCGCATTTTAAATCATTTTCGTAGTTAGAAATTATGAAACGCCCTGTTAAAAGCAAGGAAGTTTTTATGCCCGTTGAAGTAAAACAAAATGCCTGACAAAGTATGGCTTGGACAGATTCCAAGTGCTTGTACAAATGTGCTAAAGAAATTATACTTTGAGTATACAGCTTGTCCAAAGTCATCCATTATTAATACTATTAATAATATCTTCGGTAAAGGCTTTGATGCATAAATATTTCTGATAAAGGTAGGTTGTGTACTTTTGTCCAACTGAGCAATCTTGCTTTCATAAAATATACCAACATTTTAATGACTGATGATTAACATGCTGTAATACACAGTTCAAATTTAAAAGCTCAAATGCTGTACATGAGAGGTTAAGCTCCCCCTGGCGGTTTTACAAGGTGACGCCGGATAGTTTCCGGCCTGACGTCAAATGACGCGCGATTAACCGCGTGATACTGCGTGACACCGCGTGATACCGCGACACGCCCACCGGGGTATGCCGCGAAATACCCCACTCATTTTGAATGGCTGCATCTGTATGTATTTTTCATATGTAAGATATAATGATGTGTTCCTGCTTAGGGAGAAATGGAAGACTGATAATGGAATGGAATGGAATGAATGATAAGTGTCGCAGTTTAAATAATTTTCGTAGTTAGAAATTATGAAACGTTCTGTTAAAAGCAAGAGAGTTTTTATGTCCGTTGCAGTAAAAGAAAATGCCTGACAAAGTAGGGCTTGGACAGATTCCAAGTGCATTTTTGCAATTTACGTTGCATTGTCCAATGTGCTGCTGTAATACAGTTTAAAATACAGTAAGTCTAAACTGTATCAGCTTTATTTATGGGTTGCAATTTAGAAACTAGTCAAAAACCGCACTCAAAATGCAATTTAGAGCTTTCTGGCAAGAGGAGACACCCAAATTAATCATGTAACATGCCACTGTTTGTGCATGAACAAAGTTATACTGCTATTTTCCTTAGATACACGATTAAAAAAAAAATTTTCCCCGGTGGAACACATTCCATAAGAATTAGCGCTTTTATATATCGCCTTTAAACACATATATTTAAACACGTGTTTACGATTTAAATCAAAACGTGATTCAAATCAATATAAATTTTTATACATTATACATACACGCATAGGTGACTATTCATTGTTATTAAGACTTAAATTCGATCATGTTGTGATATTTAGAAATATAAATTTGTTTGGTGCGAGTGAGGTTTTATTTAATCTCTGACCAAGGGAAACGTTTCATTTTTTCAAAGAAATGTTTGTTAAAAAAAAAAACTTAACAATGCAAGTGACCATACATGTTGTGCATACAGAACAGAAAAGACCAACAGAGGAGAGGAACCAAAAACTCCTTAGTAAGGCGAAAAAACACCTCTAGGGGTCCAAGGTCAACTGGCTGCCCAACCCCTTTGGGCATGCTAACATGATTCTTCTAACCAGCAGCCATATCACCCTGCAACTCACAACTGGCAACCCACTGAAGCTAAGCAGGTGTGAGCCGTGTAAGTACCTGGATGGGAGACCTCCTGGGTAAAACTAAGGTTGCTGCTGGAAGAGGGTGTTAGTGGGGCCAGCAGGGGGTGCTCACTCTGCAGTCCATGTGGGTCCTAATACCCCAGTATAGTGATGGGGACACTATACTGTGAACAGTTACAGTCCTTCAGATGAGACGGAAAACCTGGGTCCTGACTCTCTGTGGTCATTAAAAATCCCAGGGCATTTCTTGAAAAGAGTAGGGGTGTAACCCTGCTGTCCTGGCCAAATTTCCCATTGGCCCTTACCAATCATGGCCTCCTAATAATCTCCATCTATGAATTGGCTACATTACTCTGCTCTCCTCCCCACTGATAGCTGATGTGTGGTGAGCGTTCTGTTGCACTATGGCTGCCATCACATCATTCAGGTGGATGCTGCATATTGGTGGTGGTGGAGGGGAGTCCCCATTACCTATAAAGCGCTTTGAGTTGAGTGTCCAGAAAAGGGCTATATAAGTGTAAGCAATTATTATTATACAATTAAAAAAAGGAACAAATGAATAAGGGTATTAATCCATCCACTAAGTACCTTAGTACACCTCCAGTTTCAGTGTTTTTTTAAAGTAGCCTCCATTCATAAGAAAAAATACTCCAATCTCTACAGTGAAAGTTGCTACTAACTTTCTCATTCACCCTCAACTGTAGGACAGCAGCTTAAATGGAGACCCCATTCTATGGGCACCTGACTGCTAGTTTATGCTGAAAGTTAATACCATGTAAAGTAAAGTACCAACAGGGCCAATCAAGTTCTAACATTCCATTCACACAGGACACTGGGTAAGTAGGATAGGTGTATCCAGGTTTCACTGTCAGAGGAAGCCTTAGACCATGCTTCAGTCTGTGCCACCACAGAAAAATCACAAACGTCCTGCAAAAATAAACATGCAGGAGTAAACTACAGACCTCCAACTTCTCATGTGAGAAACAAAAGTTATTGTTTTAGCAGTATTGGGCAGTATATACTCAGACATAGTGAAGCTACCTAGCATTTTTTTTGTGTGTTTTCAGAAACAATACATTTACCTTCTGGAAAAATAAACATCCTTTGTGTCTGTAATCTCCCACTTCAGGTCAAAAGTTGTCTCCAAACAGGAGCTTCAATTGCAAAAATGATTTCCTTCTTCCCCAAATACGTTGAGAAATATACATGAAAAGGACAGGATCTGAAACTGAAAGTGTTTCCTTTCCACACAAATATTTCAAAAGATGTTTCTTTTGATTTAGTGTTTTGAAAGAAACAGGTATCCATTTTACCAGACATGTATCAGACTTAAGTAGACTTAAGTTCTCAAGAAAATAACATACAGATGCAGCCATTCAAAATGCGCGGTAAAAACCTGCGGTACGGTAACCTACCCTCAAGCCACCGCAGGGCACCGGAGGGTACCGCAGGGCAAGTGATTGGCTGGCCAAAATGACCGACAGGGGCACTCGTGGTGCATTGGTTGGTAGTGCAAAGATTTAATCATTTAATGTCTTTACTGTGCACATTTTAATCCGCTTAGTTTTGAATATTTATATGGATTTTACCACTAAAGGGAAATTTTAGTAGCTGAGCATAAAAAGAAGAGGAGCATAACGCATCTGAAGGTCATAAACGATATTAATTTAGGAACATAAACATTACTGTATGTATGTAAACTGTACTGTGTATGGCTGGTCTTGGTAGTTTAAAGAAAAAATACACACCAGTCTTCCATTTCTCCCTAAACATTTTAAGCATGAAAGTTTTATGAAACGGTACCCAAATATGCGATTGCTGTATAGAATGAATTTTAATTTAAAAAAAATATTTAACACGAACATTAAGCTGTTTACATCTTCCGCCTGAGAACAGTCACCCGTTGCTACCCAACGCAGAATGGTGATTGGCTGACACCATCTGACACCCCTCTGATTGGAGCAAAAAGACGTGCTGGTTTGCTATACCAGGAAGAGGATTTCTTTCTATTCTAAACGTGTATTTTAAAAGTTTAAGAAGTAAAAACCTTACAGCGTACACAGATTTCTAAACTGATCAGGATCGTTATCTTTGTCTCATGCATAATAATGTTCACCGCTCTGTCCAGCAAATTAATAATAAACTTTATTTTATATAGCTTTTTAAACGAATAAGTAATTAGATTGCTCATAAACCTAATCACTTGCTTTTTCTTTTTATTTAGGCTCAGATTTCAACTATAGATCGTATTATTAATAACCATAATAACAACCAACCAACAAAAACAACCATATAAACATAATACCAACCAAAAACATAGATAACAACCACAATACAAAATCAAATAATCAAACCATTTTACACTCGCAAAGTCCTCCAATTATCATAATCCCGCCCCTTATGCAAAACCAAACCTTCCTCCCATCCCAGTTTATCCTGTTTATCATAAACAAAATCCACCTCAATTTTCAACATAAAGCATTACACAAAATCAATACCTCAACACTCCATACTCAACAACGATAATTCACAAACAGCCAGAACATGTAACTACACATTCCCAAACATACCTACTTTCCATAGCCCCGCCCCTTATGCAAAACCAACATCCCTCCCCTGTTCTCTCTCTCCCCTGGCGGTTGTAATTGTTTTTATTTTCAAATAAATTTTAGCAAAGTCATGTATTTTAAAAATCTTAAGATTTTTCTATATATGTCTTTATTTAGTGGTTTCATTAGTGACAAAGGCTAAACTTTCTTGGAAAAATGTCTTTTATGTAAACCATGTTTGCTATTAATTCATTCAGGGCTAAAATATGTTCATTGTCTTTTAATGAAAGAAGGGTTCCTTTCGCCGTAGTCGGGAGCCTAGCCTTTAACTAGTAAGTACTGTATTTACTGGGTTTTTGAGGGGGGGGGGGTGTCTTTTGCCTCCTACTTTGAAAATACCCGTGAAACCGGTTCAATTCGTCACAGCCAGCACTCCTGCAGAGAGTTGGGTTGTACTTGCAGTGCATACAGTACACGCGTTATGCTCTTCGTTAATGTCTGTGAAGTTTTATTTAATCTCTGAGCCATACTGATTCTTCTGGAAGCCAGTTTCCGCCAGGGAGTAAAAAAAAAAAAGACACTATGGTATTCTCTCCAATGCAGTGCAGTTAAAAACATACCTCTGATGCTGCTCCTAAATGAATATCGTTTATGACCATCAGAAGCTTTATGCTCCTTTTCTTTTTTCCAGTGGATTGAACAGGGAGAGGCATTTCATGATGTACTTTTCACTGATGAAACAACAGTGGCTCTGGAACAGTTTTCAACCAAGTCGTTTTATAAAAAGGGGAGATATGTACACGTAACTGAAGCTAAAAGTTTAGCCTTTGTCACTAATGTAAACACTAAATAAAGACATATAGAAATCCCTATGTTACAGACTGTATATGGCTGGTATTGGTAGTTTAAAGAAAAAATACACACCAGTATTCCACTTTCTCCCTAAACATTTTTAGGATCAGAATCTTACATGTGGTTATTTCGAAAACGTTTGTACGTGCTCCTTCTTACCATGTTACTGTTTACCGTTACTGACCATATTAAGTTTAAGTGCCTGTGGGCACTTTTCCTGTCCGTGGGGGGTGGAGCGTCTTTCATTAGAAGGTTAGTCTGTTCTACTCTGAGAATGTAGAGGGGGTGGGAAGTGCCCGCGGTCATTTAATTAGTATTAAAATCTTAGTTATCTTTCTAGTTCACAGGTTTGCATGCATAATTTAATTTTGAAAGCCACTGAGACATCAGGTACTACTGTTGTATTTATGAAAAAGAAACAAAACAAAAAACATACTAACAACTGTGCCATCCTACTCCTTAGTTAATACATTTTATTATTCATAAACTGTTAATATTGTTAGCAAAATATTTTGAATTATATTTAACCCTATTTTTTCTTTAGTTTTGTATTTAACTTATTATATGATAGTCAGACAATGTATATTAATGTATATTTGAACAATGAAAATATATTTTTACAAGATTTTACATTAAGCACTTAAAATTAATATGGTTAATAATAGTAAACTGTAACATGCTGTAACAAGATCGGTTAAACTCCGAAGAAAATCCTTTCAGAGAAAATGTTTCAGGTGTGAAGAACAAACCTGTTCCCACACACCCTGCCCCCACTACCATTAGAATATACACAAACATTTTAGCGTTTCATTCTGAGCAGAAGACCCTCACACCTGAAGAGTGCTGGCTGTGACGAATTAAACCGGTTTTACAGGTTTCAATCACAGATTGGGACTCAGTAAAGTAACACACAGCGCCACTGGATTTGATAATACTGTACCTAACCAAAATCCGCAATATGGAAACAGAACCTGTGTAATTGTTGATAGATGATGTACTCGTAACATTTTTTCAAGACGAACTACAACATTTAAAAAATGACTTGTATGTACTTGATATCTCTAATCAATCCACAGGTTCCAGCACAAAACGAAACTAAAACGCATACCGTTTAGCGCTTCTTATTAGTTGCTCAAAAGTAATTTGACCGTATGAAATGCATAATATAAACCTAGAAACATATACGTGAGCAGTACTTAAGCACTGTAGTATCGGTGTTAAGACATACCTCTCAAATACTGTAAATCAAGTTAAAAATATCTCAAGACCTTTTCTGGTCGTAATGAAACCATGTTTCGTGTATGTTTTCTTTTTCATCTTGAAATAACTCATTTCTAAATACCTTTTTCACTGTTAACATCTTGCAGCAACTTTGCGACAAAATATACACTCTGACAGTTCATCCTGCTACCAACATTAAATAAAACAAATCTTAAGATTTCTATATTTATGTCTTTATTTAGTGGTTTCATTCGAAGCTTACAATGTTTAGGGAGAAATGGAATACTGGTGTGTATTTTTTTCTTTAAAGTACCGAGACCAGCCATATACTGTATGTTTATGTTAAGATTTCCCTTCAGTGGTAAAATTAGATATGAATATTCAATACTTAAACGGGCACAGTTAAGACATTAAATATACATATACATATTGTATACAGTACAGTTTGCATACGGTAATATGTTTATGTTACGCGATTAAAAAATAAATAAATAAAACTGAAAGGTCCAGCACCAGCTGGATTCGAACACACAACCTGCCAGTTGGTAGTCACGCACCTAGACCAGTAGGCTACAAGACAGCTCGCATAAGCAGGCAGGCCAAACAGCCCTCCCGCAGTACACGGATATAATCATACCGTTATTAAATTCTTGAGATACGCGATTCCATATTATATTCCCTTTAAATCAAATTCTAAAAGTATGCTTGTTGACTCCGGTATCACGTTAGTTAAAGACTTCGAAGCTTACAATGTTTAGGGAGAAATGGAATACTGGTGTGTATTTTTTTCTTTTCATGATAGGTGTCGCATTTTAAATCATTTTCGTAGTTAGAAATTATGAAACGCCCTGTTAAAAGCAAGGGAGTTTTTATGCCTGTTGAAGTAAAACAAAATGACTGACAAAATAGTGCTTGGACAGATTCCAAGTGCTTGTACAAATGTGCTAAAGAAATTATACTTTGAGTATACAGCTTGTCCAAAGTCATCCATTATTAATACTATTAGTAATATCTTCAGTAAAGGCTTTGATGCATAAATATTTCTGATAAAGGTAGGTTGTGTACTTTTGTCCAACTGAGCAATCTTGCTTTCATAATATATACCAACATTTGAATGACTGATGATTAACATGCTGTAATACACAGTTCAAAATTAAAGGCTCGAATGCTGTACATGAGAGGTTAAGCTCCCCCTGGCGGTTTTACAAGGCGACGCCGGATAGCTAGTCACGTGACACACGTGAACCGCGTGATACCCCGGTGGGCGTGTCGCGGTATGCCGTGAAATACCTCACCCATTTTGAATGGCTGCATCTGTATAGAACAATTCCAAACACATTTGTTGCTCATGTTGCTCTTGAATACAACTTTCAAACAAATGGATATAAAGATATAATTAAGTACTTAAATAAAAAAGATATAAATGTAAATCTCTCACTATCCCATTACTGTGTGCTCTGGGTTCAAATCAACAACAGTTTTTATAGTACTAGAAGATAAATTCTCCAAACATAAAAACATAAGAAGATGAATTACAAACATATACATATAAACAGTAGATTTACTTTTATTTTCACTGCTTTTCACATACCTGCTGTTTGACTTTGTTCTGTATAATCTTCCTGTACAGGACACACCTGCTGGACATGAAACCCTTCCTCTATTCTTAGCTGCTTTTATGGGCAGCTCTTTTACAAAGACCCCAGAGGCCACTGAGTGCAGAACTGTAACTGTAGCTCTTATTAACCCAGAGAGACAGAAAGTGAACCCAAAGGGCATATGGAATAAAAATAAAAGTCCTTGAAGCAGCTGGGAAACAGAAATCACAATAAAAATTACATTATGAAAACACAGTAGTTGGATGTTTGTCTAAACTGTTTGTAAAAGTTAGGAGGAATCACATGGCATCTTGGATATAGAAGCAATAAACAGGAGTTTGCCCCATATTGTGATTAAGGAGACCAAACTAACAAGGCAGACCGAGAAAAGCACAATACTGAAGTCAAGCATTCAATAGAACTTCACATTATAAGGTGAACTGTTCTACACATTGGACAAAAAGACGATGATACATTAAAACACTGACTCTTACAAACAACTTTTGCATAAAACAAATGCATGAATTTGTTCTTTTAAATTTCACTGTTAAACTTTGTTTCACTTTGTTAGTTTGAATCCTCATAACATCCAGACAGGAAAATTCCTTGAAAGACAGAGTTACACCTAAGAAGGAACCATAGGCTCACATCATATTTCATTAATGAGTCTCATTAAAATGAAGGAAAAGTGTTAGCCAGGTATTATGCTTAAAATCTATTTCTGGACTTGGACTAATCAGAAATAGAAAGGTCTGACCCTTATGTACCAACAATGAAGCTCACTGGTGCAACTCTCAGCTTCCATATCATGATGTCTGCCACTCTGCTTTCCCTTGTCTGTGTCCTCAAAATGATTTACTTAGTATTAAAGTTTGAATGTTTGCGTTACTGTAAAAGGTTTTAAACTATAGATTACAATTCTGTGTCTCTTTCAAGTTTTGAAATTAAAGATCACTTTTACCAGATCAGTGTATCTTGTAAATGGTGATGTTTCATGTTTCTATGTTTGAAAATTTGCTAGAAAGATAAATTTTGGTGAAAATTTCAGTGTTTGGTTAACAGAACAGCAGCCCAATTCATTCATAGGGAGACAGCAGTCAAAGTTGGGATTCACCCTTACAGAGATTTTAAAGCAGTTTGCGAGGAAGCCAGACCCTAAAAACACTTCACTCTGAAGAGTTTTACCACTAAAGCTCAATAATTAAAATCTTGTCTGTTCTCATTCTTAATCAGGGTTTTTCCAAACTCCTAAAAGGGTTAAGGGTGGAAAGCCTAGAGATCATCAAAAGAAGTGGAATTCTCCAGACTCTGAACAATTCTAAATCAAGAAACATACAGATTTAAATGGCATGTTTATTGTGAGTGTCAGTGAAACATAGTTTTTAAATATCATGTGTTACAGAAATACGTTTCATGGAGAAATCTGAATAATCAGGAGAGTCATGAACAGCCTTTGTGGTAATTCTTGGTTTTCATTACTAGATCAAGGAAAAGTCTATCACCAGGGGTGGTTGTCCAAGGAGGGTAGGAACCTGACAACCTCCGTGACTCCTTAGGGACTATACTAATGGGTTTGTATCCCATTTGGATTAATGAATGCTCCAGCTGCTTTCCAGCGTTGCATGGAAGAATGCTTGGAAGGTCTGTGGGATGAGTTCTACGTACTGTACCTCAACAATATCCTCGTTTTCAGCAAAATCTTTGACGACTACATCCAAGATGTGCGTAAAGTGCTGCTATGCCTCAGACAATATGGCATTAAATGTAAGCCAAGTAAGTGTTACTTTTTCAAAGATGAAGTATGCTACTTAGGCAGAATAGTCTCAGCTGAGGAAAGTAAATTTGATCATGTTGACACTGAAGCTGTCCGTGCCTTGAAAGACAAGAAACCAAGAACTGTTTTTGAGCTTAGGAGAATTCTAGGTCTACTGAGACATTACAGACAGTATATCAAGGACTTTTCTTGTATAGCCAACCCAGTGTATGACCTGCTAAAAGGTTGGCAAGAGGAAGGTGCTGCTATGATGGGCCTGGTCCCCTACACAAAGTAAAGATAATTCTTACCTTTTTGTGGGTGGATTATTGGTTGTTTGTTGGCTGCAGCTACTTCACCTCATTTGGTTTAACAGTCAAAACCACATTCAGAGGCAGGGCCAGATTTAAAGCCTGGGTAGCACTTACCAGATGGCCACCGGCTTGTTTCCCCATTGTGCCCTCTTGTGGACTGGAGGGGAGCCGGTCTTCTCATCCATTTATTTTAAAATAATGACCCATATGTTTCAATAAGGTGTAGCAGCAAGGCTCATTAAAAATACTGGAATTAAGTTTGCTGCTGCCTTGCCAGTCCCTCTCTCCTTCATCTCAGTGGTGCTGCATACAGAAAGGCTATTCCATCTGGTTCACATTTAAGGTGTTTTTCTAGCTGATAGTTTCCTGATAAGGAACAGCTCCCAAGGCTGAGATTCACCAGCCACCATAATAAATTATCATCACTGGCGCCTTACTGTCTGGGAGATTCCTTTGGAGAGTCACATCCCAAGTTGTTTACAACCCTAATGTCAGAGAGCATGGTTACTCATCCTCCACCTCCATCAGCCAATCAGGAACTGGTAAGGCAGAGTAACCCCATGTAGGTCTCAAATGCCCACGGAACATTCAATCAATGAACGACCGTAGTTCCTCCAGATAAAACAGGCAGCACAGGACCCAGAAGGTGCTCCTCCAGGACATTCTCAGACTTATCTCGGACAATCACGTAACGGCCAGTCGGTCCGAGTGCCAGGACTTTACTTTGTTCTAGGAGTCGAGAACGGAGGTCGCCGCACGTAACCAAAGGATCCACCCAACATTAGCCCAGCAGCAAGCCTCATGAACCGCTGGTACCCACCACGAATACACACCTGATCAACGCGTGAACTACGCTCAGAACTGTGGACAGCTGAATCTCAGGATTCAGGACTAGAGCTACATCGTAACGGAACGGAAGACGAACCGGTCTTCTTCCCGTCTAAAAAGTGTGACTTGCTTGGACCCACAGTTACTTTCCATGTGCACAAACTCTGCTAGTAAGCCAGGACTAACTACCCGGTCTTCAGAGAGCCCACTCCTGCGTCGCAGCAGGAATCTCTCCCTCTTTCTCCCACACCTCCAGCAGAACCAGCACTGCCTGGCACCGGGCCAGAGGATGCCGATCAGACTTAGCAACAGCCTGCCGCTGTTCCTTTGTGTCAGCGGGAGATCTGAATCCACACAGATTGGATGAGTATTCAACATTCTGCATTGCAGCTTGAGAATTCAATTGTGACCTCAACCTGAGTTGATACCAATTTAATTCCTATGCATGACGTACTAGCTTGCGAGTTTCTAGTGTAGAAGTTGTAATCAAAGTTCAATTACGAAACAGTCTAAATGAATGGTATACTGAATGTATATACCGCTTGGTTTGTAACTCTTCGTGATTGAATATATACCTTTTGTATTCTGCTAACCCTCACTCTTAAGATCTGTTATGTTTATATGCACATTTTATTTATTAATAAATGTATTTGTCATGTATAACTATCTGTGTGTGTGCGGTGCTGAGTTATCCCGCAAGGTCGGTTTTCTAATTGCTATCAAATAATCATTTTGTGACTTACTGCTACAATTAATAATTGTCCTGGTAAATGCACGAAACGCCTACAAAGGTATTAAAAGGGAAATGTGAAATGTATTTAACTTTGGTAATGGATGTTTGTTCAGATGAGTAGTGTAGATCCTAGTCATGTTACTAAAGGTATTGTTGGAAATTGAAAAAAGAATAACTGTACCCATTGACTTCGCCTAGGACTTCCCCCAGGACCCTCCCATGATACTCCCAGAACCCCACCCATCCAGAGTTTCCCCATTACCTCATTATTTAATAAATCCATCTAATCTCCACAGCCGAAATGACTCCAGCAATCATTAAATCATCGTGCCCTAATTTCCATCTGCAGGCGCGGCATAACAGAATGCCTGAGCCACAACCCACTGGAGTTCAGTAGCGGACTACTTCAGCACCTAGGACCATGGAAACAGCACAATGCCTACAAAACCTTATCTGGGAGATACTACCTGATACACATTGCTACCTGTCTCCTGCCTCCTCCATGGACTATCTACCCCCTGACTTGGTCCCTGTGCCCTTCCAGAACCCACTCTAGTCCCAGGCTCCAGGTCAGTGGCCATTCTAGTTCCTTGCTCCAGGCCCATGGCCATCTCAGTTCCAGAACCCAGATTCATCTCTGATCGCTGGTCATGGAACAAAGGAGCAAACCCCCGGCCTTTCATGAACCCTGATTTCCACCACCTGCTCCTTTCTCTGGAGATCTAGAGCAACATAGGTGTTTCCTAATGCAGTGTGAAATGATCATGTCTATGCAATCCTGCTCTTTCCCTACTAAAGCCTCACGAGTGGCACACATCTTCTCCCTCCTCTCTGGAAAAGCCTTGCCAGGGGCATCTGCATTGTGCTACAATGGGGATCCCTTTTGTTCTAGTCCTGCATTTACCCAAATATGGACACTCTAACTCTCCTGTTGGGGTTGGGTTTTTCTTCGTGGAGAAAAAAGACAGAGGACTACACCCTTGTATAGACTATAGAGAGCTCAACAAAATAACCCAGAAAAAACAGTACCCTTTACCGCTCATCCTGGCGTTACTGGGAAAGGCAACAAAATCCACCATATTTACTAAGATTGACCTCAGAGGGCGTATAACCTCATTTGCATTTGAGAAGGAGATGAATAGAAGACAGCCTTCAATACAGAAAATGAGCACTATGCGTATCTTGCCATTCGGAATGTGCAATGCGCCAGCAGTCTTTCAATATTTCATGAATGACATATTCTAGAATTACCTAGGTGAGTTCATGGTTATATACTTCGAGGATATCTTAGTGTTCTCTTGAAATTATGCCGAACATATCCAAATGGTATTAAAATGGTTAAGAAAGAATCATCTCTATGCTAAGATAGAGAAGTATGAATTTCACTACTATAAAATCGCCTTCCTGGGGTATGTCTTATTGAATTCCGGGCTGAAGATGGATCTCACAAAGGTTGCTGCCATCCAGGGCTGGCCTATCCCCAACAACCAAACACAAATACAAAGATTCATTGGCTTTACAAATTTCTATAGAACCTTTATCAAGAACTTTGGTGTGGTGATAGCTCCTATCACTCGCCCTCACAAAAAAGGGTCCCACCCAAGGCAAGTGGATCCCGCAAGCTCAGGAGGCCTTTGACACCCTAAAGAAAAAAATCACCTCTGTTCCTATCCGTCAACATCCAGACCCAGATCGACAGTTCAAGGTAGAGGTCAACGCGTCTGAAGTGGGGGTAGTTGCAGTCCTGTCCCAGCAGTTCGGTTCTCCTCCTAAACTTCATCCACGTGCCTTCTTCTCCAGGAACCTCACACCAGCAGAGTGAACTATGATGTTTGCAATCGGGAACTCCTAGCTATCAAATTAGCACTGAAGGAATGGAGGCACTTACTGGAAGGTGCAAAATATCCATTCCTCATCTTCACAGACCACAAAAACTTGGAATTTATTGAGGCAAGCCAAAGTCCGTGCCAGGCACGTTGGGCGCCTGCTGAACTTCTACAACCACTCCTGCCACCAGAGCGACCTTGTGAATCCATCTCTGTGGAGTTCATCACTGGCCTCCCGAGATCTCGGGGACAGTCAGTCATCTTAACCGTAGTTGACAGATTCTCCAAAACAGCCCATTTCATTCCTCTGCCTCATATGCCATCAGCCACACAGATGGCAGATATTTTCATCAAGGGGGTTTAAATTATCTGCGAAGAGGATCGGGATGGAGAAGGCTTTCAAAATATCCCCCAGTTATGTTCATTGGTACAGTAACTGTGCTGAGGTTGAGGTTGAGGTTGTGTGAAATGCACAATTCCCCTCTGCTGCAATAACAGTATCATCTATTTTGCTGCCAGATTTGACAAAATAATGTTAATTTAGTTGACGAACTCTGCTCGAATGGCCGTTTTGTGTTTGTCTGAGTCAACATGAGCTTGCAAGTCAAGTACACCTTGATTTGCCAGGAGGCAAAAGTAACAGGCTTACACAACATTCTCTCTCTTTCTAACTATCTTTAAAACCTTTGTTAATTATTCTTCACAGTGAAAATAATGGGGTCAAAATCCCAGCCATTTTTGGATATTTGAAAATTCCCCCCAGACAGAGATACAGTATAAGGATCAAAATAGAGGACATGGCCGAGAAAATTTGAACGTATGATAATTGTATTGGCCACCGACTCTAGCTCTGCTGCTGAACCTGACGCAGACAGCACTGCTAGTTTTAGCAAGCATCGGAAAACAGCTACAAGCCGGTATGATCCAAATTATCTAAGTGCTCAGTGCTATTTTTATTATATGTGTGTGAGAGTGTGTGGTTCCTATGAGAAGATGACTTCTAGGCGGTACTTGTATTCTTTGGTTTAATCAGGAGACTGGTGCAGGCAAATCTGCAGAGGGCAGCACAATGGCAGGAGACTATTGCTAACCGTCGTTGGAAGGACCATACCCCCACTCCGAGTCGGGCAGCAAGTATGGCTCTCCACTAAACGTCTCTGCCTATGTGTGCCCTCAAAGAAACTGGCTTTGCGATACATTGGACCCTACAAGGTAATTGATTGGATTAATGCTGTCACATACCATCTCAACCTTCCTAGATCCCTCAGTAGGTAGGTCTCAACAGCATTCCACATGTCACTATTAAAACCCCCACCAACACATTTGGCACCTGAGGAGTCTGGAGGACTCAGAAAAACCTTTCCCCAGAGGATTCTCGACTCCAGATGGGGACAAAACAGTCTCCAGTACCTGGTTCATTGAAGGGGACATGGAGCTGAGTTCAGGTCCTGGGTCCCAGCAAGGGGATTAGCAGCAACATGTCTCATTAGAACATTCCATCCCAGCACAAAGAGGTTGCCCCTTTGGGGTGGGGAGGGGGGCAATGTGATGCCCTGATGAGCTCCAGTGCACCTGCACCAAATTCCATTCCACATTCCACACATGGAAGGATCTTGTCAGAGCTACAGTGCCTTGCGAAAGTATTCGGCCCCCTTGAACTTTTCAACCTTTTGCCACATTTCAGGCTTCAAACATAAAGATATAATTTTTTTATTTTATGTGAAGAATCACCAACAAGTGCGACACAATTGTGAAGTGGAACGAAATCTATTGGATTTTTGAAACTTTTTTAACTAATAAAAAAATGAAAAGTGGGGCGTGCAAAATTATTCGGCCCCCTTGCGTTAATACTTTGTAGAGCCACCTTTTGCTGCGATTACAGCTGCAAGTCGCTTGGGGTATGTCTCTATCAGTTTTGCACATCGAGAGACTGAAATCTTGCCCATTCTTCCTTGCAAAACAGCTCGAGCTCAGTGAGGTTGGATGGAGAGCGTTTGTGAACAGCAGTTTTCAGCTCTTTCCACAGATTCTCGATTGGATTCAGGTCTGGACTTTGACTTGGCCATTCAAAAACCTGGATACGTTTATTTGTGAACCATTCCTTTGTAGATTTTGCTGTATGTTTGGGATCATTGTCTTGTTGGAAGATAAATCTCCGTCCCAGTTTCAGGTCTTTTGCAGACTCCAACAGGTTTTCATCCAGAATGGTCCTGTATTTGGCTGCATCCATCTTCCCCTCAATTTTAACCATCTTCCCTGTCCCTGCTGAAGAAAAGCAGGCCCAAACCATGATGCTGCCACCACCATGTTTGACAGTGGGGATGGTGTGTTGAGGGTGATGAGCTGTGTTGCTTTTACGCCAAACATATCGTTTTGCATTGTGGCCAAAAAGTTCGATTTTGGTTTCATCTGACCAGAGCACCTTCTTCCACATGTTTGGGGTGTCTCCCAGGTGGCTTGTGGCAAACTTTAGACGAGACTTTTTATGGATATCTTTGAGAAATGGCTTTCTTCTTGCCACTCTTCCATAAAGGCCAGATTTGTGCAGTGTAAGACTGATTGTTGTCCTATGGACAGACTCTCCCACCTCAGCTGTAGTTCTCTGCAGTTCATCCAGAGTGATCATGGGCCTCTTGGCTGCATCTCTGATCAGTCTTCTCCTTGTCTGAGCTGAAAGTTTAGAGGGACGGCCAGGTCTTGGTAGATTTGCAGTGGTCTGATACTCCTTCCATATCAAGATGATCGCTTGCACAGTGCCCCTTGGGATGTTTGAAGCTTGGGAAATCTTTTTGTTTCCAAATCCGGCTTTAAACTTCTCCACAACAGTATTACGGACCTGCCTGGTGTGTTCCTTGGTCTTCATGATGCTCTCTGCGCTTTCAACAGAACCTCGAGACTATCACAGAGCAGGTGCATTTATACAGAGACTTGATTACACACAGGTGGATTCTATTTATCACCATCAGTCATTTAGGACAACATTGGATCATTCAGAGATCCTCGCTGAACTTCTGGAGTGAGTTTGCTGCACTGAAAGTAAAGGGGCCGAATAATTTTGCACGCCCCACTTTTCATTTTTTTATTAGTTAAAAAAGTTTCAAAAATCCAATAGATTTCGTTCCACTTCACAATTGTGTCCCACTTGTTGGTGATTCTTCACATAAAATAAAAAATTTATATCTTTATGTTTGAAGCCTGAAATGTGGCAAAAGGTTGAAAAGTTCAAGGGGGCCGAATACTTTCGGAAGGCACTGTATCTCAAACAAGATCAGGCTGGGACTATCTACCTTGTTAAGGGGACATCGCAGACTATTTAATCACTCCTCAGGGCTCAGTAGAGACTCAGTAGGAGTCTCAGTATTCTCTTCTGGTTTTACCCAGGTTTCTTCCTTGATATTGCACTAGGATTGCACTCCCAGGACTTCTCCCAGAACTCCACCCATTCAGATTTTCCCATTACCTCATTAATTATTTAATAAATCCATCTAACCTCCACCGCTGAAACTACTCTGGCAATCATTAAATTGCTGTGCCCTAATTTCCATCTTTGGGCATGATGATTTAATCGATTTACAGCGATTTACAGAACTTTGTGAGGAGGTCAAACCCTATGCCCTTACATCCAAATGAGTTTTGCCAATAAAGCTCACTGATTCAAGTGACACTCCTTGTCATTCTGAACCGTTTTTTTTCCAAACTCATGAAAGTTTCTAAGGGTGAGAAGCTGAGAGACTGACAAAAGAGCTTCAGAAGTGGAAGTATCTAGATTGTGAATAGTATTAAATCAAGAAACATCCAGATTTGAAAGGAACATTTATTGCCATAGTCAGTGATAAATAGTTTTTAAGTTTCCTTTCTTACAGAAACAATTTGCATCAGGTTGGAGTAATTAGGAGTAGTTTAGGAAAACCACAACCAACACTTAATTGCTGACAAATTGTTGTAATCACAAACCCCCAAATGTCTTAATGAATATTGAGATTTTAAACAATTTGTAAACTGTAATAATATAATTATACATTTACAAATATATTAATATACACTTAAGACAAAAAGTAGAAACTAACACATATGCCCATGTTGTCAAAATGATCTCTTCACCCTATGAATTTAAAAAGTTTAAGGAAAAAAAATATCCCAGTTTCTTTTTAATCTGATCACAGTGATATTTCTTTACCTTTTGTATCCTTTCAAATAAGAATTAGGATATTAATAATAAGAGAATAAATAAATTAATAAATAGACCTGTCTAAGCATGCAGAAGTATTTGTTTTTTTTAATAAGCGTTGTCAGATACATTTTCTAAACATTTTCTAATTGAATGAAACAAGATAACAGTTCTCAATCCTGCCACCCACATTTTTGAAATATTTTATTATGGTGCAGTAGTTGGTCATTTCATGAACATGCACTGTGAATACAGCCTCTATTTGCAGGAGCTACATGTATTAAACATTGAGGGATGGCTGTAGCTTTAAAAATGTTGCAAAAGAATAAGGCAGTTTGACTAATAATTGTTTCACAATAATCAAATTAAATCATGTACAGTTTGTAAAACACAATGATAATCTAATCAGATCATAATAATCTAACTATTTTCTTTACCACAATGTTTATTATTGCATCAGTTAAAATCTAGTTATAGATTGGACATTTAACCATCTTTTTTCATTTCATTTCAGTAATTTAAACCCTGATGTTTACAGCATATAAATGTTTTTTTGGACTTTTTTCATTTTTTTTTCAGATCCCAAATAATCTACCTCAGAAACCATATATTTTTATGTCATCCTTGTTTTGACCGCTGTCTTTTAGCTTCTCTTGGCTCATGGTTGCCCTAGAAAACCATCACACTCGCACACACGATGTTAAGAAGCACCTTTCAGGACCCTGTGCAGACAGCAGAATCCGGAAGGGAGTGAACAGACACGGGGAGGAGACGAGGAACTGGGTTGGTAGACAAAGTGGGGCGTGATAAAGGTGCGCAGGTGCTCGGGGGTGCGTGATCCAGGCAAACAGTCCAAGGGGAGCCCAAAGGGTAATCCAGAGCAGGCAAAAGTCCAGAGCCGGGTGATCCAATTCAAGACAGACACGACAAAGTTAAAAACCGGAGCGGGATCCGGCGAAGGGTCGGGGAGGTAAATGGGGTAAAGGGACCAGGAGCTCCAAGTCCCGGACTTGGCTGGTTCGGGACGCCGATAGGAGGTCTATGGCTTTGAGCCGCGGATGTAGGGCAACTCAGTGGTAGGCGGGCCCTCGGGCGTCCATGTTCCAATGCAGAACAGAATGAGCATCTGGCTTTTGTAGGGAAGGGCAGGAACCGGGAGCAGGTGCACAAAATCAACTAAAATGTGAAAGAGCTGGAGCGCCCTTAAGAGGGAGGGATTACAATCGTGATACACGACTGCTCTCAGTTTTCCAGGTCTTGCCACTCTGACTGGATTTCCTTTTGACAATCCATTTTAATGAGCAATTATAATTCTAATTATTCTATTCCTCAGTTTTTCTTTTAAATGGCAAATCACCACTTTTTTGGAACTTCATCATTATTCATTTCAGCCCATTATTTGTACTGCTTCTACTCTCTCCCCATTTCACAGTAAATACAAAAAATTGAAGCTGCACTATTCCTAAGCTGTTCTAGGTAGTTGTCCTTGTGTCCTTCTTTTCTTGGGAGCTCAGTTGCAGGAATCTGCACCCTAAAACCAAGTGCATTACCCCCTTAGAGCCGATGCTTCTCGTTCCCGGTTAATGGGCTGAGTGTCCAGGTCCTGATTTCCAGATGTCTTTCCTAACTACACTGTAACAGCTTTCACTTTAAAAACCCATTCTGCCTGGGCTGCAACTTCAGCTTAAAGTCTTCACTTTTCCCCTACATTGCAGCTTCAGGGTTCAAGCCTTCACTCCACTCTGCACTCCAGTTCCAGCTTCTAGACTTCACTTCACACTTCAGTTCCAAGTTTTCACACTTAAGTTCCAAGTTTTCACACTCCTGGCCTTCACCCTTGAACCCTGGACTATTCCACTGGCCTCCTCTTCAAAGAGATTCCAATTCACTTCAGGAGAGAACTTTCATCAGCCAGCACCCCAGTGCTCTCTCCTTGCAGTCATCTTTACCTAAGCTTAGCAGCCCTATTTATGTTTTGTTGAGAGTCCTGCCCTTTAGCCTTCTCTCTGACTGCCTTTCTAGCTTTCCTCTGGAGCAGCCATAACATTAGTACTTTTATTCCTTTCTTTCACCTTCTGTTTCTCGGGCTGTCTGGGTCACTCTTTCCTGTTTCTGTTTTGTTCACTTTCTAGTCACCTTCCAGCACCCCAGCAAAGCCTTCTCCTTTTTCTTCCTATGTAGCCAGGCATCCTGTATCTGATCCGATGTTTGGTGAGCATAACCCTATTAGCCTGAGCTCACAGGATTCCTGTGTTCCCAGGGCTCCAGAAGATAAGAGGGGACAAACAGATTTATTTGTCAACCATTCCTCACAGGTGTCTCCCCTGGTTTCAACCAAAGGGCCTCCTGACTGAATCACTGATTGGACTTTCCTGCTTCACCTGTATTTGGTGAAATTTCTTCTCTCAGAGAAGCCTCAAGAGAAAAACACAGCTGTGATCCCCGGTTGCTTTTTCACTGTGCATTCCTGCTGAAAAATAATAAGGCTCGCACACTACTTCTCAGGCTACTAACGAGGGCTGCCCCCAAGACCTTTGCGTTCCACTTTTATCAGAAGCTTGGCAGTCGATTTTGACACAAAGCCAAGACTCCCTGTTTCCAATTTAACAGGCTTTGTTAGGCAGTTTTAACTGGCCTGGTGCTGTACCTTTCCAGCATTTCTCTTTTTCACCACAAATGTAGTGAGCCGGTCTTCACAAAAGACTTTCATGCCTCGCCTGTTCATTTTCTAGCTGACTGGCTGGTGCAATCCTTGCTCTGACAGCCAGTTTTCTTTATGTTGTTTTACTTTTTCACCCACGTCAGTCTGTTACTGAAATATATTGCAGTAAGTCACAAAACTGACAACTGACAAAATATCTCATATAAAATATTTTTATTTTTATTTCCAAATTGTATTTATTAATCAAATATAGGCAATTATTATTTCTTACAATTTGACATGCCTTCCATGGTAATATTGTAATTATTTTAATTTTATCACCTGGTTGTTAGTAAAATGTTATCTGTAATTCTTCATTTGAATTATAATTTGAATTTTTATAATGTGTCTTATAATCTTGTGTTGACAATATTCTTTGGATTATGTTGCAGAGGAGCCTGTATCCTCAAGTACCTGTGAGCAACTGCCTTGATATTTTCATTCTTTAAGCTGTAAATAATAGGGTTAACCAATGGAGTGAGAAAATAGTACACTGGACCAATGAAGGTGTGCCCATCAGGAGGGATACTTTCCACTCTTAATCTAACATACACCACAGTACCAGAAGCATAGCACAGAAAGACCACAGCCATGTGTGAAGAGCACATTGAGAAGGCCTTCTTACGGCTCTCCACAGTTTTCATCTTTACCACTGACCCTACAATTCTATAATAGGACCACAGGACAAATGGCAATAAATAAAGAAAAATTCACTTGTGCTGTGACATCACCACAAGCTAAAGACATTACAGTGGGGTAGTCACAAACAATGTGCAGGATGAGGTTTGAGCTACAAAATGGCAAACTGCTTGCCAGTACGACAGATGTTAAGGGAAAGAGGAAGCCCAGAAACCAGACTGAAGACATCATTTTAATACAGACCCCACTGCTCATGATGTTATTGTAATGTAGAGGTTTCACTATAGCAATGTAATGTTGCCATACCCAAAATGTAATGTTAAGTGTGCTCTCTGAAGGCACCAGTTCTGTAGGGTTTGGGCATTTACTGGGACAATTATTAATTGTAGCAGTAAATCACAAAATTGATTCTTTTGATGGCTTTAGAATCCAACCATGCGACATAACTCAAACAACGTACACACACAGGTACTAATACACGAGGATACATTTATTAATACATAGAATATGCATATAAACCTAACAGATCTTATCGAGAGGGTTATCAGAATACGAAAGGTATATATTCAGTCAGTTACAAAGTGTTACACATATCAAGAGGACATACGTTCAGTATATCATTCATTAAGACCGTTTCGTAAATGCACTTGGTGATAACTTCTACATTAGATACTCAAAACAAGTACATAACTCTTAGGAATTAAATTGATATCAACTGGTTGGGATAACAATTGAATTCTCGAGCTGTAATGCATTGAAGTTGAATACTCATCCAATCTCTGGGGATTCAGATCTCCTGCGGGCACAAAGAAACAGTTGCAGGCTGTTGCTGTCCAATCCGCGCTCTCTGGCTCCATGCCAGGCTGTGCTGTGCGGCTCACTGACCGGCTAGTTAGTGTTGGCTTTAACTAGCAAAGTTTGTGCACAGGAGAAAAGATGACTGTGGGTCCCAGCAAGTCAGGAAGAGGACCGGTTCGTTCCTGATGAAGAGCTAGTTCTGAATAGTGATTCAGCTGTCCACAGTTCTGACCTTTTCATGAGGCCTGCTGCTGGTGCTAACCTCGGGTGGATCCTCTGGTTACTCTCTGGCAACCTCCGCTCTAGACTCTTAGAACAAAGGAAAGTTCTGGCACTCGGACACACTGGCCGTTCCGTGGTTGTCCGGGCTGAGTCTCAGGATGGTCAGGAGGCGTGCTGCGAGAATGTCCTGCCCTTGGGAGCCTTCTGCTCCTGGGCTGTCCTGCCCTGGAATTCTCCTTTGAATTCCCTTTAGAAAAGTCCACAGAATTCTCAGAAATCTACTTGAATCTCACTGAATCTCCCTTCTGAATCTTACCGAATCTTACAGGCTCTCTGTGTTGCCTGTTTTTACCTGGAGGAACTTCAGCTCGTTGATTGGCTGAAAGTTCCATGGGCATCAGAGTCCCACGTGGGTTACTCGGCCCTACCAGTCCCTGATTGGTTGATCAAGGTGAGATATGAGTCACTTACTCCTGACACTTGGGAATGCAGTCCAGATGTCCATCTGGCACTCCCTAGACAGATAGGCGCCAATGGATGACCATTGATCTCAATAGCAAGGCTTAGCTAAGTGCATCCCCCTTTGGGAGCTGTCCTAGGAAACCTTAAATCACCCTGCAGAATAGTTTCTCTGTGGCTGCACCACAGAGATGAACAGAGAAATGGGGCCTCATTTGGGAAGGCTCAGAACACTTAATTCTTCCTTATTAATAAGCCTCGCCGCTACAGCAACATACCGGTCATAAGCCATGAGTGCAAGAAGGAATGTTTCAATAGCTGTAAATGAGATAAAAAAATATTTGTGCAAAACAACCTGAAAAGGATATGGTCTTATTGTAACCAGAAAGAACTACTAATAACTTGGGTATGACAGTAATTGTTATCAGTACATCTAAGGCAGCCAAGTTCCAGAGGAAGAAGTACATGGGTGCCATTAAGGCAAATTTAAAAGATTAAAGGATTAAATAAAATGAATAATTACTATTGTTTTCACTTTTTAAAATACTGCTTATTTTAAAAGTTGTAATATTGTACAGTACATGTATACTCCTGTTTTATCTTGTCCTATCTCAAATGTATTAAAACTAAATTGCTCTCTTTATAGGAAAGTGGATTACTTGAGAAATATTATATTGTATGTTCATACGTATATTGTACATACGTATAATTTACATGAAGTACTCATATGCCGATTGCTGGAGTATTCCATTGAAAATTTGCCTGTAAAAACAGTGTCTCTGGAATTTTGTGTTATGAGATTATGTATTGTGTGATAACATTTGGTCTTCTCATAACTGGATCTTTAAAAATATGCGGGTCCAGAAGAAGAGATAAACAAAACAACAATTAGGTTAAAAAATACCAGTGCAATTTACAGTGAAAGGAATGATAAAAATGAACTAAAACAAAAAAAAAATCCTTAACTCAATTAAACAAAACAAATTAAATGTCAACAATAACTGTGATATGTTGATTACATTACATATTCATCCTATTTCCTGTGGTAATTGCAAATACGTTCAGGTGCATAATTACTTTTACACATTATCACCTTTAGTTAAGTAGCCTATGTGCGACAATATAATCCTACAATTTAATTACAACGCACTGACTCTGTAGATCAGGTTGTTCCACAAACTAAGTAGCCAGGTAGAAAAAGGATACTACCAAATCTGCTCTGAAGTGGCTTCACAGAAAGAATGCCCCAGTCAAAATTAAAAATTAAAAAATTAAAAATCAGCTAAAAACTGTGTAGCAAGACTTGAAATCAGATGTCCAATAATGATCCCTACCAGCTTGATAGAGCCTGAGAAATCTGCACCATCCCCACTTGTCAAATTGATGGATAAATCATAGCCTTTATTACTGTCAAGGTTATTTTCTGAAATTTAAACTTATTTTATCCATAAAAGTATTCATAAAGAGATTTCAATTTTTTATTAAAACTATTTACATTAAGAAAATATGTATACATTATTTGTAATTTAAAAAATGGAACATCATTGAAAGGGGATAAATTCTGTTGTCAGGCCTAGAATGTATTTTAAGAAACACGATCCTTTATACGATAACATTCATATTAACATGATACATGTCACTAAATGACTTCTGCTTCAGTTTGGTCTCCTCTTCTTTTTAACATTAACCCAACCAATATCGTAGTAAACCTCCAGTTTCTGAACAATTAATTTTTAGAAGTCTCTATTCATAAGAGCAATTGTAAGAGCTAGTTAATACAGGATGTGTATGTGAGGTGATTGCTGACCTCCAGCCCACAATATGCAATGCAGAGCCATCGTATCACCAATTTATGAGTGGTTTGTCATTATTTTTGGCTTGCTGGACCCATACAGGTTTTTAAGGTGTAACAGGATTACCCTTATGGAGAAGCCTGCTCAATCCCAAAAATCCAGTTAACTCAGAGGCATTAATAGCACTGTCTAGTCATTTCCTCTTCATCTCCCAGAGAACAATTCTTCCAACAGAAAACAATTAGTAATTAGTTTACAAGTATAAACAAATGGTCTACAACTTTACAGAAACTCTGGAGCATTTGAAATGAAGCCTGGAATACAATTTAAAAATACAAAGATCACTCTGGATCCATCTTTCTTAATCCAACCGATTGCAAAATCCTTGCACATTTTTATTATCTTCAATTATTCAAACCTAAACTGGTATTAGGACTGCCAGTTGGCTGCTGATGTACCAACAGAGCTAATCAAATTGTAACATTCCATTCTGGGTAAGTAGGCCAGGTTTGTCCAATTTTTACTGTCAGAGGCCAGACAAAGCCTCAGCCTGTGCCATCATAGTGTAATCACAAATCCCCTGCAAAAAAATAAAAAAGCTGAACATGCAGGAGTAAAATACAGACCTCCAACTTCATATGTGACTAAGGAGTATTGGGCAGTAACACTCCTGATGATGATGATGCTATTTAATTTTTTTTTTTTCAGAAGCAGTACATTTATTTTCTGGAAAAATAAATGTCTGTTTAATCTGCAAACTTTCCTTCTTCCTCACATATCTTGGGAAATACATATGAAAAGGACAGAATCTGAAACTGAAAAGCTGAAAGTGGGCAATGATTCCTTTCTACACCAATATTTCAAGAGATGTTTCTTTTGATTTAGTGTTTTAAAAGAAACAGGTATCCATTTTACCAGAAAGATATCAGACTTAAGCAGCTCTCAAGAAAACAACATCTAGAACATTTCCAAACACATTTGTTGTTCATGTTGCTCTTGAAATACATCTAAGGTTTATTTGTGATCCGGCATAATTCTGATATGCTGATAAAAACTCAAGCACACTGAGAAAATAAAAAATGTCCACAGTTACAAATGGCACACAGTTTAAATCCTCAAGACTTCCAGGACAAATAGAAAATAAAATACAGACTTTTTTATGGTTAATATATTTCAGAGGATGGTATCTTTCAAAAAAATATATGATAAATAAAAAATATATACATGTAATTATTTCACTATCCCATTACTGTGTGCTCTGGGTTTGAACAGAGCAGGTAAGTGATGTTAGCACCAGAAAAGGTTACTTACAAAACTAATCAACAACAGTTTTTATAGTAATTGAAGTTAAATGATCTAACCATAAATATATAAGAAGAGGCATTACAAACATATACGGTACAGTAGATTAAGTGATATTTTCTCTGCTTTTCACATACCTGGAGTCTGAGCTGTTCTGTCTATCTTTTCCTGTACAGGACACACCTGTTGGACAAGAAACCCTTTCTCTCTAGAGGCCACTGGGTGCAGAACTGTACAGATACAGCCATTCAAAACAAGTGAGGTACGCTGCGGTAAAACGCGGTTGGCGTGTCGTATTACAATGCGTCCTTACGCGTTATATCAAGTCATACCGTATCAATTCTAGGTTACGGTAATAGTATCTGGAATCACTGCCAGGTGGAACTAATAAAGCTTAACCTCTCATGTACAGCATTTGAGCAGTTGCCAGAAAACACCTCGTTTCAAATCCCGGTCACTGCTGGAGGACAATCTTTATCCAGTTAAGAATTTAAGTTGTATACTTTTTAGACTTTTAATAATTTTAAACTTTTAAACTGTGTTTTACAGCTTGTTAATCATTAAACATTAAAAAGTCGGTATAATTTATAAAAGCAAGATTGTTCAGTTGGACAAAAGTACACAATGTACCACCTTTATCATAAATATTTTAATTATGCATAAATATTTTATGCATCAAAGTCTTTACGGAAGATATTACTTATAGTATTAGAATTAATTTCCTTGGACAGGCTGTAAGCTCAAAGTATTACCGTGGTCCACTTTCTTTGTAACCGTCTTTGTAAATGAAAATACTTTATTTTTTCATTGATAAAAAGTAATACCACAGCATTTTGTTGATCCGATCACATATTCGTTTCCAATCATACAAAGTAAGTTTTGAGAATCTCCAATTCACCATGCCTTTCACATGCTCGTAAAAGATATTTAATTAGGAACATAAACATATTATGTAAACTGTCTATGGATGGAATTGGTAGTTTAAAGAAAAAATACACATCAATATTCCACTTTCTTCTGAAATATTTTAAGCATCAAAATCTTACATGTGGTTATGTTGTAAAAGTTTTTACATGCTCCTTCTGACTATTAAGTTTAAATACTTTGTTAAAAGTTATAATGTTTTAACTTTTTCTGTGAATATGCTCATTATCGGAGTAAACAAAAGCATACTTTTAGAATGTGATTCATATGGAGTATAATATGGAATCGTGTATCTAAAGAAATTAATAACGATAAAATTATATTCATGTACTGTAGCTCAAATTATCACAGTAGTTCACTTTATTTGTAACCGTCTTTGTAAATGAAAAGACTTTATTTTTTCATTTACAAAAAGTAACACCACAGCATTTCATTGATCCGATCACATATTCATTTCCAATCATACAAATTAATTTTTGAGAACCTCTAATTTACCATGCCTTTGCAATGCTCATAAACAATATTAAATTAGGAACATAAATATATTATGTAAACTGTATATGGCTGGTATTGGTCGTTTAAAGAAAAAAATACACACCAGTATTCCACTTTCTTCCTAAACATTTTTAGCATCAAAGTCTTACATGTGGTTATTTTGGAAACATTTTTATGTGCTCCTTCTGATTATATTAATTTTATATACTTCGTAAAAAGTTATAATGTTTTAACCTTTTCTGTGAATATGCTCGTTATTGCAGTAAACAAAAGCATACTTTTCATAATTTGATTAATAAGGAATATAATATGGAATCGCATATCTAAAGAAATTAATAACGATATAATTATATTCATGTACTGTAGCTCAAATGATCACAGTAGTACATTTTCTTTGGATATGTGTGCTTCAGTTTAACTTCGTTCCACGTGATTACATCTGTGGGGTGATGGGTTAAACGTGTGCCTTTTATGCCTCAGGTCGGATCAAGGATCAAGCCCAGCTATTACCATGATTTTTCTTACACAAACACAAATAAATGTTTCTTTGAAAAACTAAAATAGCAAATATTATGAACACTGTATTGACATTTTTTATATTTCTAAATATCACAACATGCTGGAATCATTTATTAATAAGAACAAGTAATTTCAAACTGCTACTGATATTATTACTGATGATAAATATTATCTACACTATATTAAATCTTTTGGTATTTCTAAATATGTCTGTGATTTTTTTACACAGAAGTCTGACAGCTATAGTCTGTTAGTGTGTATTGTCTGTTTAGGGTTCTGTAGCATTCAAGTTTATGTTGTGTTTGTACTTGCAAGAATAACGATTACAAACATTAAAAAAACATACTTGCTTTGTATTGTTTATACTGTCCAACTGAGCAAATTTGCTGTTATAAAAAATACTGATTTACCTTTTTCATGTTTAATGTGTAATATGGTGTAATACAGTTTAAAATCATTTAAAGTCTAAACAGTATACAACTTGTATTCTTATCTCTATTAATATAACTATCAAGTGGTATTAAATAAGTACAACTTTATAGTATAGATGACACTTTTCTCAAATTTATTTAAAACATAAAAACGATTACAATCTAATCTTCCACATTTGATCCCATGAGGAATTACTATACACTCCTGCTTTGTTTAACGATGGTATGAAAAATAAATCTAAATGGTGGGAAAGCTATGATTAAAGTTAATTAAGGGACTTAGAAGACAAAGATAACAATTTACGTTGCATTGTCAGATTGTGAATCAATAAAGGCATTTAATTAAACACGTGTTTGCGATTTAAATCAAAATGGGAGTAATGGGGCCTCTATTATTTCTCTATTATTATCAAAACTCATTCAATTGTGGTTAATTCGGAAACATTTTGACATGTTCCTTGTAACTACACTGCTGTTGATATTGTAGCAATAGACAAAATGAAACGCTTGGATTTTGTAATGTAGGTGTAGCGGCGAGGCTTATTAAGAAGAAAGAATTAAGTGTTCTGAGCTTTGCCAAATGGTCCCATCTCTGTTCATCTCTGTGGTGCAGCCACAGAGAAACTATTCATGCAGGCTGATTTAAGGTTCCTTTGATAAGGTTTCCTAGGACAGCTCCCAAAGGGGGATGCACTTAGCTAAGCCTGGCTATCATGATCAATGGTCATCCATTGGCGCCTCTCTGTCTAGGGAGTGCCAGATGGACATCTGGACTGCATTCCTAAGTGTCAGGAGTAAGTGACTCATATCTCACCTTGATCAACCAATCAGGGACTGGTAGGGCCGAGTAACCCACGTGGGACTCTGATGCCCATGGAACTTTCAGCCAAAAAACGAGCTGAAGTTCCTCCAGGTAAAAACAGGCAACACAGAGAGCCTGGTAGACTCAGAGAGATTCAGTGGATTCTGTGGACAATTCTAAAGGGAATTCAAAGGAGAATTCCAGGGCAGGATGGCCCAGGAGCAGAAGGCTCCCAAGGGCAGGACATTCTCACAGCACGCCTCCTGACCATCCTGAGACTCAGCCCGGACAACCACGGAACGGCCAGTGTGTCCGAGTGCCAGAACTTTCCTTTGTTCTAAGAGTCTAGAGCGGAGGTTGCCAGAGAGTAACCAGAGGATCCACCCGAGGTTAGCACCAGCAGCAGGCCTCGTGAACAGGTCGGAACTGTGGATAGCTGAATCACTATTCAGAACTAGGTCTTCACCAGGAACGAACCGGTCCTCTTCCTGACTTGCTGGGACCCACAGTCATCTTTTCTCCTGTGCACAAACTTTGCTAGTTAAAGCCAACACTAACTAGCCGGTCAATGAGCATCAGCAGCACACCGTCGCAAACCGCACAGCACAGCCTGGCACCTAGCCAGAGAGCGCGGATTGGACAGCAACAGCCTGCAACTGTTTCTTTGTGCCCGCAGGAGATCTGAATCCCCAAAGATTGGATGAGTATTCAAGTTCAATGCATTACAGCTCGAGAATTCAATTGTTATCCCAACCAGTTGATATCAATTTAATTCCTAAGAGTTATGTACTTGTTTTGAGTATCTAATGTAGAAGTAATCACCAAGTTCATTTATGAAATGGTCTAAATGAATGATATACTGAACGTATGTCCTCTTGATATATGTAACTCTTTGTAACTGACTGAATACAGATGCAGCCATTCAAAATGCGCGGTAAAAACCTGCGGTACGGTAACCTACCCACAAGCCACCGCAGGGCACCGGAGGGTACCGCAGGGCAAGTGATTGGCTGGCCAAAATGACCGACAGGGGCACTCGTGGTGCATTGGTTGGTAGTGCAAAGATTTAATCATTTAATGTCTTTACTGTGCACATTTTAATCCGCTTAGTTTTGAATATTTATATGGATTTTACCACTAAAGGGAAATTTTAGTAGCTGAGCATAAAAAGAAGAGGAGCATAACGCATCTGAAGGTCATAAACGATATTAATTTAGGAACATAAACATTACTGTATGTATGTAAACTGTACTGTGTATGGCTGGTCTTGGTAGTTTAAAGAAAAAATACACACCAGTCTTCCATTTCTCCCTAAACATTTTAAGCATGAAAGTTTTATGAAACGGTACCCAAATATGCGATTGCTGTATAGAATGAATTTTAATTAAAAAAAAAATATTTAACACGAACATTAAGCTGTTTACATCTTCCGCCTGAGAACAGTCACCCGTTGCTACCCAACGCAGAATGGTGATTGGCTGACACCATCTGACACCCCTCTGATTGGAGCAAAAAGACGTGCTGGTTTGCTATACCAGGAAGAGGATTTTCTTTCTATTCAAAACGTGTATTTTAAAAGTTTAAGAAGTAAAAACCTTACAGCGTACACAGATTTCTAAACTGATCAGGATCATTATCTTTGTCTTATGCATAATAATGTTCACTGCTCTGTCCAGCAAATTAATAATAAACTTTATTTTATATAGCTTTTTAAACGAATAAGTAATTAGATTGCTCATAAACCTAATCACTTGCTTTTTCTTTTTATTTAGGCTCAGATTTCAACTATAGATCGTATTATTAATAACCATAATAACAACCAACCAACAAAAACAACCATATAAACATAATACCAACCAAAAACATAGATAACAACCACAATACAAAATCAAATAATCAAACCATTTTACACTCGCAAAGTCCTCCAATTATCATAATCCCGCCCCTTATGCAAAACCAAACCTTCCTCCCATCCCAGTTTATCCTGTTTATCATAAACAAAATCCACCTCAATTTTCAACATAAAGCATTACACAAAATCAATACCTCAACACTCCATACTCAACAACGATAATTCACAAACAGCCAGAACATGTAACTACACATTCCCAAACATACCTAATTTCCTAACATACCTAACATACCAACATCCCTCCCCTGTTCTCTCTCTCCCCTGGCGGTTGTAATTGTTTTTATTTTCAAATAAATTTTAGCAAAGTCATGTATTTTAAAAATCTTAAGATTTTTCTATATATGTCTTTATTTAGTGGTTTCATTAGTGACAAAGGCTAAACTTTCTTGGAAAAATGTATTTTATGTAAACCATGTTTGCTATTAATTCATTCAGGGCTAAAATATGTTCATTGTCTTCTAATGAAAGAATGGTTCCTTTCGCCGTAGTCGGGAGCCTAGCCTTTAACTAGTAAGTACTGTATTTACTGGGTTTTTGAGGGGGGGGGGGAGTCTTTCGCTGGAAATCTCGCCTCCTACTTTGAAAATACCCGTGAAACCGGTTCAATTCGTCACAGCCAGCACTCCTGCAGAGAGTTGGGTTGTACTTGCAGTGTATACAGTACACGCGTTATGCTCTTCGTTAATGTCTGTGAAGTTTTATTTAATCTCTGAGCCATACTGATTCTTCTGGAAGCCAGTTTCCGCCAGGGAGTAAAAAAAAAACACACTATGGTATTCTCTCCAATACAGTGCAGTTAAAAACATACCTCTGATGCTGCTCCTAAATGAATATCGTTTATGACCATCAGAAGCTTTATGCTCCTTTTCTTTTTTCCAGTGGATTGAACAGGGAGAGGCATTTCATGATGTACTTTTCACTGATGAAACAACAGTGGCTCTGGAACAGTTTTCAACCAAGTCGTTTTATAAAAAGGGGAGATATGTACACGTTACTGAAGCTAGAAGTTTAGCCTTTGTCACTGATGTAAACACTAAATAAAGACATATAGAAATCCCTACGTTACAGACTGTATATGGCTGGTATTGGTAGTTTAAAGAAAAAATACACACCAGTATTCCACTTTCTCCCTAAACATTTTAAGCATCAGAGTCTTACATGTGGTTATTTCGAAAACGTTTGTACGTGCTCCTTCTTACCATGTTAGTGTTTACTGTTACTGACCATATTAAGTTTAAGTGCCTGTGGGCACTTTTCCTGTCCGTGGGGGGTGGACCGTCTTTCATTAGAAGGTTAGTCTGTTCTACTCTGAGAATGTAGAGGGGGTGGAAAGTGCCCGCGGTCATTTAATTAGTATTAAAATCTTAGTTATCTTTCTAGTTCACAGGTTTGCATGCATAATTTAATTTTGAAAGCCACTGAGACATCAGGTACTACTGTTGTATTTATGAAAAAGAAACAAAACAAAAAACATACTAACAACTGTGCCATCCTACTCCTTAGTTAATACATTTTATTATTCATAAACAGTTAACATTGTTAGCAAAATATTTTGAATTATATTTAACCCTATTTTTTCTTTAGTTTTGTATTTAACTTATTATATGATAGTCAGACTTACTGTATATTAATGTATATTTGAACAATGAAAATATATTTTTACAAGATTTTACATTAAGCACTTAAAATTAATATGGTTAATAATAGTAAACTGTAACATGCTGTAACAAGATCGGTTAAACTGCGAAGAAAATCCTTTCAGAGAAAATGTTTCAGGTGTGAAGAACAAACCTGTTCCCACACACCCTGCCCCCACTACCATTAGAATATACACAAACATTTTAGCGTTTCATTCTGAGCAGAAGACCCTCACACCTGAAGAGTGCTGGCTGTGACGAATTAAACCGGTTTTACAGGTTTCAATCACAGATTGGGACTCAGTAAAGTAACACACAGCGCCACTGGATTTGATAATACTGTACCTAACCAAAATCCGCAATATGGAAACAGAACCTGTGTAATTGTTGATAGATGATGTACTCGTAACATTTTTTCAAGACGGACTACAACATTTAAAAAATGACTTGTATGTACTTGATATCTCTAATCAATCCACGGGTTCCAGCACAAAACGAAACTAAAACGCATACCGTTTCGCGCTTCTTATTAGTTGCTCAAAAGTAATTTGACCGTATGAAATGCATAATATAAACCTAGAAACATATACGTGAGCAGTACTTAAGCACTGTAGTATCGGTGTTAAGACATACCTCTCAAATACTGTAAATCAAGTTAAAAATATCTCAAGACCAATTCTGGTCGTAATGAAACCATGTTTCGTGTATGTTTTCTTTTTCATCTTGAAATAACTCATTTCTAAATACCTTTTTCACTGTTAACATCTTGTAGCAACTTTGCGACAAAATATACACTCTGACAGTTCATCCTGCTACCAACATTAAATAAAACAAATCTTAAGATTTCTATATTTATGTCTTTATTTAGTGGTTTCATTCGAAGCTTACAATGTTTAGGGAGAAATGGAATACTGGTGTGTATTTTTTTCTTTAAAGTACCGAGACCAGCCATATACTGTATGTTTATGTTAAGATTTCCCTTCAGTGGTAAAATTAGATATGAATATTCAATACTTAAACGGGCACAGTTAAGACATTAAATATACATATACATATTGTATACAGTACAGTTTGCATACGGTAATATGTTTATGTTACGCGATTAAAAAATAAATAAATAAAACTGAAAGGTCCAGCACCAGCTAGATTCGAACACACAACCTGCCAGTTGGTAGTCACACACCTAGACCAGTAGGCTACAAGACAGCTCGCATAAGCAGGCAGGCGAAACAGCCCTACACAGCCCTGCCGCAGTACACGGATATAATCATACCGTTATTAAATTCTTGAGATACGCGATTCCATATTATATTCCCTTTAAATCAAATTCTAAAAGTATGCTTGTTGACTCCAGTATCACGTTAGTTAAAGACTTCGAAGCTTACAATGTTTAGGGAGAAATGGAATACTGGTGTGTATTTTTTTCTTTTCATGATAGGTGTCGCATTTTAAATCATTTTCGTAGTTAGAAATTATGAAACGCCCTGTTAAAAGCAAGGGAGTTTTTATGCCTGTTGAAGTAAAACAAAATGACTGACAAAATAGTGCTTGGACAGATTCCAAGTGCTTGTACAAATGTGCTAAAGAAATTATACTTTGAGTATACAGCTTGTCCAAAGTCATCCATTATTAATACTATTAGTAATATCTTCAGTAAAGGCTTTGATGCATAAATATTTCTGATAAAGGTAGGTTGTGTACTTTTGTCCAACTGAGCAATCTTGCTTTCATAAAATATACCAACATTTGAATGACTGATGATTAACATGCTGTAATACACAGTTCAAAATTAAAGGCTCGAATGCTGTACGTGAGAGGTTAAGCTCCCCCTGGCGGTTTTACAAGGCGACGCCGGATAGTTAGTCACGTGACACACGTGATACCGCGTGATACCCCGGTGGGCGTGTCGCGGTATGCCGCGAAATACCTCACCCATTTTGAATGGCTGCATCTGTATATACCTTTTGTGTTCTGATAACCCTCTCGATAAGATCTGTTAGTTTTACATGCATATTCTATGTATTAATAAATGTATCCTCGTGTATTAGTACCTGTGTGTGCGTTGTTTGAGTTATGTCGCATGGTTGGATTCTAAAGCCATCAAAAGAATCAATTTTGTGATTTACTGCTACAATTAATAATTGTCCCAGTAAATGCCCAGACCCTACAGAACTGGTGCCTTCAGAGAGCACACTACATTACACTTGTTTAAACTGTATTTGTAATAATGTAATGGCATCTTGGAGAGAGAAGCTTTCTACGGATTAATATACATGTTGTGACAAAGGAGGCAAAATGACATGGCAGATTAAGAAAAGCAAAGCACTGAAGTTAAGTTTCAATAGAACTTCACATTATAATCTGAACTGCTCTACAAATGGGACAAAAACACGATGATACAGTACATTAAAACACTGGCTTTTACAAACAACCTTAGGGTAAAACAAATGCATGAATTTAAATTTCACTTAGTTAAAGTACAGATGCAGCCATTCAAAATGCACAGTACAAACCCGTACCGCACGCAACTACCCACAAGCCACCCACAAGCCACCGTGGTAAGTGATTGGCTGGCCAAAATGACCGACAGGAGCACTCGTGGTGCATTGTTCGGTAGTGAAAAGATGTAATCGTTTAATCTCTTTACTGTGCACATTTTAATCCACAGAGTATTGAATATTTATATGGAATTTTACCACTAAAGGGAAGTTTTAGTAGCTGAGCATAAAAAGAAGAGGAGCATAACGCATCTGAAGGTCATAAACGATATTAATTCATGAACATAAACATATTACTGTATGTAAACTGCACTGTATATGGCTGGTCTTGGTAGTTAAAGGAAAAAATACACACCAGTATTCCATTTCTCCCTAAACATTTTAAGCATCAAAGTTTTATGAAACGGTCCCCAGATATGTGATTGCTGTATAGAATGAATTTTAATTTAAAAAAAATATTTAACACGAAAATTAAGCTGTTTACATCATCCGCCTGAGAACAGTCACCTGTTGCTACCCAACGCAGAAACACAGCCACTAACTAGCAAAGAGAGGACATTAGCTAGCCAATATGATAAAGAAATAAATGATTATTTTGTTTATTTCTTTTGCACATTTATTTGATTATTTCCATCGATTGTACTAGCACTTGGAAACTGTCCAATCCCTAGTTCATCCTGGCAGGGTGATGGTCGAACCGGTGTCGATGAGGGCCTGGCAGGGTCTGCCCTCGATGAGCCAGGGAAGGAATAAGCCCCGGCTGTGGCCAACTCTTCCCACAGCAGGCAGGGTGAAGCGCTCCTTCTGGCTTTCCAGAGCGGGAGTTTCCGGGGCTGGGATCTCTGAGTCCGACATCATCAGCCATTCACTGTCCATCCTCCCGCTCTGACACCAATGTAATGAATTTGGGTTCGTTGAGGACGAACACAGAGACTCAGACTTGTGGAGTTAAAAACTTCTCCGTTACCACCCACCAGCAGCACTCCCGCACCCAGACGAGAGAGAGACACAAGACAAGACCGCCAAGACTGCGGGCCCGAGAGAGAGAGAGACAGAGAGAGAGAGAGACCACACAAAGACCCACCACAAAGCCCTGCTGAGTCAAGAGCTGAGCCCAAAACAGAGCCCCCTGAGCCAGCTGGTCCTGAGGCTCACTGACCTGAGCCACATCGACACTAACCAGCATCAGGACAGCACTGCTAGAGCACCACAACTCAGACTCAACCACATCACAGCACAGATCAAACAGCAATATCTCACACACTGGGACACACACACACAAACACAACACAAACTGGAATGCTACAGAACCCTAAACAGACAACACACACTAGCCAAATATTTGACCAAGATAAGAAACAACAAACAGAATCAGACCCTGACTAAGTACATGCTCAGTGACGACAGTCTGGCCATAGAAACTGGGCGACACAGGCAGACAGGCAGAGGTGCACTTCCTACTGCACTGTGGCAGATACTCTGGGATTAGAGAAACATTCTTCCCGAAATTCTGAAATCTAATCCCAGAGTTCCCACACCTGCCAGAATCACAACAGGTCCCAATCCTACTGGGAGAGGGAGGAGGGAACTCAGTTGAACTAGCAGCCCAGTATGCAATCTCCTGTCACAGCCTGAGGAACAGTGAGTCTGTCTCCCAATAATGCTCCTACAGTATATGTCAATATTTTATAATATGTCTTTGTTGTAAATGTCTGTAATATGTCTGTAGATTTTATTTTACTTTTATTTTTTGTTTTGTTTAATGTAAATATCATTACTTTTATTTGCTTTGGCAACACTGATTGTACTCACCAGTCATGCTAATAAACCACCTTGAATAGAATTGAATTTAATTGAGAGAGAGAGACAAAGAGAGAGACACCAAGGGGTGCGGAACCAGAGATCTATTTACATGGAAAATGGGCGATTACCCTAGACTGTACGCCCGTGTCACTGTTACATGGATACCTCTTGGGGGATATCCTCTATATCCTCTTTGGGGGAATATCCTCTTGGGGGATATTCTAACAACAAGTGATTATAAGACGATCTGTCAAAGTGCAATGAAATATAATATGCTGGACAGTATGCTTCTCAAAGTGCTTTACAGGATTACAACAACAATTTTACAAGTCCTGGGAGGAAGAATATAATCAATATTAAAAATAATAATAAACTTTATTTTATATAGCGCCTTTAAAGGTGGCTTTTTTAAAAAAAACATTTTTTTAAATACATTTGCATTTGTACACAGAGCAATGTTTACTTGAACATGGAGATCCCATACTGAATAATTCCTGCACACAACCATTACAGCAGAATTTGCATTGTTTGGCAGGGCTATGATTCATAGAAGTTGTGGTGGATTTGGAGACAAAATGTATTTACATTGGGTTGCTGTAAGTGGAGCACTAATAACCCCAAAGCTCTACTTATTTTTTTTTACAAGAGAATGCACCTGACAAGCTGGACAGTATGCTTCTCAAAGCGCTTTACAGGATAACAACAACAATAACAACAACAATTTACAAGTTCTGGGAGGAAAAATATGATCAATCAATAATAATAATAATAATAAACTTTATTTTATGTAGCGCCTTTAAAGGTGGCTCCTCAAAGCGCTTTACAGGATAACAACCGATGAAACAACAGTGGCTGGGGGTTGAAAATACCTGTGAAACCGGTTTGTTCACAAACAATTTACTGTAGACAGAGACTCAGTAGCAATAGCAATTAGCAATATCAAAATAGCAATATTACGGACACACAGTTGACTTAAAAAAAAAACTTTTTTTTGACAGCTGGTTTTTGTTGACAGCTTGACACAAGTTTATCAGTGAAAAGACCACGGGCATTCTTCCTCCCCACTACATTCTCAGCGTAGAATAGGATTTACAGATGCAGCCATTCAAAACAAGCGGGCGATACCGCATTATTTTGCGGTGCGCTTTAAGCAGTCTACCCCGAGTTACCGTAAATTCTCGTATAGTACCGCAAGTAAAATAATAGTATCCGGAATTTCCGCAAGGTGGAGCTAATAAAGCTCAACCTCTCATGTTTGAGCTGTGGCCATCAGAGTCTTTAACGAAGATATTACTAATAGTATTAATAATGAATGACCCTGGACAAGCTGTAAACTCAAAGTATTGCCCTGGTCCACATTCTTTTTTTCATTGACCGTCTTTGTAAAAGTAACACCACAGCATTTCGCAATCACGCATTTGTTTCTAATCATGCAAAGTACAGTAAAATTTGAGAATCTCTGATTCACCATGCCTTTCACATGCTCATAAAAGAGATTGATTTAGGAACATAAACATATTACTGTATGCAAACTGTACTGTATACAGTATGTATATGTATATTTAATGTCTTTACTGTGCCCGTTTAAGTATTGAATATTTATATGGAATTTTACCACTGAAGGGAAATCTTAGTAGCTGAGCATAAAAAGAATAGGATCATACTGTAACGAGTGTGAAGGCCATAAACAATATTAATTTTGGAAGATAAACATACAGTATGTGGCTGGTCTTGGTACTTTAAAGAAAAAATACACAACAGTATTCAATTTCTCCCTAAACATTTTAAGCATCAAAGTCTTACTTAATGTGATACCGGTGTCAACAAGCATACTTTTAGAATTTGATTAAAAGGGAATATAATATGGAATTGCTTATCTAAAGAAATTAATAACGATATAATTATATTCATGTACCACAACACAAGAATAGTACAAGCTGTACATGTCACCTTGACAGTGGTGCTGTGGGTTAGCTTGCTGACTCATCCATCACATGTTGGGTGTTCGAATCCAGCTGGTATCATTACTTTTTTTTTAACAAACATTTCTTTGAAAAAATAAAACGTTTCCCTGGGTCAGAGATTAAATTAAACTTCACTTGCACCAAACAAATTTATATTTCTAAATATCACAACATGATCTAATTTAAGTCATTTTAATAACAATGAATAGTCGCCTATGCGTTACAATATAAACATTTATATTGATTTAAATCCTGTTTAAATCACCTTTATTTAAAACCCATAAATAAAGCTGATACTGTTTAGACTTTTAATTATTTAAAACTGTATTACAGCAGCACAATGCACAGTGAAACGTAAATCGCTATCTTTGTCTTCTGCGTAATAATGTTCACCTCTCTGTCCAGCAAATTAACAATAGTAATAATAATGAACTTTATTGTATATGGCACCTTTAAAGGTGGCTCCTCAAAGCGCTTTACAGGTTAAAAACAATAACAACAATACTGTTAGGCTGGGCAAACGATTTTTTTTTTTAAGAAATACAAAACGAGATATAATGATGTGTTCCGGCTTAGACACTAACGAAGAGCATAACACGTGGGCGGTGTAGAGGTCGGCTCTGGCTTTCCCATCTACTGTATACACTGCAAGTACAACCCCCCTCTCTGCGGGAGTGCTGGCTGTGACTAATTAAACCGGTTTCACAGGTATTTTCAAAGTAGAAAGGGGTGAGATTTCCAGCGAAAGACACCTCCCCTCCTCCAAAACCAAGGAAGGCTCCTCAATGAAATCACTTTAACATGCTAATGCGTTGGTGTAACAGTCCGGGCGTGGCAAGCTTCCAATGTCAACCCGACTATGGCGAAAGGAACCCTTCTTTCATTGGAAGACAATGTACATATTCAAGCCCTAAATGAATTAATAGCAAACATGGTTTACATAAAATACATTTTTCCATGAGAGTTTAGCCTTTGTCACTAATGAAACCACTAAATAAAGACATAAATAGAGAAATCTTAAAATTTTTAAAATACATTACTTTGTTAAAATTTATTTAAAAATAAAAACGATTACAAACACCAGCGGAGAGAGAGAACAGGGGAGGGATGTTGGTTTTGCATAAAGGGCGGGGCTATTGAAATGAGGTCTACAGAAAGACAGACACATGTTTTCACAGTTTAGAAGCCGCTTCAGATGCAGGCGAGCTAGGAGCCCCTAGATAAAACATCAACTTTAAACTCCAACTTTTAAAATACACGTTTCGAATAGAAAGAAATCCTCTTCCTGGTACAGTATGTATAGCAGACCAGCACGTCTTTTTTCTCCAATCAGAGGGGTGTCAGATGGTGTCGGCCAATCACCATTCTGAAGCCCTACCGTAATCTCTGGTATAGGGAGACCCCAGAATTCTGTCCCATAGTTTAGATAGATGATAGATACTTTTATTGATCCCGTGAGGGAAATAAAGTAAATCATTTTCATTTTAGGAAATTATTAAACGCTCGGTTAAAAGCAAAGGAGATTGTCTGTTATAGTGGACATAAAAACAAGAGTTTGCTGCGGCGTTATTGGAAACACAAATTTAACAAAAAAACGCTGACATTATATCCTAGAAGACACAGCGGCGCCAGACCGGGAGAATGCCCGCAGCGTAAAAGAAAATGCCTGATGAACTAGGGATTGGACAGTTTCCAAGTGCTTGTACAATCGATGGAAATGTTCAAATAAATGTGCAAAAGAAATAAACAAAATAATCATTTATTTCTTTATCATATTGGCTAGCTAATGTCCTCTCTTTGCTAGTTAGTGGCTGTGTTTCTGCGTTGGGTAGCAACGGGTGACTGTTCTCAGGCGGAAGATGTAAACAGCTTAATTTTCATGTTAAATAATTTTTTAAAATTAAAATTCATTCTATACAGCAATCGCATATTTGGGTACCGTTTCATAAAACTTTCATGCTTAAAATGTTTAGGGAGAAATGGAAGACTGGTGTGTATTTTTTCTTTAAACTACCAAGACCAGCCATACACAGTACAGTTTACGTACATACAGTAATGTTTATGTTTATTTTAGGAAATTCAGCTACTAAAATTTCCCTTTAGTGGTAAAATTCCATATAAATATTCAAAACTAAGCAGATTAAAATGTGCACAGTAAAGAGATTAAATGATTAAATCTTTTCACTACCAACCAATGCACCACGAGTGCCCCTGTCGGCCAATCACTTACCGCGGTGCCCTGCAGTGGCTAGTGGGTAGTTTACCGTACCGCGGGTTTGTACCGTACATTTTGAATTGCTGCATCTGTATTATTAGCACAATTTATTACAGTGCTAAATTTAATATTATTGATTACTAATAGTTTATGCTAACACCTAGCTTTCTTAATGCGAGAAGTTCTACCGTAAGTAAGTACTGTACTTACTGTACTTACTGTACTGTACTTAAGTACTACTACTGTAACCAAAAAAAAGGGGTTTTGGAGTAGGGGTAGGTGTCTTTCGCTGGAAGACTTCTACTTTGAAAATACCTGTGAAACCGGTTTAATTCGTCACAGCCAGCACTCCCGCAGGGAGTGATGAAAACCGCTCTGCGCCAGGCGAATGCACATAATGTTGGGCTTTTGAGCTCAGGTGGATTTGCGAGTTCAACCTGCGGTACCACTGTGTACTCTACATACAGTACGAACATGTGTTTTTTTTAAATATAAAAAATGTCAATATACTGTAGTGTCCATAATATTTGCTATTTTAGTTTTTCGAAGAAGTGTTTCTGTTAAAAGAAAACTCATAGCGATTGCTGGATTTGAACACCCGACCTCACGTTTATACAGTACTGTAAAGTGGTCGCTTAAGCTGTGACACCACCGAGGCAAGTCATGTGACATGCACTGAAACAGCAATATAGATGTTACAGTAATATGGTCGGAAGGTCAACCACATGTAAGACTTTGGTGCTTAAAATGTTCAGAGAGAAATTGAGTATTGGTGTGTTTTTTTTTTCTTTAAAATACCAATAACAACAACATACAGTTAATATAATATGTTTATGTTCCTAAATTAATATCATTTATGACCATTATGACCTTCGTTATGCTCCTCTGCGTTTTATGCTTAGCTACTTAAATTTCCCTTTAGTGGTAATATGCCATATAAATATTCAATACTAAGCGGAGATGAAATGATTAAATCTTTTCACTAACGACCAATACACCACATAATCTTCCTTGTCACATTAACATTGGAATTTTTTTTTTACAAGTGTCAAAAGAAGCGATACACAACCTGTCTCCTCTATAACTCCTCAGTTTACAGAGAAATTCCGCCAGAGCCTCACAACATTGTCCAATAATACTCTTCTTGTGTCGAATTTTTAGTTAAGCAGGATTTGAGCTACAGACCATAACAGACCAAAAAACAGAATCCACCTGCGATTCGGGTGTTAACAAACTGTGTTAACAAAGAAAGTGAAATACAGTAATACTACCAGCTATATAGATACATAGATTTAGATATTTAGATCCTTAAATTAATATCATTATTAATTTCTTTAGATACGTGATTACATATTATATTTTCGATCATAAAACAGATAGTTCTGTTCCTGGAATCTGACTGGCTGACACCCTTCTAAAGCAGTAACATAATCTCTGGTATACGGACACCCCAGAAATTTGAATTTTTACTGTGTGATAAATTTTAAAGACTACTTCTTAGTGTAGATAAGAAAGCGTAGATAAAAAAGCTTGGATTCTCATGTATCTGATACAAGTATCTTTTAATACAGTCTGTGTTGTGCTCTTGAGGATCCTTGTGATATTTTGAGCTCTGGTTGAATGATAAGTGTCGCAGTTTAAATAATTTTCATTGTTAGAAATTATGAAACACTCTGTTAAAAGCAAGGGAGTTTTTATGTCCATTATAGTAAAAGAAAATGCCTAACAAAGTAGGGCTTGGACAGTTTCCAAGTGCTTGTACAAATGTGCTAAAGAAATTAACAAGAAAAGTAATTTATTCCTTTATCATGTTGGCTAGCTAATGTCCTGTCCTCGTTAGTTAGATCAACGAAATGCTGTGGTGTTTGTCAATGACAAAACTAAAAGTCTTTTAATTTAAAATGACGGTTAGAAAGAATGTGGACCAGCGTAATACTTTGAGTTTACAGCTTGTCAAAGGTCATTCATTTTTAATACTATTCGTTATATCTTCGGTAAAGGCCTTGATGCATAAAATATTTATGCATAATTAAAATATTTATGATAAAGGTAGTGTAACGCTTACGGCCGACAAGCACTGTGTGTAAGAGCGGGCGTACCAGAGCGGGTGACGTCACCGCCCTTCCCTGTGATAGCAGGACCACAGCTACTGGGCTGTTGAGAGATCTCTCTTTAGCTCACGGGGCTAGGTCGCTGCAGAGAGACGTGGAAGTCCCGGGTTCGAGCCTCCAGTCGGGATGGGGCCGACCAGATGCGGCAAGGGCGCCCGCCTGAGCCCCCGTTGCGTTACATTGGTGTCAGAGCGGGATGGGATAGCCCTTCGCCGGGGACGGCGATTTAAGCGGGGGAGAGTGTAACGCTTACGGCCGACAAGCACTGTGTGTAAGAGCGGGTGACGTCACCGCCCTTCCCTGTGATAGCAGGACCACAGCTACTGGGCTGTTGAGAGATCTCTCTTTAGCTCACGGGGCTAGGTCGCTGCAGAGAGACGCGGAAGTCCCGGGTTCGAGCCTCCAGTCGGGATGGGGCCGACCAGATGCGCCTGAGCCCCCGTTGCGTTACAGTAGATTGTGTACTTTTGCCCAACTGAGCAATCTTGATTTCATAAAATATACCAACTTTTTAATGACTGATGATTAACATGCTGTAATACACAGTTTAAATTTAAAAGCTCAAATGCTGTACATGAGAGGTTAAGCTTTATTGGCTCCTCCTGGCGGTTTTACAAGGTGATTCCAGATACTTTCCGATATGACGTCATATGACGCGTTACACTGCGTCATACCGCATTAAGATGCGACACGCCCATGGTACCGTGGTGTACCTCACTTGTTTTGAATGGCTGCATCTGTTTGATGAACCTCAGTACTAAGAGATGGTAGTTTCAATCTTTATAACTTCCAGACAGGAAAATTCCTTGAATGACAGAGTTACACCTAAAAAGGAACTACAGGGTCACCCCACATATCATTGAATAAAGTCTCATTAAATGAAGGAAAGGTGCTAGCCAGGTATTATGCCTAAAATCCATTTCTGGACTCTGAACAGAAAAGTCTGACCCTTATGTAACAGTGATGAAGTTCACTGATGCAACTCTCAGCCTCCATATCATAATCTCTGCACTTTGCTTTTCCTTGTCTGTGTCCTCACAAAGATTTACTTTTAAAGTCTGAATGTTTGTGTTAGTGTACAATGTTTTAAACTTTATATTACAATTCTATGACTCTTTCAAGTTATGAAATTAAAGACCACTTTTATCAGTGGGTATTGTAAATTGTGTTTTATTTTTCTATGGTATTTAACTGATCCCTGTTTGAAGATCTGCTAAGAAATTAAAATGGTGAAAACCTAAGTGTTTGTTTAACAGAACAGCATGTGGAGCATGTGGAGACTGTAGAATGCACCACAGTCATAGTCTGTGAATCAACTGTACAGATATTTTAAAGCAGAAGTTTATGAGGAGGTCAGAACTTTTTTTTAACCTGAAGAGTGTTGCCAGTTGTAGTGGTTTTGTGATTTTACTGAGACAATTATTAATTGTAGCAGTAATCACGAGGTGGTTCGTTGTGGCTTTTTGAAAATCAATCTTCAGAACAACTAACAACGCACACACATGGATTCAATACACGAGATACATTTATTAAACATAAATTGTGCACCAAACATATACCAGTCTGCCTGGATAAAGGCGGCAGACCTTACTGTGAGGGTTATCAATATACAAGGTATATAATCTCGAAGAGATCCAAACACAAAGAGATACACAACAGAGAATATATTTCAATATATCGTTTGGCTATACCAAATTGCTAATCAGTGTGATTACCCACTGTTACTCTACACTCGGAAGTAAATACATTACTCATGAATTAAATTGATAACAACTTGTGTTGAGGTTACAATTAAATTCTCGAGACGCAATGTAGAACATGGGGTTTACTTATCCACTGTATATGGATTTGGATTTTTCCAGCACGAACACCAAACCAGCTGACAGGCTCTGTTGCAACCTCTGTTCCAGCGGTCGTCCAATAGGTGTCCGTGTAGGCGTCCTCTGGCTACCGGCCAACCAGTCAAGGTGCAGCTTGGAGTAATAAGGGCGGAGGAATCTAACTGCGGCACGCAGGGCAGTAGTTGCTCCGAGGGGTCTACCAGCAGTCTGGCTGACTAGTAGAAAGTCTCTATGCACAGAGTGTGACCACGGGTCCTCGCAAGTCACTCTTTTGCACAGGAAGAAACTGGTTCGTTCCCGGTACAGCGCTGCTTCTGAATAAGCTATTCAGGTTGTCGATGAGGGTCCAACTGTAGGCTGCCGTTGATCAAGCGGAGCATTCATTTTGGTCGTTGCAGAATTTTTGAGTACGTACTGGATCCTCAGCCTTGCGCTTAGAACAAAGTCCAAGTCCCAGTGCAGACAACACTAGTTGTCACGTGATTGTCTCTGAGGGTGCGCGAAAATGGCCAAGGAGAGCTCCGACCTGAGCTTGCGCTACCTTTTTGACCAAGACACAGATGTGTGATGATTGGTTGAAAGTTTGGCGGGCATGGGAGACCCATGTGGTGTTACCATGCCCTGCCAGTCCCTGATTGGTTGATCAAGGTGAGAGATTAGTCACTTACTCCTGACACTTAGGAATGCAGTCCAGATGTCCATCTGGCACTCCCTAGACAGATAGGTGCCAATGGATGACTATTGATCATGATAGCCAGGCTAAGCTAAGTGCATCCCCATTTGGGAGCTGTTTCTTATCAAAAGAAAACACCTTAAATCAGCCTGCATGAATAGCTTCTCTGTGGCTGCACCACAGAGATGAAGAGAGAGGTGGGGCCTCATTTAGGAAAGCACAGCAACGCTTAATTCTGTCTTATTAACAAGCACTGCCGCTACACAGGAAAGCTCAATAATTCAAATTAAGTCTGTCCTCATTCTTAATCAGGGTTTTTCCAAACTCCTAAAAGACTCTAACAATTCTAAATCAAAAACATGAAGAATTAAAAAACGTTTATTGTCAGTGTCAACAGAAATAAGTTGCATGGAGAAATCTGAATTACAGAGCAGAAGTACTTTAAAAAAGAACACAACCAATTACACAAAATGTACAGTAAATAGCTGAAAAATCACAAACCACAAAATCTCTGAAATGAATATTCAGCATTTTAGACAATTGTAAACTGTAATAATCTGTATAATAATCTGTACAAATCGTGAAGCCAAGTATGTTGTGATTGCCATTGTTAATGTGAAACAGACATGACCACATACTCCATGCATACCTCTCTTACCCTGTTGGGGAACATTTTTGCTCCTTTTCTTTTCATGCACTCTATTTCAGGAGTGGTGCTGTACATTGCCACCCCTTCAGGATAACTAGAACATGTGATGCACATACACTAAGATCTCTAGGTCCTTGGCTAATAGACTCCTGGACCCAAAGTCTCTAACTCACCCTCTCTCCTGTCCTATTATGATCTCCTCCAAGATCATTGTGAGGTTTCTTTCCATTGGTGAGTACTTTGCTATTGGTTACCCCCGCTCACCACACCTCACTTCCAATTCTTGCACTCTAGCTAATCCCTTTTAGGGATTAGTAGTAGAACGCCCTCGACTCAAATCCCACCTGCTCTATTGCATTCTGTACTTTTATGGCAACGACTGAGGCTGCTACTCTGTGAGCCCTTACATGCACATCATTGATGGTGACAGTCTCGCTAGGAGCCTCACTGCTCCTAGCCATCATACGAAAAGTCTCCTGCTCCCACTCTACCCTGGAGCCTCCAGCTTCCAGATGTCACACTAAAGGAGCCTACTGCTCACTCACAATGACAGCTACTGGTTCCTCACAAGAAGTCAGTCCTCAGACTTCCAGGTATGCCTCCAACCACTGATGTTACCTCCAATACTTCACTCTCATGTCCCTGACAGTGTAATTTACAGCTGCTGGTGTACTTGTTAATTGCCTGGTCACCAGTACTTTTATACCGTTATGCTGTACAGCCTCAGTGTTACTTTCACTCCGTCACATACTCATTACCAGAGATCGGTGGTCAGACAGACCTACAGTATACTCTCCATCAATTTAATATATTGCCAGGGAGAGGGTCCCTCCACCACACATCACTCTCTAATATACACAATAATACTAACTCACATTGGCTCTCACTTATCGGACTTCCTGGACAGCCTTGTTCTCTTATACCATACCAGGTTGCAGTCCCTTTAAATAACATGGTCTTTCTTAAACAACATAATTTTCTCTGGAATTGATGCGCTTTAAGTCCATTATGGGATTCCAACTATTACATTTTCTTTTCAGTCTCCTCTAAGATTGGCACTATAACATTCCTTCCCCTTACCACGGTTTCTCAAGCTGCAGACAATAGTCTAATCTTGCATCTCACAGACCTGTTCTTCCCTTCTCCTATTATATACTGTGTCTCACAGCTTTGGCCCAGTGACTCTTACTACTGTGCCTCAGCGTGTATGTTAAAGGGAGCCCGAGTTTGTGTCCTATCTGAAGTTAACTCAGGACTAACATCATGACTTGGTAACAGTCAGCTAGGGTTTATGATCAAGAAAATATATGAATATTTTCATGTTATTCTAGCTGACTCCCCTATGTCTTGCTACGTATATAGTGGAACGTCCCAATCTCAATAATGATTACTCAAACTAAAAGCTTTGTCATATCAAGTAGGCCATTCTGCCTCCTTTCAAAACCATAACAAATGTGCTAGTTCTCTAGATGACTTAATTGATAGAAGCAGAATAGCAATATTCATCACTGAAACCTGTGGACTGCAATTACTTTATTCTGCACTGGTTGGTCATTTTCCCTGCAAAGAGAGCTTCTTTTTGCAGGAAGTATGCATAATCGCCTTCATTTACAAGATATATATAGAGAATTGTAGTGTCTTTTCTGCTGAATTGAGATTATTCACTTTAAACAGAATCTCAGGGGAATGCTACTCCTCCTGAAGGATTCAGTTCCGATATCCATTGTTTTTGTCCACTAATGCCCATTGTACTAATCATAGGCCCTATTGTGATCTAAGTGTATTAAACAATAAAGGATGGTTGTGCCATTATTAGATATTGATATTGTAAAATAAACATTGCAGTTGGATTATATTAAGAATAATTACATATCACAGTTATGTATATAAACACAAAATGATCATCTAGTCAGATCATAACTATTTAACTTGTTCCTTTATCACTCGCTGCATCAGTTAAGATCTAGTTATAGATGAGACATTTTGCTATTCTTTGTCATTCCATTTTAGCAATTTAGTCCCTGGTGTTCACAGCATGTTGCCGTTTTAGACCCCAAAGAGTCCACCTTGGAAGCAGCATATTTTAATGCTGTTGTAGCGGCAATGCTTGTTAATAAGACAGGATTAAGTGTTGCTGTGCTTTCCCAAATGAGGCCCCATCTCTCTCTTCATCTCTGTGGTGCAGCCACAGAGAAACTATTAATGCAGGCTGATTTAAAGATGTTTTCTTTTGATAAGGTACAGATGCAGCCATTCAAAATGCGCAGTACAAACCCGCGGTACAGTAATCTACCCACAAGCCACCGCGGGGCACCGTAGGGCAAGTGATTGGCTGGCCAAAATGACCGACAGGGGCACTCGTGGTGCATTGGTTGGTAGTGAAAAGATTTAAGCATTTAATGTCTTTACTGTGCACATTTAAATCCGCTTAGTTTTGAATATTTATATGGAATTTTACCACTAAAGGGAAATTTTAGTAGCTGAGCATAAAAAGAAGAGGAGCATAACGCATTTGAAGGTCATAAACAATATTAATTTAGGAACATAAACATTACTGTATGTACATAAACTGTACTGTGTATGGCTGGTCTAGGTAGTTTAAAGAAAAAATCCACACCAGTCTTCCATTTCTCCCTAAACATTTTAAGCATGAAAGTTTTATGAAACGGTACCCAAATATGCGATTGCTGTATAGAATGAATTTTAATTTTAAAAAATTATTTAACATGAAAATTAAGCTGTTTACATCTTCCGCCTGAGAACAGTCACCCGTTGCTACCCAACGCAGAAACACAGCCACTAACTAGCAAAGAGAGGACATTAGCTAGCCAATATGATAAAGAAATAAATGATTATTTTGTTTATTTCTTTTGCACATTTATTTGAACATTTCCATCGATTGTACAAGCACTTGGAAACTGTCCAATCCCTAGTTCATCAGGCATTTTCTTTTACGCTGCGGGCATTCTCCCGGTCTGGCGCTGGTCTGTATCTTCTAGGATATAATGCCAGCGAACTCTTGTTTTTATGTCCACTATAACAGACAATCTCCTTTGCTTTTAACCGAGCGTTTAATAATTTCCTAAAATGAAAATGATTTACTTTATTTGCTATTAATTCATTTAGGGCTAGACTATGTTCATTGTCTTCCAATCGAGTCGAGTTGACATTAGAAGCTTGCCACGCCCGGACTGTTACACCAATGCATTAGCATGTTAAAGCGATTTCATTGAGGAGCCTAGCTTTCTTAACTAGTAAGTACTGTACTTCCTTGGAGGGGGTTTTGAAGGGGGGAGGTGTCTTTCGCTGGAAATCTTGCCCCCTTCTACTTTGAAAATACCTGTGAAACCGGTTTAATTCATCACAGCCAGCACTCCAGCAGAGAGGGGGGTTGTACTCGTTAATGTCTTAGCCGGAACACATCATTATATCTCATTTTGTATTTCTATAAAAAAATCATTTGCCCAGCCTAACACTATTGTTGTTATTGTTTTTATCCTGTAAAGCGCTTTGAGGAGCAAAGCTTTCTCACCACTTAGATTACTTTTTGATACCATCCTTACACAAAACAGAAACTTCTTGTATTTTCTGATGACATACAAGTGGAAAGATTACAGATTTTAATCGTCTTTTTTCTGAACCAGGAAAAATCTGATCATGTTTCTCTATAACAATGATAAAAACTTTATTTTACATATCACCTTTAAAAGTGGCACCTCAAAGCAATACAGTAGATGTAAACCACAGATTACAAAGTAAATACCCAGACAAACGCAAACGTGTTTTTAATAAAATGCTTTTATTCATTCAGCAGAGAGTGAGAGGGACATCCAGCAGAGAGAGACACACACTGGTTTTCATTGACAAAAAGTAGTTGTTTTTTTACATTCCTCTGGTCTAACAGGAATGTTTTGTTTGTGGACAGACTGTTAGACTAGAGAAAAAGAGCGCCTCCTACTACGAAGCATTTCGTCGATCCGATCACAAATTCTTTTCCAGTCGCACGAAGAAAGGGTTGAGAATCTCCGATTCACCATGCTACTAATGGTTTCCCGGAGATTGCAAGGCAAGGCACTTTTGCCTCTGGACCCATCGAAATTTACAGATGTGGTCCACCCCCAGTAAATTTCAAAAGTCACAAGATTTCTAAACACGAGGGCGGCGTAGCGGTCGGCTCTTGTTTCCCGTCTATGCCGATGCACTGCAAGTACAACCCCCCCTCCTTCTCTTGAGTGATGGGTAATAGTTGGATATCTGGGAGAATTATTTGTCCCTCTGGCGTCTGTGAATTCCGCTCTGTAAACGGTGCTTCCTGAGGGGAGATAGATGGTGGGGACAGCATCAACCAATTCCTGCGCGGTGGTGAGCGGAGAGGCCGGGATGGAGTGTCCCGAGGCAGTGTGTGCTCTGCGGGGGGCAGGGCTTCCGCCAGGCATTGCAACCTGTGCGGCGGGGAGAGGCACTTATCGGGAGACAGCTGCTCAACTGTTTGACTGCCAGAACATACTGTCTCCTTCCTCTGCATTTTCAGGAGTGTCTCTAGCTTCCCAATCTTTCCCAGTAATGCGTTGTACTGCTCCCGCTGCTGCCTAAAAGCCTCCACACAGGTGGTGCTTCTACAGGTTGGCACCCTGGCCAGTGGCCGAGAGCAGAGACCCACGGCCTGTGGCAAAATAACATAATTCATGTAAGAAATAAAGTCACACAGTAGTATTCATCAGTCGCAGAACAGACGTCAAAATAAACTTTTCTTTTTTCCGTCTTACCGCTTTCTTTTTTACTGTCCTGGTTGTAGATTTTGAAGATCGTTTCGCCCGTGTGGTGTTTTCTTGAAGAACAGGCTACGAAGAAATATTTATAATTGAATTTAAAATTCAAAACGGCAATAATACCTTGTAATATGCGCTATAATCGCATATTTCAGATAATGTCTGCTGTATTTTCTTACCCTTCGCTCTTTGGAAGCTGGGGCGGCAGAAGCACCCCGTCTCTTCCCGTAAAAGGTCTTGGTCTCCATACTGTACTGTGGTCGCTGTAGTGCAGGCTCGCTTTCTTTTTTTTGTGATGGGAGCTCACCCAATCTCTTGGTGTATTTATGCTATATTCACATGTATGGCTAGAATGTGTTCATTGTCTTCCAATGAAAGGCAGGCTCCTTTTGCTGAAGTCGGGAGACATTAGAGGCTTGCCACACCCGGACTCTTTAACCAACGCATTAGCACGTCAAAGCCAATTGAGGAGCCAGGCGCAATAATTGTTTTGTCCCTTGATTTACTGATCTGCATTAATTACAGAAATCGAGTTCCTGCTCTTTGCAGACGACCTGGTCCTGCTGTCGCCCACAGAACAGAGGCTGCGCCAGAACCTGGCACTGCTGGAGCAGCACTGTCAGACCTGGGCGCTGACAGTCAATCTGGACAAGACCAGAGTTATGGTTTTCCAGAAAAAAAGCCAGACCTCAGGGAAACAGGTACAAATTCACACTTAACAACACATTAACACCTAACAACAGGAGCAGGGACAAATTAGGCCAGTACCAACTATTGTTAAACATACAGAAAAGAATATTAAAGTATTGGCTTTAGTATTAGCCATACAGAACATTAAAGTGCCCCTTTCCATTCAGCAGGTGTCTGAGCCGCTGTGTCCTATCTTCTGACAGTCGCTGTTGTGAATGTCTGTAGAGTGTATCTTATTTTTGGTACTATATTTTTATATTATGTTCCCTATTAATCAAACTCTAAGAGTATGTATCGGCTTGTCCCCCCCTCCCGCCACTCTCTGTGTACAGTAGAGCCTCCTGTCCAGCCAGACATTTACAACAGCGACATATCATAAAACTTTTGCACATATACAGATGCAGCCATTCAAAATGCGCGGGCGATACCGAATTATTTTGCGGTACACTGTACGCAGTCTACCGCAAGCTACCGGTAAATACCGCGAGTTACCGTTAATTCTCCTATAATACAACAAGCAAAATAATAGTATCCGGAATTTCCGCAAGGTGGAGCTAATAAAGCTCAACCTCTCATGTTTGAGCTGTGGCCATCAAAGTCTTTAACGAAGATATTACTAATAGTATTAATAATGAATGACCTTGGACAAGCTGTAAGTGTAAACTCAAAGTATTGCCCTGGTCAACATTCTTTTTTTCATTGACCGTCTTTGTAAAAGTAACACCACAGCATTTCGCAATCACGCATTTGTTTCCAATCATGCAAAGTACAGTAATTTTTGAGAATCGATTCACCATGCCTTTCACATGCTCATAAAAGAGATTGATTTAGGAACATAAACATATTACCGTATGCAAACTGTACTGTATACAGTATGTATATGTATATTTAATGTCTTAACTGTGCCCGATTAAGTATTGAATATTCATATCTAATTTTACCACTGAAGGGAAATCTTAGTAGCTGAGCATAAAAAGAATAGGAGCATACTGCAACGCGTGTGAAGGCCATAAACGATATTAATTTTGGAACATAAACATACAGTATATGGCTGGTCTCGGTACTTTAAAGAAAACATACACGAAACATGGTTTCATTATGACCAAAATCGGTCTTGAGATATTTTTAACTTGATTTATAGTATTTGAGAAGTATGTCTTAACACCGATACTACAGTGCGTAAATACTGCTCATGTACACACCAGTATTCCATTTCTCCCTAAACATTTTAAGCATCGAAGTCTTTAACTAACGTGATACCAGAGTCGACAAGCATACTTTTAGAATTTGATTAAAAGGGAATATAATATGAAATCGCGTATATCAAGAAATTAATAACGATATAATTATATTCATGTTGCAAAAAAACTGCAAAGGACATAAAAAACTCCCTTGCTTTTAACAGAGCATTCCATAATTTCTAACTACGAAAATGATTTAAACTGCGATACTTATCATTCACCAAGAGCTCGAAATATCACAAGGATCCTCTAGAGCACAGCAAAGACTGTATTAAAAGAATCGCAGACCAACGGACCACGAGTGCCCCTGTCGGTCAACCAATCACGTACCGCGGTACCCTGCGTCATCTTGCGTCACGATGCGCGACGCCGTAGCCAATTACCTCCGCCTTGTTTCATCAAGGGACAGCACAAAAAAAACAGACAATACACGGGGGGGTGGAGGGCAAGCGAGAGAGAGAGGTTTTCACCCTTTGTCAAAAAAAACCAAATCACCTGGGGCAGAGACTCTGGGGGGATCATTGTGTGGTATAGAGTGGAGCTCAGTCAATCCTAACAAGTACAGTATTAAAGAGAGAAAAGTCAACAATTGATTTAAGAACGATCTGTCAAAGTGCAATGAAATACAATATTGTTGTTGTTGTTGTTATTGTTGTTTTTATCCTGTAAAGTGTTTTGAGAACCCACCTTTAAAGGCTATATATAAAAGCGCTGATTCTTATGGAATGTGTTTTCTTTCTTCTTTTTTTCAGCATGGAATAAACCTATTACTTGATTCATATGGATGCCCGGTTCCGCAGGGGATTCAATTTTTTTTTTTAATCGCATATCTAAGGAAATAGCAGTATAACCTTGTTCATGCACAAACAGTGGTATGTTACAGTATTAATTTGGGTGTCTCCTCTTGCCAGAAAGCTCTAAATTGCATTTTGAGCACAGTTTTTGACTTTTTTTAAATTGCAATCCATAAATAAAGCTGACATTGTTTAGACTTTTAATTATTTTAAACTGTATTACAGCAGCACAATGCACAATGCAACGTAAATTGCAAAAATGCACTTGGAATCTGTCCAAGCCCTACTCTGTCAGGCATTTTCTTTTACTGTAACGGACACAAAAACTCCCTTGCTTTTAACAGTGCGTTTAATAATTTCCAACGACGAAAATTATTTAAACTGCGACACTTATCCAACCAGAGCTCGAAATATCACAAGGATCCCCAAGAGCACAGCAAACACTGTATTGAAAGCATACTAGTGACAAACTAGTATACTTTAGATCTTTTTTTTCTGAACCGGGGAAAATCTGATCATGTTTATCTATAACAATAATAAAAAACATTATTTTACATATCACCTTTATGTGATATCACCTTAAGGACAGCACATACAAGGGTTAATTGCACAATGAACCGCGCAAAGAAATTTAAAATAGTCTTCTTTAGGTGTGAGGGTAGGAGTGGATCGCAGCAGGCATAATCAGCAAATTAGGAAAACAAAGAACAGGACAGGTGAGACGTGTATCCAGAGAGCGAGTGATCAGAAAAAGGAACAGCTGTTATCCCCAGGTTTTCGACGCAATTGTTTTAACTTGCTAATAAATCAGACACATTTCCTGGCGTATTGTGTTTTAAATAAAATAGGAGTGTCTTTTCCTGGTATTAGCTCATCGGTATGGTGTAAGTTTTATCTGTACCATACCGTACAGTATATAGGTACACAATTCAAGCTGCACCACTGTATCGCTTTGGTAAGGAGACGGACAATGGCCAAAATCACGAAGACTCTCTCACACCAAATAATGAAGATGAAAAGAAACGGGAAGTCAACACGGGACATTGTACAGCATTTGGCTTCGATGGACATCTTCGTTTCTGAAAGCACAGTGAGACGAAATTTGAAAGGGGAGAGGAGGCAAAGAGAATCTAAACCGAGGATGATTCAAAGGTAAATAACTTTCTAAAAATACCTTCCTGCATGTAAATACAACTACGCACATTATTTTTAAAACTAACTGTTGGTCTCTTTTTTTTCAAGTCCTATTGTGCGAACTGTCGACAAACTGACTGATGAAAATGAGGAGCTACCGGCGATGCAATTCCAAAGACGGCTATGGGCTGACCTCGGTGCGACCGTTAGTCCGACATCGATAAGAAGAGTGCACAGGAGGCTTGGATGGAGATACAGAAAAACCAACACATGCCCCATGATAAGGCTAAAAAACAAAGAGGAAAGACTCAAACAAGCGCTCCAATGGGTTGAACAGGGGGAGGCATTTCAGAATGTACTTTTCACAGATGAAACAACAGTGGCTCTGGAACAGTTTTCAACAATGTCATTTTGCAAAAAGGGGAGATATGTGGACAAGCCAAAGCCCAAACATCCACTGAAGGTTCACGTCTGGGGGGGTATATCTAGAAGAGGCCCGGGACCACTTCTTATTTTCGAAGGAATTATGGACCGTGAATTCTTCGAGGAAGTCGTGGTCACACAGCATGCCGCCCCATATATTAGGGAGCACTTTGGATCAAGGCACTGTCTCTTTCAAGACAACGATCCGAAACACACAGTAGCAAGGGCGAGGCTTGTAGCAGAAGGAGTGAACTGGGTGAAAACTCCAGCTGAATCCCCAGATCTAAATCCAATAGAGATAGTTTGGCATTTGTTGAAAGACTACGTTCGGAAAACTGCTAAGCCCGTCACAAAGCAGGAACTGATCGATGCGATCTATAAATTCTGGGAGGAAGAACTGACCGAACAAAATTGTAACAATTTTATTAACAGGCTGTTTCGTGTTCTTCCTAGGATTGTTGACCGGGGCGGGGGGACATTCGGGAATGTGAGTCTCAGAAAGACAGTCTCACGTTTGTGGACAGTCTGTCCACAAACAAAACATTCCTGTTAGACAAGAGGAATGTAAAAAAAAACAATTACTTTTTGTCAATGAAAACCTGTGTGTGTGTCTCTCTCTGCTAGATTTCTCTCTCTCTCTCTGCTGAGTGAATAAAAGCATTTTATTAAAAACGCGTTTGTGTTTGTCTGGGTATTTACCTTGTAATCTGTGGTTTACATCTACTGTATTGCTTTGAGATACCACTTTTAAAGGTGATATGTAAAATAAAGTTTTTTATTATTGTTATAGAGAAACATGATCAGATTTTCCCTGGTTCAGAAAAAAAGATCTAAAGTGCTACACCTAACTTTCTTAGTTCGATGTATTTAAAGCAGTGAACTACTGTAGGTGTAACATAACATTCAGAAATACAATCGAGAATAGTTTTGTGGTGTTTGTATAGATGAAACGTTCCTAAAACGTATAACGTAACAAAATTTTTGACGATTAAAATCTGTAATCTTTCCACTTGTATGTCATCGGAAAATACAATAAGTTTCTGCTTTGTGTAAGGATGGTATCAAAAAGTAATCTAAGTGGTGAGAAAGCTGTGCTCAATGTAATTAAGGGACTTAAAATTAAAAGGTGATGCTTCATATTGCTTGACTTAATTTAAAAACTAAGTTATAAATGCAGATGCACTCTCGGTGCAGCGCCAGGTGTAAATATCTAAATATACATTCGCCCCGGGCAGAGGCCGAAGAGCGCCCGGCTGGGGTGCACGGGGAAGAGCAGGACAGAAGTGAAAGTGGTCAGAGGCGGGGTTTAGGAAGGCCGCCGACCAGTGCGGCTGTCCCACAGTAAAGCGGGCATACAGTCTGGGCAGGTATCCGTTTTCCTTGTAAATAGTTCCCTGCTTCTGCACCCCTCGGTCTTACTCTCTCTCTGTATAGCAGGTGGTGAACAGCTTTTTAGTATAGATTACACTTTTCTAAAACGTATTTGAAAAATAAAAACGATTACAATCTAATCCTTCCACGTTTGATCCCCAAATCCCAAGAAAAAAAAATCTAAACGGGGAGAAAGCTATGCTGAAAGTTTATTAAGATACTTAGAAGACAAAGATACTGTTTCAATTTATGTTGCATTTGTCTGATTATGATTAAAAAAAACATAGAATTAAACACGCGTTTGCGATTTAAATCAAAACGCAATTTAAATCAATATAAATGTAAATATTGTAATGCATACTGTACAGCCTCCATTTCTCCATTAAAAAAAAATTACTCTATTACAAATTTACAATTTGTTGATAATAGAAATGTTAGGTTCTCTAAAGTGATAGTTGATAGTTGAGATAGTTGACCCACCCAGGCAGCAAAAGATCAGCTGCGCTGGTAAGATGCGACACCGAAGATATGATTAATAACCTTTTAAATCTGAAGGGAGATCTGAAAGGATCCCCCCCACACACACACAATAGAAGCAGGAAGCAGAAGCAGGGACCGTTGTCAGAAGGGAAGAAGGTGACTATTCATTGTTATCAAAAATGACTTAGATTCGATCATGTTGTGATATTTAGAAATATAAAAGTCAATTGATTGTCCATAATATTGCTATTCTATTTTTTCGAAGAAATGTTTGTTAAAAGGAAAGTCACAGCGCCAGCTAGATTTGAACACACAACCTGGAGGTTAGTAATCAGGCATGTAGACCAGTGGGCTACAAGGGAAGTCGCATGAAGAGAGAGGCGAAACAGCCCTACACAAGCCTGTCGCAGTACACGAATATATTCATATCGTTATTAATTTCTTTAGATACGCGATTCCATATTATATTAGGAGAAAAGCTTAAAACTACCACTTTTTTACATGCTATTTCACATGTTAGTTAAATACTTCGATGCTTAAAATTTTTAGGGAGAAATGGAATACCGGTGTGTATTTTTTCTTTAAAGTACCGATTCCTGGAATCTGACTGGCTGACACCCTTCTGAAGTGGTTCCATAATATCTGGTATACGGAAAAGAAAGCGTTGATAAGCCTGAAAGTCTGGATTCTCATGTATCTGATACAAGTATCTTTTAATACAGTCTTTGCTGTGCTCTTGAGGATCCTTATATTTTGAATATAATTTTGAGCTCTAGTTGAATGATAAGTGTCGCAGTTTAAATATTTTTCGTAGTTAGAAATTATGAAACGCCCTGTTAAAAGCAAGGGAGTTTTTATGTCCGTTGCAGTAAAAGAAAATGCCTGACAAAGTAGGGCTTGGACAGATTCCAAGTGCTTGTACAAATGTACTAAAGAAATTATAATTTGAGATTACAGCTTGTCCAAAGTCATTCATTATTAATACTATTATTAATATCTTCGGTAAAGGCTTTGATGCATAAATATTTCTGATAAAGGTAGGTTGTGTACTTTTGTCCAACTGAGCAATCTTGCTTTCATAAAATATACCAACATTTTAATGACTGATGATTAACATGCTGTAATACACAGTTTAAATTTAAAAGCTCAAATGCTGTACAGTACATGAGAGGTTAAGCTTTATTGGCTCCTCCTGGCGGTTTTACAAGGTGATGCCGGATACTTTCTGGCATGACGTCAAATGAGGCGATTTACCCCGTGATACTGCGTGATACTGCGACACGCCCACCGGGGTATACCGCGAAATACCCCACCCATTTTGAATGGCTGCTTCTGTACAGCTCCCAAATGGGGATGCACTTAGCTAAGCCTGGCTATCATGATCAATGGTCATCCATTGGTGCCTAAAAGTCTGCAAGATTCCAATGGAGAGCCTCATCCAAGTGGTTTACAACCCCAAGGTCAGAGGGCATGGATACTCATTATCAGCCAATCAGGGACTGGTAGGGCTGAGTAACTCACGTGTAAGTTCCTCCAGGTAAAAACAGGCAACACAGAGCTCCCAGAGGACTATTCTAAGGAGAATTCCAGGGGTGCAAGACAATTCCAGGGCAGGACGGGCCAGGAGCAGAAAGGCTCCCAAGGGCAGGACATTCTCGCAGTGCACCCCCTGACCATACTGAGACAGCCCGGACAACCATGTAACGGCCAGTGTGTCCGAGTGCCAGTGCCAGTGCCAGTGTCCGAGTGCTGAGTGCCATATCACTCCACAACTCACAACTGGCAACCCGCTGAAGCAAAGGAGGTGTGAGCCTCGTCAGTACCTGGATGGGAGACCTTCTGGGAAAAACTAAGGTTGCTGCTGGAAGAGGTGTTAGTGGGGCCAGCAGGGGGCGCTCACTCTGTGGTCTGTGTGGGTCCTAATGCCCCAGTATAGTGACAGGGACACTATACTGTAAACAGGCGCCGTCCTTCATATGAGATGTAAAACCGAGGTCCTGACTCTCTGTGGTCATTAAAAATCCCAGGGCGTTTCTCGAAAAGAGTAGGGGTGTAACCCCCGCGTCCTGGCCAAATTTCCCATTGGCCCTTACCAATCATGGCCTCCTAATAATCCCCATCTATGAATTGGCTTAATCACTCTGCTCTCCTCCCCACTAATAGCTGACATGTGGTGAGTGTTCTGGTGCACTATGGCTGCCGTCGCATCATCCAGGTGGATGCTTCACATTGGTGGGGGTGGAAGGGAGTCCCCATTACCTGTAAAGCGCTTTGAGTGGAGTGTCCAGAAAAGCGGTATATAAGTGTAAGCAATTATTATTAATTATTGTTATTAATTTGCGAGTCGAGAGCGGAGGTTGCCATGAGTAATCAAAGGATCCACCCGAGGTTAGCATCCGCAGCAAGCCTCGTGAACAGGTCGGAACTGTGGACAGCTGAATCACTATTCAGAACTAGTGCTTCATCAGGAACGAACCGGTCTTCTTCCTGACCTGCTGGGACCCACAGTAACTTTTCTCCTGAGCACAACTTCGCTAGTTAAAGCCAACACTAACTAGCCGGTCTTCAGAGAGCATCAGCAGTGCACCGTCGCAAGCCGAACAGCACAGCCTGGCACGGAGCCAGAGAGCGTGAATTGGACAGTAACAAGCCTGCAACTGTTTCTTTGTGCCCGCAGGAGATCTGAATCCCCAAAGATTGGATGAGTATTCAACTTCACTGCATTACAGCTCAAGAATTCAATTGTTATCCCAACCAGTTGATATCAATTTAATTCCTAAGAGTTATGTACTTGTTTTCAGTATCTAATGTAGAAGATGTAACCAAGTTCAATTATGAAACGGTCTAAATGAATGATATACTGAACGTATGTCCTCTTGATATGTGTAACTCTTCGTAACTGACTGAATATATATCTTTTGTATTCTGATAACCCTCACGATAAGATCTGTTATGTTTACATGCACATTCTATGTATTAATAAATGTATTTTAGTGTATTAGTACCTGTGTGGGTGCATTGTTTGAGTTATACCGCATGGTTGGATTCTAAGGCCATTAAAAGAATCAATTTTGTGCCTTACTGCTACAATTAATAATTGTCCCAATAAATGCACAAACCCCTACAGAACTGTCCTACTGATAAAATGGGTGTGCAATTTAACAGTGTACACGTGGTAAAATATATATATAATTTGAAATATGGAGAATAGGTTACCTAAATATATTTAATCACAATAAATAACCACTAAGTGACTAGACATCTCATTTTATACAATAATACAATTTTGTTTTTATATTTAATTAATAAATCAAAAATTGGGAGTGATGTATATTCCTTTAATTTGGACATTCCAAGTTTTAAAATTTGGACATTTTAACACATGATTGTCAGTAAAGTGTTTGTTCTTATTTTTTGAATTATCAATGGAAAAAAGTGATTATTTGGCTTATATTCTTGTGTTTACACTATTCTTTGCATTATGCTAGAAAGGGGTTTGTAGCCTCAAGTATTTGTGAGCTGCTGCCTTGATTTTTTCATTTCTTAAGCTGTAAATGATGGGGTTGACCAAAAGGGGTGAGGAAATAGTACCAATGAAGATGCGTCCATCAGGAGGGATACTCTCCACTCTCAGCCCAATATACACCATGGCAGCAGACACATAGTACAGGAAGACCAGTCACATGTGAAGAGCACATTGAGAAGGCCTTCTTACGGCTCTTCACAGTTTTCATTTTTATTACTGACCACACAATTCTGTAATAGGACCATAGGACAAACAGAAAAGGACTATAAATTCCAACGATGGCAAGAAACAAAGCAAAATTCACATGTGCTGTGACATTCCCACAGGCTAATGATATTACAGTGGGGTAGTCACAGAAAATGTGCCGGATAACGTTTGATCCACAGTATGGCAAAGTGCTTGCCAGTCCTACAGATGTAAAGGTTACAAGAAAGCCCAACACCCAAGCTGAGGCTATAATTGTAACACAGACCCTGCTGCTCATTATGGTGTTGCAATGTAGGTTTTACTATGGCAACATACCAGTCATAAGCCATAACTGCAACAATGAATACTTCAACAGCTCCAAATAAAAAAATATCTGCACAAAACAGCTTGAGAAGGATATAATCCTGTTATGACTAGAAAGAACTACTAACAACTTAGGTATGACAGTAACCGTCAGTAGAACATCTATGACAGCCAAGTTCCAGAGGAAGAAGTACATGGGTGTGGGGAGCCGGTTGATCCAGGCCCACTAACAGCACAATGAGCAAATTATCCAAGAAAGTGGCCAGATAGATAGATAATACTTTATTAATTCTGTAGGGAAATTGACGTGTTACAGCAGTCCAGCCCAAGACAAGCAAAAACAGACATCAGAATAGTTATAAAACAAAAGACAACAAAAAATAAATAAAAAATAAGTACATAGGTTTGTGTAAAATGTGATGATCATAATCACTGCAAAAACAATAAAATATGTGCAAAATGTGCATTGATTTATACAGACTGATTGTCCAAAAACTACAATGGAGCAAACATGCTGTCCATAGACGAGCAAATAAAGGGCTAACAGTCCTAGCCTAGGGCAGTGTTATACACCCTGACAGCCGCCGGGAGAAAAGACCTGCGGAAACGTTCCCTTGAACACCGTAGCTGGAGCAGTCTGTTGCTAAAAGTGCTACGCTGCCCAGTAACAGTCCCATGAACCGGATGAGAGGTGTTGTTCATGATGGCTGTGAGCTTGGTCAACATTCTCCTCTCAGCCACCACCTCCATGGGGTCAAGGCTCATCCCCAACACGGAGCCAGCCTTCTTGATAAGTTTATTGAGCCTATTTGCATCTTTTGTCATGATACTGCTGCCCCAGCACACAACAGCGTAGAAGATGGCCACCGCCACCACTGATTCATAAAAAATGTGTAGCAGTGTTTCACACACACCAAAGGACCTGAACCTTCTAAGAAAATAGAATTGGCTCTGACCTTTCTTGTACAGGGTGTCAGTGTTACCAGACCACTCCAGCTTATCATCCAGGTGTACCCCTAAGTACTTGTAGGAATGTACGCCCTCTATGTCCCCACCCTGGATGGAAACAGGGTTCAGCGGAGACTTATTCCTTCAAAAGTCCAAGATCATAGAGGATGACGATGACGATGAAGAGAGTAAAGTAGTGCTCCTACAATACCGGCAATCCCACAATGATGAACTCAGGGTACATGGTGACATTGATTCCTTCCATTGGTCAAAGTCTTAGCAGCTTCAGTTGGGAACTGGATGCCAAAGATCAAGTAGATCAAGTGGGTTATTAATAGTCTGGAGAAAGAGCCATTAAAACATTTTAAGGAATTAGAGATTATATAGAAATAATAAAAAATATATATTTCAGAATTAAATATAATATATCCGTCTATTTCTAACAACTTTATTCAAGACAGATAATGCATGTAATGCATACAGTATTTAAAACAATGTTTTAGTATTGTTCATTCTAAATTTCTACTGGTACATTCTGAAGAACTGCTCAGCCTAAAGACATTATTAAAAATAGCTTTTCTCTTTATAGGAAAGCGGATTGCTTGAGAAATATTACCTTCTACACCCATAAACATTGTTTATGTTCCATGTTCTTGGAATACTCATAGTGTATTGTGTGTAAAGATAGTAATATTGAAGCTTTATTTGTTTGCATTATGAGATAGAAAGTCATCAGGGTAAAAGGATTAAGAAAACATATTTCTGATATGTACTTTTTTGCTTCTTTGGTTTCCATTTTAAACATTCTCATTATGACCTTTTTAATAATGTTTGTTATTTGTTTTTGTGTGATATCGAGTTATGGTTTCACTGCTCTACAAATATGTCAAATACATTTTTAAAATTTCTTCACACCATTCAACTGGTGTCCAATTTTGAGCATTTTCAAATGATGTATACATTTTTTTTAAAGAATATGTACAATCAACTCGTGAATGCTGAAACAGAACACTTTTGAATGAAAAGGTTAAATGTCAACAAAATGAGCAATTGTATTTATCAACTTTATTATTTCACAAAAAGTACATTTAACTTAAGGTCTCCAAACATAGGAGCTTCAGTTATAAAATGTATTAATTTTCCTTCACTTATATTAAAAAAGACATTAGTTGGGATGAAGCTAAAACTGAAAAGCTGAATGTTGCCAATGATTACTGTCTTAACCAGTATTTCAAGAAGAAGATACAGTATGTTTCTTTTGATTTAGTCTTTTAAAAAAACAAACCATTTGTTAAGAAGGAACAGGTAAAGGTTTATTCCAAACTGGAAAGTAGAGGGGCAACATTTTGGCTGTGGAGCCTCTTCAGCTGTAAAAAACATGTTGTGTCTCTTTTCTTTTCAGCATGGAATAAACTTTTGTCTGTTCCTTTCCAGGCAACACATGCTGACGTACAGATGCAGCCATTCAAAGTGCCCGGCACGGACACGTAATGGAGGTAATTGGCTACGGCCTTGTGCATTGTGACGTGGGATGATGCAGAATACAGCGGTACATGATTGGTTGACCGACAGGGGCACTCGTGGTTGGTCGGTCGTAGAAAGATTTAAATGTCTTTACTGTGCCCTATTAAGTATTGAATATTTATACGAAATTTTACCATTGAAGGGAAATCTTATTAGCTGAGCATAAAAAGAATAGGAGCATACTGTAACGCGTGTGAAGGCCATAAACAATATTAATTTTGGAACATAAACATACAGTATGTGGCTGGTCTCGATACTTTACACACCAAAAAATACACACCAGTATTCCATTTCTCCCTAAACATTTTAAGCATTGAAGTCTTTAACTAACGTGATACCGGAGTCAACAAGCATACTTTTAGAATTTGATTAAAAGGGAATATAATATGGAATTGCGTATCTTAAGAAATTAATAACGATATAATTATATTAATTTACCGCAACACAAGAATATTACACGCTGTACATTGTCTGTTGATAATGTTTATGTAGGGCTTTTTCAACACTCCTCATGTGACCTTGCCAGTGGTGCTGTGGGTTAGCTTCCTGACTCACACGTCACATGTTGGGTGTTTGAATCCAGCCGGAGTCATGACTTTTTTTTAACAAACATTTCTTTGAAAAAATTAAACGTTTCCCTGAGTCAGAGATTAAAATAAAGCCTCACTCGCACCAAACAAATTTATATTTCTAAATATCACAACATGATCGAATTTAAGTCATTTAAATAACAATGAATAGTCACCTATGCATTACAACATAAACATTTATATTGATTTAAATCGCATTTAAATCGCCTTTATTTAAAACCCATAAATAAAGCTGATACTGTTTAACTTTTAATTATTTAAAACTGTATTACAGCAGCACAATGCACAATGCAACGTAAATCACTATCTTTGTCTTTTGCGTAATAATGTTCACCTCTCTGTCCAGCAAATTAACAATAGTAATAATAATGAACTTTATTGTATATGACGCCTTTAAAGGTGGCTCCTCAAAGCGCTTTACAGGATAAAAACAATAACAACAATACCGTTGGGCTGGGCAAACCATTTTTTTTCAAGAAATACAAAATGAGATATAATTATATGTTCCAGCTTAGACATTTACGAAGAACATAACAAAGGTCATAAAGGTCATAAAAGATATTAATTTGGGAACATCAACATATTATGTAAACTGTATGTTGCTGTTATTGGTATTTAAAAGAAAAAAGAAAAAAATCTGTAAAATCCCGGGTTCAGTACAATGATTCAGGCATTCATGTGAAGGACAACAGAGCTTTCACTGGCCGATTATCAAACTTTATTGATAAAACAAAAACAAAAACTATCTGACCAAGCCAGAAGAAGACAAAAAGAATAACGGACACAGGGCGAGCCTGCATTCTCTCCGCAGCCGTCCACAATAGACTTTTCCCTGGGTCAGAGATTAAATAAAACTTCACTTGCATCAAATAAATTGCCACACACTGACCACTGAACATGTTAACCCAAATATGTCTTACAATACTTTTATGGTACATTACTTTGCTAAAATGTATTTAAAAATAAAAATGATTACAAACGCCAGCAGAGAGAGAGATACAAACACAGTTCTTCATTGTCAAAAAGTAATTGTTTTTTACTTTGTCAGCACCCAGACAAACGCAAACGCGTTATTAATGAAATGCTTTTATTCATTCTTAATCGAACTCACAAGTTGTCATCTGCTGTTGAAGCTCTGTGAGACTAGACTCACACATGGCTAGACTTGACTCGGCTCTGGCTTTCCCATCTATACCAATGCACTGCAAGTACAACCCCCCTGTCTGCGGGAGTGCTGGCTGTGATTAATTAAAACGGTTTCACAGGTGTTTTCAAAGTAGAAGGGGGCGAGATTTCCAGGGAAAGACACCTCCCCCCCTCCAAAACCTAGTAAGTACAGTACTTACTAGTTAAGAAAGCTAGGCTCCCCAATGAAATCGCTTTAACATGCTAATGCGTTGGTGTAACAGTCCGGGCGTGGCAAGCTTCTAATGTCTCCCGACTAAGGCAAAAGGAACCCTTCTTTCATTGAACATATTCTACCCGTACATGAGAATATAATGCTGGTGCGTGGGCACGGTGGGGTGCTGTACCAGCTGTAAAAAAAAAGTGTTTTTTTTTTAAGTCAATTGAGTGTCCATAATATTGCAGTAAGTGAAAAGACCTCGGGCATTCTTCCTCCCCCTACATTCTCAGAGTAGAATAGAATTTATTATTAGCACAATTTATTACAGTGCTAAATTTAATATTATTGATTACTAATCATTTATGCTAACACCTAGCTTTCTTAACAAGTAAGTACTGTACTTACTGGGTTTTGGAGGGGGAGGGGGTGTCTTTCGCTGGAAATCTCGCCCCCTTTTACTTTGAAAATACCTGTGAAACCGGTTTAATTCCATATTAAATTCCTTATTAATTCCATATTTAATTCCTTCACTTCTGCATAAGCTTTCTGGAAGAACAGTGGATGGGATGCGGCTCTTTCTGGGAATACTGCAAATTCACAGGTGCCTGACTTGATGGAATTCACATTATCATATTCACATATCACCCTCCCCCCCCCCCCCCCCTCTCTCTCTCGCGGTTGCCCTCCCCCCCTGTGTATTGTCCGTTTTTTTTGTGCTGTCCTTTGATAAACAAGGCTCGCCAGATAATGTGAATCAAAACGTTTTTCATGCAATGTGTAAGCAGGAACACATCATTATATCTTACATATGAAAAATACATAATATAGCTCCCAAACAAACACAAACGTGTTTTTAATAAAATGCTTTTATTCACTCATAATCTGACAATTTCAGGAAGACCAAGGAAGGACTAAGGAAATTGTCATCTGTTGTTGAAGCTCTGTGAGCTCGGTGACTTTGAGACCACTTGTTATCCCAAGTTGTTTGAATCGCCACAATTCAAATAGAGAAAAAAGAGCTGACTGACAAGATTTAAGATGTGGCTGTCAATGTTGGATTAAAAAAAACACGTTGCCCTACGTTTGTTGCATTGCTTGAAAAATAACTTTATTTCGAGAGACTGGATAAGTTATTCAAGTGTTTTTTTAACTTTTGAAAAACAAGTAATAATTTAACAATATGTGCAAAAGTTTTATGATATGTCGCTGTTGTGAATGTCTGTGGAGTGTATCTTATTTGCCAGTCCTGGCTGTGCTCTCTCGTTCTCCCCCCCTCAATTCAATTCAATTCAATTCAAGGTGCTTTATTAGCATGACAGATGGGTACAATCAGTGTTGGGTATTTACTTTTTAATCTGTGGTCCTTTTAACTGTTTTTACATCTACTGTATTGCTTTGAGATGCCACTTTTAAATGTGATATATAAAATCAAGGCTTTAGCTTGCTTTAACTCCGCAAGTCTGAGTTCTTGTGTCTGTCCTATTCGAACCCGAAAGTATTACAATATGTATCTTTATAGCAGGTGGTGTACAGCTTTTTTGTATAGATTACACTTTTCTAAAATGTATTTAAAAAATAAAAACGATTACAATCTAATCTTTCCACGTTTGATCCCAAGATCCCAAGAAAAATAAATCTAAACGGCGAGAAAGCTATGCTGATTTATGTTGCATTGTGCATTGTGCTGCTGTAATACAGTTTTAAATAATTAAAAGTCTAAACAGTATCAGCTTTATTTATGAGTTTTAAATAAAGGGATGGCAAGTTCCCGCATGGTGCAAGACAGTGAAGTCGTGCTCCTGCAGGACCTCTATCCATCGTGCCATCTGCCCCTCCGGCTCCTTAAAGTGGAGCAGCCAGATGATGGACGCACGGTCGGTCCTCAACCGGAACCAGGTCCCGAACAGGTGCGGCCTGAAGTGGTGGACCACCGCCATCACCGCCAGCAGCTCGCAGCGGGTCACGCAGTAGTTCCGTTCAGCCTAGTCAAAGCCCGACCATTGTAGGCAACTACACGCTCCCATCTGGCCCCTCCTGCGCCAACACCGCACCCACTCCTGAGTCACTCGGCCAGCACGGGGGCCCCCACCAGAGCTTCACGTAACCGTCCGAAAGCTGTCTCACAGCCCGAGTCCCAGTCGCGGCCCTTGTCGGTGAGGCGGTGCAGTGGGGCAGCGATGCTGGGAAAGTCCCGGACGAACCTCCGGTAGTACGAGGCCAACCCTAGAAAGCTGCGCAGGTCTGCGATGGTGTGGGTAGTCAGCCAGCTCCTCACTGTGGCAACCTTACCTGGGTCTGTAGCTACACCTCGCGGTCCAACAACATGTCCCAAGAAGATCATCTCCCACAGCAGGAGCTTGCACTCGCGGGGATTAAGCCTCAGGCCAGCAAGGCGGATGCAAGCCAGCACTGCCTAGAGGTTAGTCAAGGCCTGGTCGAAACCCCGGGCATGAACCAGCAGATCGTCCATATACAGCACACACTGGTTCCGCGGGACCGATGCCAGCATCCTCTCCATCAGCCTCTTGAAAGTCACCGGGGCATCGCACAGGCCAAAAGGCATGACAGTAAACTGCCAGAGGCCCTGGCCATTGGAAAAGGCTGTCTTCGGGCATGCATCGGGAGCGAGCGGTACCTGCCAGTAGCCACAGCGGAGGTCCAGGGAGCTGACCCAGGTCGACCCGGTGATGTAGTCCAAGGCATCGTCTATCCTCGGCAGGGGGTAGGAATCTTTCCGGGTGACCTCGTCCAGCTTGCGGTAGTTGACGCAGAACTTCCACGAGTCGTCTTTTTTTTGGACCAGTACAGCTGGCGCCAACCACGGGCTCCCAGAGGGCTCAATCACCCCGCTACGGCCATCTCCCGGATCTTTTCCTCGGCGGCGGTCCGCTAGGTGTGAACCATGCATCCCGGTGGGATGCGGATGGGCCGAGCGTTGCCGGTGTTGATTTCGTGTTGGACCAGGGCAGTGCGGGTGCAGTCCTCATCTCTCGCCGCAAAGAGGTCCTCGTTCTGGGCGAGTAGCACCTGGAGCTGCTGCTGCTGGTCCTGATCGAGACCCTCGCAGCTTCGCTGGTAGAGGTCCTCAAAGGCATGCCTCGCTTCCACGCGACACTCGGCCCCCGCTGCTGCCGCCTTGCCTGGCCCCCCGGCTGAATCGGGGGCAAGATCCGGCACACTCGCTCCCCAGCTCGCAGGTACGGTCTGCTCCGGTGACTGCCGCCGCCGCCGACACTGCCTCTTTTTCCCTCGGCTCCGGCAAGCCCGTGTCTCTCAGCCTTCGCCGGGCCTGCCCTCCACCAGGTGAAGTTGCTCCCACTGCTACACCAACTCCTGCTGGCCCAAGTCCAAACTGGCCCCCAGTCACTGCAGCAGGTCCAGCCCCAGGATGCAGTCCTCCTGGATGGGTGCGAGGTAGCAGGGGTGGCGCACCATTGCTGTACCTAGACGGAAGGCAAGCACCTGTTTTCCCCAGACTGCAGCGAGCTGTCCTATCACGGTCCTTAGCCGCAGGCCGGAGGCACCCTCGGTGTCGGGGAGGACGCCTGGCCGGGGTAGGGTTACCGATTAACCGGTGTCGAGCAGGGCCAGGCAGGGTTGGTCCTCGATTCAGCAGTGGAGGTACAGGCCCCGGCTAAAGCCGACTCGCCCCACGGTGGCGTGAGGGACGTCAGTCTTCACAGCGCTCTCCAGAACGGGGGTTGAGGTGTTCAAGGGCTGCCATCCCCCGCGCTGAGCCGCCCCATTCCCGTTTCCCAACGGCGATCGAGGAGTGCGAGGTTCGGGTGCCCGGCAGTACTGGGCTCAGTGTCCCCTCTTCCAACAGCGTTTGCAAAACAGTGTGCGGGGCTGTTCCGCAGGGGTCGCTGCACGGGCTGGCTCCTCTTCCACCTCGCTGGACTCCTCCATCGCCGCCTCGGTCAGACGGCAGGGCGCACTGTGTCTGCTTGCGCTTCCAGCCACCCTGAACACAGCCTCAGCCTGTGTAGCAAGGGCCAAGGCCTGCTCCAGCGAGGCTGGTGCAGCCACAACTCCTCGGGTGAGAGGGCCTTGAGAAAGGCCTGGAGACCCATCTCCCGCTATGCCTCCCAGGGAAAAGCTGGGTATCCTCGGCGGGCGAGGAACATGACATCAGCGGCGCCGGGCCCAGTCGCTCTCCTGGTCGGCGCTGCCGCAGCGCCAGCCTATCACACATCAGGTCTGGCGCCTCCTCCACACTGAAGTGCAGCCAGAGAGCTGTTGCCAGCGCCGCCACTGGACGTCCATCTCTGCCCAGGTCCAGCCATTCGTCCGGGCTGCGAGCTAGAACTGCGCTTCGTAGGGTTCCGAAGGCACTTCCCCGTCATAGCGACTGGGTCGCACTCGCGCCGGCAGGTGTGGGAATAGCTGGCCGGCTCCGGCAGGGAGAGTATCTTCTCTCTGGGGCATTCGCTGGCGGTGAGTAGCGGGCAGTTGCCCCAATTCTACCGGCGGGACCACTACTGAGTAGCCCTGGTAAGGGCAGTGGCCACCTGTCACACCCAGGAGTTGCTCAGGCTCCATTTGTGCGCTGCCGGTGGGTTCTGTCTCTTTTAGAGTCAGCCGGCGCTTGACAGAATCGGCTAATGTTTGCTGCGATTTGTCAATCCATCCCACTCTGACACCAATGTAACGTTACCAGGTTCTTCTCAGGACAAAGGACTAGTGGAGATACAATAAGCAAACCAAGCGATAGCTATATTCTTTTAACAAACCACACAAAACCAAACACAGGTTATAAACACACATAAGGAGACTGACGGAACACGTACACATCTTTAGGGTGGTACTTACTTCTTTAAAAAGCTAAAATAGCAAACATTATCAACCCTATTGAATTTGTTGGTATTTCTAAATATCGCAACACGTTCAAAGTTAAGTGATTAACCTTTTTTATGAATACTTGCACTTGTTATCGTAGTAAAAGAAACATATACTTTTTAGGATTGATTAATAGGGAATATAATAAGGAAGCGCATATCTAAAGAAATTAATAACGATATTAATTTAAGGATCTAAATATATCTATTTATATAGCTAATAGTATTACTGCAATCCACTTTCTTTGTAAACACATTTTACTTTTAATTTGACTCATTCACGCATGATGAAGTATTATGTACACTATATTAACATATAGGACCCTATATGTTATAGGTATATGCTATATGACCCTATATAACAACAGGACCCTACCACTGACTACCAAAAGGAAGTGGTATCCACCATTTCCCTTCTTATCAGCAGCAACGAGCTCCCCCAGGAGGCGAACCGGCTCATCATGGAACACCCACAGGTATCTCAATTTTACCTCCTCCCCAAAATCCACAAACCGGACACCCCTGGACGCCCCATCGTATCAGCATGTAACTGTCCAACTACTTACATCTCAGCCTTTCTCGACAGCCTCATGAGACCGCTGGTTGAAGATCTTCCCTCATACATCAAAGACACCAACCACGCGCTCCAACTTTTCAATGATTTCCAATTTCAGGGTACCGAATGCCACATTTTTACCATGGACATCACATCTCTGTACACCGTCATTCCCCATAATGACGGCCTTACAGCCCTCAAGCACACGCTGGACAAACGCACAGTGCTTGATCCACCCACCCACACCCTGGTACGCCTTGCAGAATTGGTCCTCACACTGAACGCATTCTCTTTCAATGATCTTTTTTACCAACAGGTCAGTGGAGTTGCCATGGGCACCAGAATGGGACCCAGCTATGCCAACATTTTTGTCGGCTGGGTAGAAGAACGCTTCTTCGCTTCCTACACTGGCTATGTCCCTGACCTCTACAAACGATATATTGATGACTGCGTCGGTGCCGCCACATGCTCCAACGATCAGCTTGAATTCTTCCTGCACCATTTCACCAACTTCCACCCGTCCCTCAAATATACGGTTAACATTTCTTCCACCACTCTTCCGTTTCTAGACATCCACTTGTCTATCAACTACCCCCGACTGTCCACTTCAGTTTATTACAAACCCACGGATTCACACAGCTACCTCCTGTACAGCTCATTTCACCCCAACCACACTAAAAACTCTCTTCCTTTTTCACAGTTCCTTAGGTTACGACGATTATGCAGCGACGACATCGACTTCGAAAACCAAGCCCTCGAAATGTACTCATTTTTTATCAACAGAGGATACCCCAGCAGTGTGATTGACAGGGCCCTTGCCCGAGCCAAAAACAGCCCCCGGACCATCAACCCGATCAGGAACTCCCGCCGTAACAACCGCATTCCTTTGGTGCTTCCTTACCACCCTAACACACTTCCTATCCCCAGGACCATTAACCAGAACTTTTCCATCCTACAGGATGATCCCTCCATTGGGGCCCTCTTTTCTGATCGCCCTATCATCTCATATCGCCGACCACCTAATCTGCGTAACCTCCTTGTCCACAGCTCCCTTGACCGCCCTCAGCAACCATCCACACCAGGCACTTTCCCTTGCAAAAGAGCTCGCTGTATCACCTGCAAGTACACAGCCACCACCACACTCATTCAAGGCCCCTCAGGACAATTCCGGATCACCCAGACAGCATCTTGTACCTCCAGCAACCTTATTTACTGTATCTCTTGCAGTAAATGCCCAGCCATCTACATTGGGGAAACAGGAAGGAGACTCGGAGACCGCTTCAGAGAACACGTCAGGGCTGTGAAGATTAAAGATCTCTCCAAGCCCATTGTTTCTCATTTCACCTCTGACGGCCACGACCACTCTAATCTCTCCGTCTGTGTTCTCAAAGACGGTTTTCCGAACTCATACATCAGAAAGACCACCGAAACTAAAATTATTCTGCAGCTAGGATCACACATTCTCCCTTCCCTTAACGACAGATTACTGTTCTTTTAAATTTTCTCCATTCATTGGAAGTTTCATTTCACACCTCTCTGCACCCATTCTGACTTCACACCTCTTGATTGGCCTCTCTTTCTGTCCCCTGCTCCCGCCTCTCACTCCTCCTCCCTCTCAACCTTTGTTCTCCCGCTACTTTACCTTTGCCTACTGCCCTGTCTCTCTCACACCTGAAGAAGGCTCCACGGCCGAAACGTTGTGTTCTCTTTCTTCTTTTTTTCAGCATGGAATAAACCTATTACTTGTTCCTTTGCAGCCTACGCATGCTGACGCAGCTACCCACCTGAACCACTATATTAACATGTTTTATATATATAATATAACATATTCAATGTTAAGTTATATTAATAATAAAATAAAATCCTGAATAAGCAAATGTGAATACTGTCCACTGTTTAACCAGTTTAATTCAAAACAATGTATTCAGTGGGGAAAATTAACAGACGCTTCAAGCCTGAAAACAAAATCGGATATATTGTAATTAGAATATATTAGAATAACAAAGCGGTATTAAAAATAACACTGAAACTATGATAATGTGTCTGGTCATTATTAACAGTATTAATTTAATAATAATCATTTCAAGCTTCTTATATCTTTTACAGAGTCATTTTTTTTCTTTGGTTTTCATAAGTTTCCCTTTTTAAAATACCTATTTATGAGACACGATTTTTCAGATGTCAATAACTTTGTGAACAAATGACACAGAGGTTGCAACCTACAGGTTTAAAGATTGCGATTTGTGAAACATTTCATATCTAGTACCTGTTTGCATTCATATAAACTTTAGTTTGAATAAAGCGGATGCCAAGTGACTTCATAATGAGAGAAGGCTGTATTTTTTATGCATCAGTTGAAGCCTTCTGAAGTCACTCAAAAACATAAAAATGTAACATAATACTTTGTGGATGATTGCATGATGGTCAAACGATTCTTTTAATTTTAAAGAAAATCAAATTTTCAAATTCTAAATAGGAAACGTGTGTGCCTCAAATAGACACTGCATGGTTTTAAAACCCATAAAAACGGGTTTGGTTAAAAACACGAAATCCACGAAAAATGGGTGTGGTGTGTTAACACAAACTCTGCTTACCAGAACCGTTTGTAAGAGCAAGGTGACTTTCTGCTCAATTAAATAAAGTTTCAATACTGAGGTATTAAATCAGTACAACTTTTATTACATTCAAGTATTTTAAACATTTAAGTAAAAAGTAGTTTTAAAATATCTAAACAATTTTTTACAAGCTCCGTGAAGTTGCCCCCCCCCCCCCCCACTAACAGCACAAACGACGATGAAACCCACCTCATTTGTTAGTGCTACATTTGTGCCGGTTGAAAATACTGCTTTCATTTCGGAGATATAGTGCCTTGTTTTTTCAGGGTTGTGACATCACTTTACCCCCCTACAATGTCGTAGGGAAACCAAACCAGTCTCATTTGTTAGTGCTACGTGTGTGCAATTTTGTGCTGTTGAAAGTAACTTACCACCTTCTTTCTTTCCCGAGATATAGCACCTTCTTTTTGGGGTTTAGACATCAATCAGCCAACCTACAATGTCGTAGGGGAACTGAGCCAGTCTCATATGTTAGTGCTGTGTTTGTGTCGGTTTGTGCCGTTGGAAGTAACTTCCCAGCTGCTTTCGTTCCTTATATATAACGTCTTGTTTTTCAGGGGGTGACCTTTCCCAGCCTCTCTACAACATCGTAGGGGAACCGGGCTGGTCTCAATCATTAGTGGTGCATTTGTGCCGGTTTGTGCTGTTGAAAGTAGCGTTTGTGCTGCTTTCGTTCCCAAGATATAGTACCTTGTTTTTCTGGTGATCACGCAACCATGCATGGTGACTTTGACCTCCAGTGACCCCGTCTGCAGAGTTCAAGCACTGGTACAAGAGTAACAATTCTGCAATTTTGTTTCTCTATGTGCCCGGGTGGGGGGCGGCGGTTGATTTTGCTTTTAATAGCAGTATCTTCTGTGCGTTTGTGTGAACAGGAAAATTAAATTGTCACCAATATCATACCTTAATCAGAAGAGTTGCGGATTTAGCCTTAAAAGGCGAACATTAGCAAGCAACTGCATGTTCTTACAAGGAGGCTTTATCTAGCACATCTAAATATTTCATAACTTAAATTAACTGTTACTCAAGCAAAGTAATGTCAAATGAGTAAAGAAAGTTATAGAGGTAAAGAATTCAATGAAATAATAGCCACACATATCCATACAACAAGAATTACAGCTATTCTTGCAGACTGTCTTTATCTAGGTCTCTAGTTCACTTTTCCTACTAGGGTGCACAAGTTCACATCTATCTCAATCTCAGTCTCCTCATCATCCACCCTGCACAAACTGCTTTAACATGTCTGTTTTTTCATGATGATTTGCCTAGTTTTAAAACAGAATTGGTGTGTTAGTGTACATGTGTTTAAATATAAATTACAATATTATGTCAGTGGATCTGGTGATTTGTAATGATTTGTTTTTTTATGGAATTGAACTGATCCCTTTTTGAAGACCTACTAGAAATGGAAATATTGGCAAAAATTCAGTGCTGGTAAATAGAGTAATAGCCTTATGTGTTTAAGTGAAGAACCCTTTCAAAGTTTCAAACAGGCGTGTGAGAAGATCAAAACCTAATCTTATCCACTTCTGCCTGCCTACATACTGTATAAACGTCATGTTCTAGCTTACTCACATGCATGTTTCACATCCCTCCCTATGCCCCATCTTTACCCTATCAGCAGATCCCTGCATTTTTCCCATTGCCTCTGACATACAGTGCCTTGCGAAAGTATTCGGCCCCCTTGAACTTTTCAACCTTTTGCCACATTTCAGGCTTCAAACATAAATATATAAATTTTTTATTTTATGTGAAGAATCACCAACAAGTGGGACACAATTGTGAAGTGGAACGAAATCTATTGGATTTTTGAAACTTTTTTAACTAATAAAAAAATGAAAAGTGGGGCGTGCAAAATTATTCGGCCCCTTTACTTTCAGTGCAGCAAACTCACTCCAGAAGTTCAGTGAGGATCTCTGAATGATCCAATGTTGTCCTAAATGACTGATGGTGATAAATAGAATCCACCTGTGTGTAATCAAGTCTCTGTATAAATGCACCTGCTCTGTGATAGTCTCAAGGTTCTGTTGAAAGCGCAGAGAGCATCATGAAGACCAAGGAACACACCAGGCAGGTCCGTAATACTGTTTTGGAGAAGTTTAAAGCCGGATTTGGATACAAAAAGATTTCCCAAGCTTCAAACATCCCAAGGAGCACTGTGCAAGCGATCATCTTGAAATGGAAGGAGTATCAGACCACTGCAAATCTACCAAGACCTGGCCGTCCCTCTAAACTTTCAGCTCAGACAAGGAGAAGACTGATCAGAGATGCAGCCAAGAGGCCCATGATCACTCTGGATGAACTGCAGAGAACTACAGCTGAGGTGGGAGAGTCTGTCCATAGGACAACAATCAGTCTTACACTGCACAAATCTGGCCTTTATGGAAGAGTGGCAAGAAGAAAGCCATTTCTCAAAGATATCCATAAAAAGTCTCGTCTAAAGTTTGCCACAAGCCACCTGGGAGACACCCCAAACATGTGGAAGAAGGTGCTCTGGTCAGATGAAACCAAAATCGAACTTTTTGGCCACAATGCAAAACGATATGTTTGGCGTAAAAGCAACACAGCTCATCACCCTCAACACACCATCCCCACTGTCAAACATGGTGGTGGCAGCATCATGGTTTGGGCCTGCTTTTCTTCAGCAGGGACAGGGAAGATGGTTAAAATTGAGGGGAAGATGGATGCAGCCAAATACAGGACCATTCTGGATGAAAACCTGTTGGAGTCTGCAAAAGACCTGAAACTGGGACGGAGATTTATCTTCCAACAAGACAATGATCCCAAACATACAGCAAAATCTACAAAGGAATGGTTCACAAATAAACGTATCCAGGTGTTTGAATGGCCAAGTCAAAGTCCAGACCTGAATCCAATCAAGAATCTGTGGAAGGAGCTGAAAACTGCTGTTCACAAACGCTCTCCATCCAACCTCACTGAGCTCGAGCTGTTTTGCAAGGAAGAATGGGCAAGAATTTCAGTCTCTCGATGTGCAAAACTGATAGAGACATACCCCAAGCGACTTGCAGCTGTAATCGCAGCAAAAGGTGGCTCTACAAAGTATTAACGCAAGGGGGCCGAATAATTTTGCACGCCCCACTTTTCATTTTTTTATTAGTTAAAAAAGTTTCAAAAATCCAATAGATTTCGTTCCACTTCACAATTGTGTCCCACTTGTTGGTGATTCTTCACATAAAATAAAAAATTTATATCTTTATGTTTGAAGCCTGAAATGTGGAAAAAGGTTGAAAAGTTCAAGGGGGCCGAATACTTTCGCAAGGCACTGTACTCATTCTCATTTCCATGTTCTCATTCTGTTCAACCAGAGGACTTTCACTTCACTAAATCAAATCACTTTTCTTCACCATCTTAATCAGAATTTTTCCAGAATCTTGAATAATGTTAGGATGTTAGGAAGCTGGGAGATAGTGAAAACAGCATCAGAAATGGATTGGTCCAGTAACTGAACAATGTTAAAACAGGAAACATAGATATGGAAGGTATGTTTATGTTTATGTGAAACACACATTAAGTGAAACAAACATCTGAATTGTTATTTAATACAGATACAATTGGCTTGTAGAAATTTCAATTACTGTTTAGAATTGCTTTGGAAGGAACACACAACCAAACTACACAAAACTGCACCAAATTACTGTAATCACAGACAATTTTGAATCAATTACTATTTTAGATTTGTTGGAAACAGTAACTGTATCTAGTCATAAAACTACATGAATTGGTTATATATTCTGGTTAAATATGCAAAAAAGACTTCACAAGTATCAAAAAGAGAAGACATAACATTGATTTCCAGAGCATACCAGATAGATTTTTATATTTTGTGGAAATATGCTAAGCAGCTACTTTCCAACCCTGACTATTGTGGTTTCAAGTTTGTCTGGTCATAAGAAGTACTACAGATGCAGTCATTCAAAATGCGCGGTAAAAACCCGCGGTACAGTAACCTACCCGCAGGGCACCACGGTAAGTGATTGGCTGGCCAAAATGACCGACAGGGGCACTCGTGGTGCATTGGTTGGTAGTGATAAGATTTAATCATTTAATGTCTTTACTGTGCACATTTTAATCCGCTTATTTTTGAATATTTATATGGAATTTTACCACTAAAGGGAAATTTTAGTAGCTGAGCATAAAAAGAAGAAGAGCATAACGCATCTGAAGGTCATAAACGATATTAATTTAGGAACATAAACATTACTGTATGTACATAAACTGTACTGTGTATGGCTGGTCTTGATAGTTTAAAGAAAAAATACACACCAGTCTTCCATTTCTCCCTTAACATTTTAAGCATGAAAGTTTTATGAAACGGTACCCAAATATGTGATTGCTGTATAGAATGAATTTTAATTTTTAAAAATTATTTAACACGAAAATTAAGCTGTTTACATCTTACGCCTGAGAACAGTCACCCGTTGCTACCCTACGCAGAAACACAGCCACTAACTAGCAAAGAGAGGACATTAGCTAGCCAATATGATAAAGAAATAAATGATTATTTTGTTTATTTCTTTTGCACATTTATTTGAACATTTCCATGGATTGTACAAGCACTTGGAAACTGTCCAATCCCTAGTTCATCAGGCATTTTCTTTTATGCTGCGGGCATTCTCCTGGTCTGTGTCTTCTAGGATATAATGCCAGCGAACTCTTGTTTTTATGTCCACTATAACAGACAATCTCCTTTGCTTTTAACCGAGCGTTTAATAATTTCCTAAAATGAAAATGATTTACTTTATTTCCCTCACGGGATCAATAAAAGTATCTATCATCTGTCTAAACTATGGGACAGAATTCTGGGGTCTCCCCATACCAGAGATTATGGTAGGGCTTCAGAATGGTGATTGGCTGACACCATCTGACACCCCTCTGATTGGAGAAAAAAGACGTGCTGGTTTGCTATACATACAGTACTGTACCAGGAAGAGGATTTCTTTCTGTTCGAAACATGTATTTTAAAAGTTTAAGAAGTAAAAACCTTACAGCGTCTTATGCATAATAATGTTCACCGCTCTGTCTAGCAAATTAATAATAAACTTTATTTTATATAGCATTTTAAATGAATAAGTAATTAGATTGCTCATAAACCTAATCACTTGCTTTTTCTTTTTATTTAGGCTCAGATTTCAACTATAGATCGTATTATTAATAACCATAATAACAACCAACCAACAAAAACAACCATATAAACATAATACCAACCAAAAACATAGATAACGACCACAATACAAAATCAAATATATCAAACCATTATACTCTCGCAAATTCCTCCAATTATCATAATCCCGCCCCTTATGCAAAACCAAACCCTCCTCCCATCCCAGTTTATCCTCTTTATCATCCTCAAAATCCACCTCGATTTTCAACTTAAAGCATTACCGCTTACTGGGTTTTTGAGGGGGGGGGAGGTGTCTTTCGCTGGAAATCTCGCCTGCTTCTACTTTACGAGTACAACCCCCTCTCTGCCGGAGTGCTGGCTGTGACGAATTAAACTGGTTTCACAGGTATTTTCAAAGTAGGAAGTACAGTGTTAAGTGGTAGCTGGGCTCCTCAATAGAATCGCTTTAACATGCTAATGCCTTGGTTTAACAGTCCGGGAGTGGCAAGCTTCTAATGTCAACTCGACTCGATTGGAAGACAATGAACGTATTCTAGCCCTAAATGAATTAATAGCAAACATGGTTTACATAAAATACATTTTTCCAAGAAAGTTTATAATAATACGATCTATAGTTGAAATCTGAGCCTAAATATAAAGGAAAAGCAATCACGCTGTGTTTATGTAGAAAAAGCGATTAGGTTTATGAGCAATCTAATTACCTATTCGCTTAAAACGCTATATAAAATAAAGTTTATTTAGAGATGAATGATCAGTGTCGCAGTTTAAATAATTTTCGTAGGAGGGCTTGGACAGATTCCAAGTGCATTTTTGCAATTTACGTTGCAATTTAGAGCTTTCTGGCAAGAGGAGACACCCAAATTATAATGTAACATGCCACTGTTTCTGCATGAACAAAGTTATACTGCAATTTTCCTTAGATACGCGATAAAAATTTTTTTTTTTTGAATCCCCCGCGGAACACACTCCATAAGAATCAACGCTTTTATACAGTATATCGCTTTTAAACACATATATTTAAACACGCGTTTACGATTTAAATCAAAACGCGATTCAAATCAATATAAATGTTTATTTTGTCACGCATAGGTGACTATTCATTGTTATTAAAAAGACTTAAATTCGATCATGTTGTGATATTTAGAAATATAAATTTGTTTGTTGCGAGTCAGGTTTTATTTAATCTCTGACCAAGAGAAACGTTTCATTTTTTCAAAGAAATGTTTGTTAAAAAATAAAGTCATAGTTCCATGGGATTCAATCACAGACCATGTGACATGGGAGTCAGGAAACTAACACACAGCGCCACCAGATTTGACAACGCTATAAAAACGCTATAAAATAATGTGACTAGGCACAGAACAAGTTTACAGCACAGTACAATAATAAATGCTGACCATGACTTTAGAAGCATAAATTACCTTACATTCAATTTAAACACAAGCTGTCTTTAGCCCTCTAAGCTGGTTCATACAGAAATGTAGAGATCCAGGCTCAGAACACACAGCTTCATTAGCGAATACATATGCAGGACAACCAGAGGATGGATTTTTAGAAACATCCCATCAGTGACATCACTGAAGTCAACTCCTAGTAGGCTGGGCAAACGATTTTTAAAATTTTTTAAAATTAAATAAAAAATGAGATATAATGATGTGTTCCTGCTTAACTTAGACATTGCACGACTTTAAAACATATAAAAACAGGTTTCGAGAGTTAAAAACCACTTTTTATGCGCGAAAAATGGGTGATTTTTCTTCCTCGTGATCAGCTCAGAATCTTTGTGTACGCTGTAAGGTTTTTACTTCTTAATTAAACGTTTAAAATACATGAATTTCATAAAGACAACACACGTTTCGAAGAGAAAAAATCCCATTCTTTTCTCTTCCTGTTGTGTGAAACTCATCAGCAGGTCTTTTTTTCCCAATCAGAGGCTCTGAAAATAGCGTACCGCCCACTGCGCTTCGTCAGAGAGGGGCGCGGCACCGAGAGAGGGAGGAGGCGCAGAGCTCAGCAGTACAGACCGAACGTTCTTCTGCCTGGAGCGCTTATGGCAGCGATAGCGTCTGCATTTATAACTTAGTTTTTAAAATTAATCAGGCATTATGAAGCTTTTTACTTTTAAGTCACTTAATTATCATTAAGCACAGCTTTCTCACCACCTAGACTTCTTTTTGATACCATCCTTAGACAAAGCAGAAACGTGTTGTTCTGTCTAATGACATTACAAGTGGAAAGATTACAGATTTTAATCATCTTTAATTTTGTTACGTTATACATTTTAGAAACGTTTCATCCATACAAACACCACAAAACTATTCTCGATTGTATTTCTGAATGGTATGTTACACTTAGTTCACTGTTTTAAATACATCTAATTAAGAAAGTTAGGTGTTAGCATAAACTATTAGCAATAATATTATATTTAGCACTGTAATAAGTTGTTGCACTTTCCCCCACATCTTGTAAAAATATATTTTCATTGTTCAAATATACATTAAATCTGACTATCAAATAATAAGTTAAATACAAAACTAAAGAAAAAATAGGGTTAAATATAATTCAAAATATTTTGCTAACAATGTTAACTGTTTATAAATAATAAATTGTATTAACTAAAGAGTAGGATGGCACAGTTGTTAGTATGCTTTTTGTTTTGTTTCTTTTTCATAAATACAACAGTAGTACCTGATGTCTCAGTGGCTTTCAAAATTAAATTATGCATGCAAACCTGTGAACTAGAAAGATAACTAAGATATGCATCCATTTATAATGGTGGCAAAGTGGTTAGCATTGCTATCTTGGAGCACTGGGGTCCTAGGTTCAATTCCTGCCATCCTGTGTGTGTGGGGTTTGCATGTTCTCTCTGGGTTACATGGTTTTTCTCCATATGTGTGATATGACGCCCTCTCGCACTCCAAAACATACTGGTAAGTTAATTGGTTTATGGGAAAACTGGCCCTGGTGTGTGTGTGTTTGTGTCTGTCTGTCCTGTGATGGACTGGCGCTATGTCCAGGGTGTATTCTGCCTTGTGTCCGTTGCTTACTGGGATAGGCTCCAAATCCTCTGTACTGGATAAAGAGATTAGAAATGGATGGAAGTAAAGGCACTGTGTGGGTGGAACTATACACAGTGTTAGAAACCCACTATGAAATGGCAGCATCTCACTGAGAATAAAGTATTTTATAGTGCTTGCTTAAGGAAACAGCCTTTCCACCTCTCTTGCACATCAGTATCCATACCTAGTTATTGAAACAAATTGCCTCTAATTATAAACATCTTAATATGCTGGCTCTGTGGATCCGCATCAGCTATGTTTGCCCATTCCTTCAATTCATGTGCATCCAACACACAGTTCAACGCTAGCAACTACACAAAATCTAAAATACAATCCTCATTTCAGTATCTATGTAAACATACAGTCTGTTAACTTCATCATCTTCGTCAAAAGTATGCCTAACCCCATTAGGAAGTGTTCTTGTTATCAGTGTATTCCTCAGCTATCCCCAAATTATCTTCTTCTTACCAACATCTCTAGTCTTTTATCCTGCAATAACTCAGCCAACACTTAAATCTCCAAAAGCTGCTTGTGTTAATTTCTTGAAATCACAAATATCATGTGTAAATACTGGCCATGTAATACTCTGCATTGTGGAATAATAGTTTATTTTAAAGGGAACTAGAGAAACTGAGAACTAGAGAAATCAAGAAAGGCTTTTTTTTTCTAGAATTAATAAATGCACATCCTGTTCACTGGGGGAAATTAAATCCACATTGAGCAATCTTCAGTATGTTCAGAATATGACAGCGAGAATCCTATCAGGGATGCATTACACCTGTTTTCAAGTCCTTGCATTGGTTATCTATCAGGTTTCGAGTCAACTTCAAAATCCTCATCCTCATTCAGTACCTACAGTATATGGCTTATTATCTGTCTACTCCCCACCTTTGTCCGTCTGACTCTGGTCTTCTAGCTGTCCTCAAGAACATCTACATTCTGTGGGTGACAGGGTCTTCTCTAGCTGCACCCCAGAGCTCTCAATTTGTATTCCCAGTGATATCAGTCATGTACCCTGAGTGCATTTAAATCTAACCTCAGAACCTTTCTTTTCAGAAGACTTAGTGTCTGTATCTGCTTCATTTTCTAATTTTGGTAGCACCTCTAACTGCTTGTCTTTCTTATATGTATTTACTTTGTAATCTGTGGTCCTTTTATCTGTTTTTATATCTACTGTATTGCTTTGAGATGCCACTTTTAAAGGTGATATATCAAATAAAGTTTTTTATTATTATAAAGAAACATGATCAGTTTTCCCTGGTTCAGATAAAAAGATCTAAAGCATACTAGTTTGTCACTCTTCTCATTCCCTTTGCTAAATAACTTTTCATACTAATCTGATCAATCTAACTGCCTATTTTCTGTGCTTTCTCTATCCTGCTAGATTTGCAATTATTCTGAAAATTTTCTTCTTGAAATAACTCATTTCTAAATACCTTTTTTCACTGTTAACATCTTGCAGCAACTCTGCGACAAAATATACACTTAGCACAGTTCATCCTGCTACCAACATAGAATAAAAAAAATCTTATGATTTCTATATTTATGTCTTTATTTAGTGGTTTCATTAGTGACAAAGGCTAAACTTTCTTGGAAAAATGTATTTTATGTGATGCGGAAAAAACTGACTTGCTTTAACAAAGTGTGTTTACAAATCCTTTTCACCTGGCAATCTACCTGAATGCCCAACTATCTGAGAAGCCCTCCATGAAACCATGGTTGCTATTAATTCATTTAGGGCTCATTGACAGAATTGCTGTTTTTATGCATGCTAATTTTCTGATTCCTCACTCTGTTTCATGTTTATAGATAAGACTTTATTGATCACGAAGGGAAATTGATGTACATGTTCATGTACATGATGAACATGTTTGCATGTTCTTTTGTAACATACACATTTTTGATTTTTTTGTATATCTAAGCAAGTGTTCCTGTATCCCTCTTCTGAACTATAGGCATGGCTTTTTTTCTGTTTGCTCCATTTCTAAAACTTTTTGCTCATGTGCATTTTTGTATTTTTTTACACCTCTAGCACTTTAACGTCCTGAATTTTCATTTGCCTTAATTTGTAGAATGAATTTGAGTTCTAGCCTTAAAAATCTTAAGTTTTCACTATCTTTTGTTTCTTGTCCTACAACTGTTATTATTGATCACCGAATTATTGTACTTGACATGACTTCATTCAGCCTTTCCTGAATGTCTATGACAGGCAGAGAGAGTGCTGTTTCTGGTGCGATCTTTTGCAGCTGACATTTCACTGTTTTAAACGAACAAGAAATTAGATTGCTCATAAATCACTTATCCTATATAAATACAGCGTAATTGCCCTCTGAAAATCCTCTTTTTCTTGTTCGTTTTAGAGACCTTGATCGAAACTGATTTTAGATGTCAGAAAGGATTTCTTTTCTCTGTATTACCTACATTGCTTTGTCGAGATTTTAACTTTATATTTAGGCTCAGATTTAAACTATAAATCGTACACTAATTAATAGCAGTAAATACTGATGTTTTGCTCCCTCTTACCACAAAAATATATATGTTTTGTAGCTGGGATGAACTTTATTTCGTACGCGTAGCTACTACCATTCGGACACGAAGCGGTTAAAGATGGCGGCAAATCAGACACCCAGAGGGGGGGGGGGCGTCTTCTCACCTCCATAACTAAAATGCCAAATAGGAGTGGCTTATGTGACATACACAGTCGTGTAACTGACAGTTTGAGGTAGCCTATCGTATAAATTTCGCTTTGTTGCTGATAGGTTAAGCTTTGGAAACTCTGCCCCAAAGTCATGTGACTGATTTTTCGCCCTGTTTCGTTGGTTAAACGCAATGATCACAAGCACCACCATGGTAACTGTGATATGTAGTTTTTAATTCTGTTTGAATTATAACTGTACGTACTGTCTTCATATTTGGCCAGGGCTTTAAAGAGAAGGCGCGCCAAAAAATTTCGGTGCCGTAGTCTCTGCTTTAAAGGTACCCCCTTGCTGGAAGAATTTGACCTCGGAACGTTTGCCCAGCGTACTCCTAGGTACTGTAACTGTCGTGTGGATAGTTTCACAAGAATCAGACAAAGGTTTAAGCATCGCTTGTTCTAGATAAAACTGCAAAAAAAACAAAACAACAACCCATAATGTACTTCTTTGCGGCTCTGTTTGCCCAAATCATATATTCACAACGTGAAATCTAGAAAATAATATTACGTAACCAAAATCCGCAATATGGAAACAGAACCTGTGTAATTGTTGATAGATGATGTACTCGTAACATTTTTACAAGACGAACTACAACATTTAAAAAATGACTTGTATGTACTTGATATCTCTAATCAATCCACGGCGACATTGTTAAAAGCAGAGTCCCAGCACAAAACGAAACTAAAACGCATACCGTTTCGCGCTTCTTATTAGTTGCTCAAAAGTAATTTGACCGTATGAAATGCATAATATAAACCTAGAAACATATACATGAGCAGTATTTACGCACTGTAGTATCGGTGTTAAGACATACTTCTCAAATACTATAAATCAAGTTAAAAATATCTCAAGACCGATTTTGGTCATAATGAAACCATGTTTCGTGTATGTTTTCTTTAAAGTACCGAGACCAGCCATATACTGTATGTTTATGTTCCAAAATTAATATCGTTTATGGCCTTCACACGCGTTGCAGTATGCTCCTATTCTTTTTATGCTCAGCTACTAAGATTTCCCTTCAGTGGTAAAATTAGATATGAATATTCAATACTTAAACGGGCACAGTTAAGACATTAAATATACATATACATACTGTATACAGTACAGTTTGCATACGGTAATATGTTTATGTTCCTAAATCAATCTCTTTTATGAGCATGTGAAAGGCATGGTGAATCGATTCTCAAAAATTACTGTACTTTGCATGATTGGAAACAAATGCGTGATTGCGAAATGCTGTGGTGTTACTTTTACAAAGACGGTCAATGAAAAAAAGAATGTTGACCAGGGCAATACTTTGAGTTTACACTTACAGCTTGTCCAAGGTCATTCATTATTAATACTATTAGTAATATCTTCGTTAAAGACTTTGATGGCCACAGCTCAAACATGAGAGGTTGAGCTTTATTAGCTCCACCTTGCGGAAATTCCGGATACTATTATTTTGCTTGTTGTATTATAGGAGAATTAACGGTAACTCGCGGTATTTACCGGTAGCTTGCGGTAGACTGCGTACAGTGTACCGCAAAATAATTCGGTATCGCCCGCGCATTTTGAATGGCTGCATCTGTATATGTGCAAAAGTTTTATGATATGTCGCTGTTGTAAATGTCTGGCTGGACAGGAGGCTCTACTGTACACAGAGAGTGGCGGGAGGGGGGGACAAGCCGATACATACTCTTAGAGTTTGATTAATAGGGAACATAATATAAAAATATAGTACCAAAAATAAGATACACTCTACAGACATTCACAACAGCGACTGTCAGAAGATAGGACACAGCGGCTCAGACACCTGCTGAATGGAAAGGGGCACTTTAATGTTCTGTATGGCTAATACTAAAGCCAATACTTTAATATTCTTTTCTGTATGTTTAACAATAGTTGGTACTGGCCTAATTTGTCCCTGCTCCTGTTGTTAGGTGTTAATGTGTTGTTAAGTGTGAATTTGTACCTGTTTCCCTGAGGTCTGGCTTTTTTTCTGGAAAACCATAACTCTGGTCTTGTCCAGATTGACTGTCAGCGCCCAGGTCTGACAGTGCTGCTCCAGCAGTGCCAGGTTCTGGCGCAGCCTCTGTTCTGTGGGCGACAGCAGGACCAGGTCGTCTGCAAAGAGCAGGAACTCGATTTCTGTAATTAATGCAGATCAGTAAATCAAGGGACAAAACAATTATTGCGCCTGGCTCCTCAATTGGCTTTGACGTGCTAATGCGTTGGTTAAAGAGTCCGGGTGTGGCAAGCCTCTAATGTCTCCCGACTTCAGCAAAAGGAGCCTGCCTTTCATTGGAAGACAATGAACACATTCTAGCCATACATGTGAATATAGCATAAATACACCAAGAGATTGGGTGAGCTCCCATCACAAAAAAAAGAAAGCGAGCCTGCACTACAGCGACCACAGTACAGTATGGAGACCAAGACCTTTTACGGGAAGAGACGGGGTGCTTCTGCCGCCCCAGCTTCCAAAGAGCGAAGGGTAAGAAAATACAGCAGACTTCATCTGAAATATGCGATTATAGCGCATATTACAAGGTATTATTGCCGGAAATTCCGGATACTATTATTTTGCTTGTCGTATTATAGGAGAATTTACGGTAACTAGCGGTATTTACCGGTAACTCGCGGTATTTACCGGTAGCTTGCGGTAGACTGCGTACAGCGTACCGGAAAATAATGCGGTATCGCCCGCGCATTTTGAATGGCTGCATCTGTAGGTTTCAGCAATAAAATATAGTGACTTGAGGTCCATATCCATTGAAATGCAGAGTGTTGAGAATGGGGGAAGAAGTATAATGCTGATATTCTTTCAGGATCCTTGTGCTTCCGTTGTCCAAACTCTTGTTGGTTCAATTTGTGGATTCTTAGGATTTGGAAATGACCAGTGATTTAATGTTTCATGTGCCCTGCTAGCAATTTATAATTGACAGCTGTTAAACACTCAGACCTAGCAACAGATCAGTGTATAAGTGGTCTTAATGTTAAGACTGAAAACTCAAGCTGTGGCCACAAGCAGCACTGACATGACAAACAGAGGGGACCCTGGTTAAAATCTAGGTCTGCTACAGTATGTCTGTTAATATTTAACAAGTTGATATACTGTATCAACTTCAATGACTCGAACGAATGCTGATTAGGAATAAATAACAAATAAATAATAAATAATAAATAATACAATTATTGTTATTATTATTATTGTTATTATTATTATTATTATTATTATTATTATTATTAATAATAATAATAATAATAATAATAATAATAATAATAATAATAATAATAATTATAAATAATAATACATGAACAGCCTGTGCTTTCAATTAGGATCCCCAGCATGCCAGATGTTTTAGAGAAATAGCAGCTGTAAAACATTTCAGACATTTTAAGTGACTTTTTATTAATTCAGCAAGTAGACAGAACCACAGTCACCATCAAACAGATAAAAACCATACCACATTCCAATCTGTTCAATATAGAATTGAAATAAGTACAAAACATATACATATACCATTATTGTTGCATCTCCTATGAATCATTTACCTGTAAGTGGTATTTTTATAAAAGGACAGAATGTATTTTGTGACTATACTGTTATTAATTTGAAAGAAAAGCATCTTGATTAGATTTCTGGTAAAGATTATGGTAAATTGTTATTGGAAATTTGTCATTCTAATTCACTTCAGAGGAGCTTGATGCCTTATGGTTTTCACTGTGCATATTTATTCTGTCTATCAGGACATCAGATCATAGAGAGAATTTTATTTTTTCCAAACTATCCTAATGAAAATTGATTAATCATGTTACATTAATTATGCAGACGATGATTTGAAAGCACAGGTACTAGATTTTATCCAGAAATGCTATGAACATTTATTTAAGAATGTTAAAATCATGTAAAAAAATGTATTTAATTAGGTTGTGTTACACACTTAACTATTATTGTATATATGTATATTCTATAGTAAAAATATGTTGATTACAGTTTTACAATAAGAAATAGTATATGAAATTGTGAGTAGTATTTGTAATAAAGTTGTTATGATGTTTTGTGTATGACCTGATTCTCTATTTGCATGTTTAACATTGACATCCCTGATACTATGGTTTATTGAACTGTCATGACAGTATTCTTTGTTTAAAGTACATCTGAACAGCTGCTTTGATTTTTTCATTTCTTAAGCTGTAAATAATGGGGTTGAGCAAAGGGGTGAGGAAATAATTCAGTCCACCAATGAAGATGCGTCCATCAGGAGGTATCCTCTCCTCTCTCAACCCAATATACACTACAGCACCAGAAGCATAGTACAGAAAAACAACAGTTACGTGTGAGGAACACATTGAGAAAGCCTTCTTACGGCCCTCCACAATTTTCAGTTTCATTACTGATGCTATGATTCTGCAGTATGTCCATAAGACATAAAGAAAGGGGACATAGATTGACAGCATGGCAACTGACAGGGTAAAATTCATTTGAGCTGTAACATCACTGCAGGCTAATGACATTACACTGTGATAATCACAAACGATGTGGAGGATAAAGTTAGATTCACAGAATGACAAAGTGCTTGCCAGGACTACTGACAATAGAGGAGCTAGGAAGCCCAGCACCCAGGCTGTGGACATCATTGTAATACAGGCTTTGGTACTAATTAAGGTGTTATAATGTAGTGGTTTCACTACAGCAACATACCTGTCATGAGCCATGGCTGCAACAAGAAATCCTTCAATAGCTGTAAATGAGATGAGAAAGTACATTTGTGCAAAGCAACCTGAGAAGGAGATGATTTTATGACCCAAAAGACCCACTAGCATTTTGGGTATGGCAGAGGTCGACAGCAGTATGTCTAAGACAGCCAGGTTCCACAGAAAGAAGTACATGGGCGTGTGGAAGTGTTGGTCAAAGGTGATTAACAACACGATGAGCAGATTACCCAGGAATGTGGCCAGGAAGAGGATGAGGAAAATGATGAAGAGTGCAGTGTCCTGTTCCTGTAGGATTGGCAGTCCCATAATGATGAACTCAGAGTGCAGAGTGATGTTGGGTCTGCTCATGGCTCAGATGGCACGGATACCTTGGAGTTAGTGCACCATTAGTAGAATATTATCAATATAGAGAGAGATCTCATAAAGAATCATAAACTATAATATTTATACTGCCATATAAAAAATGCCAGGATATCCCTACAGGTTGATAGTTGCTTGAACTGAGGAACAACACATTATTTTGAAATCCTAAATATGATAAGTATTTCCTGATTTCTGCAATATACTCGGGTGGTATGGCAACATAAAGATAAAAATTATGTTTGAGATACCATGTTCAGAATATGCTGACCTTTATTTTAATACCTACTGCTCTACCAAAAAGAAATGATAGAATGCCTCTGAAGTGATGTAAATGCATTTTTATAATTATAATAGGACATTGAGGTGATAATGAGGTTACTGATTCACTGTTCATTTCTGAGTTTGACTTTCTCCATTGTATACTTGAACCATAGCACTGTAATGCTTTCTTCTGATATTTTGAAGAGATTTGCATATTATTTTTTATATTTATTTCTACTGTAATTTATGCTTAACACTTTCTTGTTGCAATACTTTAATCAGATATTTATTAAGTTATTTAATTAGGAATAATTAGGAATTATCATTCCTTTTATGTGATTTCTGTTCAGATCTATATTTCAGGTTGTATTGAAATCTACATACTTGGCTTTAATTGACCACCAACAAAAAGAACGTGTTGTTTGTATGACTAAAATCCTCCTAAACAAAACTGCAAAAGCTTTGCTTACATGACTATGTGATATTTACATAATTTACATAATTCTAATTGCATAAACTAAATCATCTTATTAGATCGACGTACAGATGCAGCCATTCAAAGTGCGCGGTACAGACACGTACCGGAGGTAATTGGCTACGGCGTCGCGCATTGTGACGCACGATGACGCGCGGTACCGCGGTACCTGATTGGTTGACCGACAGGGGCACTCGTGGTCCGTTGGTCTGTCGTAGAAAGATTTACAGTAAATGTCTTTACTGTGCCCGTTTTAGTATTGAATATTTATAGGGAATTTTACCACTGAAGGGAAATCTTAGTACCTGAGCATAAGAAGAATAGGAGCATACTGTAACGCGTGTGAAGGCCATAAATGATATTAATTTTGGAACATAAACATACAGTATATGGCTGGTCTTGGTACTTTAAAGAAAAAATACACACCAGTATTCCATTTCTCCCTAAACATATTAAGCATCGAAGTCTTTAACTAACAAGATACCAGAGTCAACAAGCATACTTTTAGAATTTGATTAAAAGGGAATATAATATGGAATCGCGTATCTAAAGAAATTAATAACGATATAATTATATTCATGTACCGCAACACAAGAATAGTACACGCTGTACATTGCTGTTGCAACGTTAATTGCAAAAATGCACTTGGAATCTGTCCAAGCCCTACTTTGTCAGGCATTTTCTTTTAATGCAACGGACATAAAAACTCCCTTGCTTTTAACAGAGCGTTCCATAATTTCTAACTACGAAAATTCAATCAGAATCAGCGCTTTTATATATTGCCTTTAAAGGTGGCTTCTCAAAACGCTTTACAGGATAAAAACAACAATAACAGCAACAACAACAATATTGTATTTCATTGCACTTTGAAAACCAAGTAATAACTTAATTATATGTGCAAACGTTTTATGATATGTCGCTGTTGTGAATGTCTGTGGAGTGTATCTTATTTGCCTGTCTGTCTTGGCTCTCTCGCTCGCCCTCCCCCCCTCTCTCCCTCAATTCAATTCAATTCAAGGTGCTTTATTAGCAAGACAGATGGGTACAATCAGTGTTGGGTATTTACTTTGCTTTGAGATTCCACTTTTAAAGGTGATATATAAAATCAAGGCTTTAACTTGCTTTAACTCGTTCTCGTGTCTGTCCTATCCGAACCCGAAAGTATTACAATATGTATCTTTATAGCAGGTGGTGTACATCTTTTTAGCATAGATTACACTTTTATAAAATGTATTTAAAAAATAAAAACAATTACAATCTAATCTTTCCACATTTGATCCCAAGATCCCAAGAAAAATAAATCTAAACAGGGAGAAAGCTATTCTGAAAGTTTATTAAGATACTTAGAAGACAAATATATCAATTTATGTTGCATTTGTCTGATTGTGAATAAAAAAACACATATATTTAAACACGCATTTACGATTTAAATCAAAACGCGATTCAAATCAATATACATGCTTATTTTGTAACGCATAGGTGACTATTCATTGTTATTCAAATGACTTAAATTCGATCATGTTGTGATATTTAGAAATATAAATTTGTTTGGTGCGAGTGAGGTTTTATTTAATCTCTGACCAAGGGAAACGTTTCATTTTTTCAAAGAAATGTTTGTCAAGAAAAAAAGTCATAGTTCCAGTGGGATTTGATCACAGACTGTGTGACATGGGAGTCAGGAACCTAACCCACAGCGCCACCGGCAAGGTCACATGGAGAGTGCTAAAAAAGCACTACAGAAACATTATCAACAGACAATGTACAGCGTGTACTATTCTTGTGTTGCGGTACTAAAATATAATTATATCGCTATTAATTTCTTTAGATATGTGATTCCATATTATATTCCCTTTTAATCAAATTCTAAAAGTATGCTTGTTGACTCCAGTATCTCGTTAGTTAAAGACTTCGATGTTTAAAATGTTTAGGGAGAAATGGAATACTGGTGTGTATTTTTTCTTTAAAGTACCAAGACCAGCCATATACTGTATGTTTATGTTCCAAAATTAATATTGTTTATGGCCTTCACACGCGTTACAGTATGCTCCTATTCTTTTTATGCTCAGCTACTAAGATTTCCCTTCAGTAGTAAAATTCCATATAAATATTCAATACTACAACGGGCACAGTAAAGATTTTTTGTTGTAAATCTTTCTACGACAGACCAACGGACCACGAGTGCCCCTGTCGGTCAACAAATCACGTACCGCGCATCATCGTGTGTCACAATGCGCGACGCCATAGTCAATTACCTCCGGTACATGTCTGTACCGCGCAATTTGAATGGCTGCATCTGTAGGTTTGGAGATGTTCACTGCAAAGCCAAAATGCTACACTTTGTACATTTGTTTTTAAACAAGTTTGCCTGGATTTTGTTGTATGCTAGATGCTTTTGCTATTTTCTAGAAAAGAATGTTGCTAGTTGCAAATTATTTAACTCAATAACAAGTCAGAGATCTGCACTTCATCCACTAAGAAACTCAACTATCCTACAGAGGTTAATATTATAACAGACTCAATGATATTCAAGACCTTCTGCTTTTATTTTGGTTCAGCATAATGAACCAGCCCTCTGTATTACTGAATGATTCCAATACCATCACAAAGCAAATGGAGCAGATGAGCCTTTGTATTACAAATTGAATGATTATCAGTTTGATTTGTATGCAATGTCATTAATGCTTTATCCTAAATGTGGACTCCATGCACAGGACCTTCAGTCTGACAGAAGAATGTGTTGTGTGTTTGAACAAAATCTTCCTAAGAAAAAACTGCATCTTTACTTAAACGACAATGACATTTTTTTTACAAATTACACATCAAATAGAAAGTTTTACAGTGTTTGGAACACGGCAGTGGTTCCTAGCCCTGCTCCCAGAGTAACACTGGTGTTAAAGTGCTAATTGTCCAGTCCTAATTGATGACTTGATATGCCTACTTGCTTAGACTTATATTTAACTTTGGCTTCAGTTAGTCTGAAGTCAACATTTCTAACTTCAAGGGTATTTTTCCCACAGTGTCAAAAGAGCTTTACACAGCCTCTCCTCAAAGTGGTTTCTGTTATTACTAACTGAACAGCTTTTAGTAGTTGATCCATAATTATTATCATTCAGAAGATGTCCAATTAACTACATTTCAGGCAAAATTTGAATGAGAGCAGTTCTAGACTTCAGAAATTAGCAAAGGTACTGGATCATAACATTTGACCTTTTCAGAGAAGAAATCAAGTTTATAAATATGTGTAAAAAAGAAAACAGAAATCAATAAGCCTGTGAAATTACATTGAAAAAATAGAAATTAGATGGGAAAACCTAGAAGACATAAGTTTACCACAGAACCAGGGAACCACCTGATCAGGGAATGCTTACTGTATATGAAGAGATGTAATTTTATCACTGGCTATTCACTGTTTCTTTGATAATAACTGAAAGATTGATTCTGAGTACAGGAGCTAACACTGAAATAACAGAAATCATAATGACTGATTTCTAATTCTATTCAGTAAGGAAAGAAAGGAGTTTTATACGTCCTTTAAAACAAAATGAACAGACAAAAAAGTAGAATTGAAAACCATACTTCTGTTTGTTGATTTCATGAAACCCGATTCCTGTGGCACTTGTTGATTATATTATTAAAAAAGTTCTTCCTTGATCTTCACTACTGTTCTAACAAATCCCTTATTGATTGTGTTTTCTGTGCATAGTAATGACTTATCAGAGACAGCAATAAAGATCAGAACAAAGCCAAACGACATGTGTTATGTTTCTTTTATAAAGTAAGACAGTGCTTAATATATTCACTTTAATGTGAATTTCAATGTGAACATAACTACAAATAACCTGACAAATAGAACTTATTCACTTTAGCATCTGTGAACAAAATTCCAAAATGTGGCAAATGTAAAACTGATGTGAATATATGTTAAGATAATTTAATTCTAACAATTTAATTTATTAAGATATTGACCATATACTGTATGCTTGAAATCTCTCAAAGACATAAGTCTCTTATCTGACTTTATACTTCAATCTTTCTTACCTGTGGTTTTAAAATCTTCTAATGTGGTCTTAAGAAAAGGATAAAGTTAGTGTGCCTAATTCTAATAGCATAAACTGAATTACCAAATGAGATCAACATATTTTTTTAAAGAAAATAAAAACCAGCAAGTTGCAGGTATCAGTTAACAATTAAATTGTGCATGTTTGAAATACAAATCAGTGACCCACTTACCTGGAACCTGAATCTATTCACTGTGCTCTTCAGGCACAGAACAAACCTGATGGACAAGAAATTCGTCTTCTAATCTCTGCTGCTTTTATCAGCAGGTATTTGCAATGACCCCAGAGGCCACTTAGTGCAGAGCTGTAACTGTAGCACTTATTAATCTGGAGAGATAGAAAGTGAACACTAGGCCCAAAGGGTTAAGAAAAAGAATGAATCACTTAATGAACAGCTACGTTTGTACTTAAACTTTAACTAGGGAAATTCAGTCTTTAATACATAAAGAGAAACATAAAGGACATTATTTAAATATCACATTTTTTGTAAAAACATTTATTTTGATTGGTATTGTAGAAAGTCTTAGAAAACAGCTTAAAGTTTGAATTCAGTGTTTTTTTAATAGAATATTAAACAGGGTTTTGTCTAAAGGTGTGAGTAAGGAGATGTAGGAGTTTTGAGAATTTACTGGGACAATTTATTAATTGTAGCAATAAACCAGGAGGAGATTCTTTTTATGTCTATTGGAAGATCAGGAACAATCAGTGATGCACCCACACTGATTCAATACAAAAGATACATTTTTTAATACATTGTGCATATAAAACATATTAACAGGATCCCTGGATACAGATGGCAGATCTTGTTGTGAGGGTTACCAAGATATATATGATCACAAAGAGATACAAAACAAGGAGTATGCATTCAGTATACCATTCAGCTATACTGTTTCGTTAATCAGTCTCATGAATATGAATTCTACATTAGCTACTCATCAGTAAATGTGTTACTCATAAGAATTAAATTGATATCAACCCTTGTTGAGATACAATTGAATTCTCAATTGGCAGTGTAGAATATTGGGTTTACTTATCCAAACATAGATTTGTATTTCCCGGGGCATGGACACAAAAGACCAGCTGGCAGGCTCTGTTTCACCAACATCGAATTGGTGTCCTTTGGCTCCAGACCAACCAGTCCTGGTGCGGTTCTGAGTGGCAGAAAGAAGGAAGGAGAGAGAGTCTGTTTGCGACATGCAGGACAGTCATTGCTTTTCCAGGGACCTACTAGTAATCCGGCTGGTTAGTAAAAACTCCATGCACAGAGGGTGGCTGCAGGTTCTTCCACTCTAAATCACTCTTTAGGGTGGAAGAAACATGGTTTGCTTCGGGTGTAGCGCTACTGCTGAATAAAAATTTATTCAGATTGTCGCCAAAAGTCCAAATGATTACTTCAGTGGTCAAGCAAACCATCCACGTTGGCTGCTAGCAATTTACAAGGTCTGTTGCAAGCCTAAGGCAAGAATTCTTTACATACGGGCTTTCCCTTGGATGACGCTTTGCTGAAACTACGTTCCAATCCCTATACAGACAACACTGGTAGTCATGTGATAGTCTTTAGGGTGCGCTAGGATGGCTGGAGAAGCAAAGTTCTGAGCTCTGCAGTGTCTTTTAACCCTTTTAACCAGAACAAAGACAGGCAATGACTGGTTGAAAGTTTGGCAGGCATTTGAGACCTACATATGCAGCCATTCAAAGTGCGCGGTACACACACGTACCAGAGGTAATTGGCTACGGTGTCGCGCATTGTGACGCACGATGACGCACGGTACCGCGGTACGTGATTGGTTGACGGACAGGGGCACTCGTGGTCCGTTGGTCTGTCGTAGAAAGATTTACAGTAAAAGTCTTTACTGTGCCCGTTGTAGTATTGAATATTTATATGGAATTTTACCACTGAAGGGAAATCTTAGTACCTGAGCATAAAAAGAATAGGAGCATACTGCAACGCGTGTGAAGGCCATAAACAATATTAATTTCGGAACTTAAGAATACAGTATATGGCTGGTCTCGGTACTTTAAAGAAAACATACACACCAGTATTCCATTTCTCCCTAAACATTTTAAGCATCGAAGTCTTTAACTAACGCGATACCGGAGACAACAAGCATACTTTTAGAATTTGATTAAAAGGGAATATAATATGGAATAGCTTATCTAAAGAAATTAATAACGATATAATTATATTATTGTACCGCAACACAAGAATAGTACACGCTGTACATTGTCTGTCGATAATGTTTCTGTAGTGCTTTTTCAAAACTCTCCATGTGACCGTGCTGGTGGCGCTGTGGGTTAGGTTCCTGACTCCCATGTCACACGGTCTGTGATCGAATCCCACTGGAACTATGCCTTTTTTTTTAACAAACATTTCTTTGAAAAAATTCAACGTTTCCCTTGGTCAGAGATTAAGTAAAACCTCACTCGCACCAAACAAAGTTATATTTCTAAATATCACAACATGATCGAATTTAAGTCTTTTTAATAACAATGAATAGTCACCTATGCATTACAAAATAAACATTTATATTGATTTGAATTGCGTTTTGATTTAAATCGTAAATGCGTGTTTAAATATATGTGTTTAAAGGCGATATATAAAAGCGCTGATTCTTATGGAATGTGTTCCGCCGGGGATTCAAATTTTTTTTTATTGCGTATCTAAGGAAAATTGCAGTATAAGTTTGTTCATGCACAAACAGTAGCATGTTACATTATTAATTTGGGTGTCTCCTCTTGCCAGAAAGCTCTAAATTGCATTTTGAGTGCGGTTTTTGACTTTTTCTAAATTGCAACCCATAAATAAAGCTGATACAGTTTAGACTTACTGTATTTTAAACTATATTACAGCAGCACATTGCACAATGCAACGTAAATTGCAAAAATGCACTTGGAATCTGTCCAAGCCCTACTTTGTCAGGCATCTTATTTTACTGCAACGGACATAAAAACTCTATTGCTTTTAACAGAGCGTTTCATAATTTTCTAACTAAGAAAATTATTTAAACTGCGACACTTATCATTCATCTTTAAATAAACTTTATTTTATATAGCGTTTTAAGCGAATAGGTAATTAGATTGCTCATAAACCTAATCGCTTTTTCTACATAAACACAGCGTGATTGCTCTCTGAAAATGCTTTTTCCTTATAGATTGTATTATTATAAACTTTCTTGGAAAAATGTCTTTTATGTAAACCACGTTTGCTATTAATTCATTTAGGCCTAGAATACGTTCATTGTCTTCCAATCGAGTCGAGTTGACATTGGAAAGTTGCCACGCCCGGACTGTTACACCAACGCATTAGCATGTTAAAGTGATTTCATTGAGGAGCCTAGCTTTCTTAACTAGTTAACACTGTACTTCCTACTTTGAAAATACCTGTGAAACTGGTTTAATTCGTCACATCCAGCACTCCCGCAGAGAGGGGGGTTGTATTCGTTAATGTCTTAGCACAAAGCAGAAACTTCTTGTATTTTCCGATGACATACAAGTGGAAAGATTACAGATTTTAATCGTCTTTTTTCTGAACCAGGGAAAATCTGATCATGTTTCTCTATAACAATAATAAAAAACTTTATTTTACATTATTTTACATATCCCGCTTACACATCGCACGACTTTAATAAATCTATTCTTTATTAATACTAAATAAATAATGCTAAAAATACTACAGCAAAGAGGTCACTTGATTTTTGGAATAATTCCAAATAGCACAATGATCCACTGGCATCCCTGAAGTCTGTTTTGTCCATAATCTTCCAAATACAATCACTAAGCAATTATAAGAATTATACAATCCTATTTATTTGTAATGTCCTGTAAAAACTAAACCTAATGTTATAAGGCTTTTACTCAAAAGATTTCCAAACACACAAAGCATTTGTGAAGTACTATAGTATTTCTAAAGGTTACTGGTACAACATCAATCATTAAAGCTTAGCAATAAAGTTTAGATTGCTGACTATGGACTAACTACATTAACTAACTGCAATGCAACAGTATACATTTTACAAGTAAGAATATGTGGCTGAATTCTTGCATTTGTAGACAATTTAATGCGAGAGATTTTATGTTTTAACAGAAGAAAACTACGAATATGAAAACAGCCATAACCACAAAAATTAATGTGCAAATATCAAAAAGATACTTCAGTAATGAAATAATAATCACAGTAGAAACTAGACACTGTTTACACCATATTGTTAAGAAAAAATCAAGACAGAAATGTTCATGTACAGCTGGAAAAAACAACTTCTAAAACAACAGTGAAGGCTGCAACATTACGCCCATGCTTTTCCACAATTGTAAGGATAACCTTAAAACTTTGGCTGTTGAGTCCAAACAATTAAAGCTTTAGTTCTGCAGGTTGTACAGGCTTAAAAGGTAGATCGGTAGTTTATCTGCAATATAGTCCAGTACTGCATTATAGTCCAGGTGTTTCTTGGTTTAATTTTCCTGCTTATTAATGCTTACTTTCCTACATTTCCAATGCAGTTCACTATCATTATACACAAAAGCCAAACCATAAACTTTGAAGCTAGCAGACTTCAAGAAAACACCTGTCGGTATTAAATGGTGAGGTTTTATTATAGTCTAAGGTATGAAAACAACATTTTTAACACACTTTATAATACACCACTTTTTTGTTGTATCCCAAGTGATTTGAAGCATTTCTGTTTTAATTGAACTTCTAGAGTTATTTCTCCAATGTTTAGGAGGATATCGCCATAATAAGGGCATGCTTGTCATATGCTAAAAGAATAGCTTATAACAGGAAATGCAAAGTCTGTTTTTTTTAAAAAGCTCCTTTAAAAGCCTGTGCCCCAGAAGGTCCATTTATGTTGAGCTGTGAAAGTGCTTTACAGTAAAAACCTTGTGTAAATGGTTAAAAGCAATGATCCAGGGACCAAAGGTGATTCAAGAGCCTAGAACCAATATTTGTGTGCTCGGTGCAGTCAGATGTTGAAATTTGTTCCCCGTTTTTGAAAAAGTCCCACTGTATGCTGTTCCTTTTATTTACAATAAGAATCTAGGAACCTCTAGGAGACATCAACTGCAAAGTGACATGACTGAGAGCCTCTTGAGTCCTGCAGATACAGGGTACCTTATAATTTTAATGAAATCAAATGTGTACTGTACGTGTAAAACTGAAGCTGACCTAACAACCATCCCCTTTTCTGCAGAGCGTGTTTAATTGTACTGTTTCAGCCCATCAGTTTTTTTTTTCCCCCAACAACTTTCCAGAGGAGCTATAAATATTTTAAATAAATACACACAGTATTGCTCATAAGGTCTGCTATTTGAGGTCCAGTTATTTAGATGCATACATCTTATTTTATCTCAGCTTTTCAGCTGAGATACACAGATCATACATAAACAATGCAGTAAAAAATGTCTCATCAAGTATTTAATCATTAGGTATAACAGTTTCCCTTTAGGCCTCTGAAAACACCACCTTCTACCTTGTGAATACCAGTACCTCCTAATTGTCTAAAGGCTTTATTTCTTAAGAGCATGACATTAAAAACTGCTCAACTTTACAGCTGCATGTTTGCTTCCAGCATTCCAATACCTCTCAAGCAGTGAAAAATAACCTGCTGCAAAGCTGCTTATTATGGAGAAAAAAATCTCAGTTACATTCCCAGATCATAATCATTAGCTTTCCCAGCTGCAAATAACTACAGGTCTAAAGAGACAATGTTCAGACACTCAAAACAACCTGCTGAAACATGAAACCAAGGAATTGTCTTCAGAGATGTTTATTGTCTGGCATACCTCAGGATAACACAAAACCTTCCATACAGCCAGAACTATACGGTGTACTGAAAAGAGAGCTAATATACAAAAAGAAATCATTTTCAGACCACCATGACAGCAGAACACGAACCCTGTACTGTGCACTTAATACTTGAAGATAACGATTTGTGTGACAAACAAATTAACAAAGTCCCTATTTGTCCTAACAAGGTCCCAAACCTGAATTTAAGAATAAAATATCCTTTGCGGGATGATATTTCCCAAAGGCAGATGACCCCACCTGTTGCTTTAAACGAAAAAGGTTTCATAGAGTAACAACTTCTTTCAACACCAGGTTTGCCCTCGCTAACAGCAGGCTTTCCAGCTATCGTTTGTTTGGTAAATATGGATTTACAAACTGCATTATTAACCAAACCATTAAAACAAATCTCGACACCGACACGTTAATCGTTTAAACCTTTATGCAAAAACAACAAAGGGATCATATCTCGTCACTTGGCAGGTTGTTATGATGAAATCATGTCTTTGTTGTTGGGGCGACTTTTATTTTTAGTAATATGATGATTAATATTACTAAGTAATATTCTTTAGTATAAAAGTTTTTTATTATTGTTATAGAGAAACATGATCAGATTTTTCCTGGTTCAGAAAAAAGATGATTAAAATCTGTAATCTTTCCACTTGTCATCGGAAAATACAAGAAGTTTCTGCTTTGTGCTAAGACATTAACGAATACAACCCCCCTCTCTGCAGGAGTGCTGGCTGTGACGAATTAAACCGGTTTCACAGGTATTTTCAAAGTAGGAAGTACAGTACTTACTAGTTAAGAAAGCTAGGCTCCTCAATGAAATCGCTTTAACATGCTAATGTGTTGGTGTAACATTTAGGGCGTGGCAAGCTGCCAATGTCAACTCGACTCGATTGGAAGACAATGAACGTATTCTAGCCCTAAATGAATTAATAGCAAACATGGTTTACATAAAAGACATTTTTCCAAGAAAGTTTATAATAATACGATCTATAGTTGAAATCTGAGCCTAAATATAAAGAAAAAGCATTTTCAGAGAGCAATCACGCTGTGTTTATGTAGAAAAAGCGATTAGGTTTATGAGCAATCTAATTACCTATTCGCTTAAAACGCTATATAAAATAAAGTTTATTTAGAGATGAATGATCAGTGTCGCAGTTTAAATAATTTTCGTAGGAGGGCTTGGACAGATTCCAAGTGCATTTTTGCAATTTACGTTGCAATTTAGAGCTTTCTGGCAAGAGGAGACACCCAAATTATAATGTAACATGGCACTGTTTGTGCATGAACAAAGTTATACTGCAATTTTCCTTAGATACGCGATTAAAAAAACATTTTTTTGAATCCCCGGCGGAACACACTCCATAAGAATCAACGCTTTTAAACAGTATATCGCTTTTAAACACATATATTTAAACATGCGTTTACGATTTAAATCAAAACGCGATTCAAATCAATATAAATGTTTATTTTGTAATGCATAGCTGACTATTCATTGTTATTAAAAAGACTTAAATTCGATCATGTTGTGATATTTAGAAATATAAATTTGTTTGGTGCGAGTGAGGTTTTATTTAATCTCTGACCAAGAGAAACGTTTCATTTTTTCAAAGAAATGTTTGTTAAAAAATAAAGTCATAGTTCCATGGGATTCAATCACAGACCATGTGACATGGGAGTCAGGAAACTAACACACAGCGCCACCAGATTTGACAACGCTATAAAAACGCTATAAAATAATGTGACTAGGCACAGAACAAGTTTACAGCACAGTACAATAATAAATGCTGACCATGACTTTAGAAGCATAAATTACCTTACACTCAATTTAAACACAAGCTGTCTTTAGCCCTCTAAGCTGGTTCATACAGAAATGTAGAGATCCAGGCTCAGAACACACAGCTTCATTAGCGAATACATATGCAGGACAACTAGAGAAGACGTTTTACAGAGGATGGATTTTTAGAAACATCCCATCAGTGACGTCACTGAAGTCAACTCCTAGGTACTGTAACTGTCGTGTGGATAGTTTCACAAGAATCAGACAAAGGTTTAAGCATCGCTTGTTCTAGATAAAACTGCAAAAAAAACAAAACAACAACCCATAATGTACTTCTTTGCGGCTCTGTTTGCCCAAATCATATATTCACAACGTGAAATCTAGAAAATAATATTACGTAACCAAAATCCGCAATATGGAAACAGAACCTGTGTAATTGTTGATAGATGATGTACTCGTAACATTTTTACAAGACGAACTACAACATTTAAAAAATGACTTGTATGTACTTGATATCTCTAATCAATCCACGGGTTCCAGCACAAAACGAAACTAAAACGCATACCGTTTAGCGCTTCTTATTAGTTGCTCAAAAGTAATTTGACCGTATGAAATGCAAAATATAAACCTAGAAACATATACGTGAGCAGTATTTACGCACTGTAGTATCGGTGTTAAGACATACTTCTCAAATACTGTAAATCAAGTTTAAAATATCTCAAGACCGATTCTGGTCATAATGAAACCATGTTTCGTGTATGTTTTCTTTAAAGTACCGAGACCAGCCATATACTGTATGTTTATGTTCCAAAATTAATATCGTTTATGGTCTTCACACGCGTTGCAGTATGCTCCTATTCTTTTTATGCTCAGCTACTAAGATTTCCCTTCAGTGGTAAAATTAGATATGAATATTCAATACTTAAATGGGCACAGTTAAGACATTAAATATACATATACATACTGTATACAGTACAGTTTTCATACGGTAATATGTTTATGTTCCTAAATCAATCTCTTTTATGAGCATGTGAAAGGCATGGTGAATCGATTCTCAAAAATTACTGTACTTTGCATGATTGGAAACAAATGCGTGATTGCGAAATGCTGTGGTGTTACTTTTACAAAGACTGTCAATGAAAAAAAGAATGTTGACCAGGGCAATACTTTGAGTTTACACTTACAGCTTTTCCAAGGTCATTCATTATTAATACTATTAGTAATATCTTCGTTAAAGACTGATGGCCACAGCTCAAACATGAGAGGTTGAGCTTTATTAGCTCCACCTTGCGGAAATTCTGGATACTATTATTTTGCTTGCGGTATTATAGGAGAATTTACGGTAACTAGCGGTATTTACCGGTAACTCGCGGTATTTACCGGTAGCTTGCGGTAGACTGCGTACAGCGTACCGGAAAATAATGCTGTATCACCCACGCATTTTGAATGGCTGCATCTGTTATATACATATACAGTAACCCTTTGTCCACACTTACATACAAAGGAATGGTTTATCCATCTGAGGAAACCCCAGTCTCAGCACCTGTAAGAGAGCTTGTTTCAAATAATTACAGGCGGCTTTTGCTGCGGGAACCAAGGCAATCTTGTCGTTGTACTGCACTCCCCCCTTAAGCAGATCTGTTAAGAGTTGTGCTCACCCAGTAAAAACATTGCACCCAGGCCCTGTTAAAATTTCACAATGCTAGACATAAAAAGGCCTTATCATAACTGCTTCTATTAGACACTCTAAAGCTGAAGCAACTCAGACTTGTGGGTTTCCTCGTCAGGACCCTGTTCTGGATAGTCATTCTTTTTAATGCATAATATTCCAACCCAATAGATCTGGGATAAAACCACCCATTAAAATCTGGTACTCGGCAAGTAAAACTTGCTGCCCCAATACTCCTGTGGCCTCCTGCCATCTTCCCATATACATTACTCTATAGCACACTGTTGAACAGAGGAGTGAAACAAGCATGACAGTAGTGCTCCAGTATCCCCTAACAGAGAAACCAACACTCCATTAACAGTACATTTTTATCCACTGGACTGGGACAGACTTAGGGAGGCTACAAGGGATTTACAGGATCTAATTGTTAGGTAAACAGATCTTCTCACAAGACGTTATTCTCCCCAGTCTCGATTCTAAACCTACAGCGTTTCAGCATGTCTGGTTTTGAGACATTCGAATAAAACCAAATTGTTTCCACTATTGCAACTAATTGTATAAAAATACAAAAACTGTTTAACTACTTTTATGTCCACCTGTACTGTACTTATACGTTTCAGAAGCTCTTATATTTTCCAATCTCCTTAAGTTGATTTTCGTCAAGTCTCTTTAGTTACGTCTCTAGCCAATCCCGCTGGCTAAACACACTCACACCGTCATTTAGTATACCAAAACTCACAGTTACACACATACATGCCGGCACACAAATTCATAAAACACACATACACATCGAGAATATATTTTTCTCTTCGTACTACAATGTGCTGTATTCTTGTTTTACTTCTACATTAATCCTTTTAATTCCTGAAGCGCACTCCAGGTTCGCTGCATTTCTAATTTCAGATGCGGTACTTTAGCCCACCGGTCAATATCTTCCGGTTTTGGATTTGATCGTATGGGGGAATCAGGGAAGGTAGGTGCGAGTGCAGACCCCCTCGACGGGGTGCGAGACAGTTAGAGTGACGCTGTCATCAACAGCGCCAGCCCCCGCTACATCAGGCCCTCTCCCACTTAAGGTGAGAGTACAGGTCTGCGTGGGCGCCCTCTGTTTAAGAAGGGAGTTCCTGTTCCGTCTCTATCACACTCGTACCAGGTGTCATCCCACTCAGACCCCCCGACTCCATATGGTCACTGTGGGAATTGATCCCAATTATTTTCATTTCCTGCCTGTCTGTTCCCCTATGGGAGAGCAGGATATAAAACCTTAACTAGTGCAGTGCGACCAGGAACTAATTCTTCTTTTAGTTTCTGATTCTCCTGCACTGCCTCTTTTCGCTTTTGTTCATACTCTTTCGTAGCGAGTAAAGTATCTTTTCTTCCGGGTTTTTGTTTTCCCCGTAAACACACTTTTAAGTCACATCCCAATTTCTTTTTTTTTTTCTCTCATGTATCTGCCACCACTGGTGCCGGCCATGCACCAGGGTGGGAGCTACATGCTTGTGCTTTTGCCAATCAATTTCTTTACAGGCGTCTTCGCCCCAAACTCCCTCTGACAAACTCAGCTTTTCCCATATTTTTCTCCTTCTTTTCCGTCAACTTACACTTTTCCGATATATAAACGGACCCTTCCACCACTTTCTCAAACCATCAGTTAGTACACATGTTCGGTCTCTTTTACTTTTGTCGTGTGTGAGGTAACAGCTCATACAGTAAGGGGATGCTTTCACTTGAAAAACTTGTGCATTCCTGCACTCATTCAGCCAAGGGCGTCTGTTAAGGTACACAACCTACCTTTATCAGAAATATTTACTTCTACATTAATCCTTTTAATTCCTGAAGCGCACTCCAGGTTCGCTTACCTCCAGATCTAAATGCTTCTCAGAGACTTTAGAGAGGACTTACACCGCACTGTTCACAGGTAAGGAACGAGACCTCGAAAACCCCCTTTCTTGATCAGTAATTCACCATCCCCAGAATGCGAGCATCGCTGCTTTTGCCCCGGGGTGGACTTACACACTGAGCTCAATCAGGGCGATTCTCGGGTCTCAACGTCCTTTAAATCCTGCTACTTAATGCTTTGCTCTTTTATTATGAGGTGTGTTTACAGATGCAGCCATTCAAAATGGGTGAGGTATTTCACGGCATACCGCGACACGCCCACCGGGGTATCACGCGGTGTCACGTGTGTCACGTGACTAGCTATCCGGCGTCGCCTTGTAAAACCGCCAGGGGGAGCTTAACCTCTCATGTACAGCATTCGAGCCTTTAATTTTGAACTGTGTATTACAGCATGTTAATCATCAGTCATTCAAATGTTGGTATATTTTATGAAAGCAAGATTGCTCAGTTGGACAAAAGTACTCAACCTACCTTTATCAGAAATATTTATGCATCAAAGCCTTTACTGAAGATATTACTAATAGTATTAATAATGGATGACTTTGGACAAGCTGTATACTCAAAGTATAATTTCTTTAGCACATTTGTACAAGCACTTGGAATCTGTCCAAGCCATACTTTGTCAGGCATTTTGTTTTACTTCAACGGGCATAAAAACTTCCTTGCTTTTAACAGGGCGTTTCATAATTTCTAACTACGAAAATGATTTAAAATGCGACACCTATCATGAAAAGAAAAAAATACACACCAGTATTCCATTTCTCCCTAAACATTGTAAGCTTTGAAGTCTTTAACTAACGTGATACCGGAGTCAACAAGCATACATTTAGAATTTGATTAAAAGGGAATATAATATGGAATCGCGTATCTCAAGAATTTAATAACGGTATGATTATATCCGTGTACTGCGGCAGGGCTGTTTCGCCTGCCTGCTTATGCGAGCTGTCTTGTAGCCTACTGGTCTAAGTGCGTGACTACCAACTGGCAGGTTGTGTGTTCGAATCCAGCTGGTGCTGGACCTTTCAGTTTTATTTATTTATTTTTTAATCGCGTAACATAAACATATTACCGTATGCAAACTGTACTGTATACAATATGTATATGTATATTTAATGTCTTAACTGTGCCCGTTTAAGTATTGAATATTCATATCTAATTTTACCACTGAAGGGAAATCTTAACATAAACATACAGTATATGGCTGGTCTCGGTACTTTAAAGAAAAAAATACACACCAGTATTCCATTTCTCCCTAAACATTGTAAGCTTCGAATGAAACCACTAAATAAAGACATAAATATAGAAATCTTAAGATTTGTTTTATTTAATGTTGGTAGCAGGATGAACTGTCAGAGTGTATATTTTGTCGCAAAGTTGCTACAAGATGTTAACAGTGAAAAAGGTATTTAGAAATGAGTTATTTCAAGATGAAAAAGAAAACATACACGAAACATGGTTTCATTACGACCAGAATCGGTCATGAGATATTTTTAACTTGATTTACAGTATTTGAGAGGTATGTCTTAACACCGATACTACAGTGCTTAAGTACTGCTCACGTATATGTTTCTAGGTTTATATTATGCATTTCATACGGTCAAATTACTTTTGAGCAACTAATAAGAAGCGCTAAACGGTATGCGTTTTAGTTTCGTTTTGTGCTGGAACCCGTGGATTGATTAGAGATATCAAGTACATACAAGTCATTTTTTAAATGTTGTAGTTCGTCTTGAAAAAATGTTACGAGTACATCATCTATCAACAATTAGGTTCTGTTTCCATATTGCGGATTTTGGTTAGGTACAGTATTATCAAATCCAGTGGCGCTGTGTGTTACTTTACTGAGTCCCAATCTGTGATTGAAACCTGTAAAACCGGTTTAATTCGTCACAGCCAGCACTCTTCAGGTGTGAGGGTCTTCTGCTCAGAATGAAACGCTAAAATGTTTGTGTATATTCTAATGGTAGTGGGGGCAGGGTGTGTGGGAACAGGTTTGTTCTTCACACCTGAAACATTTTCTCTGAAAGGATTTTCTTCGCAGTTAACCGATCTTGTAACAGCATGTTACAGTTTACTATTATTAACCATATTAATTTTAAGTGCTTAATGTAAAATCTTGTAAAAATATATTTTCATTGTTCAAATATACATTAATATACATTAAGTCTGACTATCATATAATAAGTTAAATACAAAACTAAAGAAAAAATAGGGTTAAATATAATTCAAAATATGTTGCTAACAATGTTAACTGTTTATGAATAATAAAATGTATTAACTAAGGAGTAGGATGGCACAGTTGTTAGTATGTTTTTTGTTTTGTTTCTTTTTCATAAATACAACAGTAGTACCTGATGTCTCAGTGGCTTTCGAAATTAAATTATGCATGCAAACCTGTGAACTAGAAAGATAACTAAGATTTTAATACTAATTAAATGACCGCGGGCACTTCCCACCGCCTCTACATTCTCAGAGTAGAACAGACTAACCTTCTAATGAAAGACGGTCCACCCCCCACGGACAGGAAAAGTGCCCACAGGCACTTAAACTTAATATGGTCAGTAACGGTAAACAGTAACATGGTAAGAAGGAGCACGTACAAACGTTTTCGAAATAACCACATGTAAGACTCTGATCCTAAAAATGGGATTTCTATATGTCTTTATTTAGTGTTTACATTAGTGACAAAGGCTAAACTTTTAGCTTCAGTAACGTGTACATATCTCCCCTTTTTATAAAACGACTTGGTTGAAAACTGTTCCAGAGCCACTGTTGTTTCATCAGTGAAAAGTACATCATGAAATGCCTCTCCCTGTTCAATCCACTGGAAAAAAGAAAAGGAGCATAAAGCTTCTGATGGTCATAAACGATATTCATTTAGGAGCAGCATCAGAGGTATGTTTTTAACTGCACTGCATTGGAGAGAATACCATAGTGTGTGTTTTTTTTTTACTCCCTGGAAACTGGCTTCCAGAAGAATCAGTATGGCTCAGAGATTAAATAAAACTTCACAGACATTAACGAAGAGCATAACGCGTGTACTGTATGCACTGCAAGTACAACCCAACACTCTGCAGGAGTGCTGGCTGTGACGAATTGAACCGGTTTCACGGGTATTTTCAAAGTAGGAGGCGAGATTTCCAGCGAAAGACACCCCCCCCCCCCCTCAAAAACCCAGTAAATACAGTACTTACTAGTTAAAGGCTAGGCTCCCGACTACGGCGAAAGGAACCCTTCTTTCATTAGAAGACAATGAACATATTTTAGCCCTGAATGAATTAATAGCAAACATGGTTTACATAAAAGACATTTTTCCAAGAAAGTTTAGCCTTTGTCACTAATGAAACCACTAAATAAAGACATAAATAGAAAAATCTTAAGATTTTTAAAATACATGACTTTGCTAAAATTTATTTGAAAATAAAAACAATTACAACCGCCAGGGGAGAGAGAGAACAGGGGAGGGATGTTGGTTTTGCATAAGGGGCGGGGCTATGTTTGGGTATGTTTGGGAATGTGTAGTTACATGTTCTGGCTGTTTGTGAATTATCGTTGTTGAGTATGGAGTGTTGAGGTATTGATTTTGTGTAATGCTTTATGTTGAAAATTGAGGTGGATTTTGTTTATGATAAACAGGATAAACTGGGATGGGAGGAAGGTTTGGTTTTGCATAAGGGGCGGGATTATGATAATTGGAGGACTTTGCGAGTGTAAAATGGTTTGATTATTTGATTTTGTATTGTGGTTGTTATCTATGTTTTTGGTTGGTATTATGTTTATATGGTTGTTTTTGTTGGTTGGTTGTTATTATGGTTATTAATAATACGATCTATAGTTGAAATCTGAGCCTAAATAAAAAGAAAAAGCAAGTGATTAGGTTTATGAGCAATCTAATTACTTATTCGTTTAAAAAGCTATATAAAATAAAGTTTATTATTAATTTGCTGGACAGAGCGGTGAACATTATTATGCATGAGACAAAGATAACGATCCTGATCAGTTTAGAAATCTGTGTACGCTGTACGGTTTTTACTTCTTAAACTTTTAAAATACACGTTTAGAATAGAAAGAAATCCTCTTCCTGGTATAGCAAACCAGCACGTCTTTTTTCTCCAATTAGAGGGGTGTCAGATGGTGTCAGCCAATCACCATTCTGCGTTGGGTAGCAACGGGTGACTGTTCTCAGGCGGAAGATGTAAACTGCTTAATGTTCGTGTTAAATATTTTTTTTTAATTAAAATTCATTCTATACAGCAATCGCATATTTGGGTACCGTTTCATAAAACTTTCATGCTTAAAATGTTTAGGGAGAAATGGAAGACTGGTGTGTATTTTTTCTTTAAACTACCAAGACCAGCCATACACAGTACAGTTTACATACATACAGTAATGTTTTAAATTAATATCGTTTATGACCTTCAGATGCGTTATGCTCCTCTTCTTTTTATGCTCAGCTACTAAAATTTCCCTTTAGTGGTAAAATCCATATAAATATTCAAAACTAAGCGGATTAAAATGTGCACAGTAAAGACATTAAATGATTAAATCTTTGCACTACCAACCAATGCACCACGAGTGCCCCTGTCGGTCATTTTGGCCAGCCAATCACTTGCCCTGCGGTACCCTCCGGTGCCCCGCTGTGGCTTGTGGGTAGGTTACCGTACCGCGGGTTTTTACCGCGCATTTTGAATGGCTGCATCTGTATGTTAGTGTCGTGCGTGTGTATATGTATTTCACAAACAAGGAAAACACCAAAAACATACGTATATATATATATATCCTACTTCTGTTTCCTTTAAAACAAAAAACCACGCCACACCAATCCGTGCACGATCAAGGCGTAGCTAATCTCAGGACCCCGGGCGCAATTAAGGCCCACACCAATCCTGGATTATACGTGCATTTAATGCACCACTCAGCTCCAGAACCCTGGGCGCAATTAAGGCCCACACCGATCCTGAGCCTCAGAACCCCGGGCGCAATTAAGGCCCACACCGATCCTGAGCCTCAGAACTCCGGGCGCAATTAAGGCCCACACCAGTCCTGAACTACGTGCATTTAATGCACCACTTGCTCTAGAACCCCAGGCGCAATTAAGGCCCACACCAATCCTGAGCCTCAGAACTCCGGGCGCAAGTAAGGCCCAAACCAGTTCTGACATTCAGAACTCCGGGCGCAATTAAGGCCCACACCAATCCTGAACTTCACGGTAAAGGTCCAAAACCTGTTCAAAAACTCCACGCGCAATTAAGGCATACACCAGCTTGGAACGTCTGTACACAATACCGCGGACCGCCTGCCAGACCAGATTCTGGGTTTACAGCAAACAACCCATTACATACACCGGTGTCTTCCCCGGCCAGAGGAATACAGGAACTCATGTTTACTCCATCATCTCGGGCGATTCTCGCAGGGAGCAGAGACTTCCCAATCGGTCAGAGAGAGTCGGGACTTTTTTTTTAAAAAGAGGAGTCCTTACCTCTTAGTAATGTGAGCGCTGACCGTCTCTCCTGCCGATGGGAAGTTCTGTGCTTTCTGGAGCATCCGCCGACTACGCCAAATTTGTTGTAACAGAAGGAATAAGGTTCTTGATCCCGAGATGAAGTAAAACAGATGAGTTTATTGCATGCAAGGAACAATAAAGCCGAAGTCTTGTTTCCCGCAAGAAACAACAAAACCGAAGTATTGTTCGATGTGCCGGTACAAACTTTTAGGTTATATAGTCCTTGCTTGCTGCTTCAGACGTCATTCGATGTTATGGTAAGAGGGGGGGGGGCTCATGGTATTTGACCAGTTAAAAGGCCCTGGCCAAATGGTCAGTTTAAGATTATGCCCCCAGGGGGTTCCTTGCTCACATCTGGAATCCTTATCAGTTAACCCCCTTTCCTGCCATAAACCCCTGTTGCTTAGAAGTCTAATTTTCAGGCAGAACTGACTTATTAACCCTTTTAACATCTTGTCTCTTACTTCAGTGTCAAACAGTCTGTAGCTGTGGTGTGTGGTGTCTTTGATGATGCTTAGAGCTTTCCTTAAGCACCGTCTGTCATAAATGTCCTGGAAGGATGGGAGAGCAACCCCGGTGATGGACTGGGCAGTTTTCAACACCAGCTGTAGGGCTTTGCAGTCAGCAATACTGCAGTTGCCATACCACACTGTGATGCAATCTGTCAGTGTGCTTCAATACAGTGTGCTGTATTGCATCTGTAAACGTTAGTGAGGATCTGGGGATGTATCTTAGCCTTCTTCAACTGTCTTAGGAAGAAGAGGCGCTGTTGTGCTTCTTAATCTGACAGGTGGCGTTGAAAGACCCTTTTCACTTCAGTCCCGTTGATGTGGATAGGGGCATGATAGTTTTGCAGTTTTCTGAAATCAACGATCAGCTCCTTGGTTTTGCTAATAATAATAATAATAATTAATTATAATTGCTTACATTTATATAGCGCTTTTCTGGACACTCCACTCAAAGCGCTTTACAGGTAATGGGGACTCCCCTCCACCACCACCAATGTGCAGCATCCACCTGGATGATGCGACGGCAGCCATAGTGTGCCAGAACGCTCACCACACATCAGCTATCAGTGGGGAGGAGAGCAGAGTAATGTAGCCAATTCATAGAGGGGGATTATTAGGAGGCCATGATTGGTAAGGGCCAATGGGAAATTTGGCCAGGACGCCAGGGTTACACCCCTACTCTTTTTGAGAAACGCCCTGGGATTTTTAATGACCACAGAGAGTCAGGACCTCGGTTTTACGTCTCATCCGAAGGACGGCGCTTGTTTACAGAATAGTGTCCCCATCTAATGTTGAGGGTGAGACTGTTGTCTTCACACCATGCTGTAAGGAGATTGATGTCCTCCCTGTAGGCCCTCTAATCATTGTCTGTGATCAGACCTACATCTGTGGTGTCATTGGCAAACTTGATGATTTTACAGTCTTACAGTCTTGGGTGTAGAGGGAGTAGAGCAATGGGCTAAGTACACACCTACACACCCCTGGTGTGTTTCAGAGTACATGGTCCTATAAGGGTTGGTGTGCTGATTATCACTACATCAGAAGACCTGTTTTATAACTACTGGTGTTTCGGGATCCCAGGACACGTGGTTTGGGTCTTGTATTCAAAAGTGCTTACAACAGTGTCTAAGGTTTATTCACGTGTTCTATTCTCTCAGAATATGTACATGATTGATTTGAAGTTCAGGTTACCCTCCAACACCATATGAGTGACATATCCACATAGTAAAAGATATTACAGTAAGTCACATAACCGCTAAATGACTGGATATCTCACATTTAATATCATATCAAAATAATTTTATTTCTACATTTTATTAAACAATCAAATGTAGGAAATAATGTGTTATTTTCTTATATTTTGACATGCCTTCCAAGGTAATATTACTTTTTTTTTTATTTTACCACATGGTTGTCAGTAAAACGTTATCTGTGATTCTTCACTTGAATTATAATTTGAATTATTATAATGTGTCTTAAAATCTTGTTCTGACAATATTCTGTGCATGATGTTGTAAAGGAGCCTATATCCTCAAGTATCTGTGAGCAGCTGCCTTGATATTTTCATTCCTTAAGCTGTAAATAATAGGGTTAACCAATGGAGTGAGAAAATAGTACACTGCACCAATGACGATGTGCCCATCAGGAGGAATACTTTTCACTCTTAATCCAACATACACCAGAGTACCAGAAGCATAGTACAGGAAGACCAAAGCTATGTGTGAAGAGCACATTGAGAAGGCCTTCTTACGGCTCTCCACAGTTTTCATCTTTACCACTAACCATACAATTCTGAAGTAAGACCACAGGACAAATGGAACAGGAATGTAAACTACAACCATGGCAAGACTCAAAGCAAGGTTCAACTGTGCTGTGACATCACCACAAGCTAAAGACATTACAGTGGGGTAGTCACAAACAATGTGCAGGATGAGGTTTGAGTTACAAAATGGCAAAGTGCTTGCCAGTACGACAGATGTTAAGGGAATGATGAATCCCATAAACCAGACTGAGGACATCATTGTAATACAGACCTTACTGCTCATGATGTTATTATAATGTAGAGGTTTCACTATAGCAACATAACGGTCATAAGCCATGACTGCAAGAAGGAATACTTCAACAACTGCAAATGTAGTAAAAAAATATATTTGTGCAAAACAACCTGAAAAGGATATGGTCTTATCATGACCCGAAAGAACTACTAACAACATAGGTAGGAGAGTAACTACTGTTAGTACACCTAAGACAGCCAAGTTCCAGAGGAAGAAGTACATGGGTGTGTGGAGTCGATGATCTAGGGAAATTAACACCACGATGAGTAGATTACCCAGGAAGGTGGCCAGGAGGAGGATGAGGAAGAAGATGAAGAGAGCAGAGTTGTGCTCCTGCAGGCCTGGCAATCCCATGATGATGAACTCAGAATGCAGGGTGACATTGGTTCGTCCCATTGGTTGCAGTCTCAGCAACTATGACCGAGTGCCAAAGAACAGGATTATATTCAATGGGTTGTTAATGGTTTTGGAAAAAGAACCATTAAATTAAATTGTAAAGATTAAGGGATTAAATATAGTTATTTTTTTCAGTTTTTAAAATAGTTTATTTTGTAATATATTTTAAGTTTAAATATTGCACATGTACACCTAGCCTAAATACATAAAGACTAAATTGCACTCTTTATAGGAGAGAGTCATTGTTTTTAATTATATACAGTATATATTGGATTATTTGAGAAATATTACATTCTATGTTCATAAATGTATATTGTTCAGATCATTCAGATTTTCACCCCATTCCAATTATGGCCCATTTTGAAGAAATATACATTATGTATAGTGTTAGAACATTTGGGCATCTCATAACTGGATCTTTAAAAATAAGAAGGTCCAGAAGAATAAACAAAAGAACAAATAGGTTAAAAGTGCAATTTACAGTAAAGGGAATGTTGAAAATGAACCAAAACAAAATCCTAAACTCAATTAAACAAATATTTAAATAAATTAAATGTCAACAATAGCTGTGATATGTTGATTAGATAAAGTATTCATCCTATTTACTGTGGTAATTGCAATTAAGTTCAGATGCACAATTACATTCACATTAACACAATTAGTTCCTGATTGCTCGTCCCCGTTCCTGTGTCTGTTTGGATGGATCTCCTGGCAATGGACTTTGGACTGCTACTTGGTGTCTCCTTCTGGATTGTTTTGGGCTTGTTCGCCTTCACCACACCCCCCAAGCACCGGAAAAATGCCATTACGCCCCCCTGTCAGTTATCCCATCCTGATCCTCTCATGTTTCCCTGTTGTCCTCCAGTCTCTTCTGGATTTTACCGTCTGCATCGGGTCCTAAATACGCACTACACGGGAGTCTGAACCTGCTCCTGTTATAATTCTATTCGCATAGAGGACACAGGGTAAGTAGGCTAAGTATGTTCAATTTTCACTGTCAGAGGATGCCTTAGACCACGCTTCAATCTGTACCATCATAGAATAATCACGAATCACCTGCAAAAAAAAATAAAAAGGCTGAACATACTGGACTAAAATACAGACCTCCAGGTTGTGAGTAACAAAATGTATCGTTTTAGGAGTATTGGGCAGTAGCACATCAAACATAGTGATGCTGCTTCGCATTTTTCTTTTGTTTTTTCAGAAGCAGTACATTTATTTTCTGTAAAAAATGCAGTAAATATCTGGTTTGTCTGTAATCTCCCACTTCAGGTCAAAAGTTGTCTCCAAACGGGAGCTTCAATTGCAAAAATGATTCCATTCTTCCTCAGATACAATACATTGAGAAGTACATATGAAAAGGACAGAATCTGAAACTGAAAAGCTGAAAGTGAGCAGTGGTTCCTTTCTACATCAATATTTCAAGAGATGTTTCTTTTTATTTAGTGTTTTAAAAGAAACAGGTATTCATTTTACCAGAAAGATTTCAGACTGTCTCAAGAAAATAACAAACAGAACATTTCCAAACACATGTTGTTCATGTTGCTCTTGAAATCTTAAGTTTATTAGTGATCTAGCATAATTCTGATATGCTGATAAAAACTCAAGCACAATTGAGAAAATAACATACAGTTTAAATCCTTAAGATTTCCAGGACAAAGAGAAAATAAGATACAGACTTCCAAGATATTGGAACATTTTTATGATTAATATATTTCGGCATATGGTAGCTTTCAAACAAAATTAATTAAAAATATAATTGAGTATTTAAATAAAAAATATATAAATGTTAATATTTCACTATCCCATTACTGTGTGCTCTGGGTTTGAACAGAGCAGGTAAATGATGTTAGCACCAGAAAAGGTTACTTATAAAACTAATCAACAACAGTTTTTATAGTACTAGAAGATAAAGTTTCCAAACATAAAAACTTATGAAGATTAATTAGAAACATATACAGTACAGAAGATGTACTGATATTTTCCCTGCTTTTCACATACCTGAAGTCTGAGTTTGTTCTGTTTGCTCTGCCTGTTCAGGACACACTTGCTGAATGAGAACCCCTTCCTCTATTCTCAGCTGCTTTTATGGGCAGCTCTTCACAGTGACCCCAGAGGCCACTGAGTGCAGAACTCTAGCTGTAGCTCTTATTATTTCTGTCTCCAGAGAGACAGAAAGTGAACCCAAAGGACATATGGAAAACAAATAATAGTCTTTGTTACATGAAGCAACTGGGAAACGGAAATCACAATCAAATTATGTTTAGGGAACATACAGAAGTTTGACGTTTGTTAAAAACTGTATTTGTAAAAGTTAGAGGAGTCAGATCGCATCTTGGATAGAGAAGCAATAAACATGGGTTTGCCCCATATTGTGATTAAGGAGGCCAACTGTCAAGGCAGACCGAGAAAAGCACAGTACTGACATTAAGTATTCAATAGAACTTCACATTATAGGCTGAACTGCTCTACAAATGGGACAAAAACATGATGATACATTAAAACACTGGCTTTTACAAACAGCTTTAGGGTAAAACAAATGCATTCTTTTTTTCTTTTAAATTTCACATTCTTAAAGTATAAAGAACCTCAGTACTAAGTGAAAGTACTTCAAATCCTCATAACATCCAGACAGGACAATTCCTTGAAAGACAGAGTTACACCTAAGAAGAACCATAGGGTCACCCTGTATTTCATTGAACACAGTCTCATTAAATGAAGGAAAAGTGCTAGCCAGGTATTATGCTTAAAATCTATTTCTGGACTTAGACTAATCAGAAACAGAAAAGTCTGACCCTTATGTCCCAGTGATGAAGCTCACTGGTGGAACTCTCAGCCTCCACATTGTGATCTCTGCACTCTGCTTTCCCTTGTCTGTGTCCTCATAAAGATTTAATTTTAAAGTCTCAATGTTTGTGTTAGTGTTCAAGGTTTTAAACTATATATTACAATTCTATGAATCTTTCAAGTTATGAAATTAAAGATCACTTTTTTCAAATCAGTGGATTTCGTAAACTGTGATGTTTAATTTTTCTAGGGAATTTAACTTATCCCTGTTTGAAGATCTGCTAAGAAACAAAAATGGTGAAAACCTCTGTGTTTGTTTAACAGAACAGCAGCCTGAATCATTTATGTGGAGACTACTGAATGCACCACAGTCAAAGTCTGTGAATAACCTTTACAGAGATTTTAAAGAAGAAGTTTATGAGTAGGTCAGACTTTAAACATTTTTCAACCTGAAGAGTGTTGCCAGTAAAGCTAAAAAAATCTTGTCTGTTCTCAGTCTTAATCGGGGTTTTTCCAAACTCCTAAAAGTGTTAAGGGTGGAAAGCTGAGAGATTGTAAGAAAAAATGGAATAGTCCAGACACTGAACAATTCTAAATAAAAAACATACAGATATAAGAAGCATGTTTATTGTCAGTGTCAGTGAAACATAGTTTTTAAATGTCATGTGTCAATAGAAATAAGTTGCATGGAGAAACTGGATCGAGTTACAGACCAAAAAAGAGCTTTAAAAATGAATATAACCAATTACACAAAGAGCACACTAAATAGCTGAAAAAATACTTTAATCACAAACCCCAAAATGTCTGAAATGAATATTGAGCATTTGAGACAATCGTAATATGTAATAATATATCATATAATATACACATAATATGACATTGTGAAGCCACAGAAGTTGTGATTGCCATTGTGGACGTGAAACAGGCATGACCAACACTCCATGCATACAGTACCTTTCTTACCCTGTTGTGGAACATTTTTACTTTTTTACTTTTTATGCACTCTCTATCAAGTGTGGTGCTGTACATGGCCCCCTTGTAAGGATAACCAGGACGTGGCGCATATACACTGAGATCTCTGGGCCCTCAGCTCATGGACTCCTGGGTTCAAAGTCTCCAACACACCCACACCTTCGTCCTATTATGATCTCCTCCAAGATCATGAGGTGAGGTTTCTTTCCATTGCTGAGTCTTTTGCTATCGGTTATCCCTGCTCACTGCACCTCATCTCTAACACTTGCACTCTAGCTAGTCCCTTTTAGGGATTAGCAGTGGAACACCCTTGACTCGGTCGATCCCATCTAACCGGACTTGCACTGCCACCTTCTATACTTTACTGGCAGGCAGATATGGCAACAAATAAGGCTACTACTCTTTGAGGCCTTACCCTGCACAGCATTGACACTGACAGTCTCGCTAGGAGCCTCACTGCTCCTAGCCACCATAAAAGAAGTCTCCTGTTCCCACTCTACCCTGAAGCCTTCAGCTTCAAATATCACACACACGGAGCCTACTGCTCTCTCACAATGACATCTACTGGTTCTCTCACAAGGAGTCAGTCCTCAGACTTCTGGATCTGCCTCCAGCCACTGATGTCACTCCATTAGAGGTATGTGAAAATGTGAAAATTGTTCTCCAGTTATCACCAGGACAGGTTTCATACTCACAACACCAAGTCTCCGGTGCCTGAGGCTCAACATGCAATTTAAAACTCACACAACCTCTCCAGCACCTCGCTCTCATGTCCTTGGCAGTGTAATTTGAAGCTGTAAGCTGTATTCTGATCTTGCATCTTACAGACCAGTTCTTTCCTTCTCCTATTATCAGCTGTTTCTCACACCTGTTGCTCTCACAGCTTGAAACCAATGACTCTCACTGCCATGCCTTAGGAAGGCATCTCTGATCTTGTGTCTGCTCTGAAGTTAATTCAGGACTGATGTCCTGGCTTGGTATCAGGGAAGCAGTCAGCTAAGGTTTATGGTCACACCCCCAGCTGAATCTCCTTAACTTCCAAATTCTCTTCAGGATTGCATAGAAACACATACAGTATCTATTGAGAGCTCTGCCTCCCTGCCCACTCCCCATATGATACTGTACCATAAAACATGAAGAAACTAGTCCATTTGCCCTTCTTCTCAAAAAGATCTCTTCACACCATAAATTTAAAAAGATAAAGGAAAAAAAACAATCCTAGCCTTTCTGATAAGACTTAGGTTTTGTTTGCACTTTATATTCCTCAAAATGAGACATCTCTAAAGCTAAACCTTTAATGCAGGGCATCTAATAGAGATTAGACAAATTTATAAATGTGTTGTTGTATAAACATACAAGAGTATTTGTTTTTAAAATGAGTCCTGTCAGATCAATTTTCTAAACACACTTTCAGTAATGTTTACTCAAATTAAAAGCTTTGCCATATCAAGTAAGCCATTCTGCCACCTTTCAAAACCATACCACATGTGCAGTAATTCTATAGTTGACTTATTGATGGAAAAAAACACCAATATTCAACCCTTACACCTGTATACTGCAATTATTTTATTTTGTACTGGTAGGTTATTTGCACTGGGAAGAGAGCTTCTTTTCATAATCAGCTTCATTTACAAGACATTTGCAGAGAATTGTAATTACTTTTTTGTTGAATTGAGATTATTCACTTTAAACAGAATCTCAGCAGAAAACTGCAGTTCTGATATCTACTGTGTTTGTCCACTAATGCCAATTGTAATAATCATAAGCTCTTCTGTAATTAACACAATAAAGGACGGTTGTGTCATTATAAACTATTGTAAAAGAAACATGGCAGTTTGATTATATTAATAATACTACTTACATAATATATCACAGTTATGTATATAAACACAAAACGATAATCTAGTCATGTCATAATGATTTTCCTTTATCACCCTGTTTATTGCTACAGTTAAAATCTAGTTATAGATTTGACATTTTGCTGTCCTTTGTCATTCCATTTCAGCAATTTGGATCCTGATGTTCCCAGCATGATGTTGATTTTAAATATCTTCTGATTTATGGTTTATTACATTTTGGATCCTAAGCATCTACCTTGAAAACAATATATTTTCATGTTGTCCTACTGACCTAAAACCTAAAACACAAACTTTTCAGTATGTGAAATTCATTAATGTACACACGGTAAAATATAAGTTTAAAATGCAGAGAATAAATTATCAAAAGTTATTTATTCACAATAAATAACCAATAAGTGACTCGACATCTCCATTAATACAATAATACAATTTTGTTTACACATTTTATTAAGAAATAAAAAAGGGAGTGATGTATTTTTTTCTTGGACATGCATTACAAATTTTAAAATTTGGAAATTGTAACACATGGTTGTAAGAAAAGTGTGATTATTTTTTTTAATCATAAATTGAAACTAAAATAATTATGTGGCTTAATGTCTTGCATTTACACTATTCTTTGTATTGTGCTAGAAAGGGGTCTTTAGCCTCAAGTATTTGTGAGCTGCTGCCTTGATTTTTTCATTTCTTAAGCTGTAAATGATGGGGTTGACCAAAGGGGTAAGGAAATAGTACACTGCACCAATGAAGATGCGCCCATCAGGAGGGATACTCTCCACTCTCAGCCCAATGTACACCATGGCAGTGGACACATAGTACAGGAAGACCACAGTCACAGCAGAGCACATTGAGAAGGCCTTCTTACGGCTCTCCATAGTTTTCATTTTTATCACTGACCACACAATTTTGTAGTAGGTCCACAGGACAAAGAGGAAAGGAATGTAAATTACAACCATGGCAAGAAACAGTGCAAACTCCACTTGTGCTATGACATCACCACAGGCTAATGATATTACAGTGGGGTAGTCACAGACAATGTGCAGGATGAGGTTTGATCCACAGTATGGCAAAGTGCTTGCCAGTACTACAGATGTTAAGGGCACAAGGAAACCCAGCACCCAAACTGAGGCCGTCATTGTAAAACAGATCTTACTGCTCATGATGGTGTTGTAATGTAGAGGTTTCACTATAGCAACATAGCGATCATAAGCCATGACTGCAACAAGGAATACTTCAACAGCTGCAAATGAGATAAAAAAGTACATCTGTGCAAAACAGCTTGAGAAGGATATAGTCCTGTCATGACCAGAGAGCACTACTAACAATTTAGGTATAATAGTAACAGTCAGTAGAACATCTATGACAGCCAAGTTCCAGAGGAAGAAGTACATGGGTGTGTGGAGCCGGTGATCCAGGCCCACTAACACCACAATGAGTAGATTACCCAAGAAAGTGGCCAGGAAGATGATGAGGAAGACGACGGAGAGAGGAATGTAGTGCTCCTGTAGTACTGGAACTCCCACAATGATGAACTCAGAGTGAAGGGTGACATTCATTCCTCCCACTGGTCAAAGTATCAGCAGCTCCAGCTAGGAACTAGATACCAAAGATCAAGTATACATGTAGTGAGTAATTAATAGATTGGAGAAAGAGACATTAAGACATTTTAAAGAATTAGAGGTTATATAGTGATAATAAAAATCAAATTTAACTATAATAGATCCATCTATTTCTAATAACTTGATAAATTAAATTAAATTATAAATTACTACTGATACATTCTGAAAAACTGATCAGCCTCTTTTTATAGGAAAGTGGAGTTTTTAAGAAATATTACCTTCTACAGTGGATATAAAAAGTCTACACAACCTTATTGAAATTGCGTTTTTTTGTGATGTTAAGTCACGAACAGCTGATTTTTATTTGGGGTTAATCAGAATCACTTTCATTGATGGCTGGTGTATGCTACTTACCTTTGGACATGATTTTAAATGTGATTGGTTAACTCTGAACACAGCTACAGCCCCCACTATAAAAGGGTGTGCAGGCGTATTCAACCAGGGTGTTGGAGGTTTTTTAATTTCAATTATTTTTCCTAATAATTATCTATTTGTTTTTCTCTTAGATTTTGTTGGTTTTAAGGTCACATTAAAGATGGAAAAATGTCTGACATGATTTATCTTGATTTCTGCCTTTACATCACAAAAACCTGCAATTTCAACAAGGGTGTATAGACTTTTTATATCCAGTTTATATGCATAAAAATACATTGTTTAGGGCATGATACTCAGAATGTATTTAGATGTTTAAAAAAAACTTCTGTGTAAATATTAATATTTAATATTTTGTTTGCATTATGAGATTTAAATGATCAAAGTAAAAGGATTAAGATACTTAATTTACTTTTGTCTGATATCAAATGTATTGTTTCACTGTTCAACAAATGTGTCTAATACATTTTTAATGCATTCCAAATATTTTAACCCCATTCAATTGGTGTCCAATTTAGAAAAAATGCAAATGGTGTATACATATTTTTAAAGAATATTTGCAATTAACTTGTGAATGCCTAAACAGAATAATTTTGAATAAAAAGTATCAATTTCAGCAAAATCAGCAATGGTATTTAGCAATTTTATTATTTCACCCCCCAAAAAAAGTTAAATTAGTTGAACAAGTACAAATCTGTTTATGAGCAATTTCCCACTTCCCAAACATAGGAGCTTCAGTTATAAAATGAATTCATTTTCCCTAATTGTAAAACATGTATTAAGAGGGCAGTTGTCAATGATTACTCTCTTAACCAGAATTTTAAGAAGAATGTTTCTTATGATTTAGTCTTTTCAAAAACCAGACCATTTGCTAAGAAAGAACAGGTACATTTTTATTCCATGCTGAAAAGAAAAGATGACAACATTTAGGCTGTGGAGCCTTCTTCAGGTGTCAACTGAAATATTGTGCTTCTTTTCAGCATGAAATAAACCTTTACCTGGTCCTTTGCAGCCTACACATGCTGACGTAGCTATTGTACCTACTTGAACCATTTGTTAAGAAGATGTCTACATTCAGCTACATCATGAGACTTACAGTACATTTTCCAAATACAATTGTATCTCACATGTTTTTGAAATACATCTTTTTTAATGAGTGATCTGCATAATACTCATATGCTGATATAAACTGCAACACATTGAGAAACTGTCTAAAATGTCTACAAAATTGTTTGTACAATGTCAAATCATTGGTACTCCCTGGAACAAACAGAAAATAAGATACATATTGAAGATCTGTAACATGTTTGTGTACTTCATATAGCTTTTAATAAATGGGATCTTTCAAACACATCAATATACACATAGCATTTTCACTATCCCTTTAATGTGAACTCCCAGTTTGAACAGAGCTAGTAAATTTTGTCAGCACCCAGAGAATTTTACACCAAAGCAACATCATGTAACCCAATGTCAGTTGTTTTGTCCAAACAAACACAAAAAGATATTACAAATGTCTTGATATTTTTCATAATTTTTCACATACCTGGAATCTTAGTTTGTTCTCTTTGCTCTGCCAGCACAGAACACATCTGCTGGACAAGAAATTCTTAGTCCAATCTCATCTGCTTTTATGTGCAGCTCTTCACATTGACCCCAGAGACTGCAGAGTGTATAGCAGTAGCTGTAGCTCTTATTAATCCAGAGAGACAATTTTATACAATATACAAGTTCCTAATTAAGCAATTTAGTCTTTGTAACATGAGGCAATCATGGAATTGAAATTGCTAAAGCAAGTTATTTGGTGAAACATAGTTGAATGTTTTTAAACTGTTTTTGTAAATGTTTGGAGGAAACAGATGACATCTGTAATCAGGAACTTTTCCAGAGCATTAAATAGAAGTTTGTCAAACAGCGTAACAAAAGAGGCCATCCAAACAAGTAGAACACAGAGAGATAGTTATAGAATTCCTCCATACATTGGACATAATAAGCAATAATGATACATTAAAATAAACCACTGAAATTTACTAACAACTGTATGATAAAACAAATGTGTGAATTTTCCTTTTACTATTGTTAGGCCTGTTGGAAGGGGCTATTGAGTTGACCGAGGACTAAAAGGAAGTCGTCAAACACCTAGCTAGTGTTGACATTTGTATTTCTTGAGAACTTTAAAGCAATTAGTTAAAGCAAACACCTGGTTTACCTTGTTTAAGCAAACTTTTAAATGATTAAGAGTGATCAACAGTTGAGGAACAGAGAAAAAAAAGGCATGTAGGCAGAGATAGGGACTGGGAGAGGAAAGGAAGTACACTGGAAGGACAGAAAAACAAAAGGAGCATGTGCCAGGCAAGTGGCACTTACTCAGATCAACTATAAAGTATAATATATTTATATTTAAAGTATAATATATAATATTTTTTTGTTGTTAGTGAATGCATTTTAGAATAGGGAGTTAGGTGACCCATTCACTTTGAGCATCCATATTTATATAGAAAGAGATTTAATAGTACATTTAGGAGAACATTATTGTATTTGATTTAACTTAATTGTAAGCGATTTAACTGCACATTATGTACAGTGGGTCATAATCTATTTAGTTTAGAAGTGTAGCGGCAATGCTTGTTAATAAGACAGAATTAAGCGTTGGTATGCTTTCCTAAATGAGGCCCCATCTCACCCTCCATCTCTGTGGTGCAGCCACAGAGAAAGTATTCATGCAGGCTGATTTAAGATGTTTTCTTTTGATAAGGGACAGCTCCCAGACGGGGATGCACTTAGCTAAGCCTGGCTATCATGATCAATGGTCATCCATTGGCGCCTATCTGTCTAGGGAGTGCCGAATGGACATCTGGACTGCATTCCTAAGTGTCAAGAGTAAGTGACTCATATCTCACCTTGATCAACCAATCAGGGACTGGCAGGGCGTGGTAGTAGCACGTGGGTCTCCAATGCCCGCCAAACTCTCAACCAATCAGCACACATCTGTGTCTTGGTCAAAAAGGGAGCGCAAGCTCAGATCGGGGCTCTCCTTGGCCATTTTCGCGCATCCTCAGAGACAATCACGTGACAACTGCTGTTGTCTGCAAAGGGACTTGGACTTTGTTCTAAGCGCGAGGCTGAGGATCCCGTACGTACTCAGAATTCTACCAACGTGAATGCTCCGCTTGTTCAACGGCAGCCTACAGTTGGACCCTCGTCGACAACCTGAATAGCTTATTCAGAAGCAGCGCTGGACCGGGAACGAACCAGATTCTTCCAAGGCAAAAGAGTGACTTGTGAGGACTCACGGTCACACTCTGTGCATAAAGACTTTCTACTAGCCAGCCGGACTGCTGGTAGATCCCCTCGGAGCAACGACTGCCCTGCGCGTCGCAGTCAGATTCCTCCGCCCGTCCTACTCCGAGCTGCACCTCGACTGGTTGGCCGGTAGCCAGAGGACGCCGGGACAACGCCCACTGGACAACCGCTGGAACAGAGGCTGCAACAGAGCCTGTCAGCTGGTTTGGTGTTTGTGCCGGGAAATTCCAAATCCATACACAGTGGATAAGTAAACCCCATGTTCTACATTGCGTCTCAAGAATTCAATTGTACCTCAATATAAGTTGTTATCAATTTAATTCATGAGTAATGTATTTACTTACGAGTTTAGAGTAACAGTGGGTAATAACACTGATTAGCGATTTGGTAACCGAACGATATATATTGACATATATTCTCTGTTGTGTATCTTTTTGTGTTTGCATCTCTTCGAGATTATATACCTTGTATATTGATAACCCTCACAGTAAGGTCTGCAGCTCGTATCCAGGCAGGCTAGTACATGTTTGGTGCACAATTTATATTAATAAATGTATCTCGTGTATTGAACCCGTGTGTGTGCGTTGTTAGTTGTTCTGACGATTGATTTTCTAAAAGCCACAACGAACAACCTCTTGATTACTGCTACAATTAATAATTGTCTCAGTAAACCCATCAAACCTCTACAGAAGGCAGGCATTTTTTTGGATAATAATAATAATAATAATAATCATCATCATCATCATCATCATCCATATCCTGTGAAGATGGAACTCTATCCCTTTTAATGAGGATGTAAGAAAATGTACTTAGCAGGAAGTAATGAAAGTAGCTGAAATTAAGAGTGAGCCATGTGTCACAAATGACCCGCTGAGCAATTGGGAGGATAGACCCCGTGCGGTACCTTAGGTGATCAGGAGACAGTCATGTAGCTTCCAGAGCAATTGAGGGCTAGGCCAGAGACGTGGTCAGTGGAAAGTTCCATGGTTCGTATTGTGAAAAGTGAAGAGAGAGTTTAGAAAACTTAGGCCAGGTAGGAGCTCCGAAGAACAACAAGTATTGTGAGAGGAAGAAGGTCTGCTGATTGTTGGAATGTTGTGGTTGGTTGATTGGCAGGAGCAGTGTTGTTTAGTAGAAGTGCTCAGGGCTGGAGTGTAATGAGTGCAGGTGCACTTCCGTGTGAGAATCTGGTGGGATGAGGGCGTGACACCAAGTAGTGATGCATAAAAGATAAACTGCAAGTGAAATGAGTGTACCTAGAAAAGGCCACCTTATGGGTTGTAACCAAGCTCTGTATCTGGCAGCCCCTGGCAGATATTTTAGATTTCCCGTTGCAGGTAGGGAAAGACTACTACAGATATACAGATGCAGCCATTCAAAGTGCGCGGTACAGACAAATACCGGAGGTAACTGGCTACGGCCTCACGCACGTTAATGCAAAATACCGCGGTACGTGATTGGTTGACCAACAGGGGCACTCGTGGTCCGTTGGTCTGTCGTAGAAAGATTTACAGTAAACGTCTTTACTGTGCCCGTTGTAGTATTGAATATTTATATGGAATTTTACCACTGAAGGGAAATCTTAGTAGCTGAGCATAAAAAGAATAGGAGCGTACTGTAACGCGTGTGAAGGCCATAAACGATATTAATTTTGTAACATAAACATACAGTATATGGCTGGTTTTGGTACTTTAAAGAAAAAATACACACCAGTATTCCATTTCTCCCTGAACACTTTAAGCATCGAAATCTTTAACTAACGTGATACCGGATTCAACAAGCATACTTTTAGAATTTGATTAAAAGGGAATATAAGATGGAATCGCGTATCTAAAGAAATTAATAACAATATAAATATATTCATGTACCACAACACAAGAATAGTACATGCTGTACATTGTCTGTTGATAATGTTTGTAGGGCTTTTTCAACACTCCTCATGCGACCTTGCCGGCGGCGCTGTGGGTTAGGTTCCTGACTCCCACATCAAACATTGTGTGTTCGATTCCAGCTGAAGCCATGCCTTTTTTTTAACAAACATTTCTTTGAAAAAATAAAACGTTTCCCTGGGTCAGAGATTAAATAAAACTTCACTCGCACCAAACAAATTTATGTTTCTAAATATCACAACATGATTTTAAGTCATTTTAATAACAATGAATAGTCACCTATGCATTACAATATAAATATTTATATTGATTTAAATGGCATTTAAATCGCCTTTATTTAAAACCCATAAAAAAAGCTGATACTGTTTAGACTTTTAATTATTTCAAACTGTATTACAGCAGCACAATGCACAATGCAACGTAAATCGCTATCTTTGTCTTCTAGGTAATAATGTTCACCTCTCTGTCCAGCAAATTAACAATAGTAATAATAATGAACTTTATTGTATATGTCGCCTTTAAAGGTAGCTCCTCAACGCGCTTTACAGGATAAAAACAATAACAACAATACTGTTAGGCTAGGCAAACGATTTTTTTAAAAGAAATAGAAAATGAGATATAATGATGTGTTCCGGCTTAGACATTAACGAAGAGCATAATGGTCATAAAGATCATAAACGATATTAATTTTGGAACATCAACATATTATGTAAACTGTATGTTGCTGTTATTGGTATTTTAAAGAAAAAATACTGTAAAATCCTGGGTTTGGTACAATGATTCAGGCATTCATGTGAAGGACAACAGAGCTTTCACTGGCTCAAAAAGACAAAAAGAATAACGGACACAGCGCGAGCCTGCATTCTCTCCTCAGCCGTCCACACCACACTTTTCCCTGAGATTAAATAAAACTTCACTCGCACCAAACAAATTACCACACACTGAAAACTGAACATGTTAACCCAAATATGTCTCACAATACTTTTATGGTACATTACTTTGCTAAAATGTATTTAAAAATAAAAATGATTACAAACGCCAGCAGAGAGAGAGAAAGACACACACAGTTCTTCATTGTCAAAAAGTAATTGTTTTTTACTTTGTCAGCACCCAGACAAACGCAAACGCGTTATTAATGAAATGCTTTTATTCATTCTTAATCGAACTCACAAGTTGTCATCTGCTGCTGAAGCTCTGTGAGACTAGACTCACACATGGCTAGACTTGACTCAGCTCTGGCTTTCCCATCTATACCGATGCACTGCAAGTACAACCCCCCTCTCTGCGGGAGTGCTGGCTGTGACAAATTAAACCTGTTTCACAGGTATTTTCAAAGTAGAAGGGGGCAAGATTTCCAGCGAAAGACACCTCCCCCCCTCCAAAACCCAGTAAGTACAGTACTTACTAGTTAAGAAAGCTAGGCTCCTCAATGAAATTGCTTTAACATGCTAATGTTTGGTGTAACAGTCCGGGCGTGGCAAGCTATTAATGTCTACCGACTACGGCGAAAGGAACCCTTCTTTCATTGGAAGACAATGAACATATTCTATCCGTACATGAGAATATAATGCTGGCGCGTGGACACGGTGGGGTGCTGTACCAGCTGTCAAAAAAAAAGTTGTTGTTTTTTTAAAGTCAATTGAGTGTCCATAACATTGCAGTAAGTGAAAAGACCACGGGCATTCTTCCTCCCCCTACATTCTCAGAGTAGAATAGAATTTTCCTTTGACAAAACAAGGCTCGCCAGATAATTTGAATCGAAACCTGTTTTTCTAGCTTTTAAAGTCGTGCGATGTGTAAGCAGGAACACATCATTATATCTTATATATATCTTACATATGAATATGTATATTAATACATTGATAAAATGCTTTTATTCACTCATAATCTGACAATTTCAGGAAGACTAAGGAAGGACTAAGGAAATTGTCATCTGTTGTTGAAGCTCTGTGAGCTCGGTGACATTGAGACCACTTGTTATCCCAAGTTGTTTGAATCGCCACAATTCAAATAGAGAAAAAAGAGCTGACTGACAAGATTTAAGATGTGGCTGTCAATGTTGGATTAAAAAAAACATGTTGCCCGATGTTAGTTGCATTGCTGGAAAAATAATTTTATTTAGAGAGACTGGATAAATAATTCAAGTGTTTTTTTAACTTCCTGAAAAACAAGTAATAATTTAACAATATGCGCAAACGTTTTTTTATGATATGTCGCTGTTGGGAATGTCTGTGGAGTGTATCTTATTTGCCTGTCTGTCCTCTCTCTCAATTCAATTCAATTCAAGGTGCTTTATTAGCATGACAGATGGGTACAATCAGTGTTGGGTATTTACTTTGTAATCTGTATTGCTTTGAGATGCCACTTTTAAAGGTGATATATAAAATCAAGGCTTTAACTTGCTTTAACTCTGCAAGTCTGAGTTCTTGTGTCTGTCCTATCCGAGCCCGAAAGTATTACAATATGTATCTTTATAGCATGTGGTGTACAGCTTTTTAGTATAGATTATACTTTTCTAAAATGTATTTTAAAAAAAACGATTACAATCTAATCTTTCCACATTTGATCCCAAGATCCCAAGAAAAATAAATCTAAAAGGGGAGAAAGCTATGCTGAAAGTTTATTAAGATACTTAGAAAACAAACATATCAATTTATGTTGCATTTGTCTGATTGTGAATCAAAAAACACATATATTTAAACACGCGTTTGCGATTTAAATCAAAAAGCGATTTAAATCAATATAAATGTTTATATTGTAATGCATAGGTGACTATTCATTGTTATTAAAATGACTTAAATCCGATCATGTTGTGATATTTAGAAATATAAAAGTCAATTAATTGTCCATAATATTGCTATTCTATTTTTTCAAAGAAATGTTTGTTAAAAGAAAAGTCGCGGCGCCAGCTGGATTTGAACACACAACCTGTAGGTTTAGTAACCAGGCACATATTTCTATAGATACGCGATTCCATATTATATTAGCAGAAAAGCTTAAAACTACCACTTTTTTACACGCTATTTCACATGTTAGTTAAAGACTTCGATGCTTAAAATGTTTAGGGAGAAATGGAATACCGGTGTGTATTTTTTCTTTAAAGTACCGATTCCTGGAATCTGACTGGCTGACACCCTTCTGAAGTGGTTCCATAATATCTGGTATATGGAAAAGAAAGCGTTGATAAAAAGGCCTGGATTCTCATGTATCTGATACAAGTATCTTTTAATACAGTCTTTGATGTGCTCTTGAGGATCCTTGTGATATTTTGAGCTCTAGTTGAATGATAAGTGTCGCAGTTTAAATAATTTTCGTAGTTAGAAATTATGAAAAGCTCTGTTAAAAGCAAGGGAGTTTTCATGTCCGTTGCAGTAAAAGAAAATGCCTGACAAAGTAGGGCTTGGACAGATTCCAAGTGCTTGTACAAATGTGCTAAAGAAATTAGAAAAAAAAGTAATTCCTTTATCATATTGGCTAGCTAATGTCCTGTCCTCGTTAGATCTACGAAATGTGTTTGTCAAAGAAAAAACTAAAAGTATTTTCATTTAAAATGACGGTTAGAAAGAATGTGGAACAGCATAATACTTTGAGTTTACAGCTTGTCCAAAGTCATTCATTATTAATACTGTTAGTAATATCTTCAGTAAAGGCTTTGATGCATAAATATTTCTGATAAAGGTAGGTTGTGTACTTTTGTCCAACTGAGCAATCTTGCTTTCATAAAATATACCAACTTTTTAATGACTGATGATTAACATGCTGTAATACACAGTTTAAATTTAAAAGCTCAAATGCTGTACATGAGAGGTTAAGCTTTATTGGCTCGTCCTGGCGGTTTTACAAGGTGATTCCGGATACTTTCCGGCATGACGTCAAATGCCGCGATATACCGTGTGATACTGCATTTTGATGCGACACGCCCACCGGGGTATACCGCGAAATACCCCACCCATTTTGAATGGCTGCATCTGTACAGTATGGCAAACGTTGGACTCGCAAAGAGAAAGTGAAGTCTGACTGGGAGACAACCCATTCTTGACTTTGATCAGAAATTGACCAGTGAAACATACATTTGAAATGTCTTTTATTGCAGATACAGTTGCTTGGAGAAATTGGAATTACAGTCCAGTATTGCTGTGGCAACAACACAACTAACAAATCATTATTGAATATCGATTATTTCACAGTATTGTGTCCAGTTTCTAAATTGTCATACAGTATATACATACGTAATATATTGGTTATGTATTGTGCTTATATATGGAAAAAAAACTTCACAAGTTATATTATTAAAGACAGAGTATAAAACAGACACCAGGATAGAGTCAGATTTTATGTAAATTGCTGGTTAGATGCCACCATCCAACCCAGACTATTGCTGTTCCAAAAAATGAGTACTTAGTTTTCAGCAAGAAAACACAGTAACCTGATGTCATAGCCACTTAATTTCTGAGCGCTAAAAAAAGGAGGATTAGGATAATGAAGACTTTCATTCCGGAGCCACAAAAATTCTATAGTCAACATTCCTGGTGGTTTAAATTTATGATTTGTTTGAATTCGGAAATGACAAGTGACAGTGATGGTTCATGTGCTCCATAACCAAAGTTGTAACTGATAGCTGTTGAATTAGCAATATGTTTTTCTATGAAAGCATAATTCTTGCTTCAAACCCCACAGCATCTAAGTTTGTCTCAAAGATAAGACTGGAATCTGTAATGAGTGAATTGAATTACAAACTGAGGGAACCCTGGTCATTTCTTGATTCCCATATCTGTAGATATGGTCAGTTGATATAGTTCACCAATGATGTGAATGAATGTTGAATCTGGAATAAATTAATAATATGAGGCAGACAGTCTGTGCTCTTGAAGCCACTTAGGAGCTCCAGTGTGCTTGATGTTTTAGAGAAACAACAGTTATAGGCATGTTCCTGATTCAATAGCACGTCTTTAACACATTCCTTGCTGATGAGTATTTATACTCAATCAGTTTAATCTCTTGTGACTTTTTATAAAAACACACAATATAATTTATTACTGCATATTGTTGTATATTTGAAAGAAAACAAAAATAGATTTTACGCTAAATTTGTGGTAAATTTCCCATAAATTACCTTTACTGGAAACTTGCTACTTGTCAACACTGATTACTGCTGTATCTGGTATGTAAATGTTAGAATTAGTACTAGGTAGGTATTAGTTAAAATCAGTATGGATTTGGGTAATATCAGAATATCAGAATATACCATGACACAGGGCCCACTTCATCCTCTCATTCAATTTATTTGTGCTTGTTTTTTAGAGATGCTTAATGTCTAATGTTTATTCTCAGCATATTTGATTGATGGTGATTTTGTCTCCATTTCATGACTAAATACACATTAAGACTTCAATGTTAGTGTCCTAGATTAATTGAATATTTCCACAGTGTTTTACTAAAAACTAATGTTATGGATTCGGTAAGAGGGACCGAAACCAGTGAGTGAACCCACTTGCGGGAGCTGACAAAGCCTAGCCGTGATCCAAAGAAAGCCGTAGTCGAAGGAACGAGCCGAGAGTCCAGGGGAAGCCAGAGATCCAAAACAGAGCGTAAGTAACGAAGCCAAGCCGTGATCCGAAAAGCCGTAGTCAAAAGGGAAAAAACCGAAAACCGAAAGCCAAGACAAACACATGGTAGAAGTAGGAGTAGCGCAACCAGGAAGCTCGAAAGGAAAACCGATACTGAGCAAAGAGGTAGGGAAAGACAGGTGTTTAAGTAGGATGAGACGGGGGTGTGGTGGTGAATAGGAAAACAGATAGGTGAACTGATGGATTAGGGCTACGCCTACTTCTGCCTCTTCCGTTGCCGGGAGGCAGGGATCGTAACATTACCCCCCCCTCTACGGGCGGCTCCTGACGCCCTAGCGGGATGATCCGGGAAGTTAAGGTGGAAGTCTTGGATGAGGTTGGGATCCAGAATATCCTTCTCTGAAACCCACGAACGCTCCTCTGGACCGTAGCCTTCCCAATCGACGAGATATTGTAGGGATCCACGAGACCATCGGGAATCCAGGATTTTATTGACAGTGTAAGCAGGGAGTCCATCAATTACTCGAGGCGGTGGGGGTTTTTGTTGCGGTTTAGACAGGGTGGATCTGTGAAAGGGCTTAAGGAGGGAAACATGGAAAGTAGGGTGGATCCGAAGGGTAGGAGGCAAGGCCAGCCGGTAAATTACTGGGGTAATCTGGGCGAGGACACAAAAAGGACCAATGTACCTGGGAGCAAGCTTGCCAGAAAGTTGCTTAAGAGGAAGGTTACGGGTAGACAACCAAACAAACTGACCACGTCGAAGTCTGGGTGGGATACGACGGCGCCGATCAGTCACCTTCTTCTGCTGAGCTGCAGTGCGAAGAAGGGTGGCTTTGGCCTTCCTCCAGAAGGTCTGCAGGTTAGTGATGTAGTCCTGAACCGAAGGTACCTCTGTGTTGGGATGGGAGTCAGGGATAAGAGGAGGCTGATAACCTAAGGCACACTTAAAGGGAGACATGCCAGTAGATGTGGTATACAATGAATTGTGTGCCTACTCTGCCCATGGGAGCAAGGACACCCAATTATCATGGGTAGAGGAGATATAAGTCCGTAAGTAGGTCAGCAGTTCCTGATTCATGCGTTCTGTCTGACCGTTGGCCTGAGGGTGATAAGCTGAAGTAAGTGAGACTGAAGCGCCCAGTGACTTACAGAAGGCCTTCCAAAATCGGGAGACAAACTGAGGGCCCCTATCTGAAACAATATCTTTAGGGATGCCATGCAGTCGGAAGATATGCAGTACGAACAATTCTGCTAGTTCTCGAGCTGTAGGTAAAGATGGTAGGGGAATAAAATGAGCAGATTTGGAGAAACGGTCTACCACTACCATAATAGTCGTGTGTCCATGGCTGGGTGGAAGGTCAGTAATAAAATCTACTGAGAGGTGGGTCCAAGGACGGTCGGGGATGGGTAAGGGTTGAAGAAGGCCCGCTGCCCTCATCCGGGAAGACTTCATTTGAGAACAGATAGAGCAGGCCTGGACATACTCCTTGACATCCTTGGCCATAGTTGGCCACCAGAAGTCTCTGGAGATGAAATCCAAGGTACGCTGGAATCCAGGGTGTCCAGCGAAACGGGAGTCATGTCCCCATTGTAAAACTGCAGATCTGACGGGATTAGAGACAAATAACTTGTCCTGAGGGCACTGAGGAGGTACCGTCTGTCCAACCAAGGCTCGTCGAACAATTACCTCAATGTCCCATCTTACAGCTGCCAGGAACGTACCAGACGGGATGATGGGTTCTGGAATCAATTCGGCCTCAGGGGGGTCGTGGATCCGTGAGAGGGCGTCTGCTTTGATGTTCTTAGAACCTGGAGTGTAGGTGATAAAGAAATTAAACCTGGAAAAAAAAAGGGACCACCTAGCCTGGCGAGGACAAAGACGTTTGGCCGACTGCAGATACTCCAGGTTTTTGTGATCAGTGTAAATCAAAAAAGGGTGATGAGCACCCTCTAACAAGTGCCTCCATTCCTCCAATGCCAGCTTAATGGCCAAGAGCTCACGGTTACCAACGTCATAGTTCATTTGGGCAGGGGATAACTGCTTAGAGAAGAAGGCACAGGGGTGAAGAATCTGTTTTTCTCCATGACGTTGAGAGAGAACAGCACCCACACCATGGCCAGAAGCATCCACTTCGACCACAAAAGGCAAGGTAGGATCAGGGTGTTTTAGGATGGGGGGTGTTGTGAACAGGTGTTTCAGACGCTGAAATGCTTCTTCGGCTTGAGGGGTCCATTTGCCTTGTCTTGGTCCTTTACGGGTCAAAGAGGTTATGGGAGTGACCACCGAGCTGAAGTTTCGAATAAACTTCCTGTAAAAGTTAGCAAAGCCGAGAAATCGTTGTAAGTGTTTGAGATTCTTGGGTGTGGGCCAATCAGTAATCGCCGTGACTTTACTCAAATCCATTTCCACCCCCTCTGGAGAGATGACGTAACCTAAAAAATGAATCCTCGAAGCATGGAAGGTACACTTCTCCAGTTTGACATATAGTTTATTCTTAATGAGCCGGGAGAGTACTTCTCTGACATGGAGAACATGATCCCTGAAGGAATCAGAAAAAAATAGAATGTCATCTAGATAAACCAAGACAAATCTTTGTAGGAGATCACGAAAGATGTCATTAATAAAAGACTGAAACACTGCTGGGGCATTAACCAAACCAAAGGGCTGACCAAATATTCGTAATGTCCATGGGTTGTCACGAATGCCGTCTTCCACTCATCCCCTTCCCGAATGCGGATTAGATTATAGGCCCCTCGTAAATCCAGTTTGGTGAAGATCTTGGCCCCATGCACAGACTCAAGTGCTGCTGGAATTAAAGGCAAAGGGTATCGATTCTTGATTGTGATCTCATTGAGGCCACGATAGTCGATGCAGGGACGGAGCCCACCATCCTTCTTTTCCACGAAAAAAAAACTGGCACAGGCTGGTGAAGTGGATGGACGTATAAGTCCAGCCTTCAGAGAATCTTGTATGTAAACTTTCAGGGCCTCAGATTCAGAATTGGAGAGCGGAAAAATACGACCTTTAGGAGGGATAGTACCTGGCAAAAGGTCAATGGCACAATCATATGGTCGATGAGGTGGGAGGGCCAAGGCCTCCTGCTCATTAAAGGCTTCCTGTAGATCAGAATATTGAGGGGGTATGGTAGGAACCCCTGAAGGGGATGTCGCCGTGAGTGCAATTCTTACTGGTAGAGGACAGCAATTTCTAACACATCTGGGTCCCCAAGCTAAAATTTCTTTACGGGACCAAGAAATGTAAGGGTCATGCTGTTGTAGCCAAGGAAAGCCTAGCACCAGAGGATGTGTTGGGGTCTCAAGGAGATAAAACCAGATGTCTTCCACATGGGTGGCGCCAATCTGCAAGCTTATAATTTCAGTTTGCCACCTAATAAGTCCTGGAGATACGGGGGAGCCATCAATATATTGAACACGAAGAGGTGTGGTCACCAGGGTCAAGGGTAATTTCCAAGTTCGAGCAATGGAGGCGTCTATAAAGTTTCCTGCCGCCCCTGAGTCTATAAAAGCAAGAAGAGGTCTCCTTTCATTACCCCAGAATAGTGTAGAACGAATAAAAAATTCTGAGAAAAACTGAGGGGATTGAGTAACCTCACTCACCTTAGGATCTTGAGAAGGTGGGCGGTGCCTCAAGGATGAGTATGAAGCAGGGCAGGCCGCTTTAAAGTGTCCTAATTTCCCACAGTACATGCAGCGACCCCCTCGTTGGCGCCTCTCTCGTTCTTCAGGGGTTAACCGGGTGCGGGCTATTTCCATAGGTTGTTCTGAGTCGAAAGATCTGATAGGTGATAGCCAAGGAGCCTCTAGTATTGGGGTCCGAGATCTTTCAGCACTCCTTTGACGAATTCTGAGTTCTAATTCCAACACCTGTGAAATTACTTCCTCCAAGGTACTCCCCAGTTGTGGCATATTTACCAGATGGTCCTTTATTTCTTCACTGAGTCCTTGACGGAAAAGAAAAATAAGGACCTCATCATTCCAGTGAGTCTCCGCTGCTGCTACTCAAAAATCTATAGCATAATCTTGTACAGACCGGCGGCCCTGGTGGACGGAGGAGAGGCGGAAGGCAGAGTCTTGACCAACTACGGGACGACAAAAAAAAACCTTAAATTTTCTTAAAAAGAGATCATAATCCTGAACTTCAGGAGCCCCGCGATCAAGCAGAGCAGTAGCCCATTCCAAAGCGCGGCCAGTTAGCAGTGAAACTATGAAGGCGATCTTGTCCTGAGGAGAAAAAATGGAGCCTGAAAACCAGCGCACACTGTGCTAAGAAGCCCCGACATTTCGTAGGGTTGCCGTCAAACCTGTCAGGTGGAGTTAGTGGAAGAGGTCGAGGGGCAGGTGTAGGAGCTGGCAGTGGGGGAGCCGAAGCGACAGCTCCAGCGTTGCTTCCTCGACTGCCAATGGGCGGCATTGCAGACAGGTGCGCAGAGATCTGTTGGACGGAAGCCTGTAGCTGGAGTAAGGCTTGTCCATGCTGATCCAAAGCCGAGCGAATCTCCTCTTGCTCCGCTGGGTCCATGTTAAGGGGCTCAGTATTCTGTTATGGATTTGGTAAGAGGGACCGAAACCAGTGAGAGAACCCACTTGCGGGAGCTGAAAAAGCCTAGCCGTGATCCAAAGAAAGCCGTAGTCAAAGGAACGAGCCGAGAGTCCAGGGGAAGCCAGAGATCCAAAGGGAACGAGTTACCGAAGCCGAAGCATGATCCGAAATCGTAGACAGTAGAGCAATCTGATAGTCCAGGGGTAGCCAGTGATCCAAAACAGAGCATAAGTAACAAAGCCAAGCCGTGATCCGAAAAGCCGTAGTCAAAAGGGAAAAAAACGAAAACCGAAAGCCAAGACAAACACAGGGTAGAAGTAGGAGTAGCGCAACCAGGAAGCTCAAAAGGAAAACCGATACTGAGCAAAGAGGTAGGGAAAGACAGGTGTTTAAGTAGGATGAGACGGGGGTGTGGTGGTGAATAGGAAAACAGATAGGTGAACTGATGGATTAGGGCTACGCCTACTTCTGCCTCTTCCGTTGCCGGGAGGCAGGGATCGTAACAACTAATTAATGAGGTCAAGCTGGTTCTTAAGATCATGCAATGAAAATATGCAGTGGATGATGCATTTTATCACAAAATGCTGTAGTGGCGAGGCTTATTAATAAGGCAGAATTAAGTGTTTCTGAGCTTTCCCAAATTAGGCCTCATCTCTCAGTTCATCTCTGTGGTGCAGCCACAGAGAAACTATTCATGCAGGCTGATTTAAGGTTTCCTTTGTTAAGGTTTCCTAGGACAGCTCCCAAAGGGGGATGCACTTAGCTAAGCCTGGCTATCATGATCAATGGTCATCCATTGGCGCTTATCTGTCTAGGGAGTGCCAGATGGACATCTGGACTGCATTCCTAAGTGTCAGGAGTAAGTGACTCATATCTCACCTTGATCAACCAATCAGGGACTGGTAGGGCCGAGTAACCCACGTGGGACTCTGATGCCCATGGAACTTTCAGCCAATCAACGAGCTGAAGTTCCTCCAGGTAAAAACAGGCAACACAGAGAGCCTGGGAGATTCTGTGAATTCTGTGGACTTTCTTAAAGGGAATTCAAAGGAGAATTCCAGGGCAGGACGGCCCAGGAGCAGAAGGCTCCCAAGGGCAGGACATTCTCGCAGCGCGCCTCCTGACCATCCTGAGACTCAGCTCGGACAACCACTGAACGGCCAGTGTGTCCGAGTGCCAGAACTTTCCTTTGTTCTAAGAGTCTAGAGCGGAGGTTGCCAGAGAGTAACCAGAGGATCCACCCGAGGTTAGCACCAGCAGCAAGCCTCGTGAACAGGTCGGAACTGTGGACAGCTGAATCACTATTCAGAACTAGCGCTTCACCAGGAACGAACCGGTCCTCTTCCTGACTTGCTGGGACACACAGTCATCTTTTCTCCTGTGCACAAACTTTGCTAGTTAAAGCCAACACTAACTAGCCGGTCAGTGAGCATCTGCAGCGCACAGTCGCAACCCGCACAGCACAGCCTGGCACCTAGCCAGAGAGCGCGGATTGGACAGCAACAAGCCTGCAACTGTTTCTTTGTGCCCGCAGGAGATCTGAATCCCCAAAGATTGGATGAGTATTCAACGTCAATGCATTACAGCTCGAGAATTCAATTGTTATCCCAACCAGTTGATATCAATTTAATTCCTAAGAGTTATGTACTTGTTTTGAGTATCTAATGTAGAAGTTATAACCAAGTTCATTTACGAAACGGTCTAAATGAATGATATACTGAACGTATGTCCTCTTGATATATGTAACTCTTTGTAACTGACTGAATATATACCTTTTGTATTCTGATAACCCTCTCGATAAGATCTGTTAGTTTTACATGCATATTCTATGTATTAATAATGTATCCTCGTGTATTAGTACCTGTGTGTGTGCGTTGTTTGAGTTATGTCGCATGGTTGGATTCTAAAGCTATCAAAAGAATCAATTTTGTGATTTACTGCTACAATTAATAATTGTCCCAGTAGATGCCCAAACCCTACAGAACTGGTGCCTTCAGAGAGCACACTACAATGCTATAAATAATAGATTAAGAACATTTACATACAGATGCAGCCATTCAAAACAAGCGGGTGATACCACGTTAAGACGCGGTGCGCTTGTCGCAGTATAACATGGGTTACCGTATAATACAAAAACATATTACTGTATGCAAACTGTATTGTATATGGCTGGTCTTGATACTTTAAAGAAAAAATACACACCAGTACCAGTAAATATTCAAAGCATCAAAGTCTTACATGTGGTTATTTCAGAAATGTTTTTACGTGCTCCTTGCTCTCTCTGACCATGTTACTGTACTGGACATTAATACAGTATACAGTACTCTGTGAAAAAAGTGATAGTTTTAAGCTTTTCTGCGAATACGCTCGATACCGGAGTATTTAGAATTTGATTAATAGGGACTATAATATGGAATCGCATAACTAAAGAAATTAATAACAATAAATTAAATTCATGTACTGTAACACAAACAGTAGTATATACTGTACACATACAATATCTATTGATATGTGTACGGCTGTTTCACCATTTGTCATGTGACTGTGCTAGTGGCGTGATGGTTTAAGTGCCTAACCTATAAGTACGCTGGGCAAACGTTCCGAGGTCAAATTCTTCCAGCACGGGGGTACCTTTAAAGCGGAGATGGCGGCACCGAAATTTTTTGGCGCGCCTTCTCTTTAAAGCCCTGGCCAAATATGAAGACAGTACGTACAGTTATAATTCCAACGGAATTAACGCAAGCAGCTTTTGGAGATTTAAGTCTTGGCTGAGTTATTGCAGGATAAAAGACTAGAGATGTTGGTAAGAAGAAGATAATTTTGGGAATGCTGAGGAATACACTGATAACAAGAACACTTCCTAATGGGGTTAGGCATACTTTTGATGAAGATGATGAAGTTAACAGACTGTATGTTTACATAGATACTGAAATGAGGATTGTATTTAGATTTTGTGTAGTTGCTAGCATTGAACTGTGTGTTGGATGCACATGAATTGAAGGAATGGACAAACATAGCTGATGCGGATCCACAGAGCCACCATATTAAGATGTTTATAATTAGAGGCAATTTGTTTAAATAACTAGGTATGGATACTGATATGCAAGAGAGGTGGAAAGGCTGTTTCCTTAAGCCAGCACTATAAAATATTTTATTCTCAGTGAGATGCTGCCATTTCATAGTGGGTTTCTAACACTGTGTATAGTTCCATCCACATAGTGCCTTTACTTCCATCCATTTCTAATCTCTTTATCCAGTACATTTGGAGCCTATCCCAGTAAGCAACGGACACAAGGCAGAATACACCCTGGACATCACAGGACAGACAGACACAAACACAGACAAACTAGGGCCAGTTTTCCCATAAACCAATTAACTTACCAGTATGTTTTGGAGTGTGAGAGGGAGTCATATCACAGATATGGAGAAAAACCATGTAACCCAGAGAGAACATGCAAACCCCACACACACAGGATGGCAGGAATTGAACCTAGGACCCCAGTGCTGCAAGATAGCAATGCTAACCACTTCGCCACCATTATAAATGGATGGATATCTTAGTTATAAGATATAATTTAATTTTGAAAGCCACTGAGACATCAGGTACTACTGTTGTATTTATGAAAAAGAAACAAAACAAAAAACATACTAACAACTGTGCCATTCTACTCCTTAGTTAATAAATTTTATTATTCATAAACAGTTAACATTGTTAGCAAAATATTTTGAATTATATTTAACCCTATTTTTTCTTTAGTTTTGTATTTAACTTATTATATGATAGTCAGATTTAATGTATATTTGAACAATGAAAATATATTTTTACAAGATGCGGGGGAAAGTGCAACAACTTATTACAGTGCTAAATTTAATATTATTGATTGCTAATAGTTTATGCTAACACCTAACTTTCTTAATTAGATGTATTTAAAACAGTGAACTAAGTGTAACATACCATTCAGAAATACAATCGAGAATAGTTTTGTGGTGTTTGTATGGATGAAACGTTTCTAAAATGTATAACGTAACAAAATTAAAGACGATTAAAATCTGTAATCTTTCCACTTTTTCTGCTTTGTCTAAGGATGGTATCAAAAAGTAGTCTAAGTGGTGAGAAAGCTGTGCTTATTGATAATTAAGTGACTTAAAAGTAAAAAGAGATGGTTCATATTGCTTGATTAATTTTAAAAACTAAGTTCTAAATGCAGACGCGATTGTTTCCATAAGCGCTCCAGGCAGCGAAACGTTTGTTCTGTACTGCTGAGCTCCGCGCCTCCTCCCTCTCACGGTGCCGCGCCCCTCTCTGACGGAGCGCAGTGGGCGGTATGCTATTTTCAGAGCCTCTGATTGGGAAAAAAAGACCTGCTGATCAGTTTCACACAACAGGAAGAGAAAATAATGGGATTTTTTCTCTTCTAAACGTGTGTTGTCTTCATGAATTCGTGTATTTTAAACGTTTAATTAAGAAGTAAAAACCTTACAGCGTACACAAAGATTCTGAGCTGATCACGAGGAAGAAAAATCACCCATTTTTCGCGCATAAAAAGTGTTTTTTAACTCTCGAAACCTGTTTTTATAGGTTTTAAAGTCGTGCAATGTCTAAGTTAAGCTGGAACACATCATTATATCTCATTTTTTATTTCTTTTTTAAAAAAATTAAAAATCGTTTTCCCAGCCTACTATAATCAAAAGGTCAGCTGTTCAAATCCAGCTAGCACCACACGTTTTCTTTTAACAAACATTTCTTTGAAAAAATAAAATAGCAATATTATGGACAATTAATTTACTTTTTTATATTTCTAAATATCACAACATGTTTGAATCTAAGTCATTTTTAATAACAACGAATAGTCACCGTCTTTCCTTCTGAATCACTCCAGTAGCAGGAACCTGTAACGCGTGAAATCCCCTAAGATTTAAAAGGTTATTAATAATATCTTCAGCGTCGCATCTTCCCAGTTTAGCTGATCTTTTGCTGCCTATGCATGCTTACACAGCTCCCTAGGTAAATTATCATACTTGAATGAGAAAGCTTTAGAGAACTTAACATTTTTATTATCAACAAATTGTAAGATAATGTAACACTACAAGGTTCACATGGGCACCCTCACCACTGCCATATCAGGTCAGCCTCCCACCATCAGAGACTCAAACCCAGGCCTCCAGCCTCACTCAACAGGGTCCCAGCCTCTTGAGCCAAAAGGGAATCTCCCCTCAGCCCAGTGGCTGCAGTCCCTGCTAGAACCAGGGAAGGGCGGTGACATCACCATGCTGGTAAGCCGGCTCTCACGAGCAATGGAGGCTGTATGCTATACAATATAAACATTTACTGTCAAACTTTAAATCAACAATTGATTTAAAGACGATCTGTCAAAGTGCCATGAAATACAATATTGTTGTTGTTATTGTTGTTTTTATCCTGTAAAGCCCTTTGAGAAGCCACCTTTAAAGGCACTATATACAATCAAATTCATTATCATTACTATTATTAATTTGCTAGACAGAGAGGTGAACATTATTATGCAGAAGACAAAAGTAGTGATTTACATTGCATTGTCATATTGTGAATCTATAAAGACATTTAATTAAACACGCGTTGTGATTTAAATGGAAATCTCTCTCTCTCTCGATGCTGTAATACAGTTTAAAATAATTAAAAGTCTAAACACTATCAACTTGAATTCTTACCTCTATTAATGTAACTATCAAGTGGTATAGAATAAATACAGCTTTTTAGTATAGATTACACTTTTCTAAAATGTATTAAAAAAAACTCCCATCTTCTTTAAAACACAATACACCAGAAAATGTGTTTAATTTTCTGTACAGCTGGTACAGCACACAGACAAACACAAACGCATTTTTAATAAAATGCTTTTATTCATTCATAATCTGACTCACATAACTCACATTCCCGAATGCCCCGCACCCCGCTCAACAATCCTAGGAAGAACACAAAACAGCCTGTTAATAAATATGTTTTGTTCTGTCAGTTCTTCCTCCCAGAACTTGTAGATCGCATTGATCTGTTTTTGCTTTGTGCGGGGTTTAGCAGTTTTCCGATCATAGTCTACAGCGAATGCCATACCATCTCTATTGGATTTAAATCTGGGGATTCGGCTGGAGTTTTCACCCAGTACACTCCTTCTGCTATAAGCCTCGCCCTTGCTGCTGTGTGTTTTGGATCATTGTCTTGAAAAAAACGGTGCCTTGATCCAAAGTGCTCTCTGATATATGTGACGGCATGCTGTTTGACCTCGACTTCCTCGAAGAATTCACGGTCCATAATTCCTTCGGAAATAAGAAGTAGTCCCGGGCCTCTTCTAGATATACCCCTCCAGAACCTTCAGTGGATGTTTGGGCTTTGGCTTGTTCACATATCTCCCCTTTCTACAAAATGACATGGTTGAAAACTGTTCCAGAGCCACTGTTGTTTCATCAGTGATAAGTACATCATGAAATTTCTCTCCCTGTTCAATCCACTGAAGAACTTGTTTTAGCCTTTCCTTTGTTTTTACCCTTATCATGGGGCATGTGTTGTTTTTTTAAATCTCCATCCAAGCCTTCTGTGCACTCTTCTTATAGATGTCGGACTCACGCTCACACTGAGGTCAGCCCACGGCCGTCTTTGAACTTCCATCGCCGATAGCTCATCATTTTCATCCGTCAGTCTGTTGATGGCTCGCACAATAGGACTTGAAAAAAAAGAGATCAACAGTTAGTTATAAAAATAATGTGTGTAGTTGTATTTACATGTAATAAAAGTATTTTTAGAACGTTATTTACCTTTGAATCTTCCTTGATTTAGATTCTCTTTGCCTCTGCTCCCCTTTATAATGTCATCTCACTGTGCTTTCACAAACAAAGATGTCCATGGAAGCCAAATGCTGTACAATGTCTCGTGTTGACTTCCCGTTTCTTTTCACCTTCATTATTTGGTGTGAGAGAGTCTTTGTGATTTTGGCCATAGTCCGTCTCCTTACCAAAGCTATACAGTAGTGCAGCTTGTTGTCTGTACCGATATACAGTATGGTACAGATAAACGTGTACTATGCCGATGAGCTAATACCAGGGAAAGACACTCCTATTTTATTTAAAACACAATACGCCAGGAAATGTGTTTGACGCATTAGCAGGTTAAAGCAATTCCATTGAAAAGCCGGGCGTAATAATTGTTTCCTTCCTTGATTTTCTGATCACTCACTGTTCGGATACTCTTCTCACCTGCCCTGCCCTTTGTTTTCATGTGATTTGCATGTGTATTGTGTATTCCTGCTGCTATCCACTCCTGCTCTCACACCTAAAGAAGAGTATTTTACATTTCTTTATGTGGTTCATAGTGCAATTAACCTTTGCTAGTATCTTTGCAGTCTTTTGAAAGCGAGATGATATCTGCTTCTTTGACAAAACAAGGCTCATCAGAGAACGTGAAAAATACATATTTTTTACTTAACTTGCTATCTTCCAATCACATTACATCAACATCCAAAAACATTATTTCTTCTCTTAACATGTCTTGTAAAGATGACTCATAGCTTTGCTTGTTTTTCAGGAAGTTAAAAAACACTTGAATTACTTATCCAGTCTCTCGAAATAAAATTATTTTTCAAGCAAGATAATTCAAGATGCTTTCTAACGTCAGGCAATGTGTTTTTTTTAATCTAACATCGATAGATTAAAAAATCATTCCTAATAGCAATTATTTACCTGCATAAACTTATAAAGGTTGTATTTTCACACAGTGAAGAGGCTGTGCCCATTATGAAAATAGGAGCAGGGGTTTTTAAAACAACAAAACAGGGTTTGAGGCCTTTCCTGCAGACACTACCCTGGCATCTTGCTGTCCTCACTGTGTCATTCTGATTGTATGATATACTGCAGGGAGGCACACACTCAGCAAAATGAACACCCAGCCAGCACCAGAGCTTCTAAACCTGGGCTTGGGTGTTTTTGGTTTTCTTCCTTTCTAATACTGTACCTTGATTGATTAGAATTTTTCAATTATTTTCTGTTATCATTAAAGCCACAGTTTTACTTTTTTAATAAACTATCATCTCTGTCAGTTCCAGAACTCAATGCAGTCTAAATTGTGTCAGTATTATATAATTTCAATTTGAGGGTAAATTAAATAATCAGGTGCTCTGCAGCAAGAAAACTACGCAGGCACCAGGGTTAGGAGGACACAGAATGGGAAATTTGTACATAAATGCCCGCAAAAGTGGTTTTAGTTGTGCAAGCTCTGGTGAGTGTGTCTTTTTTGATGAGTTTCAAAGGGAAATAGGTTCATATTCGTCTTCCCTGACACAAAACACTCACATTCATGTGAAGACAGAGCCAATTCTTCTTGTGAAGATTCCCCGTGTGAACAAAATCTGAACAGTGCTGATTTTAAGTACAGCTAAAAGTAGTTTTTTTTTATGAGGCTGTACTAAATGTGTCTGAAAATGTTTCTTAAAAATGCTTCAGGCACAAAAAACTTAATTGCACATTCTTTAATTCATTTTTTCATGGAGCCACATCTTAAATCTTGTCAGTCAGCTTTTTTTCTCTATTTGAATTGTGGTGATTCAAATAACTTAGGATAACAAGTGGTCTCAAAGTCACCGAGTTCACAGAGCTTCAACAACAGAAGACAATGGAGTAACAGGATGAAAAGCTGAAAGGAAGAATTGGGGAAAGGCAACACAAGGCACAGAATGGGTAATTTAGATGCAGATGCCAAAAATCTGAAATTCTCTTCTTCACCTTGTCACAGAAACAGCTTGAAAACGAAGAGGAAAGCAGAAAAAGAAACAGAACCCTTGCACCGCGTTCTGGATGTTTGTCTGAAAGGCCACAAGCGCGTCTTCATTATCAACCAGATGTATCAGGCCTGTATCATGGCTATCATGACCAATGGTCATCCATTGGCGCCTATCTGTCTACGGAGTGCCAGATGGACATCTGGACTGCATTCCTAAGTGTCAGGAGTAAGTGACTCATATCTCACCGTGATCAACCAATCAGGGACTGGTAGGGCCGAGTAACCCACGTGGGACTCTGATGCCCATGGAACTTTCAGCCAATGAACGAGCTGAAGTTCCTCCAGGTAAAAACAGGCAACACAGAGGGCCTGAGAGACTATTGTGGACTTTTCTAAAGGGAATTCAAAGGAGAATTCCAGGGCAGGACGGCCCAGGAGCAGAAGGCTCCCAAGGGCAGGACATTCTCGCAGCGTGCCTCCTGACCATCCTGAGACTCAGCCCGGACAACCATATCGCATGGTTGGATTCTAAAGCCATCAAAAGAATCAATTTTGTGATTTACAGCTACAATTAATAATTGTCCCCATAATATCCCAAACCCTACAGAACTGGTGCCTAGTGAGAGCACACTACACCTGCTTAGCTTCAGTGGGTTGCCAGTTGTGTATCACTATTCCTTTATATCCAACAGTATTGCTAGTGATGTATAATGTGCAGTGAATGATAAAATGTGTATGCTTTCTTTGTAGTCTATGGAGATATAGAAATAAATGTTCACATCCTATGTCTTACAATTACCTAGTTCACTAGAAGACTTAACTGCCAGGTTTTAGTAGGTATTAATGCACAATGAGTTTGAATATAGAAGTCATGTTAGTATAGTTCCACAGATAATATCTAGTAGGCATTATAAGGAAGTGAATAACATTCTTAGAGTGGAGAGCCACTGTACTCAATTTTAGACAGTTATGCAATACAGACTATGAATTGCTTTTATACATAATACTTCTAAGAAAAGAAAGAGGTCACAATCCAAAACACAGTGACTTACTGTAGGTTCATGGCACAAATCATTATCACTTCTTCCTTCTCTTACTAATCTTTGACATCTCTCTAAATGCTGAATTCTCCTCCTCAGCTCCTTTTTAAAAATACAGTCTCTTTTCTAGACATTGATGGGTTAGACTTCAATGGTATTGATGTGGCAGGCTTATCCATTTCTATTTCTGTAACGTACACAACCTTTACAAATGTATTCTTGAACCATAGGGGTTAATCAACAATATCTAATAATTATTTCAAACTGAAACATGTACAAAAAGAATATATTGATGGACTAAACCTGCCCACTAGATGAAGTGCTACTTGTATTGGTACTGTTACTGCTTATAAAATTCTGACAGTAGATGCTGTTGGTTTTCTTAAGCACATCTTAAGAGGGCAATGCTTGTACTTTTCCTGAAACCGTATTTCTTTTTCACTGACAGTGAAATACAAAAAGTACAGATTATCTGATCTGTTGTGCTCAGCCATTATTGATACAATTATTATGCCAGGCTTTTCAACAGAATTGCTTTAACTTGCTAATGCATCAAACACATTTCCTGGTGTATTGTGTTTTAAAGAAGATGGGAATTTTTTTAAAATTCATTTTAGAAAAGTGTAATCTATATTAAAAAGCTGTATTTATTTAATACCACTTGATAGTTACATTAATAGAGATAAGAATTTAAGTTGATAGTGTTTAGACTTTTAATTATTTTAAACTATTACAGCATCGAGAGAGATTTCCATTTAAATCACAACGCATGTTTAATTAAATGTCTTTATAGATTAACAATATGACAATGCAATGTAAATCGCTACTTTTGTCTTCTGCATAATAATGTTCACCTCTCTGTCTAGCAAATTAATAATAGAAATGATAATGAATTTGATTGTATATAGTGCCTTTAAAGGTGGCTTCTCAAAGGGCTTTACAGGATAAAAACAACAATAACAACAACAATATTGTATTTCATTGCACTTTGACAGATCGTCTTTAAATCAATTGTTGATTTAAAGTTTGACAGTAAATGTTTATATTGTAATGCATACAGCCTCCATTGCTTGTGAGAGCCGGCTTACCAGCGCGGTGACGTCACCGCCCTTCCCTGGTACTAGCAGGGACCGCAGCCGCTGGGATGAGGGGAGATTCCCCTTTGGCTCAAGAGGCTGGGTCCCTGTTGAGTGATGCCAGAGGCCTGGGTTTGAGTCCCTGACGGTGTGGGGCTGACCTGATATGGCAGTGGTGAGTGTGCCAATGTGAACCCTGTAGCGTTACAATATCATTATATCTAATTTTTCTTTTTTTTGCCCAGCCTAAGAGGGGGGCTGCTCTCATTGACAGCTGACACCCCTCCATACACTCATGTGAAAAATTAATAACGCCAATGTAAACGTCGTATTTACAATTTGTTGATAATAAAAATGTTAAGTTCTCTAAAGCTTTCTCAGTCAAGTATGATAATTTACCTAGGGAGCTGTGTAAGCATGCATAGGCAGCAAAAAATCAGCTAAACTGGGAAGATGCGACACCAAAGATATTATTAATTACCTTTTAAATCTGAGGGGGGATCTAAAGGGATCCACGCAATACAGGTTCCTGCTACTGGAGCGATTCAGAGGGAAAGACGGTGATTATTTGTTGTTATTAAAATTTCCCTTCAGTGGTAAAATTTCATATAAATATTCAATACTAAGCGGATTAAAACATGCACAGTAAAGACATTAAATGATTAAATCCTTCCATGACCGACCAGAACACCACGAGTGCCCCTGTCAGTCATTTTGGCCAGCCAATCACGTACCGTGGTAAGGCGTGGTGGCGCATGTGTAGATGAATGGCTGCATCTGTATAATGAGTGAAATAATACTTTACTTAGGCTGCACAGCAAAATTAACTCTTTTTCATGCTCTCCAGCAAAAAATATGACTGTTAAAGTTTTAACTAGTGATTGTAAGAAACATTTGTAAAATGTTGTCCTGAGATTTCTTTGTATATTTATAAATATTTTACTTGCATCTCTTTTACATATTGAACATTGCCATACCTGGAACTATGCCTTATTGACTTGGCCTGACAATGCACTTAATTTAAAGAACCTCTGAGCCGCTGTCTTGATTTTATTATTCCTTAAGCTGTAAATGATGGGATTGAGTAAAGGGGTGAGGAAATTTTGCACTGCACCAATGAAGATGCGTCCATCAGGACTCATACTCTCCACTCTCAAACCAATATACACCACAGAACCAGAAGCATAGTACAGAAAGACGACAGTGACGTGTGAGTAGCACATTGAGAAGGCCTTCTTGCAGCTCTCCACAGTTTTCAGTTTCATCACTGATACTATTATTCTTCAGTATGTCCATAAATCATAGAGTAAAGAGATATAGATTGACATCATGGCCATTAGTAGAGTAAAATTGACCTGAGCTGTAACATCACCACAAGCTAACGACATTACAGTGCAGTAATCACAGACAATGTGCAAAACAAGATTTGATGCACAGAATGGCACAGTGCTTCCCAATACTACTGACAAAAGAGGTGCAATAAAGCCTAGCACCCAGACTGTAGATATCATTGTAATACAGGCCTTGGTGTTGATGAAAGTGTTGTAATGCTGTGGTTTCACTACAGCAACATATCTGTCATAAGCCATGGCAGTAATATCCTTCAATATCTGTAAATGAGATGATAAAGTACATCTGTGCAAAGCAGCCTGTGAAGGAGATGGTTTTATCATGACCTAAAAGACCCACTAAGTGCTTAATTAATGCTTTCTATTTGAGGAGTAAAGGGTCGTTATATTATATTTTCAAACAAATAGAATTAAAGAGGTGAAAGAAATTGCTTATTGGAAATACCATCCCTCTGTCTTGTTGATTTCTTGAAAATCTGAATCCTAAAACATTTATTAGAAATCTAAAACACTTGTCTTTTCCTATATACTGTATAGCACTGAACAATCCATGAAAAAATAAAGGTAAAAAACAGAGCAAAATAAAAATATGCCATCTTTGTTGACATGACAAAAAGTTGTATAATAAACAGTATGCACTGACTGCTTCACAAATCAAAACCATATGAACCATTTAGGAATTTCAATGTGAACACAAACATAAAGAATAAATGAAAGACTGGTCAACTGAGCTCCTTCACCTTAATTTCTCATGAATGTGAACATCATTGAATCCAGCAAAATAAGTCAAATGTGGCTGCATATGAACATACCACAACTACTATGGATATAATTTAAAAAGCATTAGATGCTCACAGTTATATATTTGTTATATGTACAGTATGTGTGTGTACAGATGCAGCCATTCAAAACGCGTGAGGTACACCACGGTACCTTGCAGTGGGCATGTCGCATCCTAATGCAGCATGACACAGTATCACGCATCATATGACATCTAATCGGAAAGTATCCGGAATCACCTTGTAAAACCTCCAGGAGAAATCAATAATGCTTAACCTCTCATGTACAGCATTTGAGCTTTTAAATTTAAACTGTGTATTACAGCATGATATTCATCAATCATTAAAAAGTTGGTATATTTTATGAAAGCATTATTGCTCAGTTGGGCAAAAGTGCACAACCTTTTATCATAAATAGTTTAATTATGCAGAAATATTTTATGCATCAAAGCCTTTACCGAAGATATTACTATAAGTATAAATAATGAATGACCTAAGACAAGCATTACGCTTTTCCACATTATTTGTAACCGTCATTTTAAATTAAAAGACTTTATTTTTTCATCAACAAAAAGTAACACCACAGCAGTTCGTTGATCTAACTAACAAGGACGGGACATTAGCTAGCCAATAGGATAAAGGAATAAATTACTTTTTTTGTTTATTTCTTTAGCACATTTATTTGAACATTTCCATCAATTGTACAAGCACTGAAAAACTGCCCAATCCCTAGTTCGTCGGGGACTTTCTTTGCTTTTAACAGAGCGTTTCATAATTTCTAACAATGAAAACTATTTAAACTACGACACTTATCATTCAACCAGAACTCAAAACATCACAAGGATCCTCAAGAGCACAACAAAGACTGTATTAAAAGATACTTGTATCAGATACGTTAGAATCCAAGCTTTTTTTATCTAAGCTTTCTTATCTACGCTAAGAATTAGTCTTTAAAATTTATCACACAGTAAAAAGTCAAATTTCAGGGGCGTCCGTATACCAGAGATTATGGTACCGCTTCTGAACTGTGTCAGCTAGTCAGATTCCATGACCTTAATTATCTGTTTTATGATCGAGAATATGTAAGCACGTATCTAAAGAAATTAATAATGATATTAATTTAAGGATCTAAATATCTTAATATATGTATCTATATTGCTGGTAGTATTACTGTATTTCACTTTCTTTGTAAACACGTTTTGTTAACAACCAAATCGCAGGTGGATTCTGGTTTTTGGTCTGTTATGGTCTGTAGCTCAAATCCTGCTTAACTAAAAATAAGACACAAGAAGAGTATTATTGGACAATGTTGTGAGGCTCTGGCGGAATTTCTCTGTAAACTGAAGAGTTATAGAGGAGACAGGTTGTGTATCGCTTCTTTTGATACTTGTAAAAAAACATTCCAATGTTAATGCGACACGGAAGATAATGTGGTGTATTGGTCGTAAGTGAAAAGATTTTATCATTTAATCTCTTTACTGTGCACATTTTAATCCGCTTAGTATTGAATATTTATATGGAATTTTACCACTAAAGGGAAATTTTAGTAGTTAAGCATAAAACGCAGAGGAGCATAACGAAGATCATAAAGGTCATAAACGATATTAATTTAGGAACATAAACATAATATGTAAACTGTATGTTGCTGTTATTGGTATTTTAAAGACAAAATACACACCAATACTCAATTTCTCCTACAGTATATTGACATTTTTTTTACATTGTATGTACATTACATTGTTGAACTGTAGGGCGCAAATCCACCCGAACCCAAAAGCCCAACATATTAATGTGCATTCGCCTGGCGCTGCGCGGTTTTCATCACTCTCTGCGGGAGTGCTGGCTGCGACGAATTAAACCAGTTTCACAGGTATTTTCAAAGTAGGAGGTGGTGTGTCTTCCAGCAAAAAGAAACCTCACCCCTCTCCAAAACCCCCTTTTTTGCTTACAGTACTAGTACTTAAGTACAGTACAGTAAGTACTTACTGTACAGTATTAATGGTAGTACTTCTCGCGTTAAGAAAGCTAGGTGTTAGCATAAACTATTAGAAATCAATAATATTGTAACGCAACAGGGGCTCAGGCGGGCGCCCTTGCCACATTAGGTCGGCCCCCCACCGTCGGGGACTCGAACCCGGGACTCCCACGTCTCTCTGCAGCGACCCAGCCTGGTGAGCCAAAGAGAGATCTCGCTACAGCCCAGTAGCTGTAGTCCTGCTATCACAGGGAAGGGCGGTGACATCACCTGCTCTGGTACGCCGGCTCTTACACAGTGCCTGTCGGCCATAAGTGTTACAATATTTAATTTAGCACTGTAATAAATTGTGCTTATAATAAATTCTATTCTACTCTGAGAATGTAGGGGGGAGGAAGAATGCCCGTTGTCTTTTCACTGATAAACTTGTGTCAAACTGTCAACAAAAACCAGCTGTCAAAAAAACGTTTTTTTTTTTTTTTAAGTCAATTGTGTGTCCATAATATTACTATTTTGATATTGCTATTGCTATTGCTACTGAGTCTCTGTGTAACTCCAAAAGTCTGAGTCTCTGTGTTTGTCCTCAACAAACCCAAATTCATTACATTGGTGTCAGAAGCGGGAGGATGGACAGTGAACGGCCGATGATGTCGGACTTAGAGAACTGCCGGTTCCCCCAGCCCCAGGGATTCCGGAGGCCGTCAGGAAACGGGAGTGGGGCAGCCTAAAGGGGGGAAGGCCGCCCTTGAGCGACGCTTCCCCAGCTCTGGAAAGCCAGAAAGAGCGCTTCACCCCACCTGCTGCAAGCAGTCCAACCCCAGGATACAGTCCTTGTGGACTGGGGCAAGGTAGAAGGGGTGTTTCACCCTCGCAGCACCAAAGTGCACTGTGAGCGCCCTGGGGTCCGGCTGCCTCAGTGCCCTGCAGGACACCAGGCTGCAGCAGGGTGATGGTCGAACAGGTGCCGACGAGGGCCTGGCAGGGTCTGCCCTCGATGAGGCAGGGAAGGAATAAGCCCCGGCTGTGGCCAACCCTTCCCACAGCAGGCGGGGTGAAGTGCTCCTTCTGGCTTTCCGGAACGGGGGAAGCGTCGCTCAAGGGTGGTCTTCCCCCCTTTAGGCCGCCCCGCTCCGACGGCCTTCAGAGTCCCCAGGGCTCCGGCGCCTGGCACTCCTGGGTGATGTGCCCCCTCTCCCCACACCGGTGGCAGATGACCAGCCGTCGTCGCTCCCCCAGCATTGCCGCACTGGGCGTCTCCTCCTCCCCATCTGATTCCCCGTTCTTCCCTCCGTTGGTACCCACCAGTCTCCTTGAATACGGCATCAGCCTGCTTAGCCAAAGCCAGGGCCTGCTCCAAGAGGACCGGCGCAGCCAGCATCACGTGGTGCTGCACCTCAGTTGGCGCCAGGGCCCAGAGGAACGCCTGGAGCGCTATCTCCCTGTGGGCCTCCTCCCCGAGAGTAGGGTAACCCTGGCGGGCTAATTAGGCCACGTCTGTGGCGACTGGACCCAGTGGCTTTCCCGCTAGGCAGCAGTATTGGGCCAACCTTGCCCACAGCAGTCCCAGCCCCTCCCCTCTCCTGCCAAAACGCCTCCGGATGGCCGATGCCAACGCCGCGTAGTTGTACCGCTGGCCCCGGGTACATCCAGCAATGCCCTGCAGGCCTTCACCTCCAGGACGGCGGCGAGGTGGCCCACCATCTCCACCTGAGACCAGCTATTTGCACAGTCTGCCATCTGGAACTGGGCCTCAAACATCTGCCATGGGATCTCCCCATTATAACGGCTTGGTCTCACCGACGCAGGCTGGAGCAGGGGTGGCGGGCTGGACCCCGCTGGTCTGGTGTCTGCTTCCTGCCACTCGGCCTGAGGTGACCCGGGAAAGGGCCCCCCTTCTGCTGAGTAGGTCACCGTGGGTTGCCCTGATAAGGGCTGTGGCCACTGGCAGTGATGAGGGGTCGTCTCGGTCCCTGGCGGCTGCTGCTCACCCCCAGAAGGTGCTTTGGGGGGTCACTCAACTGCTGGGGGAACCGGGGCTTCTCTGAGTCCGACATCATTGGCCGTTCACTGTCCATCCTCCCGCATCTGACACCAATGTAATGAATTTGGGTTCGTTTAGGACGAACACAGAGACTCAAACTTGTGGAGTTAAAAACTGCGCTTTATTTCTTCTCCGTCACCACTCGCCAGCAGCACTCTTGCACCCAGACGAGAGAGAGACACAATACAAGCCCGCCAACAGCGCATGCCTGAGAGAGAGAGGCAGACAGAGTGAGACAGACAGAGAAAGAGAGAGAGAGAGAGAGACACCAAGGGGTGCGGAACCAGGGAACTATTTACATGGAAAACGGGCGATCTCTCCAGACTGTACGCCCGTTTCACTGTTACCTGGATACCTCTTGGGGGATATCCTCTATATCGTCTTGGGGGGAATATCCTCTTGGGGGATATTCTAACAAGTGATTATAAGACGATCTCTCAAAGTATGATTCTCAAAGTGCTTTACGGGATAACAACGATAACAACAACAATTTTACAAGTCCTGGGAAGAAGAATATCATCAATATTAATAATAATAATAAACTTTATTTAATATAGCGCCTTTAAAGGTGGCTTTTTTTTTAAAAAACTTTTTTTATGCATTTGCATTTGCACACAGAGCAGTGTTTACTTGAACATGGAGATTCCATACTGAATAATTCCTGCACATAACCATTGCAGCAGAATTTGCATCGTTTGGCAGGGCTATGATTCATACAAGTGGTGGTGGATTTGGAGACAAAATGTATTTACATTGGGTTGCTGTAAGTGGAGCACTAATAGGCCCAAAGCTCTACTTATTATTTTACAAGAGAATGCACCTGACAAGCTGGACAGTATGCTTCTCAAAGCGCTTTACAGGATAACAACAACAATAACAACAACAATTTACAAGTTCTGGGAGGAAAAATATGATCAATATTAATAATAATAAAAATAAACCTTATTTTATATAGCGCCTTTTAAAGGTGGCTTTTTAAAAAAACTACTTTTTTAAATGCATTTGCATTTGCACACAGAGCAGTGTTTATTTGAACATGGAGTTGCCATACTGAATAATAACAACAACAATAACAACAACAATTTACAAGTTCTGGGAGGAAAAATATGATCAATATTAATAATAATAATAAAAATAAACTTTATTTTATATAGCGCCTTTAAAGATGGCTCCTCAAAGCGCTTTGCAGGATAACAACTGATGAAACAACAGTGGCTGGGGGTTGAAAATACCTGTGAAACTGGTTTGTTTACAATGTACTGTAGACACAGAGTGTTACACCAATGCATTAGCATGTTAAAGCGATTCCATTGAGGAGCTGGGCTTTTGTTTTGGTCCTTGATATCTGATCTGCAAGGCCATTTGGCTGCAGCGAATGTGAATTCTGTCTGAAAAAATAAAAGTATTTTAATCAAGATTCCCTTATAAAATTTACGTGAAACAAAACAAAAACTAAAAATAAGATACAATCTACATTCACAACATAAACATATCTTAAAACATTTACATATATTGTTAAATTATTACTTTAAATATATACTTTAAGTTACTGAAACAGCCAGTTAATAAAATCATTGCAATTTTGTTCTTGTTTGGAGGTGGGGATATCCTGACAACAATTGATTTAAAAACAATCTGTCAAAGTGCAATGAAATACAATATTATGGGGGTACCTTTAAAGCGGAGACGACAAAAATAAAGTTTATTATTAATTTGCTGGACAGAGAGGTGAACATTATTATGCAGAAGACAAAGATAACGATTTACGTTGTGTCTTCTAGGATATAATGCCTGCAATTTGTGTTAAAATTGGGTTTCCAATAACTCCGCAGCAAACTTTTGTTTTTATGTCCACTATAACGGACAATCTCCCTTGTTTTAACCAAGCGTTTTCATAATTTTCTAAAATGAAAATGCGAATGAATTCTGGGCTACCCCTATACCAGAGATTATGGTAGGCTTCAGAATGGTGATTGGCTGACACCATCTGACACCCCTCTGATTGGAGAAAAAAAAAATTGCTGATCTGTTCTACATAGCAGGAAGACATGAGCATATGCTGCTTCTATTCAAAGTGCGTATTTTAAAAGTTTAATTAGGAAGTAAAAACCTTACGGCATACACAGATTTCTAAACTGATCAGGAGGAAGAAAAATTACCCGTGTTTCGCAAATAAAAAGTGGTTATTAACTATCGAAACCTGTTTTATTTATTTTATTTTTATTTAGATTAAGAGTTCCCGTCACCCCCATTTCCATTTAAATCGCAAACCCGTGTTCAATTTAATATTTTTATTGATTCACAATCTGGCAATGCAACCTTCCGCTCAATCAGATAGACTGAGTGAGGGAGAGGGGGCAGGTCTCCACCTCCTCCAGTGGAGAGTATCAGCTTCCGGCAGCCTTGGGGAGCGGTTGTCCCTGTCCTAATAAAGTTTGTTCAAGCCTGGCCAGGGGGGAGGCTACTGAATCCTTTTGTTCAGCCTTTTCTAGCCCTTTCCCTCCCCCGGTGTTCTCATGGCACTTAGGACGCTGGCTGCGGTCCTGTGTGCCTGCTTTGGAACGGGGCTTAGCCACCTCAGGAGCCTGTGCTCCTTCGAGCAGGGGGGAATTAACCCTGCTGGCTCTGACGGCGAACACAGTCGCTTTAACAGCTTTTTGCTCAGAGCGACTTTGGACATCATACTCCCAGACTTTCTGCACCAATCTCTTAATATCAGTCATTTTCATGGTCTGTGCATCTGTATGCATTAAGATCATCTTTCTGACTGATGGGTGGAGATTCGCAATGAATAAACCCTTGAAATGTGTGTTCTCTTCGCAACCCTCATTATTTCGCCCTGCAAAATAAGTTCGTCTAAGTCTCTCGTAATATTCGCGAAGGGACTCTGCTCTCTCGTGCTTAATGTTAAGGGCGGCGGCTATCGCGGCAGTCGGGTCAATAAACGCACTGTATTCTTCGATAAGTGCTTGACAAAGCTGCTCAAAATCATTACAGACTTCTTTCATCTGCCTAGCCATCCACTCATGTACAGCTCTGCTGGTAGTTTTCCTGACCAGAAACACTTTCTGTTCTGTGGCGTTTGGCAGGTACTGCAGGGTATACCTGAGGTCTTGAATATAACTCTCGATATTATTCTCTGACACTGTAGGGTCAAATCTCTCTATGTCCTTCGCAAGTTCTCTCAGAGAATGGAGATTTATCCTTCTAGCTTCTCCGCTGACGGAGATATGGAAGAGATCGTGGTCACACTTGTCGCTGCTAGAGAGAGTGCTTAATAGCGACTCGAAATCAGACCTTTTAGCAACCATCGTTAAACTTAAAGAGTATTACTTTTAAGTACGAAATCACAGTTTTACCACAGAAAACCACAAGATCAAGTATGCAATCAACCCGGTAGATTGCAAAAGATCACAAAACAATCAAGCACTGCTTAAAGAGCATGGGGGAACTTTTTTCCTTTCGGCTTTCAGCACACTGTATTGTCGTGTATGAAACCCGTGGCGTTTTATATTGAATTATTCCACTTGGTTGACTCATTTCAGTCTTGCCACACCCGTCCAGGGACGCCAAAAATGTAATGTAGTGTGCTCTCTGAAGGCACCAGTTCTGTAGGGTTTGGGCATTTACTGGGACAATTATTAATTGTAGCAGTAAATCACAAAATTGATTCTTTTGATGGCTTTAGAATCCAACCATGTGACGTAACTCTAACAACGCACACACACAGGTACTAATACATGAGGATACATTTATTAATACATAGAATATGCATATAAACCTAACAGATCTTATCGAGAGGGTTATCAGAATACAAAAGATATATATATTCAGTCAGTTACAAAGAGTTACACACATCAAGAGATAGAAAGAAAGACGATGAACTTGGTTATAACTTCTACATTAGATACTCAAAACAAGTACATAACTCTTAGGAATTAAATTGATATCAACTGGTTGGGATAACAATTGAATTCTCGAGCTGTAATGCATTGAAGTTGAATACTCATCCAATCTCTGGGGATTCAGATCTCCTGCGGGCACAAAGAAACAGTTGCAGGCTGTTGCTGTCCAATCCGCGCTCTCTGGCTCCGTGCCAGGCTGTGCTGTGCGGTTTCCGACGGTGCGCTGCAGATGCTCACTGACCGGCTAGTTAGTGTTGGCTTTAACTAGCACAGTTTGTGCACAGGAGAAAAGATGACTGTGGGTCCCAGCAAGTCAGGAAGAGGACCGGTTCGTTCCTGGTGAAGCGCTAGTTCTGAATAGTGATTCAGCTGTCCACAGTTCCGACCTGTTCACGAGGCCTGCTGCTGGTGCTAACCTCAGGTGGATCCTCTGGTTACTCTCTGACAACCTCCGCTCTAGACTCTTAGAACAAGGGAAGTTCTGGCACTCGGACACACTGGCCGTTCCGTGGTTGTCCGGGGTGAGTCTCAGGATGGTCAGGAGGCACTCTGCGAGAATGTCCTGCCCTTGGGAGCCTTCTGCTCCTGGGCCGTCCTGCCCTGGAATTCTCCTTTGAATTCCCTTTAGAATTCTCCACTGAATTCTCCACTGAATCTTCCTGAATCTTACTGAATCTCTCAGGCTCTCTGTGTTGCCTGTTTTTACCTGGAGGAACTTCAGCTCGTTGATTGGCTGAAAGTTCCATGGGCATCAGAGTCCCACGTGGGTTACTCGGCCCTACCAGTCCCTGATTGGTTGATCAAGGTGAGATATGAGTCACTTACTCCTGACACTTGGGAATGCAGTCCAGATGTCCATCTGGCACTCCCTAGACAGATAGGCGCCAATGGATGACCATTGATCATGATAGCCAGGCTTAGCTAAGTGCATCCCCCTTTGGGAGCTGTCCTAGGAAACCTTATCAAAGGAAACCTTAAATCAGCCTGCATGAATAGTTTCTCTGTGGCTGCACCACAGAGATGAACAGAGAGATGAGGCCTAATTTGGGAAAGCTCAGAAACACTTAATTCTGCCTTATTAATAAGCCTCGCCGCTACAGTGCACTACCGAGTTTGCGCTTCAGCTCCATCACAGCCTGTTCTGGGGAAGGCCCCCACTCAAAGGGCACGTCTTTCTGCAACAGCTTGTGGAGGCGCCTTGCTATTTCAGCGTAATCCTCAATGAACTGCCGGGAATAATTACATACTCCCAGAAAGCTGCGCAGTTCAGACAGGTTAGTGGGCGACTTCATATTCTGGATAGCTTGGACTGTGCTGGACTGTGGCTGTATGCCTTGGGCTCAAACCAATAGTCCCACGTACATCACTTGGGTCCTACACCACTGTCCCTTAGCCAGGGACAGTTTGGCCCCTGCACGGGAGAGCTGGGTCAGCACATGCCTGATCTCGGCCATGTGTTCTTCACAGTTCTGACTCCGCATCAGAATATCGTCCACATAGACCAGGTTGGCCCTGGTGGCTGCATCACTCATGGCTTTGTGCAGAAATATGTTGAACTCCGCTGTGGAATACCCAAAGGGGCATTGATTCCAGGTGAACTGCCTGTTTCCAAAGGAAAAGGCCAGTTTGTACTGGTCTGTCGGTTCTACCTTAAGGGTCCAGAACCCATTGGCCACATCTACTGTGGTGAAATATTTCGCTGTTGTAACCTTGGCTAACTCCTGATCTAGGTAGATCATTGGCCATCGTGACAAAGGAACCTGTTTATTCAGCTGCCGGTAGTCAATGGTCAGACGCCATTTACCATTGGGTTTCAGCACCGGCCACAGTGGGGAGTTATAAGTGAGTTACACTCCCTTATGATCTGACGCTCTAGTAGAGCATCCAAAGTCTGCTTTATGGACTCGTATGCCGTGAGGGGAATGTGATACTGCCTGACATAGGTTGGGCGGGCGCCAGGGGCTGTGGGAATGCGCACTGTGTGCAAATCCGTCACCCCGCAGTCATATGCGTCCCGTGCAAACATTTCCTGGAAATCCTGGAAGATCTGACGCAGCTGCTGACGCTGGCTTTCTGTTTCCAGGGCATCTGCCTTACCAACCTGTACCTGCTCTAGGAACCCCACTTTTGACGGCATGGCGGTATCCCGGGTCGCACTCTCGGCTGAGTGGTCCGTCGAACACCTGCGTGTACTGTGTACACAACCATCTCATCCTTATCGCTTTGGTCCACCCTGCACACCTCTTGGTTGCAGAATCCATCTATTGGCATAATTGCAATCATCCGCCGGGGGTAGGTGTAGTACACCTGCTCGGTTCCCCCCTCCCTGGCCAAGGGACCAGGGAGCTGCCCCAGTACTGGGATGGCCAGTTCGAAATCATAGAAACCATTGTCAATTACCAGTCCCATGTCAGTGCGAGCAGGGATTTTGACATCTTGTTTTGCTATGTTCTGCACCAACAGGCAGGTGGCTCGGCCATTCCGTTCCAGTCTAGGGGTACCACAGACTGCTAGGTTTAGTCTGATAAACTGAGCTGATGGTTGGAAGAAAACCATCTCAGCATCCATTCTCTGTCCCTTCTTTAGGACAAGGTGTACCGGAAACCCTGCTGTTGACGCAGGAACGATCAGGTCCGATCCGTTTACTACCTGGCAGGCCTGAGGAATCGTCTGACCTGACCGAATGTTCTCGGGGTCGCCACTTAGAGAGTGGGCATCTGGGTTCACCCGTGTCCACAGCACACTGTTTACTGTGTCCAGCTGGTCGCCCAGTCGAACCAATAGGTCTGCACCAATACAGCCCGAATGGGTCAGCTGAGGTGCTACCTGGAAGTAGTGAGCAAACTTCCTTTTTCCGATGGAGATGGAAGCTACACAGCTTCCTTTGCTCCTAATGGACCTATGAGGTGGGGGTGCCCACCACAGAACCTGTGACTGCGTCACCAGGGTCACCTGACGGCTTCGTGACAGGTCCTCGAACAGACCTTCACTGATTATGGACTTCTCAGAGCTGAGGCTAAGAATTACATCATCAACCGCACTTCTGCCACCTGGACCCCTCCCACCACCATGGGGTGGTAGTCCCGGTCCACCTGAGGTACCAGGGTGCACAGAAAGGACTCCCATTCATTACCGGACAGGGAGATCCACTCTTCTTCAGGGATGAAAAAGGGGTGTGCTTTACCTGGCGGGTCAAGCAGCTGCTCGGAGCACTGCTCCTGTAGTTGGGAGACCGTGGGAGTGCTGGCCTGGGCAGGACTTCCCTGTAGTTTTGGAAAGCAAGAGGAGACATTTATTTCTCGTCCAGAAGAACCAGGAGGAACCTCCAACTCAGCTATAGTGATCAGTGGGCACTGTGTGAGCACAGCATAACCACTGAACCCCCCTTTTTGCTGTGCGACAGGCTTAGGGTTTTTGACCTGAGCCCACAATTTTCCACACTGGCAGTCCACCAGAGGCTCCAGCCTGTCAAGCAGGTCTTGGCCAATGAGTAGTGGCTCTGTTTTAAACCTAGAGATATAAACAGGATGCACCACGTTCATTTGCCCGAACGTACAGTGCCTTGCGAAAGTATTCGGCCCCCTTGAACTTTTCAACCTTTTGCCACATTTCAGGCTTCAAACATAAAGATATAAATTTTTTATTTTATGTGAAGAATCACCAACAAGTGGGACACAATTGTGAAGTGGAACGAAATCTATTGGATTTTTGAAACTTTTTTAACTAATAAAAAATGAAAAGTGGGGCGTGCAAAATTATTCGGCCCCTTTACTTTCAGTGCAGCAAACTCACTCCAGAAGTTCAGTGAGGATCTCTGAATGATCCAATGTTGTCCTAAATGACTGATGGTGATAAATAGAATCCACCTGTGTGTAATCAAGTCTCTGTATAAATGCACCTGCTCTGTGATAGTCTCAAGGTTCTGTTGAAAGCGCAGAGAGCATCATGAAGACCAAGGAACACACCAGGCAGGTCCGTAATACTGTTGTGGAGAAGTTTAAAGCCGGATTTGGATACAAAAAGATTTCCCAAGCTTCAAACATCCCAAGGAGCACTGTGCAAGCGATCATCTTGAAATGGAAGGAGTATCAGACCACTGCAAATCTACCAAGACCTGGCCGTCCCTCTAAACTTTCAGCTCAGACAAGGAGAAGACTGATCAGAGATGCAGCCAAGAGGCCCATGATCACTCTGGATGAACTGCAGAGAACTACAGCTGAGGTGGGAGAGTCTGTCCATAGGACAACAATCAGTCTTACACTGCACAAATCTGGCCTTTATGGAAGAGTGGCAAGAAGAAAGCCATTTCTCAAAGATATCCATAAAAGTCTCGTCTAAAGTTTGCCACAAGCCACCTGGGAGACACCCCAAACATGTGGAAGAAGGTGCTCTGGTCAGATGAAACCAAAATCGAACTTTTTGGCCACAATGCCAAACGATATGTTTGGCGTAAAAGCAACACAGCTCATCACCCTCAACACACCATCCCCACTGTCAAACATGGTGGTGGCAGCATCATGGTTTGGGCCTGCTTTTCTTCAGCAGGGACAGGGAAGATGGTTAAAATTGAGGGGAAGATGGATGCAGCCAAATACAGGACCATTCTGGATGAAAACCTGTTGGAGTCTGCAAAAGACCTGAAACTGGGACGGAGATTTATCTTCCAACAAGACAATGATCCCAAACATACAGCAAAATCTACAAAGGAATGGTTCACAAATAAACGTATCCAGGTGTTTGAATGGCCAAGTCAAAGTCCAGACCTGAATCCAATCGAGAATCTGTGGAAAGAGCTGAAAACTGCTGTTCACAAACGCTCTCCATCCAACCTCACTGAGCTCGAGCTGTTTTGCAAGGAAGAATGGGCAAGAATTTCAGTCTCTCGATGTGCAAAACTGATAGAGACATACCCCAAGCGACTTGCAGCTGTAATCGCAGCAAAAGGTGGCTCTACAAAGTATTAACGCAAGGGGGCCGAATAATTTTGCACGCCCCACTTTTCATTTTTTTATTAGTTAAAAAAGTTTCAAAAATCCAATAGATTTCGTTCCACTTCACAATTGTGTCCCACTTGTTGGTGATTCTTCACATAAAATAAAAAATTTATATCTTTATGTTTGAAGCCTGAAATGTGGCAAAAGGTTGAAAAGTTCAAGGGGGCCGAATACTTTCGCAAGGCACTGTAAGTGCCACCCACACTCGGTGTGTGATCCTGGCTTGGTCCTGGGTATAGCTGGAAATATCTATCTTACACGGTTCTACCTTAAGTCTGATGCCTTTTCCTTTCGCTACTCGTTTGAGCTCGCTGAGTAGATCGGCTGACATCAAACTAATTTCAGCCCCAGTGTCAATCAGTGCTTCTCTATCTAATACGTTTTCAAAAGAAACCTTGATATAAATACGCCTTGCTTTGCCTTTCTGGCTGAGATTCCCTAAGAATTGTTGGAAGCCTGCCTTTTCTTTGACTTCAGGGGCAGGGTCAGCGCCCAACTCAGAGTCACAGCCTTCTTCCAGGCAGGAACCCTCCCACCCAATCAGATAGACTGAGGGAGGGGTTTGGGATGGATCCCCGCCTCCTCCAGTGAGAAGGGGCGTGGTCCCCCTAAGCTCATTCACGCTTCCGGCATTTGGTGCGGAAGGTTTACCCTGTCCTGATCTCTCCAGCAGGGCTTGTTCAAGCCGGGCCAGGCGGGCTGCAGTCGACTCCCTTCGTCCAGCCTTATGATAGGCTCTGCCTGAGCCCTTGCCTTCCCCGTAGCGCTCACGGCGGCTCTGACGCTTAGTGCGGTCCTGCCTGCCTATTTTGCGCCGGTGCTTAGCGGGCTCAGGAACCTCAGCTCCCTCGAGCTGAGGCGAGTCGTCAACCCTGCTGGCTTAAGTGGCGAACACAGCCGTTTTAGCAGGTTTTCGCTCTGAGGAAGCAGAGACTTCAGCTCCCCAGGCTTTTTGAGCCAACCTTCTAATGTCAGCCATTTTCATCGCTTTTGCATCAGTGTGCAACACAATCATTTTCCTGACTGAGTGATGCAGATTAGCAATGAATAAACCTTTGAAATTCACGTTCTCTTCGCAACCCTTTTCATTCCGCCCTGCAAAATAAGTGCGCCTAAGCCTCTCATAATAGTCGCGAGGGGCTTCAGCTTTTTCGTGCTTAATATGGTGCGCAGCGGCCACGGCAGCTATGGGATCGATAAAAGCTGAAAATTATCTGATCATTGCCTGAGACAGCTCCTCAAAGCTATTACAGACCTCCGGTCCTTGTCTAGACATCCACTCGTGGACCGCTCGGCTGGTAGTTTTCCTACTTTTCCTGTTCGGATGCTTCGGGCATAAACTGCAAAGTATATCTCAGCTCATCGACGTAGGTCTCCACATTATTCCCTGACACTGACGGGTCAAACCTTTCTACATCTTTGGCTAACTGCCTCAGGGAGTGGAGGTAAATTTTTACGGTTTCTCCGCGGGCAGGGAGACGGCCGTGATCAGGAGCAGGGGGTCTATGCCTGAATTGCATCGCCCTTGCGTCTCACGCAGGACTCAGCGATCTCCCCCATGCCGATCCGACCACAGACCCTGGCCGGGAGAAACCTCCTGGGTGAGCGCTCCGGGCTGCTAGGTGGGCTGGCATGCAAGTGGGATCTAGCCTGTTTTGCTTCCAGTACGGCAGCATCTAACTCCTTTTGCCTTTCCTGGCTGAGCTCATTTAAAACTCTCAATTTCTTTTTCTTTTTCTTTCAAGCTCGCTTCCAGGTCTCTCCTAGCTACCTCAGCCGCAGTTTCTCTAGCAGACAAGTCACCTAATTTACCTAAAACTTCCCCGAGTCTGTCTTCACTTTCCTCATTTTTCACTCTCTTTTCTCTGATTATATCCAACAACTCAGCTCGCTCTGCCTTATATCTTTCTAGCTTTCCCTGAAGCTTTTGAAACTTTGTCAGCTCGGACAAAGACAGTTCCAGCTGTTTAGCTAGATTTAAGGCGAAACTAGATAGGACCTGAACTGCGTTCACGGACCCTCCTGTGTTAAGCTGGTTTGCTACCTTAGCTACTAAATTTACTTGCAGCTTCTCAATATCATCAAAGTTCAACTTTTCGATACCGCTCCAGTAACCAGGATTGTCGTCACTAGAAATAGTACTTATAAGCGACTCCACTTCAGACATTTTAGCAGCCATTGTCATTACGTCAGAGAAACTTTAAGAGTATTACTTTTTTTTTCTTTTACCAAAATACAGTATGGAATCTAAACACCCGAGCTGATGGATTTCCAATCAGCACACGTTACACTAAACGCTAGAAAACAGGGGGATTTCTTTACGCAGTTATCAGCACACCCTGTATTCACGAATAGAAGCCGCAGTGCTGTGCTGAACTTGAACTCACAGCAACATCAGTTATTCTGTGCGATTGATTCTCATTTCATTCTAAACTCGCCCGCCCAGGGACACCATTAAATGTAGTGGTTTGATGGGTTAACTGAGACAATTATTAATTGTAGCAGTAATCACGAGGTTGTTCGTTGGGGCTTTTAGAAAATCAATCGTCAGAACAACTAACAACGCACACACACGGGTTCAATACACGAGATACATTTATTAATATAAATTGTGCACCAAACATATACTAGTCTGCCTGGATACGAGCAGCAGACCTTACTGTGAGGGTTATCAATATACAAGGTATATAATCTCGAAGAGATGCAAACACAAAGAGATACACGACAGAGAATATATGTCAATATATATCGTTCGGTTACCAAATCGCTAATCAGTGTTATTACCCACTGTTACTCTAAACTCGGAAGTAAATACATTACTCATGAATTAAATTGCTAACAACTTGTGTTGAGGTACAATTGAATTCTCTAAACTCAATGTAAAACATGGGGTTTACTTATCCACTGTGTATGGATTTGGAATTTCCCGGCACGAACACCAAGCCAGCTGACAGGCTCTGTTGCAGCCTCTGTTCCAGCGGTTGTCCAATGGGAGTTTTCCCGGCGTCCTCTGGCTACCGGCCAACCAGTCGAGGTGCAGCTCGGAGTAGGACGGGCAGAAGAATTTAACTGCGGCGCGCAGGGCAGTCGTTGCTCCGAGGGGATCTACCAGCAGTCCGGCTGGCTAGTAGAAAGTCTTTATGCACAGAGTGTGACCGCGAGTCCTCACAAGTCACTCTTTTGCCTGGGAAGAAGCTGGTTCGTTCCCGGTCCGGCGCTGCTTCTGAATAAGCTATTCCGGTTGTCGATGAGGGTCCAACTGTAGGCTGCCGTTGATCAAGCGGAGCATTCACGTTGGTAGAATTCTGAGTACGTACGGGATCCTCGGCCTCGCGCTTAGAACAAAGTCCAAGTCCCTTTGCAGACAACAGCAGTTGTCACGTGATTGTCTCTGAGGATGCGCGAAAATGGCCAAGGAGAGCCCCTATCTGAGCTTGCGCTCCCTTTTTGACCAAGACACAGATGTGTGCTGATTGGTTGAGAGTTTGGCGGGCATTGGAGACCCACGTGGTATTACCACGCCCTGCCAGTCCCTGGTTGGTTGGTCAAGGTGAGATATATGTCACTTACTCTTGACACTTAAGAATGCAGTCCAGATGTCCATTCGGCACTCCCTAGACTGATAGGCGCCAATGGATGACCATTGATCATGATAGCCAGGCTTAGCTAAGTGCATCCCCGTCTTGGAGCTGTCCCTTATCAAAAGAAAACATCTTAAATCAGCCTGCATGAATACTTTCTCTGTGGCTGCACCACAGAGATGGAGGGTGAGATGGGGCCTCATTTAGGACCGCATACCAATGCTTAATTCTGTCTTATTAACAAGCATTGCCGCTACAAGCGTTTCATAATTTCCAACTACGAAAATTATTTAAACTGCGACACTTATCATCCAACCAAAGCTCGAAATATCACAAGGATCCTCAAGAGCACAGCAAAGACTGTATTAAAAGTATACTAGTGACAAACTAGTATATTTTAGATCTTTTTTTCTGAACCGGGGAAAATCTGATCATGTTTCTCTATAACAATAATAAAAAACATTATTTTACATATCACCTTTATGTGATATCACCTTAAGGAAAGCACATACAAGGGTTAATTGCACAATTGACCCCACAAAGAAATTTAAAATAGTCTTCTTTAGGTGTGAGGGCAGGAATGGATCGCAGAAGGCATAATCAGCAAATTAGGAAAGCAAAGCACAGGACAGGTGAGACGTGTATCCAGAGAGCGAGTGATCAGAAAAAGGAACAGCTGTTACGCCCAGGTTTTACGCTCTCTCTCTGCTGAATGAATAAAAGTATTTTATAAAAAACGCGCTTGCGTTTGTCTGGGTATTTACTTTGTAATCTGTGGTTTACATCTACTGTATTGCTTTGAGATGCCACTTTTAAAGGTGATATGTAAAATAAAGTTTTTTATTATTGTTATAGAGAAACATGATCAGATTTTCCATGGTTCAGAAAAAAGACGATTAAAATCTGTAATCTTTCCACTTGTATGTCATTGGAAAATACAGAAAGTTTCTGCTTTGTGTAAGGATGGTATCAAAAAGTGATCTAAGTGGTGAGAAAGCTGTGCTCCTCAAAGCGCTTTACAGGATAAAAACAATAACAACAATAGTGTTAGGCTGGGGATACGTTTTTTTTATAGAAATACAAAATGAGATATAAAGATGTGTTCCGGCTAAGACATTAACGAGTACAACCCCCCTCTCTGCGGGAGTGCTGGCTGTGACGAATTAAACCGGTTTCACAGGTATTTTCAAAGTAGAAGGGGGCAAGTTTTCCAGCAAAAGACACCTCCCCCCTCCAAAAGTACAGTATTTACTAATTAAGAAAGCTAGGCTCCTCAATGAAATCGTTTAAACATGCTAATGCATTGGTGTAACAGTCCGGGCGTGGCAAGCTTCTAATGTCAACTCGACTACGGCGAAAGGAACCTTTCTTTCATTGGAAGACAATGAAGATATTCTAGCCCTAAATGAATTAATATCAAACATGGTTTACATAAAAGACATTTTTCCAAGAAAGTTTAGCCTTTGTCACTAATAAAACCACTAAAGACATAAATATAGAAATCTTAAGATTTTTTAAATACGTGACTTTGCTAAAAAAAAAATTAAAATAAAAACGATTACAAACGCCAGCGGAGAGATTTAACTTCACAAGTCTGAGTTCTTGTGTCCATCCTATCTGAACCCGAAAGTATTACAATATGTATCTTTATATCAGATGGTGTACAGCTTTTTAGTATAGATTACACTTTTCTAAAATGTATTTAAAAAATAAAAACGATTACAATCTAATCTTTCCACGTTTGATCCCAAGATCCCAAGAAAAATAAATCTAAACGGGGAGAAAGCTATGCTGAAAGTTTATTCAGATACTTAGAAGATAAAGATATCAATTTATGTTGCATTTGTCTGATTGTGAATAAAAAAACACATATATTTAAACACGCGTTTGCGATTTAAATCAAAACGTGATTTAAATCAATATAAATGTTTATATTGTAACGCATAGGTGACTATTCATTGTTATTAAAATGACTTAAATTCGATCATGTTGTGATATTTAGAAATATAAAAGTCAATTAATTGTCCATAATATTGCTATTCTATATTGAAATGTCGCAGTACACGAATATAATCATATCGTTATTAATTTCTTTAGATACGCGATTCCATATTGCATTAGCAGAAAAGCTTAAAACTACCACTTTTTTACACGCTATTTCACATGTTAGTTAAAGACTTCGATGCTTAAAAAGTTTAGGGAGAAATGGCATACTGGTGTGTATTTTTTCTTTAAAGTACCGATTCCTGGAATCTGACTGGCTGACACCCTTCTGAAGTGGTTCCATAATATATGGTATACGGAAAAGAAAGCGTTGAGAAAAAAAAGCCTGGATTCTCATGTATCTGATACAAGTATCTTTTAATACAGTCTTTGCTGTGCTCTTGAGGATCCTTGTGATATTTTGATCTCTGGTTGAATGATAAGTGTCGCAGTTTAAATAATTTTCGTAGTTAGAACTTATGAAACGCTCTGTTAAAAGCAAGGGACTTTTTATGTCCGTTGCAGTAAAAGAAAATGCCTGACAAAGTAGGGCTTGGACAGATTCCAAGTGCTTGTACAAATGTGCTAAAGAAATTATACTTTGCGTTAACAGCTTGTCCAAAGTCATTCATTATTAATACTATTAGTAATATCTTTGGTAAAGGCTTTGATGCATAAATATTTCTGATAAAGGTAGGTTGTGTACTTTTGTCCAACTGAACAATCTTGCTTTCATAAAATATACAGGCTTTTTAATGACTGATAATTAACATGCTGTAATACACAGTTTAAATTTAAAAGCTCAAATGCTGTACATGAGAGGTTAAGCTTTATTGGCTCCTCCTGGCGGTTTTACAAGGTGATGCCGGATACTTTCCGGCATGACGTCAAATGACGCGATTAACCCCGTGATACTGCGTGATACTGCGACACGCCCACCGGGGTATACTGTGAAATACCCCACCCAATTTTAATGGCTGCATCTGTATGTACAAATAACCTGACAAATTTAACTTATTCACTTTAACATCTGTGAACAAAATTTCAAAATTTAAAACTGATGTGAATATACTGTATGTTAAGATAATTTCATTCTAATAATTTAATATTTTAAGATATTGACTATATACTGTATACAAAAGGATCTTTGGGAACACCCTGCTCCTTATGCTAGAAATATCTCTGAGACAAAGATATCTGACCTGATAGTTTAACCTTTCTTACCTGTGATTTTAAAATCTTTCTAATGTTGTCTTAAGAAATGGATAAAGTTATAAGAATCCCATGTGCCTAATTCTAATGGCATAAACTGAATTACCAAATTAGATCACCATATTTTTTAAAAGAAAATGAAAACCAGAAAGCTGCAGGTATTAGTTAACAGTTAAATTGTTCAAGTTTGAAATACAATTCAGTGAATCACTTACCTGGAACCTGAGTCTATTCACTGTGCTCTTCAGGCACAGAACAAACCTGATGGACAAGAAATTCTTCCTCTACTCTCTGCTGCTTTTATCACCATCTATTCACAATGACCCCAGAGGCCACTTAGTGCAGAGCTGTAACTGTAGCTCTTATTAATCTAGAAAGATTGAAAGTGAACACTACGCCCAAAGGGTTAAGAAAAATAATTAATCACTCAATGAACAGCTACATTTGTACTTACTAGGGAAATTCAGTCTTTGATACATGAAGAGAAATATATAGGGTATCATTTAACAAATTTTTGTGAAAACATTTATTTTGAATGTTTTTGTAGAAAGTCTTAGATAACAGCTGAAAGTTTGAATTCAGTGGTCTTTTAACAGAATATTAATCAAGGGTTTGTCTATAAGTGTGAGTAAAGAGGTCAGCAAGAGCATGGTAGACTGCAATTCAACACAATGACTTCAGATTATGAACTGAATTGTTCTAGAAATGCATCATACTTGCAAACTGAAATATATTGTAAAAGGCACATACAGTACATTAAAAACATCAATTTTAAAGTTGATGTTTGAATTTGTCATTTATGTATCATTTATTTATTTGTAATTTATCTTGGAGTACAGTGTGATGTACCCAAATACAACCTGAGTGTGCCTTAGAATGTGCTCTATCCATATAAGAATGCTCTGCTTTAACTGTGCAGTATACATTAAGCAATATTTTTCTCCTCAAAGGTGAAAGAGCCTTGGCAATATTTGTTGGGTTCTAGCTGAATGACACCCTGGAGTCAAAGGTAGAGACTGCGGCACCAGGGGAGGCTTCTGGTCTTGGTAATCTTGCTGCTGCATTTCCCAGTGGTGTCACCGAAGTAGCTCACAGCTGAGAGCTACAGTATATTCAGGAATCAGTGAACTGGAGTTAATAATACTTAAGAAGTTGATACTAAAAAGGCAAATTCACATTTTTTTTTACTATAATGAATTATGTAGACATTTCACCAATTATGGATCTTGATGTACTGTAGGCAGGTAAACAAGTCCTGCCACTTTAAAGGCTGCATGCTTGTTAGGAACACGTCAGCTGTGAACAGTATTATTTAAGTGGTCAGGTTGACATGATTTCTTTTGTAACCTTCAATATGCTTGTAGGTTATACACGAATAATGCCTTTCCTCTAATCATAGCTAAACCTTCTGAATGGAGCAGGGATGGCTCCTCGTTAGTGGGTGGAGCTGGAAATGGAGCATCTGAGGGAGAGTTGAGTTCCTAAAACTACAGATGCAGCCATTCAAAGTGCGCGGTACAGACACGTACCGGAGGTAATTGGCTACGGCGTCGTGCATCGTGACGCGCGATGACACAAAATACCGCGGTGCGTGATTGGTTGACCGACAGGGGCACTCGTGGTCCGTTGGTCTGTCGTAGAAAGACTTACAGTAAACGTCTTTACTGTGCCCATTGTAGATATTGAATTTTACCACTGAAGGGAAATCTTAGTAGCTGAGCATAAAAAGAATAGGAGCATACTGTAACGCGTGTGAAGGCCATAAACGATATTAATTTTGGAACATAAACATACAGTATATAGCTGGTCTTGGTACTTTAAAGAAAAAAATACACAGCAGTATTCCATTTCTCCCTAAACATTGTAAGCTTCGAAGTCTTTAACGTGATACCGGAGTCTACAAGCATACTTTTAGAATTTGATTAAAAGGGAATATAATATGGAATCGCGTATCTCAAGAATTTAATAACGGTATGATTACATCCATGTGCTGCGACAGGGCTGTGTAGGGCTGTTTCGCCTGCTTGTTCATGCGAGCTGTCTTGTAGCCTACTGGTCTAGGTGCGTGACTACCAACTGACAGGTTGTGTGTTTGAATCCAGCTGGTGCTGGACTTTTCATTTTTATTTATTTATTTTTTAATTGCGTAACATAAACATATTACCGTATGCAAACTGTACTGTATACAGTATGTATATGTATATTTAATGTCTTAACTGTGCCCGTTTAATTGAATTTAAAAAAAAATATTTAACACGAACATTAAGCTGTTTACATCTTCCGCCTGAGAACAGTCACCCGTTGCTACCCAACGCAGAAACACAGCCACTAACTAGCAAAGAGAGGTCATAAGCTACCCAATATGATAAAGAAATAAATGATTATTTTGTTTATTTCTTTTGCACATTTATTTGAACATTTCCATCGATTGTACAAGCACTTGGAAACTGTCCAATCCCTAGTTCATCAGGCATTTTACCGATCTGGCGCCGGTCTGTGTCTTCCAGGATATAATGCCAGCGAACTCTTGTTTTATGTCCACTATAACAGACAATCTCCTTTGCTTTTAACCGAGCGTTTAATAATTTCCTAAAATGAAAATGATTTACTTTATTTCCCTCACGGGATCAATAAAAGTATCTATCATCTGTCTAAACTATGGGACAGAATTCTGGGGTCTCCCCATACCAGAGATTATGGTAGGGCTTCAGAATGGTGATTGGCTGACACCATCTGACACCCCTCTGATTGGAGAAAAAAGACGTGCTGGTTTGCTATACATACTGTACCAGGAAGAGGATTTCTTTCTATTCAAAAGTTTAAGAAGTAAAAACCTTACAGCGTACACAGATTTCTAAACTGATCAGGATCGTTATCTTTGTCTTATGCATAATAATGTTCACCGCTCTGTCCAGCAAATTAATAATAAACTTTATTTTATATAGCGTTTTAAACGAATAAGTAATTAGATTGCTCATAAACCTAAACACTTGCTTTTTCTTTTTATTTAGGCTCAGATTTCAACTATAGATCGTATTATTAATAACCATAATAACAACCAACCAACAAAAACAACCATATAAACATAATACCAACCAAAAACATAGATAACAACCACAATACAAAATCAAATATATCAAACCAATTTACTCTCGCAAAGTCCTCCAATTATCATAATCCCGCACCTTATGCAAAACCAAACCTTCCTCCCATCCCAGTTTATCCTGTTTATCATAAACAAAATCCACCTCAATTTTCAACATAAAGCATTACACAAAATCAATACCTCAACACTCCATACTCAACAACGATAATTCACAAACAGCCAGAACATGTAACTACACATTCCCAAACAGACCTAATTTCCATAGCCACGCCCCTTATGCAAAACCAACATCCCTCCCCTGTTCTCTCTCTCCCCTGGCGGTTGTAATTGTTTTTATTTTCAAATAAATTTTAGCAAAGTCATGTATTTTAAAAATCTTAAGATTTTTATATTTATGTCTTTATTTAGTGGTTTCATTAGTGACAAAGGCTAAACTTTCTTGGAAAAATGTCTTTTATGTAAACCATGTTTGCTATTAATTCATTCAGGGCTAAAATATGTTCATTGTCTTCTAATGATAGAAGGGTTCCTTTCGCCGTAGTCGGGAGCCTAGCCTTTAACTAGTAAGTACTGTACTTACTGGGTTTTTGAGGGGGGGGAGGTGTCTTTCGCTGGAAATCTCGCCTCCTACTTTGAAAATACCCGTGAAACCGGTTCAATTCGTCACAGCCAGCACTCCTGCAGAGAGGGGGGTTGTACTTGCAGTGTATACAGTACACGCGTTATGCTCTTCGTTAATGTCTAAGCCGGAACATATCATTATACCTCATTTTGTATTTCTTAAAAAAAAATCGTTTTCCCGTATTGTTTTTGACCTGTAAAGCGCTTTTAGGAGCCACCTTTAAAGGCGCCATATACAATAAAGTTCATTATTATTACTATTGGAAATTTGCTGGACAGAGAGGTGAACCTTATTACACAGAAGACAAAGATAGCAATTTAAGTTGCATTGTGTATCGTGCTGCTTTAATACAGTTTTAAATAATTAAAAGTCTAAACAGTATCAGCTTTATTTATGGGTTTTAAATAAAGGTGATTTAAACGCGATTTAAATCAATATAAATGTTTATATTGTAACGCATAGGTGACTATTCATTGTTATTAAAATGACTTAAATTCGATCATGTTGTGATATTTAGAAATATACATTTGTTTGGTGCGAGTGAAGTTTTATTTAATCTCTGAGCCATACTGATTCTTCTGGAAGCCAGTTTCCGCCAGGGAGTAAAAAAAAACACACTATGGTATTCTCTCCAATGCAGTGCAGTTAAAAACATACCTCTGATGCTGCTCCTAAATGAATATCGTTTATGACCATCAGAAGCTTTATGCTCCTTTTCTTTTTTCCAGTGGATTGAACAGGGAGAGGCATTTCATGATGTACTTTTCACTGATGAAACAACAGTGGCTCTAGAACAGTTTTCAACCATGTCGTTTTATAAAAAGGGGAGATATGTACACGTTACTGAAGCTAAAAGATTAGCCTTTGTCACTAATGTAACCACTAAATAAAGACATATAGAAATCCCTACGTTACAAACTGTATATGGCTGGTATTGGTAGTTTAAAGAAAAAATACACACCAGTATTCCACTTTCTCCCTAAACATTTTAAGCATCAGAGTCTTACATGTGGTTATTTCGGAAACGTTTGTACGTGCTCCTTCTGACCATGTTACTGTTTACTGTTACTGACCATATTAAGTTTAAGTGCCTGTGGGCACTTTTCCTGTCCGTGGGGGGTGGACCGTCTTTCATTAGAAGGTCAGTCTGTTCTACTCTGAGAATGTAGAGGGGGTGGAAAGTGCCCGCGGTCATTTAATTAGTATTAAAATTCGCACTGATTCCCTTGCGAAGATACGGACATAGGAATATTCGTGCGTGGTCAAAAAATGGCATAAAAACGACAAAGTGAAGGCTGTGAAAACATTCACAATGTACTTTATACACAAAGCAAATATACCCCCCCCCCCTCTCAATTCAATTCAAGGTGCTTTATTAGCATGACAGATGGGTACAATCAGTGTTGGGTATTTACTTTGCTTTGAGATGCCACTTTTAAAGGTGATATATAAAATCAAGGCTTTAACTTGCTTTAACTCCGCAAGTCTGAGTTCTTGTGTCTGTCCTATCCCAACCCGAAAGTATTACAATATGTATCTTTATAGCAGGTGGTGTACAGCTTTTTAGTATAGATTACACTTTTCTAAAATGTATTTAAAAAATAAAAACGATTACAATCTAATCTTTCCATGTTTGATCCCAAAATAAATCTAAACGGGGAGAAAGCTATGCTGAAAGTTTATTAAGTTACTTAAAAGACAAAGATATCAATTTATGTTGCATTTGTCTGATTGTGAATCAAAAAACACATATATTTAAACCCGCATTTGCGATTTAAATCAAAACGTTATTTAAATCAATATAAATGTTTATATTGTAACGCCTAGGTGACTATTCATTGTTATTAAAATGACTTAAATTCGATCATGTTGTGATATTTAGATATATAAATTTGTTTGGTGCAAGTGAGGTTTTATTTTAATCTCTGACTCAGTGATGGCCTGGCATGGTGAGGTGCGCTGGCAGCTATGTGGTGTTACGCAGTGGTGGCCTGACACGGTGAGGTGCCCTGGCAGCTGTATGATGCAGTGGTGGCCTGGCACCGTGAGGTGCGCTGGCAGCTGTGTGGTGTGACGCAGTGGGGGCCTGGCACGGTGAGGTGCGCTGGCAGCTGTGTGGTGTGACGCAGTGGGGGCCTGGCACGGTGAAGTGCGCTGGCAGCTGTGTGGTTTGACGCAGCTGTTGGCATGGCACGGTGAGGTGCGCTGGCATATAATGAATATATTCATGTGCATCCAACACACAGTTCAACGCTAGCAACTACACAAAATCTAAAATATGAGCTCTACTTGCCACTTACAATACCAACAGTACCAGCTAACTTTAGTAGTGACATTTTCATGGATCTTTTTAACAATAACATTTACAACATCAGACTTCAGACACAATTAAACAGGCCTCAAAAAAGTCTGGTACAAACATTTTCAGCATGGTGAAACATGGTGAACATTTCCACCACTGCGTCACACCACACAGCTGCCAGCGCACCTCACCATGCCAGGCCACCACTGCATCACCCAGCTGCCAGCGCACCTCACCGTGCCAGGCCACCACAGCGTCACACCACACAGCTGCCAGTGCACCTCTACATACCCGACCACCACTGCATCACACAGCTGCCAGCGCACCTCACCGTGCCAGGCCACCACTGCATCACACAGATGCCAGCGCACCTCACCGTGCCATGCCACCAGCTACGTCAAACCACACAGCTGTCAGCGCACCTCACCGTGCCAGGCCACCACTGCATCACACAGCTGCCAGCGCACCTCACCGTGCCAGGCCACCACTGCGTCACAACACACAGCTGCCAGTGCACCTCTACATACCCGACCACCACTGCATCACACAGCTGCCAGCGCACCTCACCGTGCCAGGCCACCACTGCGTCACATAGCTGCAAGCGCACCTCACCGTGCCAGGCCACCAGCTGCATCATACAGCTGCCAGGGCACCTCACCGTGTCAGGCCACCACTGCGTCACACATATTTCAGCGCCATATATTTCATGGATATTATGGAATATAATGGATGGATATCTTAGTTATCTTTCTAGTTCACAGGTTTGCATGCATAATTTAATTTTGAAAGCCACTGAGACATCAGGTACTACTGTTGTATTTATGAAAAAGAAACAAAACAAAAAACATACTAACAACTGTGCCATCCTACTCCTTAGTTAATACATTTTATTATTCATAAACAGTTAACATTGTTAGCATAATATTTTGAATTATATTTAACCCTATTTTTTCTTTAGTTTTGTATTTAACTTATTATATGATAGTCAGACTTAATGTATATTTGAACAATGAAAATATATTTTTACAAGATTTTACATTAAGCACTTAAAATTAATATGGTTAATAATAGTAAACTGTAACATGCTGTAACAAGATCGGTTAAACTGCGAAGAAAATGCTTTCAGAGAAAATGTTTCAGGTGTGAAGAACATAGATCTCCAATGCAATTTCAACCAAACCTGTTCCCACACACCCTGCCCCCACTACCATTAGAATATACACAAACATTTTAGCGTTTCATTCTGAGCAGAAGACCCTCACACCTGAAGAGTATTTTTTTCTTTAAAGTACCAAGACCAGCTATATACTGTATGTTTATGTTCCAAAATTAATATAGTTTATGGCCTTCACACGCGTTACAGTATGCTCCTATTCTTTTTATGCTCAGCTACTAAGATTTCCCTTCAGTGGTAAAATTCAATATCTACAACGGGCACAGTAAAGACGTTTACAGTAAGTCTTTCTACGACAGACCAACGGACCACGAGTTCCCCTGTCGGTCAACCAATCACGCATCGCGGTATTTTACGTCATCGCGCGTCACGATGCACGACGCCGTAGCCAATTACCTCCGGTACGTGTCTGTACCGCGCACATTGAATAGCTGCATCTGTATAACGTGAACATCTGCATGTGTCTCCTCAAGGTTTTGAGGGGGTATTGTAAACCCCAAATGAGGTTTTTTAGACGTGAACCGACTTGTCCCTTCAACCGCTTCTGTGAAAAAGACACACACGTGAATTAATGTGGAGAAAGTACCCGTGTGTCTTTAAGACTACCATGGTCATAAAGTGTTATTCAAAACATTGTCGTAATTAATCACCAGCGTTGGGTTGCACCGTAACTGATCTTTTTACAGTTGTTGTTTTCGGTGCTAATGGAAATGAATGGATACACACAGTCACGGCCACATAACGGAACAACTCCCTGGTAATTCCATTATAATAATTCAATATTGCATAGTATACAAATATTATACAACGTTTTGCATCTATAGCTAACAACACATCAACATGAGACATGTACCGTGACGTTGCAATTTTATCTCACATTAAGCCAGATATACATACCGCTGTAATTCGTGAAGTCCTCGTCTTCGTCTATCAAATCGAGCAGTGTTAAATCTGTAAATAGACTGTCTTCAGACTGTTGAAATTGATCGGTGTGATCCATTCTGACAAGTTAGTCGATAACGCGAGACTGAAAGAATTGGAATCCAGTCAAAACTTCGCCTGTTACACCGCTGGTTCTTATACCCCACCCTGATAAACATTATCTTCTAAGAAACACACATGGCCCCCCCATAAAACAATTAACCTTAGGTATCATGGGGCGTGCACGTGCTAGGCTGTAGAAATAATTTTAAGAAATATTTTTAGAAAACGTTTTAATGTTAAAATCTATATTATTTTAAGACATACAACGGTGTCTAAATTTCATAGCTGTTAAAACGTGGTGAAAATGTGCCCCGGTGTCTGTGTTTGATTCACCAACAGACCACAAAGAATATTATTAAGAAAAATGTTTTTTATTAATGGTATCGCTATAAGAAAATGTATCTATTCTTTATAGCGACGTGTTCACAAACCAACCTTAACGTTTTGAGGTTTTATTTTTTCGCAATGCGATGTTAAGAACATTTTTGCCTGAAATACATGTGGTGATTATAAATTAGAAATCTTTACATTAATATAAAATGTGTATACAAAACAGCATTTAAAACAAATGAAAAACTATAACTCCTATATCCGTCCGTTTATTGTCACTGTTAATTGTACCCGCTTAAAATTTAAAAATTTTATGAACTTTCGCTTTGAGGTCAATTTTAGCACCCCCCTCGCTATGTGGTCAATTTTAGCACCCCCCCACCCCCGCTATGAGGTCAATTTTAGCACACACCCCACCGGCGTGCACACGTGTTTGCTAGATAAAACCATACATTGTCTCTGTGTTAATTTTTTTAAATATAAAGAACAACACCCCATTATTTGGTGCCTGTTAATACTTTTACGCATGCAATGTGTGGAAATTCATTTCAAACTTTTGAAAAAGCTGACGCAAATGTGTTATTAAAAATAAGCTGTGTCTTATTACATTATTTTAAAACTTTAAGACCAACCCCGCGTGTTTAAAAATGTATTTTCAGGGCAAACATATCATTTGTGTTTGTGTTGTGTATTAATACTTTTAAAGTTTAAAACTTATAAACTGAAAAGTGAATACTTTTCTCTCTTGATAAAACATAAGGGGCTTTGGGTGTGTGTGTGGGGGGGTCGATACCGTGACAATGACCCCCACCACACGTCTCCCAAAGATCTCTAATACATTTTTTTAAAACTTTATGACCAGTCCGTTAAAATATAAAGAACAACACCCCCATCATTTGTTGCCTGTTAATACTTTAAAGACTTTAACACGTGCGGTGCGTGGAAATTCATTTCAAACTTTTGAAAAGCTGTCGTGAATGCGTTATTAAAAATAAGCTGTGTCTTATAACAGTATTTTTAAAACTTTAAGACCAACCCCACGTGTTTAAAAAATTATTTTCTGGGCAAACACATCATTTGTGTTTGTGTTGTGTGTTAATACTTTTAAAGTTTAAAACTTATAAGCTGATAAGTGAATACTTTTCGCTCTCAATAAAACACAAGGGGCTTTGGGGGGGGGTCGTTCTAAAACACCACAACCAATTGAAAAATGTCTTGTGTTATGTAGGCGTGGTTACACCATTGGCGCATATTCTTAAACGCACCAGCTTGACAGGGTCGCAGCGCGTCCCTGGAGCTGTCAGACACCGCCCGATGTTGGGAGCTGCGAAGATGGCTTCTTTGTGTGGAGAAACATCGGGGTCCACTGCCCTACAAAGTGAAGAGGTAGGCTAAAATATTTTTTCTCATCGTGGAATTGTTGTATCGGCGCTTAGCGTATGTCATTTTAATACTTGGTCTTCTTTTTAGCAAAACCCGACCCCGCCGTCTGCGACGTGTGACAGCGGCTGTCATGTGAGTTCAGATGGGGAACCTGATATTGAAGAACTGCCTGTTGTTAGTGATGATACCTCGCTACAAATGGTAAATATTAACGAAAAACCCTAGCTCAAAAGAGGCGTTAAATGATAGATATTTTAGGTACAAAGCATGTCTATTTATTTTGTTAAGCCTTCCTTTTTCTTTTTTCTTTAATAGAATAACGAGGAGGTCGACCCATCAATCTTCAAACTACCATCGTGACTGAATGTTTCGTGTCTATGCTTGTGTGTTCAACCAAATGTTAATAAAGCTGATGCCCAACCAGGTTTAGCTAACGATGTCCCTAATGAGCCTGATGTTATGGCCCAGATTGTGAAAGCAGTAGTTTATTGCATCTTCAAACACTGTTTAAAGGGGGTTCTGATTGATTAATGCCCGGCCTGTTTGATTGACCATCCCAGTCAGCGGGGTCACACATGCCTGTCTGTCGGCAACACAGATGGGTTTGAAGATGTGATGTTTGCCGCTTGTATAAGTCTCTCAGTTTAGCGCAAATTTTATCTGCTGTTCTGTACATCGCCAGGTGTCTGGGGTCGTACACCATTGCAAATGACACTAAGCGGGGCATAAAACACTTGCTGAAAAACATCATTGACGACCCCTCGCCATACGAGCATGTACACACCATACTTGAACAGCTGGATGAAAAATTAGTAGACGTGACTTTTGATGCGTTGCAAAAGAAACATTATTCTTATTTTTACAGACTCAAAAAAAAAGATCTATGTAAAATGTGAATACAGCTTTCACTCTGTTTTACAGACCCGGTTGAGCCATCGTCCGAAGAATGAAGAATTTCGAATGTATATGTCTGAATTCTTACAAAGAGTGCTTTACACACTTCTCTCTACAAAGCTTGATATGAAAAACAAAGAGTCGAATGCTAATGTCCTTAAATTTGTTAAAGAGATAGATGTGTATGTCAAGAACATGAGTGAAATTAATGCGGATCTGATGTTTTCAGATCAGAAACGGAAGCCTGGGGGATTCTGCAGTGTGTATTCCAAAATACAGTGTGTTTTGCACAGAACCTGTGGTAACACCATTCCGCTGACTACGCAGGCACATTTTTTTGCTCTGCTAGATCGGATCCCACAGTGTGGTTCGTATGGTTTTAGACATGGGGAGCGGAAAGGGATTATGAATGCTTTTTCAGATGCCTCAAAGTTTCTCAGCAATGTTGGGGTGGCGGTTACATGTACCGAACTAATTTTCCGCACCAACATTTAATTGTTGATTGCAAAAAGGAGCCGGTAACACGTGTGTACTGTGATGCTTCTGTGTTTGAAAACCTACTGTTGAAATAAAGCGGTTCACATTTCACATACTTGCAAACAGGAGTCTGTAACATTTGTGAAAAGTGTGTACTACGGTGTTTCGGTGCTTGAAAACCTATTGATGAAATAAAGTGGTTCGCTTTTCACATGCATGCAAACAGGAGTCTGTAACATTTGTGAAAAGTGTGTACTACAATGTTTCTGTGTTTGAAAACCTATTGATGAAATAAAGTGGTTCACATTTCACCTGCTGTTTGTCCTGCGAGTTCTTTCCGTGAGGCTTTATACAGTTAGTGTGTGTGTGTACACAACCCTGATGCTTTTGAGACACGGCTTGTGCAGCGTATAAGCCACCTGGCCGAACAAACACTCAGCCACCCGACCGCGGCTAGCGCTGCTCACACCCCTGGATCTTGCGACCCTCACCAGACTCCCCACGCGGCCGTAACTATAAATTCCCTAGGTTTATAATAGAGCGCACTCAACCCCGCGGAAGACATGGTCCCCTTCCAAACCAATACACGCTTTCACACACATAAATTGAGGGATGCGGCAGCTGGGGCTTTTGGACCCTGCGGCTCCGGACCGACCGGCCGGGGGAAGGCAGGAGTTCCGACTCTTAACGACACACCATTGGCTCCTGAGGGGGCGGGACATGCACCCATAACAACCCACCATTGCCTGGCAAGGGGTGGGACATCCACCCACCGCAGACTCCCATTGGCTGAAAAAGGGAACGTGGCACCTGTCAAAAGTTTGACGAATGGTGTAGCTTTATACTACTGTTATATTACTGGGCAGTGGCTAGCCTCAGGACAGCACTGCTAGAGCACCACAACTTCGTAACACTTGTTTTTCCATACTGTAGTTTGAGTCTTTGTGTAAACTGTAAGCTTAGTTGTAAGGAGGCTGTAAACTGTAAGCGATCCAGAGGGAAGGGGGAGCATGAAACTGTTACCTGTCCTGGATAAAGTGGTAAGAAAATAAAATGGATTTTCACCTGTGAAAAGCGTTCCAATTTTAATTTTGTAAATGGTCTGTAAACTGAAAATGTATATAGGAGACACGTGTATTGCCTCTTTTTACATTTGGAAGAACATCCCAATCTTAATGAGACACTGAAGATATTATTAATAACCTTTTAAATCTGAAGCTGTAAACTTTACTTCAGAGCTACACACCTCCACACCTGCAAGTCAAGATCATGGTTCATCATGCATGAACGAGTCAAATTAAAAATAAAACCTATTTACAAAGAAAGTGGAATACATTAATCAGCTGGGGCCTCTGACGTCACTGCCAGCTGTGTCAGCCAGCTGAGCTAAAGGGAGACCTCTCCTCAGAGGCTGAGGTCCCTGCCAGCTATTCAGAGGGAAAGATGGTGATGTCACCGTGCTGGCAAGCTGGCTCTTTAGATACTTTCGATACTTTTCTTTAAATACGCGATTCCATATTATATTTCCTGTTAATCAAATTTGAAAAGTATGCTTTTGTTTACTCCAATAATGAGCATATTAGCAGAAAAGGTTAAAACATTATCATTTATCACAAAGTATATGAACTTAATATGGTAAGAAGTAGCACGTAAAAAAAGTTTCAAAATAACCACATGTAAAACTGGTGCTTTAAATGTTTAGGAAGAAAGTGGAATACTGGTGTGTAGTTTTTCTTTAAAATACCAATAGCAGCCATATACAGTTTACATATGTCTATGCTCCTAATTTAATACCATTTATGAGCATGTGAAAGGCATGGTGAATCGGAAATTCTCAAAACTTACTTTGTATGATTGGAAACGAATATGTGATCAGATCAACAAAATGCTTTGCGCTACTTTTTGTCAATGAAAAATAAAGTATTTTTGTTTACAAAGACAGTTACAAAGAAAGTGGACCAGGGTAATACTTTGAGCTTAGAGCCTGTCCAGGGTCATTTATTATTAATACTATTAGTAATATCTTCATTAAAGACTTTGATGCATAAAATATTTCTGCCTATTAAAAATATTTATGATAAAGGTGATAGGTTGTGTACTTTTGTCCAACTGAGCAATCTTGCTTTTATAAAATATACCGACTTTTTAATGTTTAATGATTAAAATGCTGTAATACACAGTTTTAAATTATTAAACGTCTAAAGAGTATAAAATTTTGAATTCTTAATTGGAAAAAGACATTCCTTTAATAGTGACCGGGATTTGAAACTAGGCTTTTTCTGGAGACAGCTCAAATGCTGTAAATGAGAGGTTAAGCTTTATTAGCTCCACCTGGCAGTGATTCCAGATACTATTATTACAACTGCGGTAATATACGAAATGACGCGTTAAGACGCATTTTGATGCAATATGTCCACCATGTTTTACCGCAGTGTACCCCACTCATTTTGAATGGCTGCTTCTTTATGTATCTTGTCTGACTTTCTAAAACTCTCTTTCAGTAAAGGACAAAGCTATAAGAATCCCAAGTTATTTAAAAATTAGACTGACCTTATTATAATTGAACTAAATTACCAAACTATATCAACATATTCATTTTAAAGACAATGAACAACAGAAAGCGCCAGGTAACGATTAACAAATGAATATTGTAAGTATGAAATACAGCTCAGCGAGTCACTTACCTGGACCCAGAATCTGTTCTGTGTGCTCTTTCAACACAGGATCCATCTGATGGACAAGAAAAGATTCCTCTCATCTTAGCTATTTAGGTATGTATTACATTATACTACTGCTTTTATTTTAAGCTACCAAAATTTACCTTTAGATTTTCTGTATGTGGATGTAAACCAGAAAAAGGCACATCACTTATAGTAACAACCTCTTTTTTTATATCCAACTGAGCAATCTTGCCTTTATAAAATATACCTACTTTTAAGTTAGTGTTTAATTAGTTTAACATGCATTAATAAACAGTTGAAAATTAATAAAAGTCTAAACAGTATACAACCTAAATTCTGTAAATGGAAAAAGATTGTCCCTCAACGTTGACCAGGATTCAAAACCAGGTGTTTTTTTTAGTGTAGCCCCATACCGTCTTCAAAAAAACTATTTAAAAACAGCACTACCCCACAGCCCATGAACTAAGAATTACTACAGTATCCCCTGCACAATTTGAATGGTTATAATATATGTTTATGTGTACAGTATGTAAACCTTTAAAAATAATATCGCATTCACAATATGCTACACAAGTAGAAAATAGTACAGTAAACTATTGTTTGTTCGGCTGAGCAATCTGGCTTTGTGAAACAGCCATAGGATTTCACATTTGCTACAGTACCTCTAAGTCTTATTGCTATTTTTATTATAAATATTAATTTAATACTGAACAAAATGTGAGATATAAAATTTATAAAAAATAAACATAGTATACATTATTAAAATATATTGTATTTTATTAGAGAAAGATTCTTTATTATCTTCAGGGGGCAATTTGTAAAAAGTTAAACTGGTGTGTTGGCTGGGATCACACGCAGATCTTCTGCATGCCAGGCAAGAATTCTATCACTGAACCACCAATGCAGCACCTGCGTGCCTTTTAAACAAATTTAAAAACTAGAAGCTTTGTTTTTTTTTCCATTACATTGTCAAGAAGCATTATACAGTACATATAAAAATCTATATAAAATATACAATGACAAATATTTAAGATGGCTGATGCTATTGTTGCTTGCAGAGGAAATGAAACCAGATGTGTTTACTAATGAAACAATATTGTTACAAATGGGTGGTAATAGTGGAAATCAAGAATTGACCAAACAGTTTAGTCAATAAGTGAAATAATTATTCCGAACCCTCAACTTGTATGTGCTTTTTCTAGGAAATGCCCGAGCAGTTAGTATAATTAGAGGCACATGAATTCTTTGTTTTCTGGCACAACTTTGTTGAGAGGAATAACAATCCAGGCACACTTGGTTAAACAAATATTTATTACAAAGACAAAACACAAACTACACTACACACAACACACGCCACACAAATTACTTTATGTACAAGATTTACAAACAAGACATTGCAATAGATTGCTACTAAGCATTAAACCTTTAATATGCCCACAGAGGCCACACAAGAGATGAGCTGCCTTCTAACTAAATACAATGCACCCTGCAGTTATTTTTTTTTCCTACTATCCTATTGAAAATTGATTAATCATGTTATGTTAATAATACAGATCATGATTTGAAAATATAGGTCTTAGATTTTATCCAGAAATGCTATGAACATTTATTTAAGAACATTAAAATAATGTGAAAATGTATTTAATTAGGCTGTGCTGCAAATCGTACTATTATTGACATTCAAAAATATGTTGATTGCAGTTTTACAATAAGAGATACAATATGAAATCATGAATAATATTTGGAAAAACTTCTTATGATATTTCTTGTAAGACCTGAATCTCTATTTGCATGTTTATCATTGACATCCCTGATACTATGGCTTGTTGACTTGGCATGACAGTGCTTTTAGTTTAATGTACCTTTGAAAAGCTGCTTTGATTTTTTCATTTCTTAAGCTGTAAATTATAGGATGCAGCGAAGGGGTAATGAGATAATTAAATCCACCAATGATGATGCGTCCATCAGGAGGAATCCTTTCCACTCTCAAACCAATAAACACTACAGTACCAGAACCATAGCACAGAAAAATAACAGTTACATGTGAGGAACACATTGAGAAGGAACAAGTAATAGGTTTATTCCATGCTGAAAAAAAGAAGAAAGAGAACACAACGTTTCAGACGTGGAGCCTTCTTCAGGTATCACACCCGAAGAAGGCTCCACGGCCGAAACTTTGTGGTCTCTTTCTTCTTTTTTTTCAGCATGGAATATACCTTTTACTTGTTCCTTTGCAGCCTACACATGCTGAAGCAGCTACCCACCTGAACTACACATTGAGAAGGCCTTCTTACGGCTTTCCATCATTTTTTGTTTCATTACTGATGCTATTATTCTGCAGTATGTCCATAAGACATAAAGAAAGGGGACATAGATTGACAGCATGGCAATTGACAGGGTAAAATTGACTTGAAATGTAACATCACCGCAGGCTAATGACATTACAGTATTATAATCACAAACAATGTGGAGGATAAAGTTTGAACCACAGAATGGCAAAGTGCTTGCCAGTACTACTGGCAATAGAGGACCTAGGAAGCCCAGCACCCAGGCTGTGAACATCATTGTAATACAGGCCTTGGTATTAATTAAGTTGCTGTAATGCAGTGGTTTCACTACAGCAACATATCTGTCATAAGCCATTGCTGCAACAAGAAATGCTTCAATAGCTGTAAATGAGATGAGAAAGTACATTTGTGCAAAGCAACCTAAGAAGGAGATGGTTTTATGACCTAAAAGACTTTCTAGCATCTTGGGCATAATGGATATTGAGATTAATATGTCTATGACAGCCAAATTCAAAAGAAAGAAGTACATGGGCACGTGGAGTCGGTGGTCCAGGGATATTAATGCCACGATGAGCAGATTACTCAGGAATGTGGCCAGGAAGAGGATGAGGAATATGACCAAGAGTGCAGTGTCCTGTTCCTGTAGGGTTGGCAGTCCCACAATGATGAATTCATAGTGAAGAGTGATATTGGGACTCCTCATGGCTCAATTCAGGGGTACCTTGGAGGTAATGAATTAACAGTAGATTATTACTTATTTACACGTAGATCTCATAAAGTACTGTAAAGTATATTGACATATATTTTAATTTCTACTACTTTACTGGAAAAAATGACAGAATACCCCTGAAACAACAAAAGTTTGAATGCATTATTCTAAAACATGAATCCTATATTTACTGACTTTTATCAATATTATAGGGCAACATGGTGACAATAAGTTTAACGCTGTTGCCTCACTGCTCCTGATTTTGGGACTGGGCCATGTCTGTGGAGTGTACATGAAACATACTGTAGCACTCTTGATTTTGGGTAGATTAATAAAGAAGGAACAAAATTATATTTATTTCATTTTTGTATTTTGTGTTTAACACTTTCTTATTGTAATACTGTGATTGAGCTCAGTTATTATTTAAGTACAGTAACATTTAAGAAAATCTAAATTCTCACATATTTGTGCAACACATATACAGTTTTATATTTTTCCCGCCCTCTTATTTAAGTGCTCTTCAATCTTAATTTAAGGTTGTAATGAAACCTAATTATCTTAATTTAACACTGAATGATTATTCTGATAATTAATGAGTCAGGCATTATTAGTTGTTAAGGTCTTTATTTAGCTCTGAAGATATTCACAGCGAAACCAAAATGCAACACCTTGTTTCCCTGCATTTTGTTGCATGCTAGAAGGTTATTTAACTTGATAACAATTCAGAGATCAGCACTTCATCCACTAAGAAACTCAACTATACTACAGAAACACAAAGGTTAACATTATTACAGAATTAATGCTATTCAAGACCTTCTGTTTTCATTTTGGTTCAGCATAATAAACCGGCCATCTGTATTACTGAATAATAATCTTATCAAGGTGCAAATGTGGCAAATAATGACAATGAGTCAACTACCATCACAAAGTGAATGGAGCAGGTGAGCCATTGTATTACAAATTGAATGGTTATCAGTTATACTTCTGTGCAATGTCATTAATGCTTTATCTTAAAAGTGGCCTCCAAGCACAGGACCTTCAGTCTGACAAAATAAGTTTATAAATATGTGTAAAACGAAAACAGAACTCAATAAACCTGTGAAATTACATTGAAAAAATAGAAATTATATGGGAAAAACTAGAAGACATTGGTTTACCACAGAACCAGGGAACCACCTGATTAGGGAATGCATACTGTACATGAAGAGATGTAATTTTATCACTGGCTATTCACTGTTTCTCTGATAGTTACAGAAAGATTGATTCTGACTACAGCAGCTAACACTGAAATAATAGAAATGCAGAATGACTGATTTCTAATTCTATTCAGTGAGGAAAGAAAAGAGTTTTATATGTCCTTTTAAACAACATGAACAGACAGAAAAGTAAAATCAAAAGAAAGTGCTATCTCATAAAGTGATTTTTAAAATACATATTTAACCATACTTCTGTTTGTTGATTTAATGAAACCGGAATCTTGTAGCACTTGTTGATTATATTATCACAGAAAGAATGTTCTTCCTTGATCTTCACTACTGTTCTAACAGATCCCTTACTGATCGGGTTTTCTGTGCATAGTAATGACTTATCGGAGACAGCAATAAAGATCAAAACAAAGCAAAACTACATCTGTCTTGTTTCTTTTATAAAGTAAGACAGTACTTAACATATTCACTTCTTGCTATTCACAAATCAAAACAACATGAATCCAGGGGAATTTCAATGTGAACATATGTACAAATAACCTGACAAATTGAACATTCACTTTAATATCTGTGAACAAAATTTCACAATTTAAAACTGATGTGAATATACTGTATGTTAAGATAATTTCATTCTAATAATTTAATATTTTAAGATATTGACTATATATTGTATACAAAAGGATCTTTGGGAACACCCTGCTCCTTATGCTAGAAATATCTCCGAGACAAATATCTCTTATCTGACCTGATATCTTAATCTTTCTTACCTGTGGTTTTAAAATCCTTCTAATGTGGTCTTAAGAAAAGGATAAAGTTATAAGAAACCCATGTGCATAATTCTAATGGCATAAACTGAATATAACGAACAGTTCTTTCCGGACCCTATGCGGATGACACAATCCGAAGAAGTGGGAAACACTAGGAAAATGTCATGCAGGGATACGGGGCCGAAAACAGGGGGGCGTGTCCAAAGTGCGCTGGTGCACGGGGAAGGTGTGGCCGAGGCAAACAATCCAGAAGTAAATCATAGAGGGAATCCAAAAACACAAAAATAAGTCCATAGCCAAGTGATCCATCCAAACTAGGAATTAAAACCATGAACCTGGTCGGAACCGGCGGACAAGGAACGGAAACAGAGGTTAAAACCTTAACGGGACCAGGCGCTTCCAGGTCCCGGACTCGCACGGTGCGGAAACCAAATGCAGAGCCAGGATGAGCGTCAGCGCCTGGCTTTTAAGGTGGGCTGGGAAAAGGGATCAGGTGCACAGAATTAAGTCTAAAGTGAAAGGGCTGGAGCACCCTTAAGGAGGGGGGACTATAATCATGACACTGAATTACCAAATGAGATCAACATATTGTTTCAAAGAAAATAAAAAACAGAAAGTTGAAGGTATCAGTTAACAGTTAAATTGTGCATGTTTGAAATAAAATTCTGTGAATCACTTACCTTGAACTTGAGTCTTTTCACTGTACTCTTCAGGCACAGAACAAACCTGATGGACAAGAAATTCTTCCTCTGCTCTCTATAAATCCTCTGCTCTGATTTTATCAGTATGTAGCGGCGAGGCTTATTAATAAGAAAGAATTAAGTGTTCTGAGCCTTCCCAAATGAGGCCCCATCTCTCTGTTCATCTCTGTGGTGCAGCCACAGAGAAACTATTCATGCAGGCTGATTTAAGTTTCCTTTGATAAGGTTTCCTAGGACAGCTCCCAAAAGGGGATACACTTAGCTAAGCCTGGCTATCATGATCAATGGCCATCCATTGGCGCCTATCTATCTAGGGAGTGCCAGATGGACATCTGGACTGCATTCCTAAGTGTCAGGAGTAAGTGACTCATATCTCACCTTGATCATCCAATCAGGGACTGGTAGGGCCGAGTAACCCACGTGGGACTCTGATGCCCATGGAACTTTCAGCCAATTAACGAGCTGAAGTTCCTCCAGGTAAAAACAGGCAACACAGAGAGCCTGAGAGATTCTGTGAATTCTGTGGACTTTCCTAAAGGGAATTCAAAGGAGAATTCCAGGGCAGGACGGCCCAGGAGCAGAAGGCTCCCAAGGGCAGGAAATTCTCGCAGCGCGCCTCCTGACCATCCTGAGACTCAGCCCGGACAACCACAGAACGGCCTGTGTGTCCGAGTGCCAGAACTTTCCTTTGTTCTAAGAGTCTAGAGTGGAGGTTGCCAGAGAGTAACCATAGGATCCACCCGAGGTTAGCACCAGCAGCAGGCCTTGTGAACAGGTCAGAACTGTGGACAGCTGAATCACTATTCAGAACTAGCACTTCACCAGGAACGAACCGATCCTCTTCCTGACCTGCTGGGATCCACAGTCATCTTTTCTCCTGTGCAAACGTTGCTAGTTAAAGCCAACACTAACTAGCCGGTCAGTGAGCATCAGCAGCGCACCGTCGCAAGCCGCACAGCACAGCCTGGCACCAAGCCAGAGAGCGCGGATTGGACAGCAACTGCCTGCAACTGTTTCTTTGTACCCGCAGGAGATCTGAATCCCCAAAGATTGGATGAGTATTCAACTTCAATGCATTACAGCTCGAGAATTCATTTGTTATCCCAACCAGTTGATATCAATTTAATTCCTAAGAGTTATGTACTTATTTTGAGTATCTAATGTAGAAGTTATAACCAAGTTCATGTAGAAACGGTCTAAATGAATGATATACTGAACGTATGTCCTCTTGATATACGTAACTCTTTGTAACTGACTGAATATATACCTTTTGTATTCTGATAACCCTCTCGATAAGATCTGTTAGTTTTATATGCATATTTTATGTATTAATAAATGTATCCTCGTGTATTAGTACCTGTGTGTGTGCGTTGTTTGAGTTATGTCGCATGGGTGTATTCTAAAGCCATCAAAAGAATCAATTTTGTGATTTACTGGTACGATTAATAATTGTCCCAGTAAATGCCCAAACCCTACAGAACTGGTGCCTTCAGAGAGCACACTACCATTACAAGTATCTATTCGCAATGACCCCAGAGGCCGCTTAGTGCAGAGCTGTAACTGTAGCTCTTATTAATCTGGAGAGATTGAAAGTGAACACTAGGCCCAAAGGGTTAAGAAAAAGAATGAATCACTTAATGAACAGCTAAATTTGTACTTAATCATTTACTAGGGAAATTCAGTCTTTGATACATAAAGAGAAGTATATTGGACATCATGTAACACATTTTTGTGAAAACATTTATTTTGAATGTTTTTGTAGAAAGTCTTAGATAACAGCTGAAAGTTTGAATTCAGTGGTCTTTTAACAGAATATTAATCAAGGGTTTCTCTAAAAGTGTGAGTAAGGAGGTCAGCAAGAGACTGCAATTCAACACAATGACTTTAGATTATGAACTGAATTGTTCTAGAAATGCATCATACTATCAAATTGAAATATACTGAAAAGGCACATACATTAAAAACATTTATTTTATAGTTGATGTTTGAATTTGTCATTTATTTATCATTTATTTTTTGGTAAAGTGTGATGTACCCAAATACTACCTGAGTGTGCCTTAGAATGTGCTCTATCCATATAATAATGCTCTGCTTCAACTGTGAAGTGTATATTAAGCAATATTGTTCTCCTCAGAGGCCTTAAAGGTGAAATAGCCTTGACAATATTTGTTAAGTTCTTTCTGAATGACGCCCTGGAGTCAAGGGTAGAGACTGCGGCTGTTGGGAAGGCCTCTGGTTTTGGTACTTTTGCTGCTGAATTTCCCTGTGGTGTCACTGAAGTAGCTCACAGTTTAGAGCTACAGTATGCTCAGGAATCAGTGAGCTGGGGTTCATCATACTTAAGAAGTTGATATTAAAAAGGTAAATTCACATATTTATGTTTTACTCTACTAAATTATTTAGATATTTCACCAATTATGAAGCTTGATGTGCTGCAGACAGGTAAACAAGGCTGCCACTTTAAAGGCTGTATGCTAGATAGAAACTGGTCATCTGCAAACAGTATTATTCAAGCAGGCAGGGTGACATGATTTCTCTTGTAACCTTCACTATGCTTGTAGGTTATACACAAAGAAAACACATTTCCTCTAATCATAGCTAAACCTCCTGACTGGAGTTGTGATGCCTATAAAGTGTTTAAAGTGAAGTAAGATCTGAAGACGGGGTTACTTTTAAGTCCTTTCTGCATGAAGATTAGACTTCTAAACAACAAGCTGGAGTTTATGGCAGGAAAGGGGGTTAACTGATAAGGATTCCAGATGCAAGCTAGGAACCTCTGGGGTGTAATCTTGAACTGACCATTTGGCCAGGATCTCTTAACTGGCCAAATATCATGACCCCCCTCTTTACCATAAGACCGAGTGACGTCAGAAGCGGAAAAGAAAATACTATATAAGCCTAAAGTTTGTACCGGCACTTTGAACAATACTTCGGTTTTGTTGTTTCTTGCAGGAAACAAGACTTCGGCTTTATTGTTCCTTGCATGTGTAGCGGCAATGCTTGTTAATAAGGCAGAATTAAGTGTTGCTGTCCTTTCCCAAATGAGGCCCCATCTCTCTCTTCATCTCTGTGGTGCAGCCATAGAGAAACTATTCATGCAGGCTGATTTAAAGATGTTTTCTTTTGATAAGGGACAGCTCCCAAATGGGGATGCACTTAGCTAAGCCTGGCTATCATGATCAATGGTCATCCATTGGCGCCTATCTGTCTAGGGAGTGCCAGATGGACATCTGGACTGCATTCCTAAGTGTCAGGAGTAAGTGACTCATATCTCACCTTGATCAACCAATCAGGGACTGGTAGGGCCGAGTAACCCACGTGGAATTCTGATGCCCATGAAACGTTCAGCCAATGAACGAGCTGAAGTTCCTCCAGGTAAAAACAGGCAACACAGAGAGCCTGTAGTGGACTTTTCTGAAAAAGAGAATTCTAAGGAGAATTCCAGGGCAGGATGGCCCAGGAGCAGAAGGCTCCCAAGGGCAGGACATTCTCACAGCGCGCCTCCTGACCATCCTGAGACTCAGCCCGGACAACCACGGAACGGCCAGTGTGTCCGAGTGCCAGAACTTTCCTTTTTTTCTAAGAGTCTAGAGCGGAGGTTGCCAGAGAGTAACCAGAGGATCCACCCGAGGTTAGCATCAGCAGCAAGCCTCGTGAACAGGTCGGAACTGTGGACAGCTGAATCACTATTCAGAACTAGCGCTTCATCAGGAACGAACCGGTCCTCTTCCTGACTTGCTGGGACCCACAGTTATCTTTTCTCCTGTGCACAAACTCTTGCTAGTTTCAGCCAAAACTAACTAGCCGGTCAGTGAGCATCAGCAGCGCACCGTCGCAAGCAGCACAGCACAGCCTGGCACGGAGCCAGAGAGCCCGCAGGAGATCTGATTCCCCAGAGATTGGATGAGTATTCAACTTCAATGCATTACAACTCGAGAATTCAATTGTTATCCCAACCAGTTGATATCAATTTAATTCCTAAGAGTTATGTACTTGTTTTGAGTATCTAATGTAGAAGTTATAACCAAGTTCATTTACGAAACGGTCTAAATGAATGATATACTGAGCGTATGTCCTCTTGATATATGTAACTCTTTGTAACTGACTGAATATATATATTTTGTATTCTGATAACCATCTCGATAAGATCTGTTAGGTTTACATGCATATTCTATGTATTAATAAATGTATCCTCATGTATTAGTACCTGTGTGTGTGCGTTGTTTGAGCTATACCGCAAGGTTGGGAAATGGGTAGTGTTGTTATAGGCTATAGTGGAGAGAGATTATTTAAATATAAAGTATACTCCCTCTACAACCCTGCCACACATTCCAACACATGACTTACATGTATAAGTGTCATGTTCTAAATGTATGTTAATATCCTTTCCTCTCTGCCAACTTCAACCTATCAGCAGTTTCCTGTTTATCCTCCATTAAGGATGGGGGTTTCTGACAGCCTTAACCTCACAGTAATGTAGTCATTCTGTACAACCAGAAGCGTTTTGCAAATAAATCTCAATAATTCAGATTTCTCTTATTCTCCATCTTCTTAATCAGGGTTTTTCCAAACTGCTAAAAAAAGAGCAGGAAACTGAGACACTGTGAAAACAGAAGTGGAATTGTCCAAACTCTATATAATATTAAATTAAAAACACATACAGTTTTGAAAACAAGTTTATACATTGTCAGTGAAATGCACCTCTGAAATGTCATTTATTAGAGATGCACTTTTGCTGTAGAGATATGAATAACAGTTCAGAAATGCTTTGAAAAAAACCCACAACCAAATACACAAAAAAGTACACTAATGCCTGACAAATTACTGTAATCACAGACAAATCCCAATAAGTCTGTACTGGGAATTTTATATTAATGTGATCTAACTTTTTCTAGGCTTAAAATTACATATATCAATTATGTATTTGTAGGTTACATATGTGAAAAACAGTAGACCTTACAAGGTACAGTATCAAAAAGAGAAGGAAAAACTGACACCAGATTTTCAGATTTTGTGTAGAATTTCTAATCTGGTAGACTATTGTTATTTCAGATTTGTTTTGCACACAATAAGCATTTTGTTTTCAACAACAAAATACAGTGACATGAAGTCCAAATGAGCACTGAGAAAGGGGAAGGATAATGCTGATCTTCCAGGAGTACTGTGCTTACTCATATCTTCCGTTGTCAGAATTCCTTTTGGTTTTCATATGTTGTTTCTTAAAATTTGGAAATTACAAGCAATTTCATGCTTAATATGCTCCACTATCCAATGTGAATAGATAGCTGAGATCCAGGAACGTGAATGAGAGGCAGCAGATTCAGGGAACCCACAGAGGTCACAATAAATGATAAACTGCCTTCTGAATAAATGCATTACAACCCGGAGTTACAGCAAATCTCTCTCTGCATACCTGGATGGCACAAAATAATGTAAGTCTAACTCCCTATTCTAAAAATGCACCCATAAGCAGAAAGGATGTCTCTACCTGAGGTATGTTTTACCCAGAAAACTAGGTAATTAACTTAATTAACTTTGTTTTTGATCAGGGAACCCCCTACATGTCAGCAAACAGTCCCTCTCCTTTGAAGCTGGAACTGTTTACACTGTTAAGTGTTACTAACTTTACCGAAACTCTTAGAGACACTTTCTGGTCAGTTATAGATGTAACGATATATAATTATTTCACCTCAATCTCTGTTACATAATGAACGTTGATTTCCCTTATACTATGTCTTATTGACTTGGCATGACAGTGCTTTTAGTTTAAAATACTTCTGAGCTGCTGCCTTGATTTTTTCATTTCTTAAGCTGTGAATAATTGGATTGAGCAAAGGGCTGAGCAAATAATTCAGGCCACGAATGAAGATGCGCCCATTTGGAGGGATCCTCTCCACTCTCAAACCAATATACACCACGGTACCAGAAGCATAGTACAGAAAGACAACTGTCAGGTGTGAAGAGCACATTGATAAGGCCTTCTAACGGCTCTCCACAATTCTCAGTTTCATTACTGATGCTATGATTCTGCAGTATGTCCATAAGACATAGAGAAAGGGGACATAGATTGACAGCATGGCAATTGACAGGGTAAAATTGACTTGAGCTGTAACATAACCGCAGGCTAATGACATTACAGTATTATAATCACAAACAATGTGGAGGATAAAGTTTGAACCACAGAATGACAAAGTGCTTGCCAGTACTACTGTCAATAGAGGAGCTAGGAAGCCCAGAACCGAGGCTGTGGACATCATTGTAATACAGGCCTTGGTGCTGATTAAGGTGTTGTAATGTAGTGGTTTCACTACAGCAACATATCTATCATGTGCCATGGCTGCAACAAGGAATCCTTCAATAGCTGTAAAAGAGATGAGAAAGTATATCTGTGCAAAGCAACCTGAGAAGGAGATGGTATTATAACCTAAAATACCCGCTAGCATCTTGGGTATGGCAGAGGTCAACAGCAGTATGTCTAAGAGAGCCAAGTTCAAAGGGAAGAAGTGCATGGGCACGTGGGGCCGATGGTCCAGGGAGATTAAGACCATGATGCTCAGATTTCCCAGGAATGTGGCCAGAAAGTAGATTAGGAAGATAAGGAAGAATACAGTGTCCCGTTCCTGTAGGATTGGTAGTCCTGCGATGATGAACTCAGAGTGCAAAGTTATGTTGCTGCTCATGACTTGAAGTCACCTCAGTAGGTACTTTGGAAGAAGTAAAATATTATTGTATTAGAAGGAGGTCTTATACAGAATTGTAATGCATTATATTTTCTAAGGTAAAAATGTTTTTTTGTGTATTAATATAAATATATGCTGACATATGTTTTAATATATACTGCCCTTCAGAAAATGACAGAAAACCTCTAAAATGACAAAGGTTGCAATCCATTATTTTAAAGCCCTAAGTATGATCAATAGTTTCTTATTTTTATCAATATACAGATGCAGCCATTCAAAACGAGCGGGGTACGCCACGGTAAACCGCGGTGGGCGTGCCACATCACAACGCGATTAACGCGTCTTATCGCGTCATACTGTATATTATACCGCGTCATACGGTATAATAATACCAGCTACCAGCTGTAAGATAATAGTTGCCGGAATCACCGCCAGGTGGAGCTAATAAAACTTAACCTAAAGCTTAATGTACAGCATTTGAGCTGTCGCCAGAAAACACTCATTTCGAATCCCGATCACTGCTGAGGGACAATCTTTATTCAATTAAGAATTTAAGTTGTATACTCTTTAGACTTTTAAATTTAAACTGTGTATTACAGAATGTTAATCATTATACATTAAAAAGTTTGTATATTTTATGAAAGCAAGATTGCTCAGTTGGACAAAAGTACACAACCTACCACCTTTATAAATATTTTAATTATGCAGAAATATCTTATGGATCAAAGTCTTTACCGAAGATATTACTAATAGTATTAATAATGAATGACCTTGGACAAGCTGTAAACTCAAAGTATTACCCTGGTCCACATTCTTTGTAACCGTCTTTGTAAACAAAAATACTTTATTTTTTCATTGACAAAAAGTAACACCACAGCATTTCGTTGATCGGATCACGCATTCGTTTCCAATCTCAGATTCACCATGCCTTTCAGATGCTCATAAAATATATTAATTTAGGAACATAAACATATTGCTTTATGTAAACTGTACTGTATAGGGCTGGTCTTGGTAGCTTAAAGAAAAAATACACGCCAGTATTCCATTTCTCCCTAAACATTTTAAGATTAAAGCATTAGGAAATATAATATGGATTTGCGTATCTAAAAAAAATTAATAACGGTATAACTAGATCCATGTACTGTTGCACAAACAGTAGTATGCGACTTTCCATTGCTATGTGTGTGGGTGTCACATGACTTGCCTTGGTGGTGTGACAGCTTAAGTGACTGATTTATAACCCTGAGGTTGGGTGTCCAAACCCAGCTGTCGCCATGAGTTTTCTTTTAACAAAAAAATATTTCTTTGAAAAACTAAAATAGCAAATATTATTGGCATTATATTGACATTTTTTATATTTCTAAATATCACAACATGTTCGTACTGTATGTAAATCCACATGCGCCCAAAAGCCCTACATTAATATTGTTTATTTGCCTGGCACTGCATGGCTCCCTCTCCCTCCCCTCCCCCGGTGTGCTGGCTGTGCCGAATTTCACTCCACTGTCTGTGTCTACATTGTTTGTAAACAAACCGGTTTCACAGGTATTTTCAAACAAGAACAGGGTAAGTCTTCCAATGAAAAACACACACTCAACCTTCCCCCATGGACACATGTTTTCTTAAAAAAACAGATTCACAACGCGAAACTGTGTCAGTCTTCGGTGTTAAAAAATTGGTTTGAACACCATGGGTGCTGTTTTTAAGACACTGCTGAGTAAAGTATAGGAATTTTCCTGCTGTTCGTGTATATAGTTGACCCTTACCTGAATGAAAACAGGACAAAAAGAAAGGGTTTCAGAAATCAAACAAAGCTTTATTCTTGTGCTTACAGTCTGGGTAATTGGAGGCTATGCTGTTATGCTTCCTATGGTGATATACAGGTTTTTCACACGAAGCCGTATTGAGCAGTATTTCTTGCATTGTGAACATGTGTACACAACAATCCCCCCGGATTCCAGCTAGTGCGTAATTACTCATCGATGAAATCCGGAGGTTTAAAAAAATAGAATTAGCTCACTGATAGTTTTATGTGCAAGCTGTGAACATTTTCACAAGTCGTGGTCTTTAAAATGCATTTGATTTGAAGGCTTTCTGTGTTTCCCTTCCGAAGGTATGAACAAAAGAATATTCGAGCATGGTCAAGAAAATGGCTTAAAAAAGAAATTAAAAATTAGATATAATGATATAAACATTTACTGCAATGCATTTACTTTGGTGGGTAACCGTGTCAGCCTGCAACGTTCTGCTGTGAATCCTTCTTCAGGTGTGAGGGTCTTCAGCTCAAAATGAAAAGCTTGGAGTTTGTAATGTAGGGCGCTCTGAACGAGTTAAACTTTAATGCAGGAAAAATGTATTTCCCAGAAGCTATACTAATTCTTATGGAAGCCTGTTTCCGCCAGGGAGTAAAAAAAAAATGCACTAGGGATTAAAAAAAAACGCCCTATGTTATTCTCTACGATGCAGTGCAGTTAAAATAATATCTCTGATGCTGTTGCTAAATTAATATAATTTATGACCATCAGACGTGTTATGCTCCAATGGATTGAACGGGCATTTCATGATGTACTTTTCACTGATGAAACAACAGTGGCTCTGGAACAGTTTTCAACCATGTCGTTTTATAAAAAGGGGAGATATGTGAACAAGCAAAACCCAAAACATCCACCGAAGGTTAACCTATTCTACTCTGAGAAGAGTAGAGGGGGTGAAAAGTGCCCGCGGTCATTTAATTAGTATTAAAATTTGCACTGATTCCCTTGTGAAGATATGGACATAAGAATATTCGTGCGTGATCAAAAAAATGGCATAAAAACGACAAAGTGAAGGCTGTGAAAACATTCACAATGTACTTTATACACAAAGGAAGTGTTCTCACAACTCTAGGAGGTTTTGTGAAAATGCTACAGGCGTGCCAAAATCGGTTTTGAACTTCAAGCTAACTTTACCCTGGTACCTGTCCCCACACACCCTGCCCCCACTGCAATTAGAATAAACACAAAGCACTGAAATCTTTAGAGTAGATGAACAGGTGCTATGCAGACGTAGGCATAATACGTAATTCAGGCTTTATGAACTCACACCTGGGATTCGATTAATTAGGGTTATTAATTATTAGTTATTATTGCTACTGTCTGAGTCTCTGTGTCTACATTGTTTGTAAACAAACCGGTTTCACCCCCAGTAAATTAAAAAAGTCACAAGATTTCAAAACACGATGGCTGTGTACTGGTCGGCCCTGGCTTCCCATCTATGCCGATGCACTGCAAGTCCCCGTTCCCCCCATTTTGATTTAAATCGCAAACGTGTGTTTAATTAAATGTCTTTATTGATTCACAATCTGATAAATGCAACGTAAATCGTTATCTTTGTCTTCTAAGTATCGTCATAAACTTTCAGCATAGCTTTCTCCCCATTTAGATTTATTGTTCTTGGGATAACCGAGAAGGAGTAAGGCTTAAAAACTATACAGCGTACACAGATTTCTAAGCTGATCAGGAGGAAGAAAATTACCGTGTTTCGTGCATAAAAAGTGGTTATTAACTATCAAAACCTGTTTTTATAGCTTTTGTGTGTTTAAAATACACGTTTCGAATAGAAAAAAATCATAATCTGTTGTCTTCCTGGTATGTAGAACAGATCAGCAGGCCTTTTTTTCCCCAATCAGAGGGAAAAAATCAATGGCTTCAGAATGGTGATTGGCTGACACCATTCTGAAGCAGTGCCATATTCTCTGGTATACGCATACTCCAGAATTTTGACTTCTTACTGTGTGATAAAGAAATTTTAAAGACTACTTCTTAGCATAGATAAGAAAGTGTAGATAAAAAGGCTTGGATTCTCATGTATCTGATACACGTAACTTTTTCTTCTGTCTTTGTTGTGCCCTTGAGGATCCTTGTGATGTTTTGAGCTCTCGTTGAATGATAAGTGTCGCATAGTTTAAATCATTTTCATTCTTAGAAATTATTAAATGCTCTGTGAAAAGCAAGGGAGTTTTTATGTCTGTTATAATAAAAGAAAATGCCTGATGAACTAGGAATTGGACAGTTTTTCAGTGCTTGTACAATCGATGGAAATGTTCAAATAAATGTGCTAAAGAAAAAATAAAAGTCATTTATTCCTTTATCATATTGGCTAGCTAATGTCCCCTCTTTACTAGTAACTTGTGGCTGTGTTTCTGTGTTGTGTAGCAACTATATTCTCAGGCAGAGGAACGTAAACAGCTTAATGTTCGTGTTAAATAAATTTTAAAATTAAAATTCATTCTATATAGCAATCACATACATGGGAACCGTTTCATAAAACTTTGATGCTTAAAATGTTTAGGGAGAAATGGAAGACTGGTGTGTATTTTTTCTTTAAACTACCAAGACCAGCCATATACAGTACAGTTTACATACAGTACTATGTTGATGTTCCTAAATTAATATCATTTATGACCTTCAGATGTGTTATGCTCCTCTTCTTTTTATGCTCAGCTACTAAAATTTCCCTTTAGTTGTAAAATTCCATATAAATATTCAATACTAAGCGGATTAAAATGTGCACAGTAAAGAACTTAAATGATTAAATCTTTCCACGACCGACCAACGCACCACGAGTGCCCCTGCCGGTCATTTTGCCCAGCCTATCACGTACCACGGTATGACGTGATATGGCGCGGTTTGACATAGTGAGTTGCCTGCAGTACGGGTTTGTACCGCGCACTTTAAATGGCTGCATCTGTATTAGGGCAACATGGTGACAATGAGGTTAACAGAAGTGCCTTACTGCTCTTTTTTCTAGGTTTGGACCTTGTCTAAGGAGTGTACATGAGTCATAGAACTGTAAAATCTTCTTTATTTGGGGAAGTTAATAAAGAAGGAGAAACAAATTGTATGATTTTTTATATTTATTTCAATTTCTGTATTTCACTATTAACATACAGTATTCTTATTGTGATAGGTTAATTGGAGGCAATAATTTATTAACTAACATTTAAGGATATTATAATACTTCTTCTCATATGTTTGTGCCACATACAAATTTGATCAATTCAGCCAGTCCCCTGTACTGCTGGCTCTTATTCTAATCAGGGACCCAGAGGATCAGCTGTGTAATCATGCGTGTCAGTGTCAGCCATTGATTTAAAGATTGAAGAACTGTCTCTGTGATTTGTGTGCTATACCATTAATGCTTTACCTCAAAAGTAACCTCCAACCACAGGATGTTCGGTCTGACAGACATAATGTGTTGTCGGTATGAACAAAATCCTCCGTAGCAAAACTGCAAAAGCTTTATTTACATATTTGCCATATTTGTACCACATTATATCTATCAATCTTACTTCTGTTTCATTAAATTCAGGGCTTCAAGAGGCCACCTGACAACAGGGGAACAAAATACAAAGTCCACACAGATAGCAAACCCAGGGCCCCAGTGCTGTGAGAGTGTCACCACACCACCCATGACTTACTTGTCAATTTAAAAGTTTTACTATACATGGAATAAGGTTTGATTTTTTCCTAACCCTGCTTTGGGAGGAATACTGCTTCTGCTTCTGCTGGTGTTGATTCCATCTTAATACCAAATCTCCCCTACTATTTGACGACTTCATTGATTTGCTGTGGTTGTATAGACTTTATTTAATTTGTTTCTTCAGTCAGTCAGTCCTAGCTTAAATATTCAAATTTAAAGGTCCTTTTCCAACAATCTCAACAGAAATTTACAAAGCTTCTCCACAACTTGATTTCTGTTATTCCTGACTAAACAGTTCTTAATAGACACAGTTGGAATGACACCCTATGAACACACCCACAGGCAACATCTGAATGAGGGCAATTCTGAACTTTAGAAATTGGTACTGGTACAGGACCAATTATAAAACATTTGATCTTCCAAGGGCTGAAAGCAAGTTTATAAATATACCTAAAAAAATAAATCAATCAGTCCCAACCAAGGCCCAGGGTTGAGAACCATTGGAATAGGGAATGTTTCTATGAAGAGAAGAAATGTTATCACTAGATATTCATTTTTTATCACTGGAAATTCTGAAAGAATGTGCTCTCTTATCAATAAAATTAAAAATCCTCATTTTGCCATGCATCTGCTTAATGGTTTCATGGACACCTGAACCCTTTAGTACTTTATGATTATACAGTAGGATTACAGAAGGAATGTTCTTCCATTAACTCACTACTTTTCTAGTATGTCCCTTACTGTTTTATTTTATCCATAGCAATGACCAAGACCTTTCAATAGTTTAAATAGTAAATATGGAGCAAAATATTATCTTTTATCTTTCTTTCATCACATAAGACAATGCTTTATACTGAATATTTGCTGTCTACTTCGCACATCAAAAACACATGAACACATCATTTTGAACACAATCACAAGGAATAGCCACATATTTATCTATCACTCATTTACTGTCCTGTTTTTTTATTTCCTGTACAAACATACTGTCACTATTTATTATATACTGTTTTTAATATACTGTCTATATTGTGTGGTGTTAAATGTTGTACTGGGCATGTCTTGAGAGAACAACATGAACAAGAATCCCAATGTACAGTACATGTACATATGGCAAATAAACACAAATCTGTCTAACAATTGAAACCATTAATCTTAATTTCTGATGAATAAACACCATTGATGCCAGTAAAGCGTTCCAAGTGTAGCTGTTTTGAAACAAAGCTGATGTGAAAATTTGTTTAAAAAAGTGGATGCTTACAATACAACATTTTAGGATAATGACAATATATGCAAAAGTGTTTAAGAAATGTTTGTGTCTTATGAAAGAAATTTATTGAAGACATTAAAAAGGAAACCCAGGAAACAGCATGTATAGTAATCAGATCTTTGAATACAGATGCAGCCATTCAAAATGCACGGTACAAACCCGTACCGCACGCAACTACCCACAAGCCATCACTGCGTACCGCAGTACATGACAGGGGCACTCGTGGTGCATTGTTCAGTAGTGAAAAGATTAAATCATTTAATCTCTTTATTGTGCACATTTTAATTTGCTTAGTATTGAATATTTATATGGAATTTTACAACTAAAGGGAAATGTTAGTAGTTGAGCATAAAAAGAAGAGGAGCATAACGCATCAGAAGGTAAAAAATGATATTAATTTAGGAACATAAACATATTATGTAAACTGTATATGGCTGGTATCAGTAGTTTAAAGAAAAAATACACACCAGTATTCCATTTCTCCCTAAACATTTTAAGAATCAAAGTCTTACATGTGGTTATTTCGGAAACCTTTTTACATGCTCCTTCTGACCATATTATGTTTATATACTTTGTGAGAAAAGTGATACTTTTAACCTTTTCTGTGAATGCACCCGCTATTGGAGTAAACAAAAGCATACTTTTAGAATTTGACTAATAGGGAATATAATATGGAATTGCGTATCTAAAGAAATTGATAACGATATAATTATATTCATGAACTGTAGCACAAACAGTAGTATAAGACTTATATGTGTATGGCTGTTTCACTGCTTTTTATGTGACTGTGTCTGTGGCATGATGGCTTAAGTGACTGACTTATAAGGCTGAGGTCAGGTGTGCAAATCCAGCTATCGCCATGAGTTTTCTTTAAACTAATAAACATACCTTTGAAAACCTAAAATAACAAATATTACGGACACTATATTGACATTTTTTATATTTCTAAATATCACAACAATATATGTTCGTACTGTAAAGTATGTACACAGCGGTACCACAGGTTGTAACCCCATGTGATCCCGAAAGCCCTTCATTATTAATAATATCTTCAGTGTCGCATTAACTTTGGAATGTTCCTTTTTTACAAGTTTAAAAAGAGGCGATACACAAGTGTCTCCTCTTTAACTCTCCAGTTTACAGAGAAATTTCACCATATTGGACAACATTGTCCAATAATACTCTTCTTGTGTCTAATTTTTAGTTTAGCAGGATTTAAGCTACAGTATATGAATATAATTAAATAATTATTAATTTGTTTAGACACACGATTCCATATTATATTCCCTATTAATCAAATTCTAAATATGTCAATATTTTGTGTCCATAATATTTGCTATTTTAGTTTTTCAAAGAAGCCTTTCAAAGGCTTGAGGCATCTGTTAAATTGCCCCACTGGATAAATTGTTTGGAAAGAAACCAGTTTTACAATTCTTTTCCTCCCCCTCTTCATTTTCAATGTAGAATAGGTGAACCTTCCAGTGAAAGACAACCCCCCACGGACAGACTGACAAATGTTTTATTTTGTAAAAACTGCACCAGGTATTAGATCTTGTTTATATTAAACTTATATCACTGGGCAGTGGTGGACGGTGCGCTATTTTGTCAGTAACCTGCTAATCTGCTTAACAACTGCAGAAGTTGTTAAAGTACAGATTTTATTTCTGTACGGAATCCATGTTAAGTTTTCCATACAGAAACTTAATGCGTGTTAAGTTTACAAAATTAAAGTGTTTCAAATGTTTAACTAAGAAGTAGTGTAGCCAGCAAAGGAACACGTAATAGGTTTATTCTATGCTAAAAAGAGAACAGAGAAAACTCAACGTTTCGGCTGTGAAGCCTTCTTCAGGTATGAGGGTCTTCTACACTTGGAGTTTGTAATGTAGCACACTCTGAACAAAGAAGCACGTAAAATCATTTCAGAAATAACCACATGTAAGACGAGCGTATAACGCTCCGATAACAAGCGTATTTGCAGTAAAGTTTCAAACTATCACTTTTCTCACAAAGTATATAAATGTACAGTAATATGGTCAGAAGGAGCACATAAAAACATTTCAGAAATAAACACATGTAAGACTTTGATGCTTGAAATGTTTAGGAAGAAATGGTATACTTTTGTGTGTTTTTTCTTTATACTCCCAATACCAGGTATATCAGTTTACATAATATGTTTATGTTCCTAAATTAATATCGTTTATGAGCATGTGAAAGACATGGTGAATCGGAGCTTCTCAAGATTTACTTTGTATGATTGAAAATGAATACGTGATTGGATCAACGAAATGCTAAGGTGTTACTTTTTGTCAATGAAAAATAAAGTATTTGCGTTTACAAAGAAAGTGGACCACGGTAATACTCTGAGCTTACAGCTTGTCCAAGGACATTCATAATTAATACTATTAGTAATATTTTCAGTAAAGACTTTGATGCATAAAATATTTCTGCATATTTAAAATATTTATGATAAAGGTGGTGGGTTGTGTACTTTTGTCCAACTGAGCTATCTCGGGTTCATAAAATATACCAACTTTTTAATGTTTAATTATTAACATGCTGTAATACACTGTTTAAATTTAAAAGTCTACAACTTAAATTCTTAATCTAATAAAGATTGTCCCACAGCAGTGATTGGGATTCAAAATCTGCTGTTTTCTGGTGACAGCTCAAATGCTGTACATGAGAGGTTAAGCTTTATTAGCTCCACCTGGCAGTTTTATTGGATACTATTAACTGTAGCGGCGAGGCTTATTAATAAGGTAGAATTAAGTGTTTCTGAGCTTTCCCAAATTAGGCCTCATCTCTCTGTTCATCTCTGTGGTGCAGCCACAGAGAAACTATTCATGCAGGCTGATTTAAGGTTTCCTTTGATTTAAGGTTTCCTAGGACAGCTCCCAAAGGGGGATGCACTTAGCAAAGCCTGGCTATCATGATCAATGGTCATCCATTGGCGCCTATCTGTCTAGGGAGTGCCAGATGGACATCTGGACTGCATTCCTAAGTGTCAGGAGTAAGTGACTCATATCTCACCTTGAACAACCAATCAGGGACTGGTAGGGCCGAGTAACCCACGTGGGACTCTGATACCCATGGAACTTTCAGCCAATCAACGAGCTGAAGTTCCTCCAGGTAAAAACAGGCAACACAGAGAGCCTGAGAGATTCAGAAGGGAGGATTCAGGAGAATTCTGTGGACTTTTCTAAAGGGAATTCAAAGGAGAATTCCAGAGCAGGATGGCCCAGGAGCAGAAGGCTCCCAAGGGCAGGACATTCTCGCAGCGCGCCTCCTGACCATCCTGAGACTCAGCCCGGACAACCACGGAACGGCCAGTGTGTCCGAGTGCCAGAACTTTCCTTTGTTCTAAGAGTCTAGAGCGGAGGTTGCCAGAGAGTAACCAGAGGATCCACCCGAGGTTGGCACCAGCAGCAGGCCTTGTGAACAGGTCGGAAATGTGGACAGCTGAATCACTATTCAGAACTAGCTCTTCATCAGGAACGAACTGGTCCTCTTCCTGACTTGCTGGGACCCACACTCATCTTTTCTCCTGTGCACAAACTGTGCTAGTTAAACCCAACACTAACTAGCCGGTCAGTGAGCATCTGCAGCGCACCGTCGCAAGCCGCACAGCACAGCCTGGCACCGAGCCAGAGAGCACGGATTGGACAGCAACAGCCTGCAACCGTTTCTTTGTGCCCCCAGGAGATCTGAATCCCCAGAGATTGGATGAGTATTCAACTTCAATGCATTACAGCTCGAGAATTCAATTGTTATCCCAACCAGTTAATATCAATTTAATTCCTAAGAGTTATGTAGTTGTTTTGAGTATCTAATGTAGAAGTTATAACCAAGTTCATTTATGAAACGGTCTAAATGAATGATATACTGAACGTATGTCCTCTTGATATGTGTAACACTTTGTAACTGAATTAATATATATCTTTTGTATGCTGATAACCCTCTCGATAAGATCTGTTAGTTTTACATGCATATTCTATGTATTAATAAATGTATCCTCGTGTATTAGTACCTGTGTGTGTGCGTTGTTTGAGTTATGTCGCATGGTTGGATTCTAAAGCCATCAAAAGAATCATTTTGTGATTTACTGGTACGATTAATAATTGTCCCAGTAAATTCCCAAACCCTACAGAACTGGTGCCTTCAGAGAGCCACTACATTACATTTTGGCTATGGCAACGTTACATAACATAATCTTTTTCCATGCGTTATGACGCATTATGACGTGTTTTGATGTGACACGCCCACCGCGTTGTATCGCAGTGTACCTCGCTAGTTTTTAATGGCTGCATCTTTTTGTATCTTGTCTGATTTTCTAAAACTCTCTTTAAGTAAAGGACAAAGGTATAAGAATCCCAAGTTATTTTAAAATTAGATTGACCTAATTATAATTGTATAAACTTAATACCTAATGATATCAACATATTCATTTCAAAGACAAGGAACAACAGAAAACTTCAGGTAACAATTAACAAGTGAATATTGTAAGTATAAAATACAGCTCAGTGAGTCACTTACCTGGACCCAGAATCTGTTCTGTGTTCTCTTTCAACACAGGATACATCTGATGGACAAGAAAAGATTCCTCTCATCTTAGCTACTTTTATGGGCAGCTCTTCACAGTGACCCCCGAGGCCGCTGAGTGCAGAACAGTAGCTGTAGCTCTTATAAATCCAAAGAGATAGAAAGTGTGCACTAGAGGGAACAGGCTCAAAGGGTTAAAATAACAGCTTCAATTAATGAACAGCTAAATTTATACTTAAGCTATTACGAAGGAAATTCAGTCTTTGATACATAAAGAAAAATATGCGGGACATTATTTAACAACTATTTTTTTTTAGAGAAAATATTAAGTTTGAATGCTTTTTAGAAAGTTGGAGAAAAAATCTTGAATTCGATGGCTTTTTAACAAGTATTAAATAGGGTTTGTCTAAAGGTATGAATAAGGAGGTTAGTGAGACCAGAGTAGACAAAGGAGTACATAGGATTCATAGGATATCCCTTAACATAGGAGTTATCTCTACACAATGACTTCAGATAATGAGCTGGATTGTTCTAGAAACATACTTGCAAATTAAATTATACTGAAAAAGCACAGACAATAAAAACATAATTGTTAAGGTAACGTATGAGTTAGTCATTTAATTATCACCTTGTTACAATGCGATGCAACTAAATACTACCTGAAATTGCCTCAAAATGTGGCCTGTCTGTATAATGCTTCGCCACTTATATTAATTTATACGTTTCTCCACAGATGCCGTGAAAGTGCAGGGCTTGTTGCTGCAAAGAAGGCTTCTGGTCTTGGCAATTTTGCTGCTCCAGTTTGTGTTGCCACTGTTTTGGAAATAGCTCACAGCTGCCAGATACGGTTTCTCTGGGGTATAGCAGTTCTGACCACTGTCTGGATGGTTTCAATTTGTGTAAGAAAAGCTCTAACTGAATTATTGTCTCTTTCTGCAGCAAAGAAAGAAAGGTATAAGGAGGCTGAATGGCTGGCATCTTCAGGTTCAGCAGTGTAAAAACAATATGTAGTGTGCTATTTACAGGTCATTAGCCTCATCCCACCAATGGGCAAAAACTCAGACCTCCCCCATCTGCCAAATTCGCATCTTTTATTTTACAAAGTTTGACAGAGAAACATAGAAACATGAGCAATTACCTCAAAAAGGAGAAATGAAATGAAAACGAATGAAAAGAAAAAAAAGTACATAAATCTGTAAATCTGAGAGAATAATGCTTCTTCATGTTATTACTGTAGATGGATACATTTTAATGGAGTTCCTAACACAGGATCATCCTCAGACATGCATTTAAATTTGTGTAGAATGTGCCACCCTTCATTCCATTGTCCTGCATTTAAACAATAGTCCTAACTACTACCAGAGCCTGCTACAGTACCATTTTTCATCCTACTGTTGTCTTCTGCTATACTTTTCACTCGCCAAACACTTCATGTCATCATGGACCTAGAACAATCAGACTGTTTATGAGTTAAATTTCTAAATGTTTTTCAGGGATCCGTCTCTCCCTCAAATTCACCTTTACTTTACAGTATCTTCCCCATAGCATTTCTGTTCAGTCGTGATTTTTTTTTACTTTAGCATCACCATTTTTGGAATCAGGATTTTTTTTTGTCATACCTACTTGATTAGGAATCATCAAGTGGTGTGTTATTTTGTCATTTTTAATCTCGGCTTGCAGCTACACTCTAGAACTGCACACAGCAGAGAATGTAGAAGTGTAGGCAAGTCCTCTAACCTGATCACCTTTTAGCACTTTGTCTTTTAAAACACTATAGGCATCACAATTCCATTCAGAACTTTTAACACTGATTCAAGGAGAAGTGTTTTTCTTCTTAATAGGAACATGCCTACACAAGTCACCATGTCACTGAGAGCCAAGGATGCTCTTGTCAATCACAATCTGCCCACTAGATGAATCCTGTTCATGGGTGACTTGTGTTGGTGCTCGGGCTCTAACCCCCCCTTGACTCCTGGATCATAGAGTTCAACATAATCTACAATTAACTAACCCCTTTACTGATAAATGTCTAAAAGTTCTCTTTTTGAACTATGTTATTCCCCCCTTACTTGCATGCAATATTTCTGTTCTGACACTGCACCTGCACATCATCTGGCTCCCAGCCTTATCAGGCTACCTGTTTACCTGCAGATCTTTAATATGCACTGTAGGGCCTCAAGTGTGCCTCCATATCTCCATCCTCTAATCTCTTTTCCTTTGATTTTGCCATCCTGCACTTTTCTATCAGTGGAACTCTAAATGTGTGGCTACAGGTCAGTGTAGCCCTTGCATTGACCTATTTGGTCTTGTTTCCCAACTGACCCACCTCTCTGCCCTATCAGTCCGAATTTTTCCCTAAAAATCTCTAGCCTCTGCCCTGTATGTATCCTCTGCAGAAGCGGGCTGTGGTGCCCCACATGCAGCTTGTCCAGCCTCATAACTGATTTAACATTATCAATATATTTATGGTAAAACAAATAAGTGAAGTTGTCCTTCTATTAATTATTAATCCAAAAATGATCTGCAGTGCCATTTCATATCTCATTGAAATTAGAATGTGTGTTGTATTGTACAAGTGTTAATACACATTACAATACCTGTTAAATGTCGTTTTTGCACATACCAGTTTTGGAGAAATTTGTAGCAATCACAGTCCAGAATCGCAGAATCGGAAAGATCTCAACAATTATGCAAAAGTACACAACATGAACGGCAAATGCCTATAATCACAGAAATACCCCTAATTAGGTTGTATTAAATGTTGAATATTTTAGACATTTGTGCACTGTTTCTAGGTTGTCTTAAAACTACATATATTGCTTATGTTTTTTTAGATTATATATACTTCACTTATATATACAGTATATACACTTCACTTCACAGGGTACAGTATCAAAGAAAGAATCTAAAACAGATCCCAGACAAAGTTTCAGATTTTGCAGAAATTCCTGGTGATCTTCTACTGTCCGATCCTGACTATTGCTGTTGCAGATTGGTTTTCCAATTAAGCACTCAGTTTTCAGCAATAAATGTATTTAATACAGATCAGATCTTTACCTTTGCCTTCAAGTCTTCAATAATCCTGGGGTATTATTGACAAACTGTCCCTTTGAAACATACATGTACTGTATGTAATTAATCATGATACAGGTCATTTGAATGTAGTGAAATGTAGCTAGAGTGAGTGCCAAAAACAAATTCTAAATAAAAGTAAAATGTCTTCTTGTTCCACATTAAAAAGACCTTTATTACAGTTGCTTAATGTAAACTGAAATTATTGTTCTTCTGGAATTTCTTGCAAGATTTATCAATATTTTAGCTTGAACATTGACATTTCTGAAACTATGTCTTCTAAGACTTGAGCCTAAAAAAGCTTTGAAGTGCCAGCTTGATTTTTTCATTCCTTAGACAGTATATAATAGGGTTGAACAAAGGCGTGAGGAAATAGTACACTGCACCAATGAAGATGCGTCCATCAGAAGGAATACTCTCCACTCTCAACCCAATATACACCACAGAATTGGACACATAATATAGAAAGACCACTGTCATATGTGAAGAGCACATTGAAAAGGCCTTCTTACGGCTTTCCACAGTTTTCAGTCTCATTATTGAGGCTATGATTCTGCAGTATGTCCATAAGACATAGAGAAAAGGGACATAAATTGCGATCATGGCCATTATTAGAGTAAAATTGACTTGAACAGTAACATCACCAGAAGCTAATAACATTACAGTGGGGTAGTCACAGACAATGTGAAGGATAAGGTTTGATCCACAGAATGGCAAAGTGCTGGCCGGTGCTACAGACAAAATAGGAACAAAGAAGCCCAGTACCCAAACTGTGGATGTCATTGTAATACAAACCTTTGTGTTGATGATGGTGTTGTAATGCAGTGGTTTCACTACAGCAATATATCTGTCATAAGCCATGGCAGCAACAAGGAATCCCTCAACAGCTGTATATGAGATGAGAAAATACATCTGTACAAAGCAACCTGAGAAGGAGATGGATTTATGACCTAAAAGCCCTGCTAGCATCTTCGGTATGATGGTACTAGTCAGCAGTATATCTAAGACAGCCAGGTTCCACAGGAAGAAGTACATGGGCATGTGCAGCCGGTGGTCCAGGGATATTAACACCACGATGAGCAGATTACCAAGGAATGTGGCCAAGAAGAGGATTAGGAAGAAGATGAAGAGTGCAGTGCCCTGTTCCTGTAGGATTGGTAGTCCAGCAATGATGAACTCAGAGTGCAGAGTGCTGTTAGTTCTACTCATGGCTCAGAAGTCATGGGTACCTTGGACGAAATGCACATACAGCAAGTTATAATTTATTTAGAAAGTTAACTCATAAAGAATCATAAAATATAACATTCAGTAATGATGCTGACAAGAAACAACAACTAAAACCAGCAAGAGCTTTGCTGGTCCATTTATAAATCATCACTAGATGACATCAGTACAATATGCTACAAAGAACAACCAGTATTCAGCCCAGAAGCATTAAATATTGTACTAGTTCTACTTAAAGTCACTGCAAAAAATGATTGCAAATCTTATTACATATATCAGATAGCTAAATTTCCAGTATTCTACTGAAAGTGTCTCTACATTGTTAACATCATGACTCAGTGGCATTGGGTTTAATGGAACTGTTTCGCAAAGCAGGTTTAAATAATTCAGGATTTACTCAAATCAAAAGTTTTGATTTTGGTTTCAGTATGCCAAAATTGCATCTTTCCAATAAAAATGATCAACCAACCGTAAAAGGATTTAGAGATCTCTAAACTTTCATTTAGAAAGCTCTGTCAATTAGAAGCCTGAAGAAAATTTACATCAATTTTTTTTCAGGGGACTGTTTGGTCTGTATGTCGAGTTATAAACTCCAAAGTCAATTTAGGTTTAACTTAACCTGCCCCTGATTACTCTCTGGTTACTCTCTGGCAACCTCCGATCTAGACTCTTAAAACAAAGGAAAGTTCTGGCACTCGGACACACTGGCCGTTCCGTGGTTGTCCGGGTTGAGTCTCAGGATGGTCAGGAGGTGCGCTGCGAGAATGTCCTGCCCTTGGGAGCCTTCCTGCTCCTGGGCCGGCCTGCCCTGGAATCGTCCCGCACCCCTGGAATTCTCCTTAGAATTCTCCAACTGGAAAAGTCCACAAAATAGTTCTCTCAGGCCCTCTGTGTTGCCTGTTTTTACCTGGAGGAACTTCAGCTCGTTCATTGGCTGAAAGTTCCATGGGCATCAGAGTCCCACGTGGGTTACTCGGCCCTACCAGTCCCTGATTGGTTGATCAAGGTGAGATAGGAGTCACTTACTCCTGACACTTAGGAATGCAGTCCAGATGTCCATCTGGCACTCCCTAGACAGATAGGCGCCAATGGATGACCATTGATTATGATAGCCAGGCTTAGCTAAGTGCATCCCCCTTTGGGAGCTGTCCCTTATCAAAAGAAAACATCTTTAAATCAGCCTGCATGAATAGCTTCTCTGTGGCTGCACCACAGAGATGAACAGAGAGATGGGGCCTATTTTGGGAAAGCACAGCAACACTTAATTTTGCCTTATTAACAAGCATTGTCGCTACACTGGCTAAATGACTAAATTATAAATATACTATATATAAATAGAAAATACACTGTATTGTTATTTATTTTCATGCAGAAGAAATGCAATGCTCTTTCTTTAACTTCATTAGTGTTCTAACATGTCTCTTACTGATTTTATTGTGCAGATATGTGACTTGGCATTGTGCAGATTTGTGACAAAGTAAAGATCAAATAAAGCAAAATAAAATTGAAAAACTTTCTTATTTCAAGTAAGACAATGATTAATATATTCACTGTTTGCTTCAGATTAACCCAGACATTACAATGTGAACACAAATACAGTACAATACAGTATTATCCAATTGACTCATTCACTGAAAAGTCTAAAAAATATGAACAACTTTAATTCCAGCAAAATATGCCAAATGTAGCTGATTGGTGTGAAATGTGCCAAGAATATTAGATGCTCACAATTTAATATTGTCAGATTATGATAGCATTTACAAAAATAGTTTTTGGAATACCCCGCTCCTTATGATGGAAATCTCTCCAAAGCAAATGTAGAAGACTGTATAAAAGGCCATCAGATACTTGGAATTGTCTCTTGTCTGACTTTATAAATTATTTTACACTTTATCTTTATTATTTGAACTGTTATATTCTTTCTAATGTTATTTTAAGAAAATGACAGATATGTAGGTATCTGTTTTTAATATGTTTTACATAGTTTTAATTTATAATTCAACATTTTACTATAATATTTTATCGTATTTTTTCTATTGACCTTTCTCTGCCATAACAATATAATAAAACCAAGTTTTAATTAAGTTGATAAAATACATATGGCTCACCACATGAGATCTACTGTACATATTTTTTTCAAAGACACTGAAAAACAAAAAGATTCAGGTATCTATTAACAGTTGGATTTTCCAAATATGAAATACAGTTCAGTGAGCTCACTTACCTGGAGCATGAATCTATTCACTGTGCTCTTCAAGTACAGAACACACTTGTTGGATGAGAAACTCTGCCTCTCATTTCAGCTTTTTTTATGGGCAACTCTTCCCAGTGACCCCAGAGGCTAATGAGTGCAGAGCTGTAGCTGTAGCTCTTATTAATCCAGAGAGACAGAAAGTGAGAGATAAAGGGAAGAGACCCAAAGGATTAAGAGAAAGAATGAATCACTTAATGAACCATTAAATTTATACTTAAGCATTAACAAAGTAAATTCTATCTTTCCAACTCATTCATCAAGTGAAATATACAGGAAAATATTTGAATAACAGAAATTAATCTGTGCAAACATTTATTATAAATTAAAAAAAAAAGCTCTGCAGAAACTTGAAATCAATAGCCTTTTAACAGAACATTAAGCAGGTGTTTGTCTAAAAGTGTGAGTAAGGAGGTCAGCAGGACCAGTGTGGACAGTGCTTCAACACAATAATTTCAGATTATGAACTGAACAGTTCTAGAAATGGGACATAATTGCTATTGAAAATATACTACTATTATTGCTAAAGTAGTAATAGATAATTAAAATATACTGAATTTAGGATTAATTTTAAGAAAAAAACGTTTTTCTAATGGTGATGTGTAAGTTACTCATTAATTACCTTATTATGACCTTACTACGGTGTAATGTACCCAAATACTACATGAATGTCCCTCAGAATTTGAAGATTTTGACATAGTAAAACTTAGTGAAATTCAATACTTCATTTCTTAGAATTGCAATCTGTCCATGATCTAATGAGACAACCTTTATTTGTCGAGACGTGACCCCACTGACACAAAAAAGGATATTCATGCAGTGCTTCAACAATGCATTATATATTAAGCCATAATTTATTTTCAGAGTCGTTAAAAGTGAAATTCCTTTGGAGATATTTTGTTGAGTCCTGAATGACACCCTAGACACCCAAGGGCAGGGACTGTGTAGGGAAGACTTCTGGCTTTGGCACTGTTGATGCTGCACTTACTGTCTGCGATGTCACTGTTCCTGATGTAGCTCAAAGCCGTCAGTTTTATCTTAGGTTCATTGGAGAGAAAAAAAAAGATAGAGGTAGGCAAAAGGTTGCCTTCTTTGGCTTTTTCAGAGTTTAAATAATATTCAACATACCAGTCCAGGATGTCCAGGTCAGTAGCCTCTCCCCTGCTGTGGGCATAAATTCCTAAAGAGACTGACAGTCAAATAACCAAATTTTGTAAAAGAAAGGATAAAAGAAGAGATAGAAATGTGATCAGAGACACCTCCAAAAGGGAAACGGCAGTTTCCAACCAAATAAAAAGAAATATATGTACAGTACATTTATCTGAGAAAAAAAGGCTTCTTCACGTTACTAGTTTGATACATTTTCATGGCATTCAAAACTTCCTTGAATTAATTGCTACTCACTCACTTTTTCTATGCCTATAGTTCTGACTGCTACCCAGGCCTTCTACTACTGCATTCTTTTATAATAATAAGCTTTACTTTATATAGCAACTTTGATGGTGGCTTCTCAAAGCACTTTATAGAATGACAACAACAATGAAAAAATACCCAAGATATGCACAATGAAAATACACAATGAGAGTAGACAGTAGATTGGGTTACAAAACACAGTAGGGGCAGAGAGGTAAAAAACAGAACCAGTTAAGTAACAGTTCTTCTAAATAAGGATTTGAGTCTAGATTTGAAGAAGTTTAGAGAAAGTGACTCTCTTCTATCCTTAGGGATAGAGTTCCAGAGCTTTAGGGCATAACAGGAGAAGACCCTGTCATCCATAGAGTGTAGGCAGGCTTGGAGGACAGATAGGGGACCAGAATTAGAAGAGAGAAGGTTGCAGGGTTGGGAGTAGGATGATAGTAGCTCAAACAAGTACTGAGGTGCCAAGCCATGCTGAGCCTTTAGGTTACCATGAGGATTTTAAAGTCTACACAAAACCTGACAGAAAGTCGGTGCAAGGACTCCACTATAGAGTGATGTGATCCCATGCACTAGACCTGGTCAGGATTCTGGCTGCCGAATTTTGGACATACAATACTGCAGTTCGTTCAATGTGGATTAAAAAACCCCAGCGATCAGAGGGTTACAGTAGTCAATTTGGGAGAAGACAAATCTGTTGATCAGCTTTTAGGCAACAGTTAGCAATAACATAGGACATAATCTGGTGATATTCCTGAGATGAAAGAACGATGTTTTGACAATATGTTGCACATGTGAGTCGAATGTCAAACCTGAATCAAATATCAATTCAATTTAGACTGAAGTTCAAGTACAGTACCATCCACTGATAGAGCTACAGCATTGGCTTTACTAAGTTGAATGTGTAGGGGTTTTGTGAATTTCCTGAAACAATTTATAAATTGTAACTGTAGATCACAAGGTGATTCTTAATGGCTATTAGAGGATCATTCATCAGAACAATCAGCAACGCACACACATGGATTCAAATACACAGAATACATTTAATGATACATAAAAACGTGCATATAAATACATAGAACAGTCTGCCTGGATACAGATGGCAGATCATACTGTGAGGGTTGTCAGAATACAAAAGATTTTGTAGTGCTTTTGGGTTCACGTGGGTATGCACTTTCGCCGCTGCCACCTCAGGTCAGCCCCCCGCTGGGGACTCAAATCTGGGCTTCCAGCATCACTCAACAGGGAACCAGCCAGCTGAGCTAAAGGGAGATCACCCATCAGCCTGGCGGCTGAGGTCCCTGCTATTCACAGGGAAGGTCGGTGATGTCACCGCGCTGGCAAGCCGGCTCACACAACCTGTAATGTCGGCCGTATGTGTTACAAAATATATAACCACGAAGAGATACAAACAAAAAGAGATACAAACAAGGAATATACTTCAGTATATTATTCGGCTATACTCTATCGTTAATCAGTCTCATTAATAAACTTCTACATTAGGTACTCAAAAGTAAAATCATATGAAATAAATTGATATCAACTTGGGTTGAAGTAACAATCTAATTCTCGAGATGCAATGTAGAATATTGAGTTACTTATCCAGATATGGATTTGGATTTCCTGGGGAATGGATATGAAAGACCAGCTCGTAGGTTCTGTAGCAGCGGCGTCTTCGGACCCAGTTCTGGCTCGGCACCAAACAAATCCGGGTGCAGCTCTGAGTCAGGAAGAAGAAGGAAAAGACTTCTGCTGCTGTGTGCTGGGCAGCCCCTGGTCTACGAGGACCCCTCTCTAGCTAGCGTCTGGGCTAGGAAAAAGAGTCTGTGCACGGAAAAGTGACTGTGGTCCAGGGCAAGTCACTCTAAAACAGGAAGAAGACCGGTTCATTCCCAACGTAGCACTAATGCAGAATAAAACGTATTCATATTGTCAACAAGAGTCTAACCATATGTCGCTCCGGTGACCATGTGATGTGCTCTAAGATGTGCACAAAAGTGGGTATCTATCATGATAGCTGGTTGCATCCCGATCAGGGGAACTGTTCCATATCAATAAGAAAACACTTTAAATCAGAAACCACATGGGATGGCCTACACCACAGAGATGAGAGAGAGAAAGAGGCCTCCCTGGGAAAGTACAGCAACACTTAATTCTGACTTATTAATAAGCATTGCTGCTACAAAGGGGAGTGTCAATAGACATGACTTCAGTCTTGTCACAGTTTAGATTAAGGGAATTTTGAGTCATCCATAGTTATTGTCGGAGATGCAATTACAGAGAATAGAGACAGACAATCAGATCAGGTTTGGTATGGATGTAAATTTGAGTATCGTCAATTTAGAAGTGATAGTTGAGATCATGTAATCTTAAAAGCTGACCAAATGGAAACATCTAAAGTAAATACTGAAAAATAGGGGTCCCAGTATCAAGCCCTGAGTAACACCAGACTTAATGGGTCCAATTTCAGATCTAAATCCACCAAGAGAGACAAAGTGACAGCGATCAGTAAGGTAAGACTTGAGCCATTTGAGAGCAGTGTCAAAAACTTCAAACACAGTCTCAAGATGAGAAAGTAAGATATCATGGTTAACAGTGTCAAAGGCAGCACTGAGATCAAGAAGAGTGAGGATAGAAAGAGAACCAGAATCAGAAGCTATTAGAAGATCGCTGGTGACTTTGACCATGGCAGTTTCAGTGCAGTGAAGTTGTCGGAAGCCAGATTGGAGGGGTCTGAAAAGGTTATTTGCAAAGAGGTGGTTATTTAACTGAATTGTAACAGCACATTCTAGAATTTTTAAAATAAAGATAAGTTGGAGATGGGGCAAAAAGTGTTTAGATTGTCCATAGCCATGTTTGGCTTTTTTGGGACAGGGGTAATGGCAGCAGTTTTGAGGACCATTGATACAACACAAGTACTCAATAATTATTTTATTATACTGAGGGCAATGGGGCACAGAGACATAGAAAAGGATTGAAATAATGTGGTGGGAATGTGATCTAGTAGGCAAGTAGGGGATTTAATATGCAAAACCAGTTTACTGATGGATGCATAGTCAAGAAGAGAGAAGTTGGAGAGAAGGGAATCAGTAAATTTAGGTAAGCAGGGAGGTGTGGAAGTTATATTTTTCACTGAATGGTGTGGCAGTTTGGCTTTAGCAGTCTGTTGATGGTGGAGAAAAGGTGTCTATGGTTTTTTATGGTTATTTTCAATGATGTGAGAGAAGTAGCTGGATCTAACAGGCTGTATCACATCCTTATATTCAGACAAGTAATCTTTCCAAGCCTGATAATGTATGTTTAGGCCAGAAAGACGTCACCAATGTTCAAGTTTCTGGGAGACTGCCTTCATTGAACACAGATAGTCGGTGTACCGGGGCAGAGTGAGAAAGGGAGCGAGCTTTTAGAGGATTTAAAATGTCAAGGGTAGATAAAAGCACACTATTAATCAAAAGTATTTTGTCTGAGGACCAGAGGTAGAGAAGCAACATAAGAAGGATAGAACAGAATTTCTGAATATAAACTGAGCAACTGATCACCAGTTGCAAAAATGTACGGAGCATGAGGGGGAAGTGTTAGAAACGTAATTCCAGATTAAAAAGAATAGCTAAGTGGTCAGAGAGGCATAGTTGGAGGGAAAAAAAATTAGAAACAAAAGAGCAAATTGAAATGATTAAATCAAGGGTGTGACCTTGGTTATGTGTTGGGCTAAGAACAAACTGGGTTAGATCAAAGCATCCCAACAGAGATAGAATATCCTAAGCTAAATTGGAAGACTGTGAGTCAATATGTATATTAAAGTAATTAGGCTTGGGTGGTCTATAGACCATGGCAATGATTTTAGAGTGGGGAACGGAGACCAAACAAGACACTCAAAAGAAGAAAGAAGAGGTACATCAACAGGACAAGAAGATTATAAATAATAATGCCCCACCTCTACCTGAAAAACAAGGGAGGTCAAACAATACGTACCTGGGAGGCACTAGTTGGTTGAACAGGAGACTATTTTATCTGTGCCTGGTTTCGAATAAACACAAAAAGTCAAGTTAAATTCCAGTCATCTTCATCCATACCTTCTACTCTTCAAACACTACAGGTCCACATGGACTCAGAACAATCAGGGGTCTCAACTCTCCCTCAGATTCTTAATTTCCAGAAAAACCTACTGACAAATTACTGTACATTCCCCGTTGCATTTTAGTTCAGTTATGACAATGTTTATTAACTTTGTTAAAACTATGTTTTTCATCTTGGCTTGCAGTTACAAAATCTACAACTGCACATGGGGTTTATGTGGAAGTGTAGGCAGAGTCCTCCATCCTGCCCACTTTCTTGCCTTATCACATTCCCTCTAGCAATGCCTACCTTCTTCTATTTGGTTATGTTTCCCAGCTCCTGAAAGGAATCTTTCAACAACTTTAAATGAGGTATCAGTTTTTATATCTTACTGCAAATCTCCAATTGCTAGTCTTTACCCATGATGCAGCCCTCACAGTGGCTGGTCTTGGTGTCCTACCTGCAGCTCACCCAGCCCCTTAATTGATTAAACATCTAAAAACATCTTTAGGCAAAACAAATATCTGAATCTGTCAGGAGCTGAGAAGCCTTACAACTCAATTTACAATATTATAGTGCTCTAGTTGTGTATTTACAATAGCTGTGATACTGTATAAATACTTATAAATGTTTTACACCAGGTTACTCACATGCATGTTTAACATCCCTCCCTGTGTGCCATTTTCATCCTTTCAGAAGATTATCCTCCATTAAAGGTGGGGGCTGGGGGTCTGATGACCTCATCCTCACAGATTTATTTCACCATGAAGGGAACCACAATAGTTTCACCAATAAACCTCAATAATTTTCATGCCAGGATAGGAGAGGGGCTGGAAGGGGGAACAAGCTGCCCAGCCATGCGGTTGAAGCTAATACCCCGGATTCTCTCCAGACACAACTGTATGAGCTCCACTAGCCAGGAAAGGAGGATCTACTGTACACCGAGAGGGGCGGGAGGGGGGAACAAGCTGCCCAGCCGTGTGGAGTGCTACAGAACCCTAAACAGACAATACACACTAGTCGAATATTTGACCAAGATATCCAGACACAGCTGGATGAGCTCCACCATTCAGGACAGGCAAATAAGATTTACTCCACAGACATTCACAACAGCGACATATCATAAAACATGTGCACATATTGTTAAATTATTACTTGTTTTTCAGGAAGTTAAAAAAAACACTTGAATTACTTATCCAGTCTCTCGAAATAAAATTATTTTATTTTTAACATCGGACCATGTGTTTTTTTTTATCTAACTTTGACAGCCACATCTTAAATCTTGTCAGTCAGCTCTTTTTTCTCTATTTGAATTGTGGTGATTCAAATAACTTGGGATAACAAGTGGTCTCAAAGTCACCGAGCGCACAGAGCTTCAACAACAGATGACAACTTCCTTAGTCCTTCCTTAGTCTTCCTGAAATTGTTAGACGGGGCGGGGAGCACTCGGGAATATGAGTTATGCGAATTAGATTATGAATGAATAAAAACATTTTATTAAAAACACATTTGCGTTTGTTTGGGAGCTTTAATATGTATTTTTCATATACAGATGCAGGCATTCAAAACAAGCGGCGATACCGTATTATTTTGCGGTGCGCTTCGAGCAGTATACCGCGAGTTACCATAAATTCTCGTATAGTACCTCATAATACCACGTGGTAACGCAAGTAAAATAATAGAATCCGGAATTTCTACAAGGTGAAGCTAATAAATCTCAACCTCTCATGTTTGAGCTGTCACCATCAAATTCTCTAACGAAGATATTACTAATAGTATTTATAATGAATTTTACCACTGAAGGGAAATCTTAGTAGCTGAGCATGAAAAGAATAGGAGCATGCTGTAACGCGTGTGAAGGCCATAAACTATATTAATTTTGGAACATAAACATACAGTATGTGGCTGGTCTCTGTACTTTAAAGAAAACATACACACCAGTATTCCATTTCTCCCATTTACTTACTTACTGGGTTGTAGAGGGGGGGAGGTGTCTTTCGCTGGAAATCTCGCCCCCAAAATACCTTTGAAACCGGTTTAATTCGTCACAGCCAGTACTCCCGCAGAAAGGGGGGTTGTACAGTATGTACTGTATATGGCTGGTCTCAGTACTTTAAAGAAAAAATACACACCAGTATTCCATTTCTCCCTAAATTTTAAGCATCAAAGTCTTACATGCGGTTGTTTCGGAAATGTTTTTACGTGCTTCTTGCTCCCTCTGACCATGTTACTGTACTAGACATTTATACAGTATTTAGTACTCTGTGAGAAAAGTGATCATTTTAAGCTATTCTGCGAGTACGCTCGATACCGGAGTAAACAAGCATACTTTTAGAATTTGATTAATCGGGAATACAAAATGGAATCGCGTATCTAAAGAAATTAATAACAATATAATTATATTCATGTACTGTAACACAAATAGTAGTATATACTGTACACATACAGTGTCTATTGATACAGATGCAGCCATTCAAAGTGCGCGGTACAGACACGTACCGGAGGTAATTGGCTATGGCATCACGCATTGTGACGCACGATGACGGTACGTGATTGGTTGACCGACAGGGGCACTCGTGGTCCGTTGGTCTGTCATAGAAAGATTTACAGTAAATGTCTTTACTGTGCCCGTTGTAGTATTGAATATTTATATGGAATTTTACCACTGATTGGAAATCTTAGTAGCTGAGCATAAAAAGATTAGGAACATACTGTAACGTGTGTGAAGGTCATAAACTATATTAATTTTGGAACATAAACATACAGTATATGGCTGGTCTTGGTACTTAAAAAAAAAAATACACACCAGTATTCCATTTCTCCATAAACATTTTAAGCATCGAAGTCTTTAACTAACGAGATACCGGAGTCAACAAGCATACTTTTAGAATTTGATTAAAAGGGAATATAATATGGAATCGCGTATCTAAAGAAATTAATAATGATATAATTATATTCATGTACCACAACACAAGAATAGTACATGCTGTACATTGTCTGTTGATAATGTTTCTGTAGTGCTTTTTCAGCACTCTGCATGTGACCTTACCGGTGGCGCTTTGGGTTAGGTTCCTGGCTCCCATGTCACACGGTCTGTGATCGAATCCCACTGTGGAATTGTGACTTTATTTTTAACAAACATTTCTTTGAAAAAATGAAACGTTTCCCTTGGTCAGAGATTAAATAAAACCTCACTCGCACCAAACAAATTTATATTTCTAAATATCACAACATGATCAAATTTAAGTCATTTTAATAACAATGAATAGTCACCTAGGCGTTACAATATAAACATTTATATTGATTTAAATCGCGTTTTGATTTAAATCGCAAACGCGGGTTTAAATATATGTGTTTTTTGATTCACAATCAGACAAATGCAACATAAATTGATATCTTTGTCTTCTAAGTATCTTAATAAACTTTCAGCATAACTTTCTCCCCGTTTAGATTTATTTTTCTTGGAATCTTGGGATCAAACGTGGAAAGATTCGATTGTAATCGTTTTTATTTTTTAAATACATTTTAAAAAAGTGTAATCTATGCTAAAAAGTTGTACACCACCTGCTATAAAGATACATATTGTAATACTTTCGGGTTCGGATAGGACAGACACGAGAACTCAGACTTGCGGTGTTAAAGCAAGTTAAAGCCTTGATTTTATATATCACCTTTAAAAGTGTAATCTCAAAGCAAAGTAAATACCCAACACTGATTGTACCCATCTGTCATGCTGATAAAGCACCTTGAATTGAATTGAATTGAGGGAGAGAGGGGGGGAGGGCGAGCGAGAGAGCCAGGACAGACAGGAAAATAAGATACACTCCACAGACATTCACAACAGCGACATATCATAAAACGTTTGCACATATAGTTAAGTTATTACTTGGTTTTCAAAGTGCAATGAAATACAATATTGTTGTTGTTGCTGTTATTGTTGTTTTTATCCTGTAAAGCGTTTTGAGAAGCCACCTTTAAAGGTGATATATAAAAGTGCTGATTCTTATGGAATGTGTTCAGCCGGGGATTCAAAATTATTTTTATTTTTTTTTAATCGCGTATCTAAGGAAATAGCAGTATAACTTTGTTCATGCACAAACAGTGGCATGTTACATTATTAATTTGGGTGTCTCCTCTTGCCAGAAAGCTCTAAATTGCATTTTGAGTGCCGTTTTTGACTTTTTCTAAATTGCAACCTATAAATAAAGCAGTTACAGTTTAGACTTATTTTAAACTGTATTACAGCAGCACAATGGACAAAAATGCACTTGGAATCTGTCCAAGCCCTACTTTGTCAGGCATTTTCTTTTACTGCAATGGACATAAAAACTCCCTTGCTTTTCACAGAGCGTTTCATAATTTCTAACTACGAAAATTATTTAAACTGCGACACTTATCAGTCTTCCATTTCTCCCTAAACATTTTAAGCGTGAAAGTTTTATGAAACGGTACCCAAATATGCGATTGCTGTATAGAATGAATTTTAATTTTAAAAATTATTTAACACGAACATTAAGCTGTTTACATCCTCTGCCTGAGAACAGTCACCCGTTGCTACCCAACGCAGAAATACAGCCACTAACTAGCAAAGAGAGGACATCATTAGCTAGCCAATATGATAGAGAAATAAATGATTATTTTGTTTATTTCTTTTGCACATTTATTTGAACATTTCCATCGATTGTACAAGCACTTGGAAACTGTCAAATCCGTAGTTCATCAGGCATTTTCTTTTACGCTGTGGGCATTCTCCTGGTCTGGCGCCGGTCTGTGTCTTCTAGGATATAATGCCAGCGAACTCTTGTTTTTATGTCCACTATAACAGACAATCTCCTTTGCTTTTAACCGAGCGTCTAACCCCTCTGATTGGAGAAAAAAGACGTGCTGGTTTGCTATACATACTGTACCAGGAAGATGATTTCTTTCTATTCAAAACGTGTATTTTAAAAGTTTAAGAAGTAAAAACCTTACAGCATACACAGATTTCTAAACTGATCAGGATCGTTATCTTTGTCTTATCCATAATAATGTTCACCGCTCTGTCCAGCAAATTAATAATAAACTTTATTTTATATAGCGTTTTAAACCAATAAGTAATTAGATTGCTAATAAACCTAATCACTTTTTCTACATAAGCACAGCATGATTGCTCTCTGAAAATGCTTTTTCTTTTTGCTCAGATTTCAATTATAGATCGTATTATTATAAACTTTCTTGGAAAAATGTCTTTTATGTAAACCATGTTTGCTATTAATTCATTTAGGGCTAGAATATGTTCATTGTCGAGTCGAGTCGAGCCTAGCTTTCTTAACTAGTAAGTACTGTACTTCCTTGGCTTTGGAGAGGGGGTGTCTTTCGCTGGAAATCTCGCCCCCTTCTACTTTGAAAATACCTGTAAAACCAGTTTAATTCGTCACAGCCAGCACTCCCGCAGAGAGGGGGGTTGTACTTGTTAATGTCTAAGCCGGAACACATCATTATATCTCATTTTGTATTTCTATAAAAAAATCGTTTGCCCAGCTTAACACTATTGCTGTTATTTTTATCCTGTAAAGCGCTTTGAGGAGCACAGCTTTCTCACCACTTAGATTACTTTTTGATACCATCCTTACACAAAGCAGAAACTTCTTGTATTTTCCGATGACATACTGTACAAGTGGAAAGATCACAGATTTTAATCGTCTTTTTTCTGAACCAGGGAAAATCTGATCATGTTTCTCTATAACAATAATAAAAAACTTTATTTTACATATCACCTTTAAAAGTGGCATCTCAAAGCAATACAGTAGATGTAAACCACAGATTACAAAGTAAATACCCAGACAAACGCAAACGCGTTTTTAATAAAATGCTTTTATTCATTCAGCAGAGAGAGAGCGTAAAACCTGGGCATAACAGCTGTTCCTTTTTCTGATCACTCGCTCTCTAGATAAACGTCTCACCAATATTGAATATTGCAAATATTCAATACTTAAACGGGCACAGTTAAGACATTAAATATACATATACATACTGTATACAGTACAGTTTGCATACAGTAATATGTTTATGTTCCTAAATCAATCTCTTTTATGAGCATGTGAAAGGCATGGTGAATCGATTCTCAAAAATTACTGTACTTTGCATGATTGGAAACAAATGCGTGATTGTGAAATGCTGTGGTGTTACTTTTACAAAGACGGTCAATGAAAAAAAGAATGTGGACCAGGGCAATACTTTGAGTTTACAGCTTGTCCAGGGTCATTCATTATTAATACTATTAGTAATATCTTCGTTACAGACTTTGATGCCGACAGCTCAAACATGAGAGGTTGAGCTTTATTCCACCTTGCGGAAATTCCGGATACTATTATTTTGCTTGTGGTATTATAGGAGAATTTATGGTAACTAGCGGTATTTACCGGTAACTCGCGGTAGACTGCGTAAAGCTCACAGGAAAATAATGCGGTATCGCCCGCACATTTTGAATGGCTGCATCTGTATGTGTAGGGCTGTTTCAGAAGTCCTCTTGTGACTGTGCTAGTGGTTTGATGGTTTAAGTGCCTGATTTATAAGTGTGAGGTTGGCTGTTCAAATCCAGCTAGCACCACAACTTTTCTTCAATCATTTCTTTGAAAAAATAAAATAGCAATATTACGGAAAATTAATTGACTTTTTTATATTTCTAAATATCACAACATGTTCGAATCTAAGTCATTTTTTAATAACAACAAATAGTCACCATCTGTCCCTCTGAATCACTCCAGTAGCAGGAACCTGTATCGTGCGGATCCCTTTAGATCTCCCTTCAGATTTAAAAAGTTATAAATAATATCTTCGGTGTCTCATCTTTCCAGTTTAGCTGATCTTTTGCTGCCTACGCATGCTTACACAAGCTCCCTGGGTAAACTATCATACTTGACTGAGAAAGCTTTAGAGAACTTAACATTTGAATTAACAACAAATTGTAAATATGACGTTTACATTGGTGTTATTAATTTTTCACTTGAGTATATGGGGTAGTGTCAGCTGTCAATGAGAGCAGACTCCCCCTCTTAGGCTGGGCAAACGATTTTTTAAATTTTTATAAAGAAAAAATTAAATATAATGATATTGTAACACTACAGGGTTCACGTGAGTACCCCCTCCACTGCCATATCAGGTAAGCCCCCCACCGCTGGGGACTCAAACCCAAGCCTCTAGCATCACTCAACAGGGACCCAGCCTCTTGAGCAAAGGGGGAATCTCCCCTCAGCCTGGCTGCTGTGGTCCCTGCTAGAACCAGGGAAGAGCAGTGACATCACCGAACTGGTAAGCCGGCTCTCACAAGCAATGGAGGTTGTATGCGTTACAATATAAACATTTACTGTCAACAATTGATTAAACAGTATCACCTTGTATCTCTATTAATGTAACTATCAAGTGGTTTTGAATAAATACAGCTTTTCAGTATAGATTACAGTTTTCTAAAACGTATTTAAAAAAAACTCCCATCTTCTTTAAAACACAATACGCCAGGTCACGTGTTTGACGCATTAGCAAGTTAAAGCGATTCAGTTGAAAAGCCGGGCACGATAATTGTTTTGTTCCTTAATTTTCTGATCTGCAAGGCCATTTGGCTGCAGTGAATGTGAATTCTGTCTGGCATTGCCAGATTGTGAAAAAATAAAAGTATTTTAATCAAGATGGGGGCAAGGCAGTCTTCTCTATGACATTCTCCCTTATAAAATTAATGTGAAACAAAACAAAACAAAAAATAAGATACAATCTACAGAGATTCACAACAGCGACTGTCAGAAGATAGGACACAGCGACTCAGACTCCCGTCGAATGGAAAAGGGCACTTTAACTTTCTGTACAGGTGGTACAGCACCCAGACAAACGCAAACACGTTTTTGAGCTCGTTTTTATTCATTCATAATCTAACTCGTATAACTCACATTCCCGAGTGCCCCCAACCCCGTCTAACAATTTCAGGAAGACTAAGGAAGGACTAAGGAAGTTGTAATCTGTTGTTGAAGCTCTGTGAGCTCGGTGACTTTGAGACCACTTGTTATCCCAGGTTGTTTGAATCGCCACAATTCAAATAGAGAAAAAAGAGCTGACTGACAAGATTTAAGATGTGGCTGTCAAAGTTAGATAAAAAAAAACACATTGTCCGATGTTAAAAATAAAATAATTTTATTTCGAGAGACTGGATAAGTAATTCAAGTATTTTTTTTTTTAACTTCCTGAAAAACAAGTAATAATTTAACAATATGTGCACATGTTTTATGATATGTCGCTGTTGTGAATGTCTTGTCTGTGGAGTGTCTTGTCTGTTTAGGTTTATGTAGCATTTCACATGGCTTGGCAGCTTGTTCCCCCCTCCTGCCCCTCTCTGTGTACAGTAGAGCCACCTGTCAGTTTGAGGCTGATACCCTGGATTCTCTCCAGACACAGCTGTATGGGCTCTACCATCCAGGACAGGAGGCTCTACTGTACACAGAGAGGGGCGGAAGGGGGGACAAGCCGATACATACTCTTAGAGTTTGATTAATAGGGAATATAATATAAAAATATAGTACTAAAAATAAGATACACTCTACAGACATTCACAATAGCGACTGTCAGAAGATAGGACACAGTGACTCAGACACCCGTTGAATGGAAAGGGGAACTTTAATGTTCTGTACGGCTAATATTAAAGCCAATACTTTAATATTCTTTTCTTTATGTTTAACAATAGTGGGTGCTGGCCTAATTCCTCCCTGCACCAGTTGTTAGGTTTTTTTCTCTGCACACGGAGGATGTTTCTACAGATCTCCATGTGCAGAGTTTCTGTGGAGTGTTTGTCCCATTGAGTGCACTACTGGTCTGTGAGGGGACCCCACATTTCACTGCCATACAGGGCAATGGGTTGGACTACACTTTCAAATATTTGGAGCCAGATTCTTGTTGGTGGATTGATGTTGAAGAGCCTCCTTCTTATTGCGTAGAAACCCCTGGGTGCCTTCTCCCTCAGTGCCTTCACTGCCAGGTCAAAACTTCCAGATGAGCTGATGGTACAGTATATGTGACACAGTATGTGATATGCCGAGATATGTGTAGCTAGATGAGTGCTCCAATGTGTTGTTGTTAAGTGTGAATTTGTACCTGTTTCCCTGAGGTCTGGCTTTTTTCTGGAAAAGCATAACTCTGGTCTTGTCCAGATTTACTGTCAGCACCCAGGTCTGACAGTGCTGCTCCAGCAGTGCCAGGTTCTGCCGCAGCCCCTGTTCTGTGGGCGACAGCAGGACCAGGTCATCTGCATAGAGCAGGAACTTAATTTCTGTGTCGTGTAGTGTGAGACCAGGACCCGCAGACTGTTCCAACATTCCTGCTAGTTCGTTGATATAGATATTAAACTGTGTTGGGCTCAGGCTGCAGCCCTGTCTCACACCACGGCCCCACGGTCAGTGGTGGTGATGTAATTAATAAATCTTTAATAACCAGCAAAATCCAGGAAACACTCAGTGTCCTCTTTGAACTTTGGAAGGGAAACACAGAAAGCCTTAAAACCTGTTAAGTTCCCTAAAGCTTTCTCAGTCAGGTATGTTTTGAATGTTGTGAATGTCTGTAGATTGTATCTTATTTTTAGTTTTTGTTTTGTTTCACGTTAATTTTATAAGGGAGAGTGTCATAGAGACGACTCCCTTAACCCCCATCTTGATTTAAATACTTTTATTTTTTCACAATCTGGCAATGCCAGACAGAATTCACATTTGCTGCAGCCAAATGGCCTTGCAGCTTTAATGTGCTAATGCGTTGGTTATACAGTCCGGGTGTGGCAAGCTTCTAATGTCTCTCGACTTTGGCAAAAGGAACGTGTCTTTCCTTGGAAGACAATGAACACATTCTAGCCGTACATGATAATATAGCATAAATACACCAACCGCGAGCCTGCACTGCAGCGACCATAGTACAGTATGGAGACCAAGACCTTTTACGGGAAGAGACGAGGTGCTTCTGCCATCCCCAGCTTGCAAAGAGCGAAGGGTAAGCAAATACAGCAGGCTTCATCTGAAATATGCAATTATAGCGCATATTACAAGGTATTATTGCCGTCTTGGAATTATACATTCAATTATAAATATTTCTTCGCAGCCTATTCTTCAGGAAAACACCACACGGGCGAAACGATCTTCGAAATCAACCACCAGGACAGTAAAAAAGAAATCAGTAAGACTGATGAAAAGAAAAGTTTATTTTAACGTCTGTTCTGCAACTGATGAATACTACTGTGTGATTTTATTTCTGAAATGAATTATGTTATTTTGCCACAGGCTGTGGGTCTCTGCTCTCGACCACTGGCCAGGGTGCCAACCTGTAGAAGCAGCACCTGTATGGAGACTTTTCAGCAGCAGCGGGAGCAGTACGACACATTACTGGGGAGGATTGGGAGGTTAGAGACACTCCTGAAGATGCAGAAGAAGGAGACAGTATGTTCCGGCAGTCAAACGGTAGAGCAGCTGTCTCCCGATAAGTGCCTCTCCCCGCTGCGCAGGTTGCAATGCCTGGCAGAAGCTCTGCCCCCCACAGAGTACACACCACCTCAGGACACTCCATCCCGGCATCTCTGCTCACCACCGCGCAGGAATTGGCTGATGCTGTCCCCGCCGTCTATCTCCCCTCAGGAAGCACCGTTTACAGAGCGGAATTCACAGACGCCAGTGGGACGAAAAATTCTCCCAGATATCCAGCTGTTGCCCATCTCTCAAGGGGGGGTTGTACTTGCAGTGCATCGTTATAGATGGGAAAGCGAGAGCTAACCGCTACACCCCCTCTTGTTTCGAAATCTTGTTACTTTTGAAATTTACTGGGGGTGGACCACATCGGTAAATTTCGATGGGTCCAGAGGCAAAAGTGCCTTGCCTTGCAATCTTCGAGAAACCATTAGTAGCATGGTGAATCAGAGATTCTCAACACTTACTTCATGCGACTGGAAAATAATTTGTGATCGGATCAACAAAATGCTTCGAAGAAGGAGGCAATCTTTTCCTCTAGTCTAACAGTCTGTCCAGAAACAAAACATTCCTGTTAAACAAGAGAAATGTAAAAAAAATTGGTACAAAAGTAAAAAAGCTATTACTTTTCGACAATGAAAACCGGTGTGTGTGTCTCTCTCTCTCTGATGGCGCACAGGCGTGGTGGGGTGCTCTGCCAGCTGTACAGAACATTAAAGTGTCCCTTTCCATTCAACGGATGTCTGAGTCTCTGTGTTCCAATGTCACCGAGCTAAACCCAGCACAAAGCAAGAACTGATCAATGCGATCTACAAATTCTGGGAGGAAGAACTGCCTGAACAAAATTGCAACAATTTTGTTAACAGGCTGTTTCGTGATCTTCCTAGGATTGTTGGCGGCGGGGGACAATCGGGAATGTGACTCTGATTAAGAATGAATAAAAGCATTTTATTAAAAACGTGTTTGCGTTTGTCTGGGTGCTGACAAATTAAAAAAAAAACAATTACTTTTTGACAATGAAAAACTGTGTGTGTATCTCTCTCTCTCCACTGGTGTTTGTAATTGTTTTTATTTTAAAATACAGTTTAGAAAAGTCATGTACCATAAAAGTACGGTAAGTAAAAACCATTAAAACTTTCGCTGGAGTTAAAATAAAGTCGATGTTTTCTCTTTTTGGCTAGTCTTGACTATTTAGCCATGAGATATACAATAGATTGTCATTAAACAACCTTATGTTTATTAATCTTCCTTGTTATGCACGGTGAGAGTGATAATGTAATGAGAATTAATTTAATCACAGAGTGCTCATAAATTGTGCTAGGAAGAAAACAGGTGTTCTGAAAGGTCACATATAAACAGGTTTTCGATGGACAGAATGATAGTGTAACGATGATGGACACAAAAACTCAGACTTGCGGAGTTAAAAGCTGCCTTTATTTTCTTTTCCGTCACCCACCGCCTGCCTGCTGGCTCTCCCGCGCCCCGACCAGAGAGATCTCTGTGATTAAATTAATTCCCATTACATTACCACTCCCACTGTGCTTAACAAGGAAGAGTAATAAACTTAAGGTTGTTTAATGACAATCTATTGTATATCTCACAGCTAAATAGTCAAGTCTACCCAAATGAGAAAATAATCGACTTTATTTAAACCCAAGCGAAAGTATTAATGGTTTTTAACTACCATACTTTTATGGTACATGACTTTGCTAGACCCTTCTACTTTGAAAATACCTGTGAAACCGGTTTAATTCATCACAGCCAGCACTCCCGCAGAGAGTGATGAAAACCGCGCAGCGCCACTCCTATTTGTCATTTCAGTTATGGAGGCGGAAAGACACACCTCCCACCTCTGGGTGCTTGTTCGAGTCACAGTAGGTAGAGACACGTACGAAAAAAAGTTCATTCTAGCTACAATACATATATATTTTTGTGGTAAGAGGGAGCAAAACATCAGTATTTACTGCTAGTAATTAGTGTACGATTTATAGTTGGAATCCTGAGCCTAAATATAAACATCTCAAATCAGTTTCGATCGAGGTCTCCAAAATGAACAAGAAAAAGAGCATTTTCAGAGAGCAATTACGCTGTGTTTATGTAGAATAAGTGATTAGATTTATAAGCAATCTAATTTCTTATTTCTGAACATTATTATGCAGAAGACAAAGGTAGCGTTTTACGTTGCATTGTGCATTGTGCTGCTGTAAGACAGTTTAAAATAATTAAAAGTCTAAACAGTATCAGCTTTATTTATGGGTTGTAATTTAAAAAAAGTTAAAAAACGCACTCAAAATGCAATTTAGAGCTTTCTGGCAAGAGGAGACACCCAAACTAATAATGTAACATGCTACTGTTTGTGCATGAACATAGTTACAGTATACTGTTATTTCTTTAGATACGTGATTGCATGTTTTTTTTTAATCCCTGGCGGGACCGGGCGTCCATAAGAATCAAATTATAGGTTTAATTGCACTTTGACAGAAACCAAATTTCCCAAATTTAATATGTTTCTTTTCTTTTATTGTAAATTAATTGTCCATAATATTGCTATTCTATTTTTTCAAAGAAATGTTTTTTAAAATAAAAGTCACAGCACCAGCTGGATTTGAACACCCAACCTGTGGTTTAGTAGTAAGGGACATAGACCACAGGACCACCTGCAAGGTCACATGAGGAGGGGTGAAGCAGCCCTACAAAAACAGTACCAACAGACATTGTACAGGGTATATTATTCTTGTGTTGCAGTACATGAATATAATTATATCATTATTAATTTCTTTAGATACGCGATTCCATATTATATTCCCTATTAATCAAATTCTAAAAGTATGCTTGTTTGCTCCGGTATGAAGCGTATTCACAGAAAAGCTTAAAACTACCACTTTTTATACATGTTATTTCACGTTAGTTACTGTAATGCTGTATGTTTATGTAACAAAATCAATATAGTTTATGGCTTTCACACGCGTTATGCTCCTATTCTTTTTATGCTCAGCTACTAAGATTTCCCTTCAGTGGTAAAATTCCATATAAATATTCAATACTAAAAAAAAGTAAAGACATTTAAATCTGTCTACGACCGACCAACGCACCACAAGTGCCCCTGTTGGTCAACCAATCATGTACTGCGGTATGACACGCGATGACGTGCGATGATGTAGCCAATTACCCGTGGTACGTGTCTGTGCCGCGCACTTTGAATGGCTGCATCTGTAGTTATACCGTTATTAATTTCTTTAGATATGCGATTCCATATTATATTCCCTATTAATCAAATTCTAAAAGTATGCTCCTATGAGTATGCTTCGTTTACTATGATATCGAACGTCACAGAAAAGCTTAAAACTATCACTTTTCTCACAAAGTACTGTATACCGTATAAACGTACAGTGACATGGTCAGAAGGAGCAAGGACCACGTAAAAACATTGTCGAAATAACCACATGTAAGACATTGATGCTTAAAATGTTTAGGGAGAAATGGAATACTGGTGTGTGTTTTTTCTTTAAAATACTAAGACCAGCCATATACAGTACAGTTTACGTTAATATATTTTATGAGCATGTGAAAGGCATGGTAAATTGGAGATTCTCAAGAATTACTTTGCATGATTGGAAACAATTGCATGATTGGATCAACGAAATGCTGTGCTGTTGCTTTTTGTTAATGAAAAAAATAAAGTCTTCGTTTACGAAGACGACCAATTAAAAAATAAAGTAAAACTTTGAGTTTACAGCTTGTCCAAGGTCATTCATTATTAATACTATTAGTCATATCTTCGGTAAAGACTTTGTTGGCGACAGCTCAAAAGCTATACATGAGAGGTTGAGCTTTATTAGCTCCACCTGGCGGAAATTCCGGATAATATTTTTTTACTTGCAGTATTATGCGGGATTATACGGTAACCCGTGTTATACTGCAACAAGCGCACCGCGTTTTAACACGGTATAACTCGCTCGTTTTGAATGGCTGCATCTGTATATTGCTCCATTACTACCGCATTTTAATGCAGCGTAATTCTCTCATTTTGAATGACTGGATCTGAATAATGAATACTTATACTGTTTTGGTTATATCTCCAATGACTTTTTCTAAAAATGCAGAATGTAATGCATTACTGTATATTGTTGTACATTTGAAAGAAAAGTATATTGTTTAGATATTCATATTGGTTAATTTATTAAAAATTGTTACTAGAAGCCTTATTTGCCACAGTACTGATTATTTCTGTATTATTTCTGTATTAGGTCATTGAATGTCAGGAGAGTGTTAATTAGTAGAAGCACAGTTTTAGTTAATATCAGTATGGTACTGGTTAATATCACAATATACCATGTACCCACTGTCATTAATTTAACTTGTGCTTATGTCTCAGGGATGTTTGATGTCTAATGGTTTTACTCAGTGTTACTGTTGCTGTTTGATGATCAAATACAAATTAAATAATAAGAACAATACAATAACATGTCCTGGGAGAATTAATTATTCCCATACTATTCTACTGAAAACCACGTTATCGAGTTACATTGATAACTGTATATGAATGATGATTTGAAAATATAGATTTGCATGTTATAACTTTTCTTATTGGATTGTAAAAAACATGTTTCTAGTTTTATTTTAAGTTTATTTTAATGTTTATAAACCTTTATATATAAAATAACCTTAGTCCCTTTTACATATTGATTATTGACAACATTGACACTATCTCTTATTGACATGGTCTGACAGTAAAGTACCTCTGAGCTTCTGCCTTGATTTTTTCATTTCTTAAGCTGTAAATGATAGGATTGAGCAAAGGAGTGAGGAAATAGTTCAGTCCATCAATGAAGATACGTCCATCAGGAGGGATCCTCTCCAATTTCAACCCAATATACACTACAGCACCAGAAGCATAGTACAGAAAGACGATAGTCACATGTGAAGAGGACATTGAGAAAGCCTTCTTATGGCTCTCCATAATTATCAGTTTCATTACTGATGCTATGATTCTGCAGTATGTCCATAAGACATAGAAAAAGGGGACATAGATTGACAGCATGGCAATTAACAGGGCAAAATTGATTTGAGGTGTAACATCACCACAGGCTAATGACATTACACTATGATAATCACAAACAACGTGTAGGATAAAGTTTGAACCACAGAATGGCAAAGTGCTTGCCAGTACTACTGACAATAGAGGACCTAGGAACCCCGCACCCAGGCTGTGGATATCATTGTAATACAGGCCTTGGTATTGATTAAAGTGTTGTAATGCAGTGGTTTCACTACAGCAACATATCTATCATGTGCCATGGCTGCAACAAGGAATCCTTCAATTGCTGTAAATGAGATGAGAAAGTACATCTGTGCAAAGCAACCTGAGAAGGAGATGGTTTTATAACCTAAAATACCCGCTAGCATCTTGGGTATGGCAGAGGTCGACAGCAGTATGTCTAAGAGAGCTAAGTTCCACATGAAGAAGTACATGGGCGTGTGGAATCGTTGGTCCAGGGAGATTAATACCACAATGAGCAGATTACCCAGGAATGTGGCCAGGAAGAGGATGAGAAAGGTGATGAAGAGTACTGTGTCTTGTTCATGTGGGATTTGCAGTCCCACAATGATGAACTCAGAGTGCAGAGTGACATTGGATCTGCTCATGGCTCAGAAGTCAGGAGTACCTTGGGGGAATATACATACAGTACAGTAGAATATTATTGATTTAGAAAAAGATCTCATGAAGAATCTTAAATATGTTGATCTTAAAAAAATTATGAACCTTAAATAATTAGAAAACATTTTCTAAAGTAAAAAAGGCATTTCTTATATCATGATAAATATATGCAGAACTGAAATATATTTGTAACATCTATTGCCCTATCAAAAACAGAAAGAATACCCCTTGACAGTTGATTCAATTGAAGAGCAAGCTGTTTTTCCAAACCCCAAATATGATAAATATTTTCTGATTTTATCAATATAATAGAGCAGTCTAGTGACAACAACTTTCGCATTGCTGTCTTATTGGGTTTGGACCTTCTCTTTGTGGCATACATGAAACATAGCAGTGTAATGTGTACTTCTGGTTTCTTAAGGAAAGGGAGGGGGGGGGTTATTAAGGAAAAATATACAAATTTTGTTTGTTGTTTTTATATTTATTTCAACTTCTATAATATATTAATACCTGTTTCACAATAGTAAGTTGATTGAAACTGACAGCCACGGTTACTGCCAGACAGGAATCCAATTGCAGGGACTTGGCGATCTTTGGAGACTGGTACAGAAAGCCAAGACTGAAGGCGCATGGGACTCGTCGGAGAGAGCTGAGAATGAACAGAGTTTATGCAGATAGGGATCAGGTTGTGTGGAAGTTGGTCACTATAGAAGGGTTGTGAAAACAAAGGCAATGGAGTGGTGCCATTCTGGGTTTCGGTGCTCTATGGAAACAATGGTTTTTGTGGTCAGATTCCAGGTTTTGAACTTCAGGATTCAAACTTTGGGTTTCAGGTTTTGGGGTGATGCATCTCACAGGTGTAGTGGCAATGCTTGTTAATAAGACAGAATTAAGTGTTGCTGTGCTTTCCCAAATGAGGCCCCATCTCTCTCTTCATCTCTGTGGTGCAGCCACAGAGAAGCTATTCATGCAGGCTGATTTAAAGATGTTTTCTTTTGATAAGGGAGAGCTCCCAAATTGGGATGCACTTAGCTAAGCCTGGCTATCATAATCAATGGTCATCCATTGGCGCCTATCTGTCTAGAGAGTGCCAGATGGACATCTGGACTGCATTCCTAAGTGTCAGGAGTAAGTGATTCATATCTCACCTTGATCAACCAATCAGGGACTGGTAGGGCCGAGTAACCCACGTGGAATTCTGATGCCCGTGAAACTTTCAGCCTATGAACGAGCTGGTTCCTCCAGGTAAATACAGGCAACACAGAGACCCTGTAGTGGACTTTTCGAAAGGGAGAATTCAAAGGAGAATTCCGGAGCAGGATGGCCCAGGAGCAGAAGGCTCCCAAGGGCAGGACATTCTCGCAGAGCGCCTCCTGACCATCCTGAGACTCAGCCCGGACAACCACGGAACGGCCAGTGTGTCCGAGTGCCAGAACTTTCCTTTGTTCTAAGAGTCGAGAGCGGAGGTTGCCAGAAAGTAACCCGAGGATCCACCCGAGGTTAGCATCAGCAGCAAGCCTCGTGAACAGGTCAGAACTGTGGACAGCTGAATCACTATTCAGAACTAGCTCTTCATCAGGAACGAACCGGTCCTCTTCCTGACTTGCTGGGACCCACAGTCATCTTTTCTCCTGTGCACAAACTTTGCTAGTTAAACCCACTAACTAGCCGGTCAGTGAGCATCAGCAGCGCACCGTCGCAAGCCTCACAGCACAGTCTGGCACCGAGCCAGAGAGCCCGCAGGAGATCTGAATCCCCAGAGATTGGATGAGTATTCAACTTCAATGCATTACAGCTCGAGAATTCAATTGTTATCCCAACCAGTTGATATCAATTTAATTCCTAAGAGTTATGTATTTGTTTTGAGTATCCAATGTAGAAGTTATAACCAAGTTAATTTACAAAACGGTCTAAATGAATGATATACTAATGATATACTGACCATTGATCATGATATCCAGGCTTAGCTAAGTGCATCCCCCTTTGGGAGCTGTCCTAGGAAACCTTATCAAAAGAAACCTAAATCAGCCTGCATGAATAGTTTCTCTGTGGCTGCACCACAGAGATGAACAAAGATATGAGGCCTAATTTGGGAAAGCTCAGAAACACTTAATTCTGCCTTATTAATAAGCCTCGCCGCTACAACTGAATGAATATATACAGATGCAGCCATTCAAAATGGGTGAGGTATTTCGCGGCATACCCCGGTGGGCGTGTCACAGTATCACGCAGTATCACGCGGTATCACGTGTGTCACGTGACTAACTATCCGGCGTCGCCTTGTAAAACCGCCAGGGGGAGCTTAACCTCTCATGTACAGCATTTGAGCCTTTAATTTTGAACTGTGTATTACAGCATGTTAATCATCAGTCATTAAAATGCTGGTATATATTATGAAAGCAAGATTGCTCAGTTGGACAGAAGTACACAACCTACCTTTATCAGAAATATTTATGCATCAAAGCCTTTACTGAAGATATTACTAATAGTATTAATAATGGATGACTTTGGACAAGCTGTATACTCAAAGTATAATTTCTTTAGCACATTTGTACAAGCACTTGGAATCTGTCCAAGCTATACTTTGTCAGGCATTTTGTTTTACTTCAACGGGGCATAAAAACTTCCTTGCTTTTAACAGGGCGTTTCATAATTTCTAGCTACGAAAATGATTTAAAATGCGACACCTATCATTCAACTAGAGCTTAAAATATCACAAGGAAAAATACACACCGGTATTCCATTTCTCCCTAAACATTGTAAGCTTCGAAGTCTTTAACTAACGTGAAACCGGAGTCAACAAGCATACTTTTAGAATTTGATTAAAAGGGAATATAATATGGAATCGCGTATCTCAATAATTTAATAACGGTATGATTATATCCGTGTACTGCGGCAGAGATATGTAGGGCTGTTTCGCCTGCCTGCTCATGCGAGCTGTCTTGTAGCCTACTGGTCTAGATGCATGACTACCAGCTGGCAGGTTGTGTGTTCGAATCCAGCTGGTGCTGGACTTTTCATTTTTATTTATTTATTTTTTAATCGCGTAACATAAACATATTACCGTATGCAAACTGTACTGTATACAATATGTATATGTATATTTAATGTCTTAACTATGCCCGTTTAATTGAATTTTAAAAAAATATTTAACACGAACATTAAGCTGCTTACATCTTCCGCCTGAGAACAGTCACCCGTTGCTACCCAACGCAGAATGGTGATTGGCTGACACCATCTGACACCCCTCTGATTGGAGAAAAAAGACGTGCTGGTGTGCTATACCAGGAAGAGGATTTATTTCAATTCTAAACGTGTATTTTAAAAGTTTAAGAAGTAAAAACATTACAGCGTACACAGATTTCTAAACTGATCAGGATCGTTATCTTTGTCCCATGCATAATATTGTTCACCGCTCTGACCAGCAAATTAATAATAAACTTTATTTTATATAGCTTTTTAAACGAATAAGTAATTAGATTGCTCATAAACCTAATCACTTGCTTTTTCTTTTTATTTAGGATCAGATTTCAACTATAGATCGTATTATTAATAACCATAATAACAACCAACCAACAAAAACAACCATATAAACATAATGGTGGTGCTGGACCTTCCAGTTTTATTTATTTATTTTTAATCGCGTAACATAAACATATTACCGTATGCAAACTGTACTGTATACAATATATATATGTATATTTAATGTCTTAACTGTGCCCGTTTAAGTATTGAATATTCATATCTAATTTTACCACTGAAGGGAAATCTTAACATAAACATACAGTATATGGCTGGTCTCGGTACTTTAAAGAAAAAAATACGCACCAGTATTCCATTTCTCCCTAAACATTGTAAGCTTCGAATGAAACCACTAAATAAAGACATAAATATAGAAATCTTAAGATTTGTTTTATTTAATGTTGGTAGCAGGATGAACTGTCAGAGTGTATATTTTGTCGCAAAGTTGCTACAAGATGTTAACAGTGAAAAAGGTATTTAGAAATGAGTTATTTTAATATGAAAAAGAAAACATACACGAAACATGGTTTCATTACGACCAGAATCGGTCTTGAGATATTTTTAACTTGATTTACAGTATTTGAGAGGTATGTCTTAACACCGATACTACAGTGCTTAAGTACTGCTCACGTATATGTTTCTAGGTTTATATTATGCATTTCATACGGTCAAATTACTTTTGAGCAACTAATAAGAAGCGCGAAACGGTATGCGTTTTAGTTTCATTTTGTGCTGGAACCCGTGTATTGATTAGAGATATCAAGTACATACAAGTCATTTTTTAAATGTTGTAGTTCGTCTTGAAAAAATGTTACGAGTACATCATCTATCAACAATTACACAGGTTCTGTTTCCATATTGCGGATTTTGGTTAGGTACAGTATTATCAAATCCAGTGGCGCTGTGTGTTACTTTACTGAGTCCCAATCTGTGATTGAAACCTGTAAAACCGGTTTAATTCGTCACAGCCAGCACTCTTCAGGTGTGAGGGTCTTCTGCTCAGAATGAAACGCTAAAATGTTTGTGTATATTCTAATGGTAGTGGGGGCAGGGTGTGTGGGAACAGGTTTGTTCTTCACACCTGAAACATTTTCTCTGAAAGGATTTTCTTCGAAGTTTAACCGATCTTGTTACAGCATGTTACAGTTTACTATTATTAACCATATTAATTTTAAGTGCTTAATGTAAAATCTTGTAAAAATATATTTTCATTGTTCAAATATACATTAATATACATTAAGTCTGACTATCATATAATAAGTTAAATACAAAACTAAAGAAAAAATAGGGTTAAATATAATTCAAAATATTTTGCTAACAATGTTAACTGTTTATGAATAATAAAATGTATTAACTAAGGAGTAGGATGGCACAGTTGTTAGTATGTTTTTTGTTTTGTTTCTTTTTCATAAATACAACAGTAGTACCTGATGTCTCAGTGGCTTTCAAAATTAAATTATGCATGCAAACCTGTGAACTAGAAAGATAACTAAGATTTTAATACTAATTAAATGACCGCGGGCACTTCCCACCCCCCCTACATTCTCAGAGTAGAACAGACTAACCTTCTAATGAAAGACGGTCCACCCCCCACGGACAGGAAAAGTGCCCACAGGCACTTAAACTTAATATGGTCAGTAACGGTAAACAGTAACGTGGTAAGAAGGAGCACGTACAAACGTTTTCGAAATAACCACATGTAAGACTCTGATCCTAAAAATGTTTAGGGAGAAAGTGGAATACTGGTGTGCTTCCAGAAGAATCAGTATGGCTCAGAGATTAAATAAAACTTCACAGACATTAACGAAGAGCATAACATGTGTACTGTATACACTGCAAGTACAACCCAACTCTCTGCAGGAGTGCTGGCTGTGACGAATTGAACCGGTTTCACGGGTATTTTCAAAGTAGGAGGCGAGATTTCCAGCGAAAGACACCCCCCCTCCCTCAAAAACCCAGTAAATACAGTACTTACTAGTTAAAGGCTAGGCTCTCGACTACGGCGAAAGGAACCCTTCTTTCATTAGAAGACAATGAACATATTTTAGCCCTGAATGAATTAATAGCAAACATGGTTTACATAAAAGACATTTTTCCAAGAAAGTTTAGCCTTTGTCACTAATGAAACCACTAAATAAAGACATAAATAGAAAAATCTTAAGATTTTTAAAATACATGACTTTGCTAAAATTTATTTGAAAATAAAAACAATTACAACCGCCAGGGGAGAGAGAGAACAGGGGAGGGATGTTGGTTTTGCATGAGGGGCGGGGCTATGGAAATGTTTGGGAATGTGTAGTTACATGTTCTGGCTGTTTGTGAATTATCGTTGTTGAGTATGGAGTGTTGAGGTATTGATTTTGTGTAATGCTTTATGTTGAAAATTGAGGTGGATTTTGTTTATGATAAACAGGATAAACTGGGATGGGAGGAAGGTTTGGTTTTGCATAAGGGGCGGGATTATGATAATTGGAGGACTTTGCGAGAGTAAAATGGTTTGATATATTTGATTTTGTATTGTGGTTGTTATCTATGTTTTTGGTTGGTATTATGTTTATATGGTTGTTTTTGTTGGTTGGTTGTTATTATGGTTATTAATAATACGATCTATAGTTGAAATCTGAGCCTAAATAAAAAGAAAAAGCAAGTGATTAGGTTTATGAGCAATCTAATTACTTATTCGTTTAAAAAGCTATATAAAATAAAGTTTATTATTAATTTGCTGGACAGAGCGGTGAACATTATTATGCATAAGACAAAGATAACGATCCTGATCAGTTTAGAAATCTGTGTACGCTGTAAGGTTTTTACTTCTTAAACTTTTAAAATACACGTTTTGAATAGAAAGAAATCCTCTTCCTGGTACAGTATGTATAGCAAACCAGCACGTCTTTTTTCTCCAATCAGAGGGGTGTCAGATGGTGTCAGCCAATCACCATTCTGCGTTGGGTAGCAACGGGTGACTGTTCTCAGGCGGAAGATGTAAACAGCTTAATGTTCGTGTTAAATAATTTTTTAAAATTAAAATTCATTCTATACAGCAATCGCATATTTGGGTACCGTTTCATAAAACTTTCATGCTTAAAATGTTTAGGGAGAAATGGAAGACTGGTGTGTATTTTTTCTTTAAACTACCAAGACCAGCCATACACAGTACAGTTTACATACATACAGTAATGTTTATGTTCCTAAATTAATATCGTTTATGACCTTCAGATGCGTTATGCTCCTCTTCTTTTTATGCTCAGCTACTAAAATTTCCCTTTAGTGGTAAAATCCATATAAATATTCAAAACTAAGCGGATTAAAATGTGCACAGTAAAGACATTAAATGATTAAATCTTTGCACTACCAACCAATGCACCACGAGTGCCCCTGTCGGTCATTTTGGCCAGCCAATCACTTGCCCTGCGGTACCCTCCGGTGCCCCGCGGTGGCTTGTGGGTAGGTTACTGTACCACGGGTTTTTACCGCGCATTTTGAATGGCTGCATCTGTGGCTTGTGTACTTTTGTCCAACTGAGCAATCTTGCTTTCATAAAATATACCAACTTTTTAATGACTGATGATTAACATGCTGTAATATACAGTTTAAATTTAAAAGCTCAAATGCTGTACATGAGAGGTTAAGCTTTATTGGCTCCTCCTGGCGGTTTTACAAGGTGATTCCGGATACTTTCGGGCATGATGTCAAATGACGCGATACACCGCGTGATACTGCGTGATACTGCGTTTTGATGCGACATGCCCACCGGGGTATACCGCGAAATACCCCACCCATTATGAATGGCTCTGTATATTGTAACTTATTAGATTGAATAGAAAGTTTCCTTGCTCTCACATGCGGCAGTGTTAGCAGATGCGTTTGTGATAACACATAGTGTAAGAATGTGTTTACTACTTCTGTTTGACCATCCTCTCAGGGAAATGATAAAAACTCAGCAGTTCTGACATCCAATCTAAACTCTAAAAGGTATTTTTCCTTGTACACTAAAGAAAAACTATAACGTTTTTAATGCCATAAAACAGGCCATTTGATTGCTGATTGCCTAATGTTAAAATATAAACATAAAACAACAAAGGTCCAATAAAAACATTACAATTCCAATAAAAATATTAATTATTAAAATTATTACAGTCAGTGCCTCCTCCCAGAACCTGTAAATTGCTATGATGAGTTTTTGCTTTGTGTTCAGTTTTGCCATCTTCAAAATATAATTTTTGAGGGAGTGCCAAAACCATTCTATAATAATAATTTCGAAGTATTATGGGGTTTTATTACCATTTTGTATTAATTTTATATACCACAGTGTATTAAATATTAATTTTACATCTTCAAACTGAAGAAGATAGCAGGAGACATTAGCTATCCAATGTATAGCCCTGACTAGCTCAGTTGGTAGAGTATGTGACTCATAATCTCAAGGTAGAGGGTTTGTGTCCCATGTTGGTTGTAAGGTTCTCTTACAATGTGTGCCAATGTGAGTGTCAAAGAAGTGTTCTGACATCTCTCAAATACCACACCAAGAGTGCATCTATATCATATTGTATGTCAATTGTTTGAGTCGGAGTGTCAGAGAATAAAACAGTTTGCCCCCCAATAAGATTATCGACAGTACATGTTTTTATTTTTTCTGTTGCAGCTAAACGAGATAAATAAAAAGTCAAATCAGTCATAATCTCGGAGTTTAATAAGCAAGTGCATTGGTCTAAAAAAGGTGTAACATGTCTGTCTTCTCAATCCTTGTGGGTTTTAACATATTGATAAGGTGTTCTCTAGTTACTGCCGATAGTAAAATAAGTATTACATCCTGGTCTTTTGGTTGCATCTGAACCTGCTTATCACAACTTAGATTTTGAGAAGCTGTGATAAGGAATCCTCTCCTCCCTAAAAGAAACCCCTAGAAAGGTGTCAGATAAATCTACAACAACTTGAAAGTTTTTGGTGAGAGTCTATGAGCATGCAACAACACAAGCAGAAAACACCTCAGGAAATGTATGTGCTATTTCATCCAAACCACTCATGAAAATCCAGTTTATCTAAAAATGACAAGACAGGCAACAGTCTCCCACCAGCAAAGTCAATTTCCAGGATAAAAGGTATCCCTTTAATAGGCAGATTACTGTAGGTCACACCCTTACCTTAGAAAAGTGAGTAATTAAATGAGAGTGTAAATGCACAGTATGTAGTGCCACTTTCACATACCCCATCGTTATGCTTTAAAATAACACACTGTAGTCACAAGAAGTCTGGTCCAAAAAAGACAAAATATCTGTTATAATAAAAGACCATGCACCTCCAGTATCTCTCAAAGTTTTTACAAAATTCTGGTCTTTCAGTTCACAAGTTATTGATACAAATCCCTCTAAAATAAATGGATTTTTTATAGAATTTTGAAACCTAGCTTTCATCAAAGATGCCAGGTCGAGTTACTGAGTCAGTAAGGTACAGTATTGTGCCCAAGATATTATTTCTGTAATTGAAGAAGTCTTGTGTTTGCGAATCCACTGCTATTTATGCTCGATCAACAAAATAAGACATCTGGACTCTTTTTCGTCAACATCCTGAATATCCAAGTACATTCAGTAAAGAGACTATAGCTAGGGCATACTTTGCCTCCCACCATCTCACTTGTTCCTGAACTCAAGTAGTAGACATTTCTGCACAGATATACTTAGACAGAAGTTTGGCAATGCTCACTTCTAAGAGAGCTATCCTCAGAAACACTAGGCAAAGCGGTCTCTTCTCTTTGTATAGGACACTCCCTGCATTGATTAAGCAGCCATCTAGGTGGACCATGGACCAATCCAGCCAGCTCTGTCTTTTCAGCAAGTAGTTTAAGCTCATCAAGGTTGAAAGGCCAGCAGATCTTTATGTATAAAACTTCTTTATTGACATTATAATTCCAAAGATTTGTGTTATTATTCCAAACAAGTTAGTTAATTCACAGTAGTAAATGCCCACTAACGTTCATCTGAAAATCTGAATGCTATGTAATTATATGAGACTGATAAAACCTATGAGGTAATAATTATAATTCCTTACACTTATATGGTGCTTTATCTGGACATTCCATTCAAAGAGCTTTACAGGTAATGGGAACTCCCCTCCACCACCACCATTGTCCACCTTGATGATGCAACGGCAGCCATAATACACCAGTATGCTCACCACACATCAGCTATGAGTGGGGAGAACAGAGTGATAAAGTCAATTCATAGATAGAGATTATTAGAAGGCCATGATTGGTAAAGGCCAATTTTGGGAACGTTTTACTCTATATATGCTAACTCTGAAATTATTAACTCTGATCTTTGTAACCCCTGAGTGACTGATTTCAATGACGTGAATATTGTATATGTAGAAACCAGTGTTTTTATATTATTATGATTATTATGTTTGATTGATACATAACAATCATCAAGAGTTCTCACAATTTACTATTCCAATTGTTACAGTAAATTAAAATCTAAAAGCTCTTGACTTGTTTATGGGCTCAGACAAATCAGGATCAGAGAGGCCTGGAAACTATGCTTACATTCTGTCACCTGAACTTATTTCAATACAGGTACTCCTTCCCATTTAATTGCAGGAGAGGGAATTAGCTCTCCGATCACTATCTGTTTTATTGGAGTAACAATCTCTCTCAATCCTGGCATTTTGCAATTTGGAAAGTTTGGTGTTTGGGGACACTAGTTGTTCTGCTGAATTCAGTGGTACAGTACATCTCCCTGCATGCACATCACCAACCCTGCAAAAGCTGCTCATCTATGTTAGTGTACTATCAATGATTTCCCAATTTTCTTTGAAAAAAACAGTTAAAGTGTTAATATATACAGTAATTGTATAAACACTTATTGAAAAGAAAAAATCAGAACAGATTCAGTAGGTCAGAAATTTATAAAATCTTCTTTGCAATGTTTGATGAAGTCTTTTACTCTAAAAGACCACTAGAAAGGGCTATAACAGTGAAAACCTCAGTCAACAAAATCAACAAGAGACATAAATGTTGGAAAGGTGTGTTTTTTGCCAGTATCAGGAAAGCTTACTTAAAGATTATTATGTTTTTTTTTGTATTTTAGATACAAGATGCTTGGATAAAATAAAATACAATTCATAATCTTATGTATTAAATAATTATAAATAATAACAAAGCAAAAATGACACATCATGAAGAAAGCATGTACAGTAATTACAGACCAATCTCCAAATGACTGCATTGAATGTTGAATATTTTAAACTGGTGTGCATGGTATAATATCTACCTCTAGGCTAATAATTGTATATATGTATGCCATAATTACAAAGAATTAAATAAAATATGAAAGCTAAAACAGATATAAGAGCGATTTCCTGATTTACAATAAAGTGATGATATTCTGACACTATCCAACCATGATAATTACTGTTCCATATTAATTCTATATATCATAGACACTTGATTTGAAGCAAAAAACAGAGTGGACAAAACTCTGTAGCTATTCAAGGACAGGATATTGTTACTTTTCTTTCTCATATATTTTTTTCTTTTAAGTTCACAAGCATCATTGCTGCATGAAAAACTGAAGAAACCCATGTCATTGTAATCCCTCCCAGATCTGGTGTCACTCGCCTAATTGTCCAACACCAACTGGTCACAATGTCTTAGGACAAAGTTTAAACCACCAATTTTTGGAGAAGAGGAACCAATCTGCTCCCCAAATGAATTCCTCTACTGTGTGGGCCCTATTGGTTTCCATTGCATAGTTATTTTCTTATTTTAAATTAATCTGTAAATAATATACAAAATGTATCTACAGGTAGGTCTACAGTTTCTATGGCAGTGGTCACAAATATGATTTAACTGTATAACTAGCTATAGGTTACTATGATTTACTGCAAAACAAACCGACAAAGAAAATCTCAGAATGATTTCAGATGTGACCCTCACATGTACTCCATTAATTCCCCCATTAATGTTATTCTAAGTATTTTTTTTATTACTGAAGAATACAATTTTAACATTTCTTCCTGTACAATTCTCAATTTTTCAAAGTGAAAATGATTTATTTTGGCCATATAAGCCATAAATTATTTAAAATGATTTGCTTCAGGAAATTTTGATTCAGCAGTTTTTGAAAAAAAAAACATTGTAACCACAATGCAGTAATTGTGTAGCTTTTCAAAACATGTACAGATGCAGCCATTCAAAATGCACGGTACAAACCTGCGGTATGGGAAACTACCCACAAGCCACCGCAGGGCACCGTGGTAAGTGATTGGCTGGCCAAAATGACCGACAGGGGCACTTGTGGTGCATTGGTCGGTAGTGAAAAGATTTAATCATTTAATCTCTTTACTGTGCACATTTTAATCCACTTAGTATTGAATATTTATATGAAATTTTACCACTAAAGGGAAATTTAAGTAGCTGAGCATAAAAAGAAGAGGAGCATAATGCATCTGAAGGAAATAAACGATATTAATTTAGGAACATAAACATTACTGTATGTAAACTGTACTGTGTATGGTTGGTCTTGGTAGTTTAAAGAAAAAATACATACCAGTCTTCCATTTCTCCCTAAACATTTTAAGCATGAAAGTTTTATGAAACGGTACCCAAATATGTGATTGCTGTATAGAATGAATTTTAATTTTAAAAAATTAACACGAAAATAAAGCTGTTTACATCTTCCGCCTGAGAAAATAGTCACCCGTTGCTACCCAACGCAGAAACACAGCCACTAACTAGCAAAGAGAGGACATTAGCTAGCCAATATGATAAAGAAATAAATAATTATTTTGTTTATTTCCTTTGCACATTTATTTGAAAACTTCAATCGATTGTACAAGCACTTGGAAACTGTCCAATCCCTAGTTCATCGGGCATTTTCTTTTACGCTGCGGGCATTCTCCCGGTCTGGCGCCTGTCTGTGTGTTCTAGGATATAATACCAGCGATTTTTTGTTAAATTTCCAATAACGCCGCAGCAAACTCTTGTTTTTATGTCCACTATAACAGACAATCTCCTTTGCTTTTAACCGAGCGTTTAATAATTTTCTAAAATGAAAATGATTTACTTTATTTCCCTAAACTATGGGACAGAATTCTGGGGTCTCCCTATACCAGAGATTACGGTAGGGCTTCAGAATGGTGATTGGCTGACACCATCTGAAACCCCTCTGATTAGGGAAAAAAAGACGTGCTGAACTGCTCTACATACTGTACCAGGAAGAGGATTGCTTTCTATTCGAAACGTGTATTTTAAAAGTTTAATTAAGAAGTAAAAACCTTACAGCGTACACAGATTTCTAAACTGATCAGGAGGAAGAAAAATCACCCGTGTTTCGTGCATAAAAAGTGGTTATTAACATCGAAACCTGTTTTATTTATTTTATTTTTATTTAGATTAAGAGTTCCTGTCACCCCCATTCCCATTTAAATCACAAATCCGTGTTTAATTAAATGTCTTTTAACGTAAATTGTTATCTTTATCTTCTGCATAATAATGTTCACCACTCTTGTCCAGCAAATTAATAATAAACTTCATTTTATATAGCGTTTTAAAGGAATAAGTAATTAGATTGCTCATAAACCTAATCACTTATTCTACACAAACAGCGTAATTGCTCTCTGAAAATGCTTTTTCTTATTATTTAGGCTCAGATTTCAACTATAGATCGTACACTAATTACTAGAAGTAAATACTGATGTTTTGCTCCCTCTTACCACAAAAATATTAAAAATAATGTATTGCAGCTGGGGTGAACTTTTTTTTTAACGTGTCTCTACCTGCTGCGACTCGGACATGGAATGGTTAAAGATGGCGACAACTCAGGCACCCAGAGATGGGGGGGCATCTTTCCGCCTCCATAACTAAAATGCCAAATAGGAGTAAATCTTGTGATATTTTGAGCTCTCGTTGAATGATAAAAGTGTCGCAGTTTAAATAATTTTCATTGTTAGAAATTATGAAACGCTCTGTTAAAAGCAAGGGAGTTTTTATATCTGTTATACTAAAAGAAAATGCCCGACGTACTAGGGATTGGACAGTTTTTCAGTGCTTCTACAATCGATGGAAATGTTCAAATAAATGTGCTAAAGAAATAAACAAAAAAAGTATTCCTTTTATTCCTTTATCATATTGGCTAGCTAATGTCCCGTCCTTGTTAGTTAGATCAACGAAATGCTGTGTTATTACTTTTTGTTGATGAAAAAATAAAGTATTTTCATTTAAAATGATGGTTACAAATAATGTGGACCAGCGTAATACTTTGAGTTTACAGCTTGTCCAAGGTCATTCATTATTAATAATATGAGTAATATCTTCGATAAAGGCTTTGATGCATGAAATATTTCTGCATAATTAAAATATTTATGATAAAGGTAGGTTGTGTACTTTTGCCCAACTGAGCAATTTTGCTTTCATAAAATATACCAACTTTTTAATGACTGATGATTAACATGCTGTAATAGACAGTTTAAATTTAAAAGCTCAAATGCTGTACATGAGAGGTTAAGCTTTATTGGCTCCTCCTGGCGGTTTTACAAGGTGATTTCTGATACTTTCGGGCATGACATCAAATGACGCAATACACCGCGTGATACTGCGTGATACTGCGTTTTAATTGCAACACGCCAAACGGGGTATACCGCGAAATATCCCACCGATTTTGAATGGCTGCATCTGTATGAGTAATGTTTGTGATAATGGCAGAATGCAATGTTTATTTCTAGAGGTAGCAAGTTCTGTTCTTTTTTATCTCTGGTAGGCAAGACTGAAAATTTCAGATATCACAGATGATTATTGTAACTGAAAACTGAAAATATTTTATTGAAGTGCTTTATATAGATGCCACAAAAATATTTTAGTGTTCTTCAGGATTATGCAGGAATGGTAAAACTCTACTTCTTTAGGTGTGCATGTAAGGTTTTGGTGAATGGTGAATGATGATTTAGGGCCACTACTCTATGCTGAGTGTGCTCTATAATTTTATATTTGATATAACTGCATAGAAAAAAAAACATTTTAAAATTATTTCCTGAAGGAAGGATTTTACTCTGGCCCAAAATACTCTCTTAGGTTCTTATCCCTTCTGTTTAAAAGCAGGAAGTGTAATAAACTGCACATTATGTTTTTTCTTTGTTTGTTGTGTAGTGTGCTCTCGCGAGGCACCAGTTCTGTAGGGGTTTGGGTATTTACTTGGACAATTATTAATTGTAGCAGTAAGTCACAAAATTATTCTTTTAATGGCCTTAGAATCAAACCATGCGATATAACTGAAACAACGCGCACACACAGGTACTAATACACAAAAATACATTTATTAATACATAAAATATGCATGTAAACCTAAGAGATCTTATCGTGAGGGTTATCAGAATACAAAAGATATATATTCAGTCAGTTACGAAGAGTTACACATATCAAGAGGACATACGTTCGGTATATCATTCATTTAGACCGTTTTGTAAATGAACTTGGTCACAACTTCTACACTAGATACTCAAAACAAGTACATAACTCTTAGGAATTAAATTGATATCAACTGGTTGGGATAACAATTGAATTCTCGAGCAGTAATGCAGTGAAGTTGAATACCCATCCAATCTCTGGGGATTCAGATCTCCTGCAGACACAAGCAAAGAAACAGTTGCAGGCTTGTTGCTGTCCAATCCGCGCTCTCTGGCTCGGTGCCAAGCAGTGGCCGTGCTGTTGCAGCTTGCGACGGTGCGCTGCTGATGCTCTCTGAAGACTTGCTAGTTAGTGTTGGCTGAAACTAGCAAGAGTTTGTGCACAGGAGAAAAGATGACTGTGGGTCCCAGCAGGTCAGGAAGAAGACCGGTTCGTTCCTGATGAAGCACTAGTTCTGAATAGTGATTCAGCTGTCCACAGTTCGGACCTGTTCACGAGGCTTGCTGCTGCTGCTAACCTCGGGTGGATCTTTTGGCTACTCGTGGCAACCTCCGCTCTCGACTCTTAGAACAAAGGAAAGTTCTGGCACTCGGACACACTGGCCGTTACATGGTTGTCCGGGCTGAGTCTCAGGATGGTCAGGAGGCGCGCTGCGAGAATGTCCTGCCCTTGGGAGCCTTTCTGCTCCTGGGCCGTCCTGCCCTGGAATTCTTTAGAATAGTCTCGCACCCCTGGAATTCTCCTTAGAATAGTCCTGTGTTGCCTGTTTTTACCTGGAGGAACTTCAGCTCGTTCATTGGTTGAAAGTTTTATGGGCATCAGAGACCCACGTGGGTTACTCGGCCCTACCAGTCCCTGATTGGTTGATCAAGGTGAGATATGAGTCACTTACTATTGACACTTAGGAATGCAGTCCAGATGTCCATCTGGCACTCCCTAGACAGATAGGTGCCAATGGATGACCATTGATCATGATAGCCATGTGCATCCCCATTTGGGAGCTGTACCTTATCAAAAGAAAACATCTTTAAATCAGCCTGCATGAATAGCTGAATGAAGATGAAGAGAGAGATGGGGCCTCATTTGGGAAAGCACAGCAACACTTAATTCTGTCTTATTAACAAGCATTACCGCTACAGTTGTCTCCAGTAACTGATTATCTTCTCTCCAATGCTAACTACTATCTTGCCTAGTTTTTATCAGTATGCTGTATATGTCCCAGTAACCACTGTAAACTGTCATTGTTTATTTTAGTGTTTATATTTTAGAGATTTCTTCTTGAAAAAATCTTTTCCATTATGTATGTTATGATTTTGATTCTGTTTTATGTTTTTATAGACATTAGAACCTCGAGGAACCATATTTTATTAGCTGTATAATAACTATATAATTAGTATACAGATAACATAATAAGTTAATAAGTTCATTTAATTACTAAAATCTCACATACAATTTATGAAAAAATATGAAAACACAGCTAACAAATTTTGTGATAAAACTCCATTGCATTACCATCATGTACGTAAATATGTATGAATATTTTATCTTGATTTCTATTAGGGATTGGGCATTGACATTCATGATACTGTAAGTTATTGGCTTATGCTGACAGTGTTTTTTACACTAAGGGGAGCCTGAAATCTAAGGTATCTCTGAGCTGCTGCCTTGATTTTTTCGTTCCTTAAGCTGTAAACAATGGGGTTGAGTAAAGGGGTGAGGAAATTGTACACTGTCCTAATGAAGATGCGTCCATCAGGAGAGATGCTTTCTAATCTCATCCCAATATAAACCATAGCAGCAGATACATAGTACAGAAAGACCAATATCATGTCAGAGCACATTCTTACGACTCTCTACTATTTTCAGTTTCATTACTGACCACACAATTCTGCTGGGGGGATGTAGATTGCAATCATGGCAAATAACAAGGTAAAATTAACTTGAGCTGTAATATCACCACAGGCTAAAGCCATTATAGTGGGGGTAATCACAGACAATATGTACGATAATGTTTGATCCACAAAATGGAAAAATACTTGCCAGTACCACAGATGAAAGAGGTGCAAGGAAGCCCAGCACCCAGACTGTGATGGTCATTGTGATACAGACCTTGGTGTTGATGATAGCGTTGTAATGCAAAGGCTTTACTATTGCAGCATTCATTAGACATGGCTGATACTAGAAATCCTTCAACAGTAGCAAATGAAATAAAAAAATAAATCTGTAAAAACCAACCTGAGAAAGAGATGGTGCTGTTATGACGCAAAAGAACTGCTAACAGCTTTGGTATGACAGTACTTGTCAGCAGAATATCTAGGAGACTTAAGTTCCACAGGAAGAAATACATGGGCATGTGGAGCCGGTGGTCCATGGTGATTAAAACTACGATGAGCAGATTACCAAGGAAGGTGGCCAGGAAAAGGATGAGGAAGAAGATGAAGAGTGCAGTGTAGTGCTCCTGTAGACCAGGCAATCCCACAATGATAAGTTTATAGTGCAGACTTCTATTGGAGTCACTCATGGCTCGGTGTATTAGAGGCACTTAAACAAAACAGAAGAGTCAGGCAATGCACATACAGGGAGTTATTTTAGGTTTGAGAAAACAGAATCTGAAAAAAAGTGTTAGAGGTTTAATAAAAAGAAAACTTTTTTATACTGAGCTTAATGCAATGAAGCACTTGTGTTTTAAAATATTAGTCCCACTGACATTTCTCCCTGCATGTGGATAGCAGTTTTTGCTTCCTTTTGGTGGTTTTTAATCCAACAGCCACTACCTGGAACACCTTGATGCTGTCCGTTTTAAGACGTGTAACCTGGTGCAGCGCTCTGGAGGAGCTCATTGAAGCTCAAAGTATCATTTGATAGATGTGAAAGAGAACTCCTTTAAAGTCCTCAAGAATCATGCTACCTACCAGCAAAGGTGAACCACTATTTTGTATATTATTTTGTAGTTTAATGTGAGTTTAATATCACAGCAGAATTAATTTATAGAGTAAGGGAGTGAGTATGTTTTGGCAACAAATTTCAGACATCAGATGATAAATAGTTGCCAGTATTTAATGGGGGTCATCAGGACTTACAGTGCAATTAGCTGCAATTAACATATAAGGCAGACAGTGATGTTTTCTGAAGAACCATGGTACTGTGTTTTGTTTAGTGATGATATATCATAGGTGAAAACACAAGAAATGTAGTTTTGTCTATGTAATTAGAACTTAAATATGTCAGAAATATTAGATGCAGTATTTTTTAAAGGAAGGAACAATAGGAGTAATTTGAATATAATACTGAATAAAATATATATTATATATAAAAATCAATTCTTTATTTAAAGGACACAGTGAACTTCAAAGGTTAAATATTACATATTTTCTGACTTGTTTATTGGCCTGTCTGCTGTATGTAAAGGGAGTTTAGATACAACATTTTTTTTGTAATTACAATAATAATCAAATTGTCTAACACGTTTAAAACATAATACAGAGTATTTTTGGAAAGAACAATACAATTAATTTGGAATTTAAACTGTATACAGTCAATTCTTTGTTTAAATTACATATTGAACTTCAAAGTTTAAATATTCTGTTTTGTTTCAGAAAGATACCATCAAATGCATTGTTGTGTTATGTGCTTTTAAGTTTCAACACTCATGAATGGATCACAATGATTTCCTCAGAGTTGAAGAGCATCTTTCATACTGAGCTACTTCTAATTCCTTTTGCTCCTACATTCTGTAAACTCAAAGTATTGCCCTGGTCCACATTCTTTTTTTCATTGACGTCTTTGTAAAAGTAACACCACAGCATTTCGCAATCACGCATTTGTTTCCAATCATGCAAAGTACAGTAATTTTTGAGAATCGATTCACCATGCCTTTCACATGCTCATAAAAGAGATTGATTTAGGAACATAAACATATTACCGTATGCAAACTGTACTGTATACAGTATGTATATGTATATTTAATGTCTTAACTGTGCCCATTTAAGTATTGAATATTTATATGGAATTTTACCACTGAAGGGAAATCTTAGTACCTGAGCATAAAAAGAATAGGAGCATACTGTAACGCGTGTGAAGGCCATAAACGATATTAATTTTGGAACTTAAACATACAGTAAATGGCTGGTCTCGTTACTTTAAAGAAAACATACACACCAGTATTCCATTTCTCCCTAAACATTTTAAGCATCGAAGTCTTTAACTAACGTGATACCAGAGTCAACAAGCATACTTTTAGAATTTGATTAAAAGGGAATATACAGATGCAGCCATTCAAAGTGCGCGGTACAGACACGTACCGGAGGTAATTGGCTATGGCGTCGTGCATCGTGACGCGCGATGACGCAAAATACCTCGGTCCGTGATAGGTTGACCGACAGGGGCACTCGTGGTCCGTTGGTCTGTCGTAGAAAGACTTACTGTAAACGTCTTTACTGTGCCCGTTGTAGATATTGAATTTTACCACTGAAGGGAAATCTTAGTAGCTGAGAATAAAAAGAATAGGAGCATACTGTAACGCGTGTGAAAGCCATAAACGATATTAATTTTGGAACATAAACATACAGTATATAGCTGGTCTTGGTACTTTAAAGAAAAAAATACACACCAGTATTCCATTTCTCCCTAAACATTGTAAGCTTCGAAGTCTTTAACGTGATACCGGAGTCAACAAGCATACTTTTAGAATTTGATTAAAAGGGAATATAATATGGAATCGCGTATCTCAAGAATTTAATAACGGTATGATTACATCCGTGTGCTGCGACAGGGCTGTGTAGGGCTGTTTCGCCTGCCTGTTCATGCGAGCTGTCTTGTAGCCTACTGGTCTAGGTGCGTGACTACCAACTGGCAGGTTGTGTGTTCAAATCCAGCTGGTGCTGGACTTTTCATTTTTATTTATTTATTTTTTAATCGCGTAACATAAACATATTACCGTATGCAAACTGTACTGTATACAGTATGTATATGTATATTTAATGTCTTAACTGTGCCCGTTTAATTGAATTTAAAAAAATTATTTAACACGAACATTAAGCTGTTTACATCTTCCGCCTGAGAACAGTCACCCGTTGCTACCCAACGCAGAATGGTGATTGGCTGACACCATCTGACACCCCTCTGATTGGAGAAAAAAGATGTGCTGGTTTGCTATACATACTGTACCAGGAAGATGATTTCTTTCTATTCAAAACGTGTATTTTAAAAGTTTAAGAAGTAAAACCTTACAGCGTACACAGATTTCTAAACTGATCAGGATCGTTATCTTTGTCTTATGCATAATAATGTTCACCGCTCTGTCCAGCAAATTAATAATAAACTTTATTTTATATAGCGTTTTAAACGAATAAGTAATTAGATTGCTCATAAACCTAATCACTTGCTTTTTCTTTTTATTTAGGCTCAGATTTCAACTATAGATCGTATTATCAATAACCATAATAACAACCAACCAACAAAAACAACCATATAAACATAATACCAACCAAAAACATAGATAACAACCACAATACAAAATCAAATATATCAAACCATTTTACTCTCGCAAAGTCCTCCAATTATCATAATCCCGCCCCTTATGCAAAACCAAACCTTCCTCCCATCCCAGTTTATCCTGTTTATCATAAACAAAATCCACCTCAATTTTCAACATAAAGCATTACACAAAATCAATACCTCAACACTCCATACTCAACAACGATAATTCACAAACAGCCAGAACATGTAACTACACATTCCCAAACAGACCTAATTTCCATAGCCCCGCCCCTTATGCAAAACTAACATCCCTCCCCTGTTCTCTCTCTCCCCTGGCGGTTGTAATTGTTTTTATTTTCAAATAAATTTTAGCAAAGTCATGTATTTTAAAAATCTTAAGATTTTTATATTTATGTCTTTATTTAGTGGTTTCATTAGTGACAAAGGCTAAACTTTCTTGGAAAAATGTATTTTATGTAAACCATGTTTGCTATTAATTCATTCAGGGCTAAAATATGTTCATTGTCTTCTAATGAAAGAAGGGTTCCTTTCGCCGTAGTCGGGAGCCTAGCCTTTAACTAGTAAGTACTGTACTTACTGGGTTTTTGAGGGGGGGGAGGTGTCTTTCGCTGGAAATCTCGCCTCCTACTTTGAAAATACACGTGAAACAGGTTCAATTCGTCACAGCCAGCACTCCTGCAGAGAGGGGGGTTGTACTTGCAGTGTATACAGTACACGCGTTATGCTCTTCGTTAATGTCTAAGCCGGAACATATCATTATATCTCATTTTGTATTTCTTAAAAAAAATCGTTTTCCCAGCCTTACAGTATAGTTTTTAACCTGTAAAGCGCTTTGAGGAGCCACCTTTAAAGGCGCCATATACAATAAAGTTCATTATTATTACTATTGTAAATTTGCTGGACAGAGAGGTGAACATTATTACACAGAAGACAAAGATAGCGATTTACGTTGCATTGTGTATCGTGCTGCTTTAATACCGTTTTAAATAATTGAAAGTCTAAACAGTATCAGCTTTATTTATGGGTTTTAAATAAAGGTGATTTAAACGGGATTTAAATCAATATAAATGTTTATATTGTAACGCATAGGTGACTATTCATTGTTATTAAAATGACTTAAATTCGATCATGTTGTGATATTTAGAAATATACATTTTTTTGGTGCGAGTGAAGTTTTATTTAATCTCTGAGCCATACTGATTCTTCTGGAAGCCAGTTTCCGCCAGGGAGTAAAAAAAAAAAACACACTATGGTATTCTCTCCAATGCAGTGCAGTTAAAAACATACCTCTGATGCTGCTCCTAAATGAATATCGTTTATGACCATCAGAAGCTTTATGCTCCTTTTCTTTTTTCCAGTGGATTGAACAGGGAGAGGCATTTCATGATGAAACAACAGTGGCTCTGGAACAGTTTTCAACCATGTCGTTTTATAAAAAGGGGAGATATGTACACGTTACTGAAGCTAAAAGTTTAGCCTTTGTCACTAATGTAACCACTAAATAAAGACATATAGAAATCCCTACGTTACAGACTGTATATGGCTGGTATTGGTAGTTTAAAGAAAAAATACACACCAGTATTCCACTTTCTCCCTAAACATTTTAAGCATCAGAGTCTTACATGTGGTTATTTATTGCATAATTTAAATTTGAAAGCCACTGAGACATCAGGTACTACTGTTGTATTTATGAAAAAGAAACAAAACAAAAAACATACTAACAACTGTGCCATCCTACTCCTTAGTTAATACATTTTATTATTCATAAACAGTTAACATTGTTAGCAAAATATTTTGAATTATATTTAACCCTATTTTTTCTTTAGTTTTGTATTTAACTTACTATATGATAGTCAGACTTAATGTATATTTGAACAATGAAAATATATTTTTACAAGATTTTACATTAAGCACTTAAAATTAATATGGTTAATAATAGTAAACTGTAACATGCTGTAACAAGATCGGTTAAACTGTGAAGAAAATGCTTTCAGAGAAAATGTTTCAGGTGTGAAGAACATAGATCTCCAATGCAATTTCAACCAAACCTGTTCCCACACACCCTGCCCCCACTACCATTAGAATATACACAAACATTTTAGCGTTTCATTCTGAGCAGAAGACCCTCACACCTGAAGAGTGCTGGCTGTGATGAATTAAACCGGTTTTACAGGTTTCAATCACAGACCATGTGACATGGGACTCAGTAAACTAACAGCGCCACTGGATTTGATAATACCTAACCAAAATCCGCAATATGGAAACAGAACCTGTGTGATTGTTGATAGATGATGTACTTGTAACATTTTTTCAAGACGAACTACAACAGTTAAAAAATGACTTGTATGTACTTGATATCTCTAATCAATCCACGGGTCCCAGCACAAAACGAAAGTAAAATGGATACCGTTTCGCGCTTCTTATTAGTTGCTCAAAAGTAATTTGACCGTATGAAATGCATAATATAAACCTAGAAACATATACGTGAGCAGTACTTAAGCACTGTAGTATCGGTGTTAAGACATACCTCTCAAATACTGTAAATCAAGTTAAAAATATCTCAAGACCGATTCTGGTCGTAATGAAACCATGTTTCGTGTATGTTTTCTTTTTCATCTTGAAATAACTCATTTCTAAATACCTTTTTCACTGTTAACATCTTGCAGCAACTTTGCGACAAAATATACACTCTGACAGTTCATCCTGCTACCAACATTAAATAAAAAAAATCTTAAGATTTCTATATTTATGTCTTTATTTAGTGGTTTCATTAGTGACAAAGGCTAAACTTTCTTGGAAAAATGTATTTTATGTGTTGCAGAAAAAACGGACTTGCTTTAACAAAATATGTTTACAAATCCTTTCACCTGGCATTTTCGTAGTTAGAAATTATGGAACACTCTGTTAAAAGCAAGGGAGTTTTTATGTCCGTTGCAGTTCTTTTGCAACATGAATATAATTATATCGTTATTAAATTCTTGAGATACGCGATTCCATATTATATTCCCTTTTAATCAAAATCTAAAAGTATGCTTGTTGACTCCGGTATCACGTTAGTTAAAGACTTCGAAGCTTACAATGTTTAGGGAGAAATGGAATACCGGTGTGTATTTTTCCTTGTGATATTTTAAGCTGTAGTTTAATGATAGGTGTCGCATTTTAAATCATTTTCGTAGTGAGAAATTATGAAACGCCCTGTTAAAAGCAAGGAAGTTTTTATGCCCGTTGAAGTAAAACAAAATGCCTGACAAAGTATGGCTTGGACAGTTTCCAAGTGCTTGTACAAATGTGCTAAAGAAATTATACTTTGAGTAGACAGCTTGTCCAAAGTCATCCATTATTAATACTATAAGTAATATCTTCAGTAAAGGCTTTGATGCATAAATATTTCTGATAAAGGTAGGTTGTGTACTTTTGTCCAACTGAGCAATCTTGCTTTCATAAAATATACCAACATTTTAATGACTGATGATTAACATGCTGTAATACACAGTTCAAAATTAAAGACTCAAATGCTGTACATGAGAGGTTAAGCTCCCCCTGGCGGTTTTACAAGGCGACGCCGGATAGTTAGTCACGTGACACACGTGAACCGCGTGATACCCCGGTGGGCGTGTCGCGGTATGCCGCGAAATACCTCACCCATTTTGAATGGCTGCATATGTAATATGGAATCGCGTATCTAAAGAAATTAATAATGATATAATTATATTCATGTACTTCATTTATATCCATTTATATTCATTTACTGCAAACGACATAAAAACTCCCTTGCTTTTAACAGAGCGTTCCCTAATTTCTGACTACGAAAATTATTTAAACTGCGACACTTATCATTCAACCAGAGCTCGAAATATCACAAGGATCCCCAAGAGCACAGCAAAGACTGTATTAAAAGAATCGCATATCTAAAGAAATTAATAAGATGTAATTATATTAATGTACTGCGACAGGGCTGTGTAGGGCTGTTTCACCTCTCTCTTCATGTGACTCTATTCAAAAGCCATTTAGCAAAAAGGGGATGAGAAGAGTGACAAACTAGTATACTTTAGATCTTTTTTTCTGAACCGGGGAAAATCTGATCATGTTTCTCTATAACAATAATAAAAAACATTGCCACACCCGGACTGTTAGACCAATGCATTAGCACGTCAAAGCCCATTGAGGAGCCGGGCGCAATAATTGTTTTGTCCCTTGATTTACTGATCTGCATTAATTACAGAAATCGAGTTCCTGCTCTTTGCAGACGACCTGGTCCTGCTGTAACCCACAGAAAAGAGGCTGCGGCAGAACCTGGCACTGCTGGAGTAGCACTGTCAGACCTGGGCACTGACAGTCAATCTGGACAAGACCAGAGTTATGGTTTTCCAGAAAAAAAGCCAGACCTCAGGGAAACAGGTACAAATTCACACTTTACAACAACACATTAACACCTAACAACGGGAGCAGGGCCAAATTAGGCCAGTACCCACTATTGTTAAACATACAGAAAAGAATATTAAAGTATTGGCTTTAGTATTAGCCATACAGAACATTAAAGTGCCCCTTTCCATTCAGCAGGTGTCTGAGCCGCTGTGTCCTATCTTCGGACAGTCGCTGTTGTGAATGTCTGTAGAGCGTATCTTATTTTTAGTACTATATTCAACAACAAATGACAATTCCCTTAGTCCTCCCTTAGTCTTCCTGAAATTGTCGGATTATGAGTGAATAAAAGCATCTTATTAAAAACACGTTTGCGTTTGTTTGGGAGCTATATTATGTATTTTTCATATGTAAGATATAATGATGTGTTCCCGCTTACACATCGCACGACTTTAAAAGCTAGAAAAACAGGTTTCGATTCACATTATCTGGCGAGCCTTGTTTTGTGAAAGGACAGCCCAAAAAAAACAGACAATACACGGGGGGGGGGGGGAGGGCAAGCGAGAGAGAGAGTTTTGTACCCTCTGTCAAAAAAAACCAAATCACCCGGGGCAGAGACTTTGGGGGGATCATTGTGTGGTACAGAACGGAGCTCAGTCAATCCAAACAAGTTCATTAAAGAGAGAAAAGTCAACAATTGATTTAAGGACGATCTGTCAAAGTGCAATACTGTTTAGACTTATATTAGGATTTAGACTTATATTAGGATTATATACTTTGTGAAAAGTAATAGTCTTTTAACCTTTTCTGTGAATTTGCTTGTTATCTAACAAATGCATACTTTTAGAATTTGATTACCAGGGAATATAATATGGAATTGCGTATCTAAACAAATTAATAATGATGTAATTATATTCATGTACTGTCTGGCGGAATAAACTGAAGAGGTTAGTTAATGCGACACGGAATTACTTTCCACCCCCTCTACATTCTCAGAGTAGAACAGACTAACCTTCTAATATAAACATTTATATTTATTTAAATCGCGTTTTGATTTAAATCGCAAAAGCGGGTTTAAATATATGTGTTTTTTTATTCACAATCAGACAAATGCGACTTAATTGATATCTTTGTCTTATAAGTATCTTAATAAACTTTCAGCATAGCTTTCTCCCCGTTTAGATTTATTTTTCTTGGGATCATGGGATCAAACGTGGAAAGATTAGATTGTAATCGTTTTTATTTTTTAAATACATTTTAGAAAAGTGTAATCTATACTAAAAAGCTGTACACCACCTGCTATAAAGATACATATTGTGATACTTTCGGGTTCGGATAGGACAGACACAAGAACTTAGACTTGGGTAGTTAAAGCAAGGTAAAGCCTTGATTTTATATATCACCTTTAAAAGTGTCATCTCAAAGCAAAGTAAATACCCAACACTGATTGTACCTATCTGTCATGCTAATAAAGCACCTTGAATTGAATTGAGAGAGAGAGATTTAAACTGCGACACTTATCATTCAACCAGAACTCGAAATATCACAAGGATCTCAAGAGCACAGCAAAGACTGTATTAAAAGTATACTAGTGACAAACTAGTATACTTTAGATCTTTTTTTCTGAACCGGGGAAAATCTGATCATGTTTCTCTCTAACAATAATAAAAAACATTATTTTACATATCACCTTTATGTGATATCACCTTAAGGACAGCACATACAAGGGTAAATTGCACAATGGACCGCGCAAAGAAATTTAAAATAGTCTTCTTTAGGTGTGAGGGCAGGAGTGGATCACAGAAGGCATAATCAGCAAATTAGGAAAACAAAGAACAGGACAGGCGAGATGTTTATCCAGAGAGCGAGTGATCAGAAAAAGGAACACCTGTTACGCCCAGGTTTTACGCTCTCTCTCTGCTGAATGAATAAAAGCATTTTATTAAAAACGCGTTCGCGTTTGTCTGGGTATTTACTTTGTAATCTGTGGTTTACATCTACTGTATTGCTTTGAGATGCCACTTTTAAAGGTGATATGTAAAATAAAGTTTTTTATTATTGTTATAGAGAAACATGATCAGATTTTCCCTGGTTCAGAAAAAAGATGATTAAAATCTGTAATCTTTCTACTTGTATGTCATCGGAAAATACAAGAAGTTTCTGCTTTGTGTAAGGATGGTATCAAAAAGTAATCTAAGTGGTGAGAAAGCTGTGCTCCTCAAAGCGCTTTACAGGATAAAAACAATAAGAACAATAGTGTTAGGCTGGGCAAACGATTTTTTTATCGAAATACAAAATGAGATATAATGATGTGTTCCGGCTTAGACATTAACGAGTACAACCCCCCTCTCTGCGGGAGTGCTGGCTGTGATGAATTAAACCGGTTTCACAGGGATTTTCAAAGTAGAAGCGGGTGAGATTTTCAGCGAAAGACACCTCCCCCCTCCAAAGCCAAGGAAGTACAGTACTTACTAGTTAAGAAAGCTAGGCTCCTCAATGAAATCGCTTTAACATGCTAATGCGTTGGTGTAACAGTCCGGGCGAGGCAAGCTTCTAATGTCAACTCGACTACGGCGAAAGGAACCCTTCTTTCATTGGAAGACAATGAACATATTCTAGCCCTAAATGAATTAATAGCAAACATGGTTTACATAAAAGACATTTTTCCAAGAAAGCTTATAATAATACGATCTATAGTTGAAATCTGAGCCTAAATAAAAAGAAAAAGCATTTTCAGAGAGCAATTACGCTGTGTTTATGTAGAATAAGTGATTAGGTTTATGAGCAATCTAATTACTTATTCGTTTAAAACACTATATAAAATAAAGTTTATTATTAATTTGCTGGACAGAGCGGTGAACATTATTATGCATAAGACAAAGATAACGATCTTGATCAGTTTAGAAATCTGTGTACACTGTAAGGTTTTTACTTCTTAAACTTTTAAAATACACGTTTCGAATAGAAAGAAATCCTCTTCCTGGTACAGTATGTACGTATAGCAAACCAGCACGTCTTTTTTCTCCAATCAGAGGGGTGTCAGATGGTGTCAGCCAATCACCATTCTGAAGCCCTACCATAATCTCTGGTATGGGGAGACCCCAGAATTCTGTCCCATAGTTTAGACAGATGATAAATACTTTTATTGATCCTGTGAGGGAAATAAAGTAAATCATTTTCATTTTAGGAAATGATTAAACGCTCGGTTAAAAGCAAAGGAGATTGTCTGTTATAGTGGACATAAAAACAAGAGTTCGCTGGCATCATATACTAGAAGACACAGACTGGCGCCAGACCGGGAGAATGCCCGCAGCGTAAAAGAAAATGCCTGATGAACTAGGGATTGGAGAGTTTCCAAGTGCTTGTACAATCGATGGAAATGTTCAAATAAATGTGCAAAAGAAATAAACAAAATAATCATTTATTTCTTTATCATATTGGCTAGCTGATGTCCTCTCTTTGCTAGTTAGTGGCTGTGTTTCTGCGTTGGGTAGCAACGGGTGACTGTTCCCAGGCGGAAGATGTAAACAGCTTAATTTTCGTGTAAAATAATTTTGTTTAATTAAAATTCATTCTATACAGCAATCGCATATTTGGGTACTGTTTCATAAAACTTTCATGCTTAAAATGTTTAGGGAGAAATGGAAGACTGGTGTGTATTTTTTCTTTAAACTACCAAGACCAGCCATACACAGTACAGTTTACGTACATACAGTAATGTTTGTGTTCCTAAATTAATATCGTTTATGACCTTCAGATGCGTTATGCTCCTCTTCTTTTTATGCTCAGCTACTAAAATTTCCCTTTAGTGGTAAAATTCCATATAAATATTCAAAATTAAGCGGATTAAAATGTGCACAGTAAAGACATTAAATGATTAAATCTTTTCACTACCAACCAATGCACCACAAGTGCCCCTGTCGGTCATTTTGGCCAGCCAATCACTTACCGCGGTGCCCTCTTGTGTCCTGCGGTGGCTTGTGGGTAGGTTACCGTACCACGGGTTTTTACCGCACATTTTGAATGGCTGCATCTGTAGATACCCCAGCGAGTAGAGCATTGCAGCAGTCAATTCGAGAGAATACAAATATGTTGATCAGCTTTTCAGCCACAGTTAATGATAGCATAGGGCGTACTCTTGCAATATTTCTAAGGTGAAAAAAAGATGTTTTGACAGTATGCTGTACATGTGGGTCGAATGTTAAGCCAGAATTGAATATAACCCCAAGGTTTTTCAATTTTGATTGAAGCTCAAGTACAGAGCCATCTACAGATAGGGTTACAGGACTGGCTTTACGAAGTTGATAGGGGGTACCAATAAGCATGACTTCAGTCTTTAGCCTTCTCTCCAATTGCCTTTCTGGGAAGCAAAGTCCGATATACTGTTCCAACCTCTCCAGCCAGCAGCCCATCTACTTGCGCTCCACAGCAACTCTGGATCAGCTCCTGAGCTGGGCCACAGCACCACTTGACAAACAAATCTCCACCGATCAGGTGATGCCTACTTCCCGGCTGTTCAGAGTTTAACAGATAGGAACATACTAAGCTCTCTCATTTGCACGCATCAAGAATAGGTTGCATTCACCTTGTGCTAAGGTTTAGTGTTTGATAGCATAAAATAGTAAGTTATCACTGAGAGTTTAATGTAACTTTATGCCTTTTAGCCTTGAATTAGGATTTAAGTTTATTAACACTGTTCTATATCTTAGCAACTTGTACTTTTCTAATTCTTTTTCTTTATCTCTTCATCTCTTTCCATAAAGCCTTTGTCTGTATTAATGTTATTTATAATAAATTTACCTTTTTCAATAAACCGAAGCAGTCCTGATTTGAATTCATACAGATCAACCTGATCGCTGTCTTGAATTTGGGTTGTTAAGCATTGTGTTAATTATCACATTAATCTGGCCGTGTTTTCAAGTTCAAGTTTATTGTCATTATACTCATATACAGGTATATGGTATAACAAAATGCTATTTAGCTAGCTCTCAGATGGTAACCAGTACAAAAAAAACAACAAAACAATTGTATAAGAAAAGAAAGACAGAGACAACAGGCAATGCAATACAACAACAAGTAACAGGTAATGTGTAAAACAGCATCAGATGTGCAAAATCATACATCATCAGGAGGAAATAAAGGATAGAAAATTATGGGGAGTGAACTTCTTGATATGTGAGGTAGAGGTAGATTGTGATGTGTGTTTGAGTTCTGAGAAAGAGAGAAGGCACTGTGAGAGTTTAGATCGTAGGTGAGAGAGGCTGGGAGTTTAATAGTTTGATAGTGCGGTGGTAAAAACTGTCTCTGAGTCTGGTAGCCTTGGTCGAATGCTCCGGTACTGTTTTCCAGATGGTAGAGTGTTAAACAGTGTAGTGGTTTTATGGTTTTACTGAGACAATTATTAATTGTAGCAGTAATCACGAGGTGGTTCGTTGTGGCTTTTAGAAAATCAATCGTCAGAACAACTAACAACGCACACACACGGGTTCAATACACGAGATACATTTATTAACATAAATTGTGCACCAAACATATACCAGTCTGCCTGGATATAAGCGGCAGAACTTACTGTGAGGGTTATCAATATACAAGGTATATAATTGCGAAGAGATGCAAACACAAAGAGATACACAACAGAGAATATATTTCAATATATCGTTGAATTAAATTGATAACAACTTGTGTTGAGGTACAACTGAATTCTCGAAACGCAATGTAGAACATGGGGTTTACTTATCCACTGTTTATGGATTTGGAATTTCCTGGCACTGTTGCAGCCTCTGTTCCAGCGGTTGTCTAATGGGAGTTGTCCCGGCGTGCTCTGGCTACCGGCCAACCAGTCGAGGTGCAGCTCGGAGTAGGACGGGTGGAGGAATCTAACTGCGGCATGCAGGGCAGTCGTTGCTCCAAGGGGATCTACCAGCAGTCCGGCTGGCTAATAGAAAGTTTCTATGCACAGAGTGTGACCGCGGGTCCTCGCAAGTCACTCTTTTGCACAGGAAGAAACTGGTTTGTTCCCGGTCCAGCGCTGCTTCTTAATAAGCTATTCAGGTTGTCGACGAGGGTCCAAATGTAGGCTGCCGTTGATCAAGCTGAGCATTCATGTTGGTCGTTGCAGAATTCTTGAGTACGTACGGGATCCTTGGCCTCGTGCTTAGAACAAAGTCCAAGTCCCAGTGTATACAACAGCAGTTGTCACGTGATTGTCTCTGAGGGTGCGTGAAAATGGCCAAGGAGAGCCCCAACCTGAGATTGTGCTACCTTTTTGACCAAGACACAGATGTGTGCTGATTGGTTGAGAGTTTGGCGGGCATTGGAGACCCACATGGTGTTACCACGCCCTGCCAGTCCCTGATTGGTTGATCAAGGTGAGATATGAGTCACTTACTCCTGACACTTAGGAATGCAGTCCAGATGTCCATCTGGCACTCCCTAGATAGATAGGCGCCAACGGATGACCATTGATCATGATAGCCAGGCTGAGCTAAGTGCATCCCCGTTTGGGAGCTGTCCCTTATCAAAAGAAAACATCTTAAAACCTGTTAGTCCGTATCGAGGTCACCGGGGGGTACTCCTGTCTCCCCAGATGACACTTTTTATTTTTAAGATAAACGCGAGATAAACAACGTTTATCTGAAACCGCTCCACAAATTTTCTCACATGCACGTATTCTCCAATATCACCACAACAAAACCAAAAAGTTTGTTTCCACAGACATGACACTATTATGCAATAAACCAATAAATTAATGATCTAGAATCCCAATAAAAACACCCGGCCAGCACAGCATGTCATTATGCATTTTTACCAACAAAACCGCAAAAGCAAAAACCAGCAAACATATATATATATATATCCCATGTTTTTACCTTATTCTGGAGCATGATATATATATATCCAAAATAACCCAGACTAGTTTATCTCAAGAGCTAGAGACTAGTGAACGTTATTGATTACGTAGTAAATGTTTGAAGAACGACCGCCAGAAATAAGGCGATTTGATTGGTAAAAACCGCAGTCATTCATTGTATTTTCAGCCATTCAGAGCCCTTAGGGGGTGAGCCTTCCTCTAGAAGCTTCGGGCTGCATTTTTAGCTGTCAATCATTGACTCAGAAGGGGTAATCAATCAGTTTTTTATCAGTTTCTTATCAGTGCTCCTTTTTTTCCACACCAGAAGGCAACTCTGAGGTTTTTTTTCTTTGCATAACAGCAGCTAAAGGCTCTCTAGCAGTGTCTAAAGGTTTTTATAGCAATTGCAATGGTTATTATTCTTATTTTCAATATTTTCATGATTTTTTATTAATTTATTAATTTCATTCCATGTCCAGTCTTCACGAAACATGATGTAGAATTTTTTCTAATTGATCAATTTGTCGCAGATTTTTATCCAAGCTAGTAGTTACCTAGAACAAGGTTTTCAAATCATTCCCAGGCCCTTGACATGCATATAGTTGAAAAATCTGACCTCTAAAGACCAAAAATACATGTTCGCCAGCTGTTTTTTGGGGGGTTTTTTTCATATGTTTGTCTGCTGAGTGGACACATTAAGAAATACAAGAAATATGACTATTCACACTCAAAGCCAAGGGGGTTAGCTTCAATCTAAGACCTGAACCAGGCTCCTGCTATGTTCTGCTGCAGCGATATAACAAATGTTTAAGGGGGAGGAAATTCCAGGCGGACATTGTCTAAATATGTCAATGTTGTTAAGTGGTTTTAAATCAGCCTGCATGAATAGCTTCTCTCTGGCTGCACCACAGAGATGAAGAGTGAGATGGGGCCTCATTTAGGAAAGCACAGCAACGCTTAATTCTGTCTTATTAACAAGCATTGCCGCTACAACAGTCTGTAGCTGTGGTGTGTGGTGTCTTTGATGATGCTTAGAGCTTTCCTCAAGCACCATCTGTCATAAATGTCCTGGAAGGATGGGAGAGCAACCCCAGTGATGGACGGGGCAGTTTTCACCACCTGCTGTAGGGCTTTGCAGTCAGCAATACTGCAGTTGCCATAGCACACTGTGATGCAACCTGTCAGTGTGCTTTCTGTATTCCATCTGTAAACGTTAGTGAGGATCTGGGGACATATCTTAGCCTTCTTCAACTCCCTTAGGAAGCACAGGCGTCTCACAGATGGCGTTGAGAGACCATATGAGGTCCTCGGTGATATGGACGCCAAGGAATGTGAAGTTACTGATCCTTTTCACTTCAGTCCCGTTGATGTGGATAGGGGCATGACAGTTTTGCAGTTTTCTGAAATCAACGATCAGCTCCTTGGTTTTGCTAATGTTGAGGGTGAGACTGTTGTCTTCACACCATGTTGTAAGGAGATTGATGTCCTCACTGTAGGCCCTCTAATCATTGTCTGTGATCAGACCTACAATTGTGGTGTCATCGGCAAACTTGATGATGGAGTTGGTGTTATGTTTGGCCTTACAGTCATGGGTGTAGAAGGAGTAGAGCAATGGACTCTAGAGGACATGAGTGAGTAGAGGACATGGTCCTATAAGGGTTGGTGTGGTGATTATCACAAGATCAAAAGACCTGTTTTATACCTGCTCCTGTTGTTTCGGAATCCCGGGACATGTGGTTTGGGTCTTGTAGTGAAAAGTGCTTACAACAGGGTCTAAGGTTTACTCAAGTGTTCTATTCTCTCAGAATATGTACATGTTTGATTTGAAGTTCAGGTTACCCTCCAAAACCATATGACTGACATAACCATATGGTGAAAGATATTACAGTAAGTCACAAAACCGCTAAATGACTGGAAATCTCACATCTCATATCATATCAAAATAATTTTATTTCTACATTTTATTATACAATCATTATTAAATGTGTTATTTTCTTATATTTTGACATGCCTTCCAAGGTAATATTACTATTTTTTAAATTTTATCACCTGGTTGTCAGTAAAATGTTTTCTGTGATTCTTTATTTGAATTAGAATTTGAATTATTATAATGTGTCTTATAATCTTGTGTTGACAATATTATGTGCATTATGTTGTAAGGGAGCCTGTATCCTCAAGCATCTGTGAGCAGCTGCCTTGATATTTTCATTCCTTAAGCTGTAAATAATAGGGTTAACCAATGGAGTGAAAAAATAGTAATCTGCACCAATGACGATGTGCCCATCAGGAGGGATACTTTTCACTCTTAATCCAACATACACCAGAGTACCAGAAGCATAGCACAGAAAGACCACAGCCATGTGTGAAGAGCACATTGAGAAGGCCTTCTTACGGCTCTCCACAGTTTTCATCTTTACCACTGACCATACAATTCTGAAATAAGACCACAGGACAAATGGAACAGGAATGTAAACTACAACCATGGCAATACTCAAAGCAAGGTTCAATTGTGCTGTGATATCACCACAAGCTAAAGACATTACAGTGGGGTAGTCACAGGATGTGCAGGATGAGGTTTGAGCTACAAAACAGTAAAGTGCTTGCCAGTACTACAGATGTTAAGGGAATGAGGAAGCCAAGCACCCAAACTGAGGCCGTCATTGTAAAACAGACCTTACTGCTCATGATGGTGTTGTAATGTAGAGGTTTCACTATAGCAACATAGCGATCATAAGCCATGACTGCGACAAGGAATACTTCAACAGCTGCAAATGAGATAAAAAAGTACATCTGTGCAAAACAGTTTGCGAAGGATATAGTCCTGTCATGACCAGACAGCACTACTAACAATTTAGGTATAATAGTAACAGTCAATAGAACATCTATGACAGCCAAGTTCCAGAGGAAGAAGTACATGGGTGTGTGGAGCCGGTGATCCAGGCCCACTAACACCACAATGAGTAGATTACCCAAGAAAGTGGCCAGGAAGATGATGAATAGAGGAATGTAGTGCTCCTGTAGTACTGGCACTCCCACAATGATGAATTCAGAGTGAAGAGTGACATTCATTCCTCCCATTGGTCAAAGTCTCAGCAGCTCCGGCTAGGAACTGGATGCCAAAGATCAAGTATACATGCAGTGGGTTATTAATAGTTTGGAGAAAGAGACATTAAGACATTTTAAAGAATTAGAGGTTATATAGTGATAATAAAATTCAAAATTAAATATAATATATCCATCTATTTCTAATAACTTGATCCAAAACAGAGTCACGGGTAATTATTAATACTGTATGTCATACAGTGTTCATAATAAATTACCACTACTACATTCTGAAAAACTGATCAGCCTCTTTTTTTAGGAAAGTGGAGTTTTAAAGAAATATTACCTTCTACAGTGGATATAAAAAGTCTACACCCCCTTATTGAAATTGCAGGTTTTTGTGATGTAAAGTCAGGAACAGCTGATTTTTATTTGGGGTTAATCAGAATCACTTTCTTTGATGGCAGGTGTATGCTACTTACCTTTGGACATGATTTTGAATGTGATTGGTTAACTCTGAACACAGCTACAGCCCCCATTATAAAAGGGTGTTCACACTTACTGTATGCAACCAGGTTGTAGGTTTTTTAATTTCAAATATTTTTCCTAATTATTATCTATTTGTTTTTCTCTTGAATTTTGTTGGATGCAAGGTCACATTAAAAATGGAAAAATGTCTGACATGATTTATCTTGATTTCTGCCCACACATCACAAAAACCTGCAATTTTAATAAGGGTGTATATAATTTTTATATCCACTGTATACTCATAATAACATTGTTTAGGGCATGTTCCTGAAGTACTCAGAGTGTATGTAGAATTTTTTTGCATTATGAGTTTTAGATGATCAAAGTAAAAGGATTAACCTGTTAGTACCAGTGACATATTTAGCCAATGTCCGCCTGGAATTTCCTCCCCCTTTAACATTTGTTATATCTCTGCAGCAGAACATAGCAGGAGCCTGGTTCAGATCTTAGATTGAAGCTAACCCCCTTGGCTTTGAGTGTGAATAGTCATATTTCTTATATTTCTTAATGTGTCCACTCAGCAGACAAACATATGAAAAAAAAAACCCAAAAAACAGCTGGCGAACATGTATTTTTGGTCTTTAGAGGTCAGATTTTTCAACTATATGCATGTCAAGGGCCTGGGAATGATTTGAAAACCTTGTTCTAGGTAACTACTAGCTTGGATAAAAATCTGCGACAAATTGATCAATTAGAAAAAATTCTACATCATGTTTCGTGAAGACTGGACATGGAATGAAATGAATAAATTAATAAAAAATCATGAAAATATTGAAAATAAGAATAATAACCATTGCAATTGCTATAAAAACCTTTAGACACTGCTAGAGAGCCTTTAGCTGCTGTTATGCAATGAAAAAAAACCTCAGAGTTGCCTTCTGGTGTGAAAAAAGGAGTACTGATAAGAAACTGATTGATTACCCCTTCTGAGTCAATGATTGACAGCTACAAATGCAGCCTGAAGCTTCTAGAGGAAGGCTCACCCCCTAAGGGCTCTGAATGGCTGAAAATACAATGAATGACTGCGGTTTTTACCAATCAAATCGCCTTATTTCTGGCGGTCGTTCTTCAAACATTTACTACGTAATCAATAACGTTCACTAGTCTCTAGCTCTTGAGATAAACTAGTCTGGGTTATTTTGGATATATATATATCATGCTCCAGAATAAGGTTAAAACATGGGATATATATATATATATGTTTGCTGGTTTTTGCTTTTGCGGTTTTGTTGGTAAAAATGCATAATGACATGTTGTGCTGGCCGGGTGTTTTTATTGGGATTCTGCTAGTTCATTAATTTATTGGTTTATTGCATAATAGTGTCATGTCTGTGGAAACAAACTTTATGGTTTTGTTGTGGTGATATTGGAGAATACGTGCATGTGAGAAAATTTGTGGAGCGGTTTCAAACAAACGTTGTTTATCTCGTGTTTATCTTAAAAATAAAAAGTGTCATCTGGGGAGACAGAGTGGTCCTCGGTGACCGCGATCCGGACTAAGTTGATTTACTTTTGTGTAATATCAAATTTATTGTTTCACTGTTCAACTAATGTGTCTAAAACATTTGTATAATGCATTGCAAATATTTTCACCCCATTCAATTGGTGTCCAATTTAGAAAAATTGCAAATTGTGTATATATATTTTTAAAGAACATATTTGCAATTAACTTGTGATGCCTTAACAGAATAGTTTTGAATGAAAAAGATCAATTTAAGCAAAATCAGCAATGGTATTTAGCAACCTTATTATTTTACAAAAAAATACGTGAAATTAGTAAAAAAAGTACAAATTTGTTTAATGAGCAGTTTCCCACTTAAGGTCAGATGTTGTCCCCAAATATACAGATGCAGCCATTCAAAATGCGCGGGCGATACCGCATTATTTTGCGGTGCGCTTTACGCGGTCTACCGCGAGTTACTGTAAATTCTCTTATAATACCGCAATTAAAATAATAGTATCCGGAATTTCGGCAAGGTGGAGCTAATAAAGCTCAACCTCTCACGTTTGAGCTGTCGCCATCAAAGTCTTTAACGAAGATATTACTTATAGTATTAATAATAAATGACCTTGGACAAGCTGTAAGTGTAAACTCAAAGTATTGCCCTGGTCAACATTCTTTTTTTCATTGACCGTCTTTGTAAAAGTAACACCACAGCATTTCACAATCACGCATTTGTTTCCAATCATGCAAAGTACAGTAATTTTTGAGAATCGATTCACCATGCCTTTCACATGCTCATAAAAGAGATTGATTTAGGAACATAAACATATTACCGTATGCAAACTGTACTGTATATAGTATGTATATGTATATTTAATGTCTTAACTGTGCCCGTTTAAGTATTTAATATTTATATGGAATTTTACCACTGAAGGGAAATCTAAGTACCTTAGCATAAAAAGAATAGGAGCATACTGTAACGCGTGTAAACGATATTAATTTTGGAACTTAAACATACAGTATATGGCTGGTCTCGGTACTTTAAAGAAAACAAACACACCAGTATTCCATTTCTCCCTAAACATTTTAAGCATCGAAGTCTTTAACTAACGTGATACCGGAGTCAACAAGCATACTTTTAGAATTTGATTAAAAGGGAATATAATATGGAATCGCGTATCTCCAGAATTTAAAGACCAGACAATCGCAAACTCGTTTTCAATAAAATTATTTTATTCATTCAGCAGTTTGTGAGAGGGACATCCAGCAGGGAGAGACACACACACGGTTTTCATTGACAACATTGTTTTTTTTTCAATTCCTCTTGTCTAACAGGAATGTTTTGTTTGTGGACAGACTGTTAGACAAGAGGAAAAGACCGCCTCCTCCTACGAAGCATTTCGTTGATCCGATCACGAATTCTTTTCCAGTCGTACGCAGCAAGGGTTGAGAATCTCCGATTCACCATCGTACTAATGGTTTCCCGGAGATTGCAAGGCAAGGCACTTTTGCCTCTGGACCCATCGAAATTTACAGACGTGGTCCACCCCCAGTAAATTTCAAAAGTCACAAGATGTCGAAACACGAGGGCGGCGTAGCGGTCGGCTCTTGCTTTCCCGTCTATGCCGATGCACTGCAAGTACAACCCCCCCTCCATCTCCTGGGTGATGGGTAGCAGTTGGACATCTGGGAGAATTATTCGTCCCACTGGCATCTGTGAATTCCGCTGTGCTTCCTGGGGGGAGATAGCCGGCGGGGACAGCATCAACAGATTCCTGCACGGTGGTGAACTGAGAGGCCGGGATGGAGTGTCCGGAGGCGGTGTGTGCTCTGCAGGCTACGAAGAAATAATGAAAGAAAGAAAAGAAAGAAAATATAATTATCGAACGTGAGACTGTCTTTCTCCGACTTACATTCCCGAATGTCCCCCGCCCCGGTCAACAATCCTAGGAAGAACACGAAACAGCCTGTTAATAAAATTGTTACAATTTTGTTCGGTCAGTTCTTCCTCCCAGAATTTATAGATCGCATCGATCAGTTCCTGCTTTGTGACGGGCTTAGCGGTTTTCCGAATGTAGTCTTTCAACGAATGCCAAACCATTTCTATCGGATTTAGATCTGGGGATTCGGCTGGAGTTTTCACCCAGTTCACTCCTTCTGCTATAAGCCTCGCCCTTGCTGCTGTGTGTTTCGGATCGTTGTCTTGAAAGAGACGGTGCCTTGATCCAAACTGCTCCCTGATATATGGGGCAGCATGCTGTGTGACCACGACTTCCTCGAAGAATACACGGTCCATAATTCCTTCGAAAATAAGAAGTGGTCCCGGGCCTCTTCTAGATATACCCCCCCAGACGTGAACCTTCAGTGGATGCTTGGGCTTTGGCTTGTCCACATGTCTCCCCTTTTTGCAAAATGCCATTGTTGAAAACTGTTCCAGAGCCACTGTTGTTTCGTCGGTAAAAAGTACATCCTGAAATGCCTCCCCCTGTTCAATCCATTGGAGCGCTTGCTTGAGTCTTTCCTCTTTGTTTTTTAGCCTTATCATGGGGCATGTGTTGGTTTTTCTGTATCTCCATCCAAGCCTCCTGCGTACTCTTCTTATCGATGTCGGGCTTATATTCGCACCGAGGTCAGCCCATAGCCGTCTTTGGACTTGCATCGCCGGTAGCTCATCATTTTCATCGGTCAGTTTGTCGATAGCTCGCACAATAGGACTTGAAAAAAAAAGAGATCAGCAGTTAGTTTTAAAAATAATGTGCGTAGTTGTATTTACATGCAAGAAAAGTATTTTTAGAAATTTATTTACCTTTGAATCGTCCTCGGTTTAGATTCTCTTTGCCTCCTCTCCCCTTTATAATGCCGTCTCACTGTGCTTTCAGAAACGAAGATGTCCATCGAAGCCAACTGCTGTACAATGTCCCGTGTTGACTTCCCATTTCTTTTCATCCTCATTATTTGGTGTGAGAGAGTCTTCGTGATTTTGGTCATTGTCCGTCCCCTTACCAAAGCGATACAGTGGTGCAGCTTGAATTCTGTACCTATATACTGTATGGTATGGTACAGATAAAACTTACACCATACCGATGAGCTAATGCCAGGGAAAGACACTCCAATTTTATTTAAAACACAATACGCCAGGAAATGTGTCTGATGCATTAGCAAGTTAAAACAACTGGGTCGAAAACCTGGGCGTTACACCATTTCCTTTTTCTGATCACTCGCTTTCTGGATACACATCTCACCTGTCCTGTTCTTTGTTTTCCTGGTTTGCTGATTATGCCTGCTGCGGTCCACTCCTACCCTCACACCTAAAGAAAACTATTTTAAATTTCTTGGCGCAGTTCATTAACCCTTGTATGTGCTGTCCGCGCCCAAAATGCAATTTTAAGAAAGTCAAAAACCGTGCTCAAATGCAATTTTCAAAGTGCAATGAAATACAATATTGTTGTTGCTGCTGTTCTGGTTGTTTTTATCCCGTAAAGCGTTTTGAGAAGCCACCTTTAAAGGCGATATATGTTGTAGAACCGCTGATTCTTATGGAATGTGTTCCGCAGGAGATTCAAATTTTTATTTATTTTTTAATCGCGTATCTAAGGAAGTCTCAGTATAACTTTGTTCATGAACAAACAGTGGCATGTTACATTGTCATTGTTTTTTTTAACAAGGCTCGCCAGCTAATGTGAATCGAAACCTGTCTTGCTAGCTTTTAAAGTCGTGCATGTGTAAACGACAATTGAAATAGAGCACACACCGCCTCCGGACACTCCATCCCGGCCTCTCAGTTCACCACCGCGCAGGAATCTGTTGATGCTGTCCCCGCCGGCTATCTCCCCCCAGGAAGCACAGCGGAATTCACAGATGCCAGTGGGACGAATAATTCTCCCAGATGTCCAACTGCTACCCATCACCCAGGAGATGGAGGGGGGGTTGTACTTGCAGTGCATCGGCATAGACGGGAAAGCAAGAGCCGACCGCTACGCCGCCCTCGTGTTTCGAAATCTTGTGACTTTTGAAATTTACTGGGGGTGGACCACGTCTGTAAATTTCGATGGGTCCAGAGGCAAAAGTGCCTTGCCTTGCAATCTCCGGGAAACCATTAGTACGATGGTGAATCGGAGATTCTCAACCCTTGCTGCGTACGACTGGAAAAGAATTCGTGATCGGATCAACGAAATGCTTCGTAGGAGGAGGCGGTCTTTTCCTCTTGTCTAACAGTCTGTCCACAAACAAAACATTCCTGTTAGACAAGAGGAATTGAAAAAAAAACAATGTTGTCAATGAAAACCGGTGTGTGTGTCTCTCCCTGCTGGATGTCCCTCTCACAAACTGCTGAATGAATAAAATAATTTTATTGAAAACGAGTTTGCGATTGTCTGGTCTTTAAATTCTGGAGATACGCGATTCCATATTATATTCCCTTTTAATCAAATTCTAAAAGTATGCTTGTTGACTCCGGTATCGCGTTAGTTAAAGACTTCGATGCTTAAAATGTTTAGGGAGAAATGGAATACTGGTGTGTATGTTTTCTTTAAAGTACCGAGACCAGCCATAAACTGTATGTTTAAGTTCCAAAATTAATATCGTTTATGGGCTTCACACGCGTTGCAGTATGCTCAGGCACTAAGTAAAAGGAGATGCTTCGTATTGCTTGACTAATTTTAAAAACTAAGTTATAAATATAAAAATTGCAGGCGCTGCTCTGGTGCGTCGACTCCTACACAGTGCCTGTCTGCCGTAAGCGTTACAATATACATACAGTACCCAACACTGCTTGTACCCATCTGTCATGCAAATAAAACACCTTGAATTGAATTGAATTGAGGGGAGAAGGGGGGGATACTAAAGCCAATACTGGCTCAATGGGCTTTGACGTGCTAATGCGTTGGTTTAACGGTCCGGGTGTGGCAGGCTTCCAATGTCAACTCGACTCGATTAGAAGACAATGAACGTATTTTAGCCCTAAATGAATTAATAGCAAACATGGTTTACATAAAATACATTTTTCCAAGAAAGTTTATAATAATACGATCTATAGTTGAAATCTGAGCCTACTTTAAAAATAACGGAAAAGCATTTTCAGAGAGCAATCACGCTGTGTTTATGTAGAAAAAGTGATTAGGTTTATGAGCAATCTAATTACCTATTGGCTTAAAACGCTATATAAAATAAAGTTTATTTAGAGATGAATGATCAGTGTCGCAGTTTAAATAATGTGAGTCAGGAAACTAACACAGCGCCACCGGATTTAATAACGCAATAAAAACGCTATAAAATAATGTGACACAGTACAGCACAGTACAACAATACTGACCATGACTTTAGAAGCATAAATTACCTTACACTCAATTTAAACACATGCTGTCTTTCTGTATGAACCTCTAAGCTGGTTCATACAGAAAATGTAGAAATGCACTAGCCTGATCATGATTAAAAAACACATAATTAAACACGCGTTTGCGATTTAAATCAGAACACGATTTAAATCAATATAAATGTTTATATTGTAACGCAAACTGTCCAGCTCGCATGATCAGGCAGGCGAAACAGCCCTACACAGACCTGCCGCAGTACACGGATATAATCATACCGTTATTAAATTCTTTAGATACGCGATTCCATATTATATTCCCTTTTAATCAAATTCTAAAAGTATGCTTGATGACTCCGGTATCACGTTAGTTTAAGACTTCGAAGCTTACAATGTTTAGGGAGAAATGGAATACCTGTGTGTATTTTTCCTTGTGATATTTTAAGCTCTAGTTGAATGATAGGTGTCGCATTTTAAATCATTTTCGTAGCTAGAAATTATGAAACGCCCTGTTAAAAGCAAGGAAGTTTTTATGCCCCGTTGAAGTAAAACAAAATGCCTGACAAAGTATGGCTTGGACAGATTCCAAGTGCTTGTACAAATGTGCTAAAGAAATTATACTTTGAGTATACAGCTTGTCCAAAGTCATCCATTATTAATACTATTAGTAATATCTTCAGTAAAGGCTTTGATGCATACATATTTCTGATAAAGGTAGGTTGTGTACTTCTGTCCAACTGAGCAATCTTGCTTTCATAATATATACCAACATTTTAATGACTGATGATTAACATGCTGTAATACACAGTTCAAAATTAAAGGCTAAAATGCTGTACATGAGAGGTTAAGCTCCCCCTGGCGGTTTTACAAGGCGACGCCGGATAGTTAGTCACGTGACACACGTGACACACGTGATACCGCGTGATACTGCGTGATACTGTGACACGCCCACCGGGGTATGCCGCGAAATACCTCACCCATTTTGAATGGCTGCATCTGTATAAAAGCGCTGATTCTTATGGAATGTGTTCCGCCGGGGAACAGGTATAACCTTGTTCATGCACAAACAGTGGCATGTTACATTATTAATTTGGGTGTCTCCTCTTGCCAGAAAGCTCTAAATTGCATTTTGAGTGCGGTTTTTGACATTTTTAAAATTGCAACCCGTAAATAAAGCTGATACTGTTTAGACTTATATTAGGATTTAGACTTATATTAGGATTATATACTTTGTGAAAAGTGATAGTCTTTTAACCTTTTCTGTGAATTCGCTTGTTATCTAACAAATGAATACTTTTAGAATTTGATTAACAGGGAATATAATATGGAATTGCATATCTAAACAAATTAATAACGATATAATTATATTCATGTACTGTCTGGCGGAATAAACTGAAGAGGTTAGTTAATGCAACACGGAATTACTTTCCACACCCTCTACATTCTCAGAGTAGAACAGACTAACCTTCTAATGAAAGACGGTCCACCCCCCATGGACAGGAAAAGTGCCCACAGGCACTTAAACTTAATATGGTCAGTAACAGTAAATGGTAACATGGTCAGAAGGAGCACGTACAAACGTTTCCGAAATAACCACATGTAAGACTCTGATGCTTAAAATGTTTAGGGAGAAAGTGGAATACTGGTGTGTATTTTTTCTTTGAACTACCAATACCAGCCATATACAGTCTGTAACGTAGGGATTTCTATATGTCTTTATTTAGTGGTTACATTAGTGACAAAGGCTAAACTTTTAGCTTCAGTAACGCGTACATATCTCCCCTTTTTTATAAAACGACATGGTTGAAAACTGTTCCAGAGCCACTGTTGTTTCATCAGTGAAAAGTACATCATGAAATGCCTCTCCCTGTTCAATCCACTGGAAAAAAGAAAAGGAGCATAAAGCGTCTGATGGTCATAAACGATATTCATTTAGGAACAGCATCAGAGATATGTTTTTAACTGCACTGCATCTGAGAGAATACCATAGTGTGTCTTTTTTTTTACTCCCTGGCGGAAACTGGCTTCCATAAGAATCAGTATGGCTCAGAGATTAATTATAACTTCACTCGCACCAAACAAATGTATTGGCTTGTGGCTTGTGGGTAGTTTACCGTACCGCGGGTTTGTACAGCACATTTTGAATGGCTGCATCTGTAGGAGCTTCAGTTATAAAATGAATTCATTTTCCCTAATTGAAAAAGATGTACAGATGCAGCCATTCAAAATGCGCGGGCGATACCGCATTGTTTTCCGGTACGCTGTACGCAGTCTACCCAAAGCTACTGGTAAATACCGTGAGTTACCGTAAATTCTCCTATAATACGACAAGCAAAATAATAGTATCCGGAATTTCCGCAAGGTGGAGCTAATAAAGCTCAACCTCTCATGTTTGAGCTGTGGCCATCAAAGTCTTTAACGAAGATATTACTAATAGTATTAATAATGAATGACCTTGGACAAGCTGTAAGTGTAAACTCAAAGTATTGCCCTGGTCAACATTCTTTTTTTCATTGACCGTCTTTGTAAAGGTAACACCACAGCATTTCGCAATCACGCATTTGTTTCCAATCATGCAAAGTACAGTAATTTTTGAGAATCTATTCACCACGCCTTTCACATGCTCATAAAAGAGATTGATTTAGGAACATAAACATATTACCGTATGCAAACTGTACTGTATACTGTATGTATATGTATATTTAATGTCTTAACTGTGCCCGTTTAATTATTGAATATTCATATCTAATTTTACCACTGAAGGGAAATCTTAGTAGCTGAGCATAAAAAGAATAGGAGCATACTGCAACGCGTGTGAAGGCCATAAACGATATTAATTTTGGAACATAAACATACAGTATATGGCTGGTTTGGTACTTTAAAGAAAACATACACGAAACATGGTTTCATTATGACCAGAATCGGTCTTGAGATATTTTTAACTTGATTTACAGTATTTGAGAGGTATGTCTTAACACCGATATTACAATGCTTAAGTACTGCTCACGTATATGTTTCTAGGTTTATATTATGCATTTCATACGGTCAAATTACTTTTGAGCAACTAATAAGAAGCGCGAAACGGTATGCGTTTTAGTTTCGTTTTGTGCTGGGACCCGTGGATTGATTAGAGATATCAAGTACAGATGCAGCCATTCAAAGTGAGCGGTACAGACACGTACCGCAGGTAATTGGCTGAGGTATCGCGTATCATGACGCATTATGACGCGGTGCGTGATTGGTTGACCGACAGGGGCACTCGTGGTCCGTTGGTCTGTCGTAGAAAGACTTACTGTAAACGTCTTTACTGTGCCCGTTGTAGATATTGAATTTTACCACTGAAGGGAAATCTTAGTACCTGAGCATAAAAAGAATAGGAGCATACTGTAACGCGTGTGAGGGCCATAAACGATATTAATTTTGGAACATAAACATACAGTATATAGCTGGTCTTGGTACTTTAAAGAAAAAAATACACACCAGTATTCCATTTCTCCCTAAACATTTTAAGCTTCAAAGTCTTTAACTAACGTGATACCGGAGTCAACAAGCATACTTTTAGAATTTGATTAAAAGGGAATATAATATGGAATCGCGTATCTAAAGAACGTAATAACGGTATGATTATATTCGTGTGCTGCGACAGGGCTGTGTAGGGCTGTTTCGCCTGCCTGTTCATGCGAGCTGTCTTGTAGCTTACTGGTCTAGGTGCGTGACTAACAACGCACAGGTTGTGCGTTCGAATCCAGCTGGTGCTGGACTTTTCTTTTAACAAACATTTCTTCGAAAAAATAGAATAGCGATATTATGGACAATCAATTGACTTTTATATTTCAAAATATCGCAACATGATCGATTCTAAGTCATTTTTGATAACAATGAATAGTCACCTTCTTCCCTTCTGGCAGCGGTTCCTGCTTCTATTGTGTGTGTGTGTGTGCAACAGAGTAAATTTTAATAGAGAAATGGAGGCTGGACAGTATGCGTTACAATATAAACATTTATATTGATTTAAATCGTGTTCTGATTTAAATCGCAAACGCGTGTTTAATTATGTGTTTTTTAATCATAATCAGGCTAATGCTTTTCTACATTTTCTGTATGAACCAGCTTAGAGGTTCATACAGAAAGACAGCTTGTGTTTAAATTGAGTGTAAGGTAATTTATGCTTCTAAAGTCATGGTCAGCATTTATTATTGTACTGTGCTGTAAACTTTTTCTGTGCCCAGTCACATTATTTTATCGCGTTTTTATTGCATTATTAAATCCGGTGGCGCTGTGTGTTCGTTTTCTGACTCCCATGTCACATGGTCTGTGATTGAAACCCATGGAACTATGACTTTATTTTTTAACAAACATTTCTTTGAAAAAATGAAACGTTTCCCTTGGTCAGAGATTAAATAAAACCTCACTCGCACCAAACAAATTTATATTTCTAAATATCACGACATGATCGAATTTAAGTCTTTTTAATAACAATGAATAGTCACCTATGCCTTACAAAATATACATTTATGTAGAAAAAGCGATTAGGTTTATGAGCAATCTAATTACCTATTCGCTTAAAACGCTATATAAAATAAAGTTTATTTAGAGATGAATGATCAGTGTCGCAGTTTAAATAATTTTTGTAGGAGGGCTTGGACAGATTCCAAGTGCATTTTTGCAATTTACGTTGCATTGTCCAATGTTCTGTTGTAATACAGGCTAGAATACAGTTACAGCAGTCTAAGCTTTATCAGCCTATTTAAAATAATTTTTTTGAATCCCCGGAGGAACACACTCCATAGGAATCAGCGCTTTTATACAGTATATCGCCTTTAAACACATATATTTAAACACGCGTTTACGATTTAAATCAAAACGCGATTCAAATCAATATAAATGTATATTTTGTAACGCATAGGTGACTATTCATTGTTATTAAAAAGACTTAAATTCGATCATGTCGTGATATTTAGAAATATAAATTTGTTTGGTGCGAGTGAGGTTTTATTTAATCTCTGACCAAGGGAAACGTTTCATTTTTTCAAAGAAATGTTTGTTAAAAAATAAAGTCATAGTTCCATGGGTTTCAATCACAGACCATGTGACATGGGAGTCAGGAAACGAACACACAGCGCCACCGGATTTAATAACGCAATAAAAACGCTATAAAATAATGTGACTGGGCACAGAAAAAGTTTACAGCACAGTACAATAATAAATGCTGACCATGACTTTAGAAGCATAAATTACCTTACACTCAATTTAAACACAAGCTGTCTTTCTGTATGAACCTCTAAGCTGGTTCATACAGAAAATGTAGAAATACATTAGCCTGATTATGATTTCCCTGGAGGTCTCCCATCCAGGTACTCACACCTGCTTAGCAGCAGTGGGTTGCCAGTTGTGAGTTGCAGGGTGATATGGCTGCTGGCTGGTCTACTAGTAACTCAGCCATTCACAACAGCTGTTCACAAAGCACTTCAGTGTTCTGCCAGGCTTTTGTGGTGAAATAGAATAGAATGAATATGAGTCATACCCCTGTACTTCCAAAGCAATTAATTTATCCAAGGTTTATGGATACGGTTGAACATTACACATAACAATTCACACAGCTTGCTGGGTAGGGATTTTGCCTATTAGCAGAATTTCTTGACACTTCAGCAAGAAGATTAGGTCACAAGCAAGGATGTGCCTGTGTCTTTTTTCAGGCCACAACATGTAACATTGAACAAAAGTCTTCAATCTTCAATTTCTCTAGTATATGTCCAGAAGTTAAATTTTGGAGGAATTTCATTGAAATAAAATAATCTCAATACTCTACATTAGAAAGCTAATTTCTCCAAATGCAGAAGACTGATGTGTCCTTTAATGTGAAAACATTTGTTTTGTACTGTACCCATCTTCAAAATAAAATCTCATACTTCTGACAAAAATGATAAGCAGTTACAGTAGCTTTATACTGTACCTTGTATTGTCTGCAGCAGCAATTTCAGTGAACCATCTGCCGCCATATCATATCTAGTGCTTCATGCATGAAACACACATTTGCATGTTACCTCAAACTCACATGCTCAACCATTTAAATCTCTCATAAATTCATCCAGGCTTTCTCCTGCTCAAAGGAAAAAAAAAGTTGTGACAGATAACTAAAAGCAACAAACCCTTGCAAGGTTATTAAACACTTTATAATTTTAAAGTGCACAATCTCTGAAGTTCCCTTTAACTTCACAATAACCTATAGTCATTACAGAGTGTGGAGCGGTCCTGGTACTGCCCTGATATAATACTGAGCATACCTATCAAACAGAATTACCAACTGTCTGCCTGGTTTTTGTGCACTTGCTAGTTTCCAATAAATAAATATATAAAACTATTGTTTATAGATTTGAGAGAACAAGTGTAGGTTTTAATGATATACAGTATGTGTATGTGAGAATTTTTATATGCTGTACACAATCCTTTGCCAGTAATTAATAATAAATTATTGTTATAGTTCTGTCACTTGCAAAAGTGAAAGTTGAAAAAGATGTCTGGCACTTGTGTGAAGTACTTACAGTATGAGTGTAGTACAATGTCTGAGGTAGGCATGAATGACTCAGCCATGGTGTTACCAAATTATGGAATTTGTTTTGTTCTTAAAGGGTCGCTTTCATAAAGATATGTTGCAGATGAAGAGCTCTTCCTTGCTCAGAAAGACAGGAGCGGTAAACTATGAGCTCTACTTGCCACTCACAATACCAACAGTACCAGCTAACTTTAGTAGTGACATTTTCATGGATCTTTTTAACAATAAAATTTACAACATCAGACTTCAGACACAATTAAACAGGCCTCAAAAAAGTCTGGTACAAAGATTTTCAGCATGGAATAAACCTTTACTTTAATGGTATAAACCTTAAATGGATTCATATTCTCAATAAGATTTGGTGCTCAGTAACATGACTTAGAAAATGACAGAAGACATACGTATCATGCTTATCCTTCTATTTTTCATAATCGTAAACTCCTTAAGGCAGTTACATTTTCTCTGTTCTGACCTGGAGTTACAGAGAAATTTAAATTCTAATAAGAGATTTGTAATGAGGAAAGTCATACCAATCACTCATACCAGGATTTGCAATTACAATACAAATACTTTCTTTCTGTATGTGTTTATTTTGCAGTTTGAGTCTATGACATTCCTTTGGGGGTCTATACTCCAAGGCATGACTTTTTTATGGGAACATGACATTTTTTTAAAGTCTTTTAATGCAAGCTTCATATAAACCCTTAGCAGTGGTTACTGTCTGGAGTAGGTACTTGAATGGCACAGATTCATTGAAATGATTCAATTTCTTTTGAAAATATTTGGGATAATACATATTCCAGAAATCATAGCCGTTGAATTAGCCAGAAATTAATTTCTCTCAGGGTGTATTTAACCCCTCATGGATGGCATTGTATGAAATGAGTTTGTAGTTCCCCATTTGCCTCTATAATGAGATGCTGTGGACACTATTTTATACATTTTAGGAGTGTCCATAGGAAGATATGTTCTAGAAAGAGTGAACTTCTGTTTTGCCATTATTTTTAATAGGGACGTTACATGTTTACACTTGGTGCTCCTACTAGAGGAGAGGATATGATTAATCTAGGCTTATCACAGAAACTGAAACACATCTGGTTGGTGAGTCTACTGTGGGTAAAATGTAACTGGTACCGCATGTTGTAAGGCTCAGTATTTTCTCTCTTGGCCTGACTTTTTTAATGTCTGAGTGTTAGAATCCATGTTGTTGCTGGTAAGGGAACGGTAGGTGCTGTGATTGACACAGTCAAAGCCTTGTACAGAGATACCATTGTAGCTGTTTGACAGTATTTTAGATGTCCTTAGTTAAAAGCATGGGAGGAAGTACTGCCAAAGGGAGGGGGGGGAGCAAGGATTTTTTCTTTGAGTTTGTGAGGTTATTTTTTGTTATATTGTGTTTCAGAAAGCAAGAAAATAAAATTTACTGTATGATAAAAAGAGAAAGAGCTGGAGTAGATCCTCAGATCAGTTTGCTACCAGCAATCAAACAAAAAAAATGGAAAGAATTGTCTCCTCCTGATTGGAACCTTTCTTACTGTCTTATAATTTATCAGGCTACCTTTTAATTTCCACTGAGAGAAAGAAGTCACTTGTCATGCAGCTATTTTAATCTTCATTGCACAATATGCTCTAAGTTAGCAAATGAAACATGAACACTTATTGAAATAAATCAAGAATATGATTAACATGAATGTATAAACATCCAAACTATACTTTATCACATTTAATTATTGGGTTAGCTTTTTATTGAGCCGAAATGTTATAAATGTGTGAACGTCTGTAAAATGGAAATATTTATATTTTTCTCTTTTCTGTTACCTGCCTGACAGCATTTTGTATGCCATTCTGTATATTACTGTAAAATATTAGACCCAACCTGAAGAATTCATGGGGGTAGTGGGACACAGTACTGCAAAGAGTCTCCTAAAGGGACAGAGCTATTAGTACTTATGTGTTTGAGTCTGGAGAATATAGTAAACTCTAAACATTAAGGGAATGCATGGAATCGGAAAATATAAATTTCATAGTACACAAGACTTAACTGGTTTTATTCTAGGAAAGCAGACAAGACTGAGTCATGGGACTCAGAGGATCCAAGGCTAGACTGAGTAGAATAAGCTTCGGGCTTCTATTGTGACATCTTCTGTAAATTACAGAAATGTTAAAAGTAAACAAAATAAAGTAACTAAAATGTGGTCTGAAATCACCCCTTTAGACACCCCTTTTACTTCACTGGTGTCAGATATGAAAGGCAATAGTCTCCCGTTCTGTCTGCTGTGTGTTGCAGCAGAGGGACTCCCTGCAGCTGAAAGGGGCAGAGTAACTTGCATGCCCTCTAGTACAGTTTACACATGCACGACTTTAAAAGCTAGCAAGACAGGTTTTGATTCACATTAGCCGGCGAGCCTTGTTAAAAAAACTAATGATAATGTAACATGCCTCTGTTCATGAACAAAGTTATACTGAGATTTCCTAAGATACGCGATTAAAAAATAAATAAATAAAAATTTGAATCTCCTGCGGAACACATTCCATAAGAATCAGCGGTTTTACAGTATATATCGCCTTTAAAGGTGGCTTCTCAAAACGCTTTACGGGATAAAAACAACCAGAATAGCAGCAACAACAATATTGTTTTTCATTGCACTTTGAAAACCAAGTAATAACTTAACTATACAGTACGTGCAAACGTTTCGTATGTTGCTGTCGTGAATGCCTGCGTACCCATAAGTATCTTATTTGCCTTGAGTCTGTCTACAGTATCTCTGTCCCACTACCCCCCTCTCTCCCTCAATTCAATTCAATTCAAGGTGTTTTATTTGCATGACAGATGGGTACAAGTCTTGTTGGGAATGTATACTTTGATATTTACACCCGGCGCGGCACCGAGGGAGCGTCTGCATTTATAACTTGGTTTTTAAAATTAGTCAAGCAATATGAAGCATCTCCTTTTACTTTTAAGTCCCTTAAATATATTGAGCACAGGTTTCTCACCATCCTTACACAAAGCTGAAACTTTCAGATGACTCACAGTACAAGTGGAAAGATTACAGATTTTAATCGTCTTTAATTTTGTCTTTAATTTTGCCTGTGGAGTGTATCTTATTAAGCTCTAAATTGCATTTTGAGCGCGGTTTTTGACTTTTTTTAAATTGCATTTTGGGCGCAGACAGCACATACAAGGGTTAATGAACTGCGCCAAGAAATTTAAAATAGTATTCTTTAGGTGTGAGGGTAGGAGTGGACCGCAGCAGGCATAATCAGCAAACCAGGAAAACAAAGAACAGGACAGGTGAGATGTGTATCCAGAAAGCGAGTGATCAGAAAAAGGAAATGGAAAACGCAGAAAAAGGAAACGCTTTACAGGATAAAAACAATAACAACAGTAGTGGCTGGGCAAACGATTTTTTTTATCGAAATACAAAATGATATACTGTATAATGATGTGCATGAACAAAGGTATACTGCAATTTTCCTTAGATACGCGATTAATGCTTCGTAGGAGGAGGCGGTCTTTTCCTCTTGTCTAACAGTCTGTCCACAAACAAAACATTCCTGTTAGACAAGAGGAATTGAAAAAAAACAATTTTGTCAATGAAAACCTGTGTGTGTGTCTCTCTCTGCTGGATGTCCCTCTCACAAACTGCTGAATGAATAAAATATTTTCTTGAAAACGCGATTGCGATTGTCTGGTATTTAATTTGGTCCCTTTTAACTGTTTTTCGATCTACTGTATTGCTTTGAGATGCCACTTTTAAAGGCGATATGTAAAATAAAGTTTTTTTATTATTGTTAAAGAGAAACATGATCAGATTTTCCCTGGTTCAGAAAAAAGATCTAAAGTGCTACACATAACTTTCTTAATTCGATGTATTTAAAGCAGTGAACTACTGTAGGTGTCACATAACGTTCAGAAATACAATCACGTATTTGACAAATAAAAACGATTATAATCTAATCCTTCCACGTTTGATCCCAAAATCCAAAGAAATATAAATCTTGACGGGTAGAAAGCTATGGTGAAAGTTTATTAAGATACTTAGAAGACAAAGATACTGTATCAATTTATGTTGCATTAGCCTGATTATGATTAAAAACACATATAATTAAACACGCGTTTGCGATTTAAATCAGAACACGATTTAAATCAATATAAATGTTTATATTGTAACGCATACTGTCCAGCCTCCATTTCTCTATAAAAATTTACTCTGTTGCACACACACACACAATAGAAGCAGGAAGCAGAAGCAGGGACCGTTGTCAAAAATGACTTAGAATCGATCATGTTGCGATATTTTGAAATATAAAAGTCAATTGATTGTCCATAATATCGCTATTCTATTTTTTCGAAGAAATGTTTGTTAAAAGAAAAGTCCAGCACCAGCAGGATTCGAACACACAACCTGCCAGTTGGTAGTTACACACGTAGACCAGTAGGCTACAAGACAGCTCGCATGAACAGGCAGGCGAAACAGCCCTACACAGCCCTGTCGCAGCACACGAATACCGTTATTAAATTCTTTAGATACGCGATTCCATATTATATTAGCAGAAAAGCTTAAAACTACCACTTTTTCACACGCTATTTCACATGCTACTTAAATACTTCGATGATTAAAATCGGGGTATGCCGCGAAATACCTCACCCATTTTGAATGGCTGCATCTGTACATACAAGTCATTTTTTAAATGTTGTAGTTCGTCTTGAAAAAATGTTACGAGTACATCATCTATCAACAATTACACAGGTTCTGTTTCCATATTGCGGATTTTGGTTACGTAATATTATTTTCTAGATTTCGCGTTGTGAATATATGATTTGGGCAAACAGAGCCGCAAAGAAGTACATTATGGGTTGTTGTTTTTTTTTTGCAGTTTTATCTACAACAAGCGATGCTTAAACCTTTGTCTGATTCTTGAGAAACTATCCACACGACAGTAACAGTACCTAGGAGTTGACTTCAGTGATGTCACTGATGGGATGTTTCTAAAAATCCATCCTCTGTAAAACGTCTTCTCTAGTTGTCCTGCATATGTATTCGCTAATGAAGCTGTGTGTTCTGAGCCTGGATCTCTACATTTCTGTATGAACCAGCTTAGAGGGCTAAAGGCAGCTTGTGTTTAAATTGAGTGTAAGCCAATTTATGCTTCTAAAGTCATGGTCAGCATTTATTATTGTACTGTGCTGTAAACTTGTTCTGTGCCAAGTCACATTATTTTATAGCGTTTTTATAGTGTTATCAAATCCGGTGGCGCTGTGTGTTAGTTTCCTGACTCCCATGTCACATGGTCTGTGATTGAAACCTGTGAAACCGGTTTAATTCGTCACAGCCAGCACTCCGGTTGTAAAGTAGAAGCAGGCGAGATTTCCAGCGAAAGACACCTCCCCCTTCTTCAGGTGTGAGGGTCTTCTGCTCAGAATGAAACGCTAAAATGTAATGTAGGCTCTGAATGGGTTCAATTATGATTTGGGCTTGATTAAGGTCGCTGCCTTTCATCTAAAACCCTACTTAAATCCTTCTAAACTAAAAATCAGTGTTAGTGAGTTCTAAATAAAGAGGTATCCAGGTAACAGTGAAACGGGCGGACAGTCTGGGGAGATCGCCCGTTTTCTTTTAATTTTAAGTGCTTAATGTAAAATCTTGTAAAAATATATTTTCATTGTTCAAATATACATTAAGTCTGACTATCATATAATAAGTTAAATACAAAACTAAAGAAAAAATAGGGTTAAATATAGTTCAAAATATTTTGCTAACAATGTTAACTGTTTATGAATAATAAAATGTATTAACTAAGGAGTAGGATGGCACAGTTGTTAGTATGTTTTTTGTTTTGTTTCTTTTTCATAAATACAACAGTAGTACCTGATGTCTCAGTGGCTTTCAAAATTAAATTATGCATGCAAACCTGTGAACTAGAAAGATAACTAAGATATCCATCCATTTATAATGGTGGCAAAGCGGTTAGCATTGCTATCTTGCAGCACTGGGGTCCTAGGTTCAATTCCTGCCATCCTGTGTGTGTGGGGTTTACATGTTCTCTCTGGGTTACATGGTTTTTCTCCATATGTGTGATATGACTCCCTCTCGCACTCCAAAACATACTGGTAAGTTAATTGGTTTATGGGAAAACTGGCCCTGGTGTGTGTGTGTTTGTGTCTGTCTGTCCTGTGATGGACTGGCGCTATGTCCAGGGTGTATTCTGCCTTGTGTCCATTGCTTACTGGGATAGGCTCCAAATCCTCTGTACTGGATAAAGAGATTAGAAATGGAAGTAAAGGCACTGTGTGGATGGAACTATACACAGTGTTAGAAACCCACTATGAAATGGCAGCATCTCACTGAGAATAAAATATTTTATAGTGCTGGCTTAAGGAAACAGCCTTTCCACCTCTCTTGCACATCAGTATCCATACCTAGTTATTTAAACAAATTGCCTCTAATTATAAACATCTTAATATGCTGGCTCTGTGGATCCGCATCAGCTATGTTTGCCCATTCCTTCAATTCATGTGCATCCAACACACAGTTCAATGCCAGCAACTACACATAATCTAAAATACAATCCTTATTTCAGTATCTATGTAAACATATAGTCTGTTAACTTCATCATCTTCATCAAAAGTATGCCTAACCCCATTAGGAAGTGTTCTTGTTATAAGTGTATTCCTCAGCTTTCCCCAAATTATCTTCTTCTTGCCAACAGCTCTAGTCTTTTATCCTGCAATAACTCAGCCAACACTTAAATCTCCAAAAGCTGCTTGTGTTAATTTCTTTAAATCACAAATATCATGTGTAAATACTGGCCATGTAATACTCTGCATTGTGGAATAATAGTTTATTTTAAAGGGAACTAGAGAAACTAAGAACTAGAGAAATCAAGAAAGGCTTTTTTTCTAGAATTAATAAATGCACATCCTGTTCACTGGGGAAATTAAATCCACACTGAGCAATCTTCAATATGTTCAGAATATGACAGCAAGAATCCTATCAGGGATGCATTACACCTGTTTTCAAGTCCTTGCACTGGTTACCTATCAGATTTCGAGTCAACTTCAAAATCCTTATCCTCCTTATATACTGTCCTACAACTGTTATTATTGATCACCGAATTATTGTACTTGACATGACTTCATTCAGCCTTTCCTGAACGTCTATGACAGGCAGAGAGAGTGCTGTTCTGGTGCGATCTTTTGCAGCTGACATTTCACTGTTTTAAACGAACAAGAAATTAGATTGCTCATAAATCACTTATTCTATATAAACACAGCGTAATTGCCCTCCGAAAATCCTCTTTTTCTTGTTCATTTTAGATACCTTGATCGAAACTGATTTTAGATGTCAGAAAGGATTTATTTTCTCTGTATTTCCTACATTGCTTTGTCGAGATTTTAACTTTATATCTAACTTTATATCTAGGCTCAGATTTCAACTATAAATCGTACAGTAATTAATAGCAGTAAATACTGATGTTTTGCGCCCTCTTACCACAAAAATATATGTTTTGTAGTTGGGATTAACTTTATTTCGTACGCGTAGCTACTCCGATTCGGACACCGAACAGTTTAAGATGGCGGCAAATCAGACACCCAGAGAGGGGGGGGGCATCTTCTCGCCTCCATAACTAAAATGCCAAATAGGAGTGGCTTAAGCGACATACACAGTCGTGTAACTGACAGTTTGAGGTAGCCTATCGTGTAAATTTCGCTTTGTTGCTGATAGGTTAAGCTTTCGAAACTCTGCCCCAAAGTCATGTGACTGATTTTTCGCCCTGTTTCGTTGGTTAAACGCAATGATCACAAGCACCACCATGGTAACTGGGATGTGTAGTTTTTAATTCCGTTGGAATTATAACTGTACGTACTGTCTTCATATTTGGCCAGGGCTTTAAAGAGAAGGTGCGCCAAAAAATGTCGGTGCCGTCATCTCCGCTTTAAAGGTACCCCCGTGCTGGAAGAATTTGACCTCAGAACGTTTGCCCAGCATAGTTATAGTGGACATAAAAACAAGAGTTCGCTGGCATTATATCCTAGAAGACACAGACCGGCGCCAGACCGGTAAATGCTTGATGAACTAGGGATTGGACAGTTTCCAAGTGCTTGTACAATCGATGGAAATGTTCAAATAAATGTGCAAAAGAAATAAACAAAATAATAATTTATTTCTTTATCATATTGGCTAGCTAATGTCCTCTCTTTGCTAGTTAGTGGCTGTGTTTCTGCGTTGGGTAGCAACGGGTGACTGTTCTCAGGCGGAAGATGTAAACAGCTTAATTTTCATGTTAAATAATTTTTAAAAATTAAAATTCATTCTATACAGCAATCACATATTTGGGTACCGTTTCATAAAACTTTCATGCTTAAAATGTTTAGGGAGAAATGGAAGACTGGTGTGTATTTTTTCTTTAAACTATCAAGACCAGCCATACACAGTACAGTTTATGTACATACAGTAATGTTTATGTTCCTAAATTAATATCGTTTATGACCTTCAGATGCGTTATGCTCCTCTTCTTTTTATGCTCAGCTACTAAAATTTCCCTTTAGTGGTAAAATTCCATATAAATATTCAAAACTAAGCGGATTGAAATGTGCACAGTAAAGACATTAAATGATTAAATCTTTTCACTACCAACCAATGCACCACGAGTGCCCCTGTCGGTCATTTTGGCCAGCCAATCACTTGCCCTGCAGTGCCCTACGGTGCCCTGCGGGTTGGTTACTGTACCACGGGTTTTTACCGCTCATTTTGAATGGCTGCATCTGTATTAAGAGGGCAGAAGCTAAAACCGAAAAGCTGAATGTTGTCATTGACTTCTTTCTTAACCAGAATTTTAAGAAGAAGAATGTTTCTTTTGATTTAGTCTTTGGTTTAGTCAAAAACCAGACCATTTTCTAAGAAGATGTAAATGTTTATTCCATGCTGAAAAGAAGAGACGACACAACATTTAGGCTGTGGAGCCTTCTTCAGGCTGTCAACTGAAATTTTGTGCTTCTTTTCTTTTCAGCATAAAATAAACCTTTACCTGTTCCTTTGCATTCTACACCTGCTGACATTACCTATTTGAACCATTTGTAAAGAAGATGTCCACATTCAGCTACACCATGAGACTTACAGTACATTTTCCAAATAAACTTGTATCTCACATGTTTTTGAAATACATCTTACGTTTATGTTAATGAGTGATCTGGCATAATTCTCATATGCTGATATAAACTGCAACACATTGAGAAACTGTATAAAATGTCTACAAAATCCTTTGTTCAATGTCAAATCCTTGGTACTCTTTGGAAAAAACAGAAAATAAGAGACATATTGAAACATTTTTGTGTACTTCATATAGTTTTATAAATGGGATCTTTCAAACACATCAATATACACATATTATTTTCACTATCCCTTTAATGTGAACAGAGCTTGTTAATTTTGTTAGCACCTAGAGAATTGTACACCAACACAACATCCTGTCACCCAATGTCAACTGTTTTGTCCAAACATAAACACAAAAAGATATATTACAAATGTCATTGATAATTTTCATAATTATTCACATAGCTGGAATCTTAGCTTGTTCTTTCTGCTCTGCCAGCTCATCTGCTTGACAAGAAATGTTTAGTCTTATCTCATCTGCTTTTATGGGCAGCTCTTCACATTGACCCCAGAGACTGCAGAGTGTACTGTATAGCAGTAGCTGTAGCTCTTATTAATCCAGAGAGACAATTTTATACAATATACAAGATCCTAATTAAGCAATTTAGTCTTTGTAACATGATGCAATTATGGAATTGAAATTGCTTAAGCAACTAATTTGGTGAAACATAGTTGAATGTTTTTAAACTGTTTTTGTAAATGTTTGGAGGAAACAGGTGACATCTGTAATCAGGAACTTTTGCAGAGCATTAAATAGAAGTTTGTCCAACAGTGTAACAAAAGAGGCCATCCAAACAAGTAGAACACAGAGAGATAGTACTGGAGATACGCAGTAAAACATCACATTTTAAGTTAAATTCCTCCATAAATTGGACATAATTAGCAATAATGATACATTAAAATAAACCACTGAAATTTACTAACAACTGTATGATAAAACAAATGTGTGAATTTTCCTTTTAGTCCGAGGACTAAGAGGCAGTCGTCAAACATCTAGCTAGTGTTGACATCTGTATTTCTTGAGAACTTCAAAGCAATTAGTTAAAGCAATCACCTGGTTAACCTTGGTTAAGCAAGCTTTTAAATGATTAAGAGAGATCAACAGTTATATATATATATATTCATATGAGGTTAACATACAGAAGTTACATAGTTATATTGTCACAGTCAGGTGCCTCAGTCACGGCTGGCATCATCCAAATCAATAAAGTTGCTGGGGTATCTGAAGCGAGGGCAGGAGTACAGGATGTGGTCTGACGTCTGCTCCTTGCCATCACCGCATTCGCAAGTTGGGTCATCAGTGAGACCTCACTTCTGTAGGGTGGTCCGGAAACGGCCATGTCCGGTTCTTAGTCGGTTCAGCTTGACCCAGGCTTGTCTGGGTAGGTCATTTCCAGCGGGTTTGTTGGATACTTTGTCAATAAATTGTTTCAGTCTGTGGTTGTTATTATTCCACGCGTCTTGCCACATTTTGTTAGCCCAATTATAATAATAATAATAATTGCTTACACTTATATAGCGCTTTTGTGGACACTCCACTCAAAGTGCTTTACAGGTAATGGGGTCTCCCCTCCACAACCACCAATGTGCAGCATCCACCTGGATGATGCAACGGCAGCCATAGTGCACCAGAACGCTCATCACACATCAGCTTTTAGTGGGGAGGAGAGCAAAGAGTTAATGAAGCCAATTCATAGATGGAGATTATTAGGAGGCCATGATTGGTAAGGGCCAATGGGAAATTTGGCCAGGACGGCGGGGTTACACCCATACTCTTTTCGAGAAACACCCTGGGATTTTTAATGACCACAGAGAGTCAGGACCTCGGTTTTACATCTCATCCGAAGGACGGCACCTGTTTACAGTATAGTGTCCCCATCACTATACTGGGGCATTAGGACCCACGTGGACCGCAGGGTGAGCACCCCCTGCTGGCCCCACTAACACCTCTTCCAGCAGCAACATTAGTTTTTCCCAGGAGGTCTCCCATCCAGGTACTGACCAGGCTCACACCTGGTTAGCTTCAGTGGGTTGCCAGTTGTGAGTTGCAGGGTGATATGGCTGCTGGCGTATTGGCAGCCATATTGGGAGCCTAATGGCACAATTAGTGCCAATGTCGTTGTTTGCTTCTTTCATAAGCCGCCTCATTGTGTTAGAAGGTGAGTGCCGGTTTTCTAATCGGAGGATTGTGGTGTTCCGGTTGCAGATGGCATCGTGCAGCAGGTGGTTGGAGTCATCCGAGGCTTTCAGTGCAAGGTTGATGCAACTTGCTTCTCGGCGAAGGTTAGGTGGAGAGATGCTTGGATTTTTGCTGCTGTTTGTTCGAGATGTTGTTTGAAGGTCAGTGAGCGGTCAAAGACAACTAGATATTTCGGGCTTTTCTCAAATGGAATAGTTTTGTCTTTGCACTTGACGTTGATTGTTATGTTAGCAAGGCGATTGGCGAGGTGGAAAATACTGCTTACTGTCTTGGTGATGCTAAGTTTTAACCTCCAGTCTTTGAAGTAGCAATTCAGCTTGTTCAGGTCATTCGATAGTATCGTTTCTATTGCTTTGATGTCTGTGGAGCAATGCATAATAGCAATGTCATCTGCGTATATGTACTTTTTGGCAGTTGTATATGGCAGATCAGCTGTGTAGATGTTAAACAGCATTGGCGCCAGCACCGAGCCTTGCGGGATGAAATTCTTAAGGTAAAATTTCCTGGAGGTGTCGTTGCCCAGTGTAAAGGTAAATGATCTGTTAGAGATAAGTTCTTGGATAAAGATGACCATTTTCTTGTTTGGGATGGTACGAAGCAGTTTGAGTATGAGTCCTTTATGCCAGACTGTGTCATAACCTGCTGTTAAGTCCACAAGAACAGCACCTGCTTTCTTTTTTTCTTGGAAGCATTGTTCGATATCATCAACCATACAGCAGACCTGGTCGGTTGTTGATCTATTTGTCCTGAAACCTGCTTGTTCATTTGGGAGCTGTGGGTCTACGATAGAGCTTATTCTGTTGTATATTAGCCTTTCCATAAGCTTGAAGGTGATGCAGAGGAGGCTCATTGGCCAGTAGCTTTTTGGGTCCTCAGGTGGTTTGTTTGGTTTAAGAATAGCAATGACTTTTGCTGTTCTCCAGATCTTAGGCATTTTGTTTAGTAATAGGCAATTGTTGAAAAATGCTAGTAGCCATTCTAAGGCAGGTGCAGAGAGGTGGGTAAGCTGTTCAGGATGCAGGTGGTCAGGTCCTGGAGCTTTCCCTGCCTTGAGGGTGGAAATCGCTGCAATCAGTTCAGAATAGGTGAAGCTGCTGTGTCTATTATCATCAGCTGAGCTGGCTCGCCAGCTGTCATGAATCTCTTGTTTAACTTTCCTGGCAAACTGCTTGTCTATGTGGGTTGGTTTGCCACTGTCAACAAGCACCTTTGCGACGTCTTTGGCTTTGACCTGGTTTTGGGTTTGTGGTTTATGGCTTTGGCCGGTCAGTCGGTTGATGGTTTCTACTCTTCTACTGGAGTGCTTCATGTCAATTTCAGAGACCGTGTTGTTCCACTCTTGTTTCCTTTTGTTGTCCAGGTATTCTAATAGAGCCGAGCCGATGGATTGCGCTCTTTCTGTTGCGGTTGCTGATTCAAGTTCAGAGGCTAAGTTTGTACATTCTTCGTCCCAGCCGGGAATGTAGATCTTTCGGAAACCTCTTGGGATATGATTGTTAGATGTGGAGATAATCATATTGCAGAACCTTGAGTACGAGTCGTTGACATCAGTTGAGTTTGGATCTGGAAGTTTAAGCGGAAAGGAATTGGTTTCTTTGGTGAATTCAGTCCAATTTGCTTTTCAGAAGTTCCAGCGAGCGGATGGACGACTTAGAGTTGGTGTCACAAGTGCTGGACGGAACGTGACTACTGGTCTGTGCTGCCAGTTCGGAAATCTGCTCAGCACTGAGCGTTGGGGTGAAGGCATGTGGTTGTTTGTTGGGCCGAAAAACACCAAGTCCGGGTTTGTTCCACTTTGCCATCTCGCAGAGAAGAACGTGTTGGCTTGTTTCTTATCAAACAGCAGAGTTAAACCTTGAATGGATGCCCAGTTGGATAGGGCCTCGCCTTCTGGTGTGTTCTTCGATAGCCCCAGTTGGTGTGTTGACAGTTGAAGTCACCAGCATAGATGACAGGATGCATGTAGCTTGGAAGACTGGAGAACTGGGTACTAGGTGGTTTGTAGATGTTGACTATAGTAAAACCTTCTATTTCAATAGCAATCCATTGTGTAGTATCTTCGTCCAGTGATTGGGCTACGTGCTTTGCATTTTTTCCAAGTTTTACTAGGGTAGCCGTCAGAGACATTGCCCGGAGGTCACTTGTCACGCCCTCTGCAGCCAGAGGGCGCTCCTTCTCTGTCCTGTCCCTAGTTTCCGGTCTGCTGTCCTTCCTGTCCCTCTCTTTCCCTTGGGCTATATATTTCCGGGTCTTGCACTCTGTCCTGGCTCAGCATTGAGGTTCGGATGTCCTGAGACATCCATAAAAGCCTGGAAAACAGATGGGCGCGTAGAGAAGGGGCAGGGGATAGCGGTTCTTAACTGTGATTTTATTAAGGTCTCTTTAGTCAATACAGGGGTGTTAGGAGCCATCCTTCTTCTTAACAAAAAAAAAACCTGGTGCATGCTGGTGACATGGAGGGATGAATAAAGCCAGACTGCAGGGATTACCGGATGCATTCCTCTAAGGCTCCAGACTCTGCCCTCGAAGGAGTATAGATACGCTCATGCCCTCTGGGAGGTAGGGTTCCTGGAAGAAGATCAATCACGCAGTCGTATGCCCTGTGCGGTGGGAGTGACAGAGCCTTTTGTTTACAGAAGGCTGAGTGCAGGTCAAAATATTGAGACAGAATGAGAGACAAGTTGTCTGTGGAGGTTGGGCTGAAAAAATCCTGATAGGACGGCGGTAGCATGACGACAGGCAGCCAGGACCAGGAAAAGTTGGGGTCATGTTTAATAAGCCAGGGGTAGCCTAGAAGGAGCAGGTGTGATGGAGAATCCAGGATGAGGAATTTGATTTGTTCCACATGGGTGGTGCTGATGGTGAGGGTAAATGGAACTGTTTGCTGTTCAATCCAGGCGACAGGGGGGAACCATCCAGGGAGTGCACAGAGATGGGAGGAGAAAGGGGCACAGTGGGGATGTTCCATTTCCTGGTGAGTGAGGCGTCTAGGAGGTTTTCGGCAGCACCTGAATCAATAAAACCCAAAAGGGAGATCTTAAAAGTATTCCAGGACAGAAATACGGAAAGGAAGGACCCGAAGGGGCAGGGGAATGAGAGATATTGGTAAACGTAGTGGAGATTGAGCGCACTGGTCGGGTACTGGGAGGTTTAGTGGGACAAGAGGACAGGAGATGTCCTGGTGAACCCCAGGTTGCGGGTTGCAATGGTGGTTGGGGAGAGGAGCCGGCGTCCTCCTTAAGTTGTTCTGTCTTCCTGGCCTGAAGGTGAGCATCTAATTCCACCACCTGGGAGATAATGAGATCCAGTGAGTGGAGGCTAAGGGGAAAAGGACTAGGTGGTCCTTCAGTTCTTTGGAGAGACCCTTACGAAACTGGCATATAAGCACCTCATTGTTCCAGGCGGAGGTTGTGGCCAGAGCTTGAAATTCAATAATATAGTCTTGAAGGGGTCTGAAGCCCTTGTTGGACTGAGGACAGGTGGAGATTAGTGAGGTCCGAGCTAGAAAGGTCAAAAGACATCCGGAGTTTCTCGATAAAAAGGTAAAAATCCAAAAGTTCAAGGGCTCCTCTGGACAATAACGCCGTGGCCCAGTCAAGAGCTCTGGCAGTGAGGAGCGAAGTGACGAAGCCAATTGCTTCGCGATTCAAAGGAAAGCGTTCCTGGTGCATCTGGATGCATAAGCAGCATTGAGCGATGAAACTCCACCATTTCGCAGGATTCCCATCGAACTTGTCCAGAGGGATCAGCGGAAGGGCTGCAGCAGGCAATGAGGGGGGCTGCTGCTGCGGGACGGCCGTTGATGCGGGGTGGGAGTCGGGGCTGCCGAGAGCCGAGAGACCTAATCCGTGAAGAGCTGGAGGGAGTGATGGAACTGGGTCAAGGCTTGTGAGTGCTGGTTAAGAAGGGAGGATATAGAGTTTAGGTCTGCAGGGTCAATGATTCAGGCCCGGTATTCTGTCATGAATGACCTGCTGTGCAATTGGGAGGATGGATCCTGTGCAGTACCTTAGGTGGTCAGGAGACAGGCAGATAGCTTCCAGAGCAAACGAGGGCTAAGCAAAAGATGTGGTCAATGGCAAGTTCCATGGTTCGTATCCTGAAGAGCAATGAGAAGGCTTCCGATCCAGGAGAGGGCTAGGCGAGAGACGTAGTCAAAGGCAGTTGCCATTTTCATATTGTGAAAAGTAAAGAGAGGGTTTTGAAAACTAAGGCGAGGTAAGAACTCCAAAGAACAACCAATACTAGGCAAAGAGCAGAGGATTTGAGAGGGTTTAAGTACTGTGAAAGGAAGAAGGTCCGCTGATTGATGCAGTGTTGTGGTTGGCTGATTGGCAGGAGCGGTGTTGCTTGGCAGAAGTGCTCGAGGATGGAGTGTATTTAGTGCGAGTGCACTTCCGTGTGAGAATCTGGTGGGATGAGGATGTGACACCATGTAGTGATGCATAAAAGCTAAACTGCAAGTGAAATGAGTGTACCTAGAAAGGCCAGCTGATGGGCTGTAGCTGAGCTCTGTATCTAGCAGCACCTGGCAGATGTTTTAGATCTCCCGTTGCAGGTAGGGAAAGGCTACTACAGATATACAGTATGGCAAATGTTGGACTCGCAAAGAGAAAGTGAAGTCTGACTGGAAGACAACTCATTCTTGACTTTGATCAGCAATTGACCAGTGAAACATATGTTTGAAATGTCTTTTATTGCAGATACAGTTGCTTGGAGAAATTGGAATTACAGTCCAGTATTGCTGTGGCAACAACACAACTAACAAGTCATTATTGAATATTGATTATTTCACAGTATTGTGTCCAGTAACTGTTTCTAGATTGTCATATATACATACAGCATATATTGGTTATATATTGTGCTTATATATGGAAAAAAAAATTAACACGTTATATTATTAAAGACAGAATATAAAAGAGACACTGGATAGAGTCAGATTTTATGTAAGTTGCTGGTTAGATGCCACCATCCAACCCAGACTATTGCTGTTCCAGATTTGTTTTGCAAATAATGAGGACTTAGTTTTCAGCAAGAAAACACAGTAACCTGATGTCCATAGCCACTTAATGTCAGAGCGATAAGAAAAGGAGGATTAGGATAATGCTAACTTTCATTCAGGAGCCACAAAAGTTCCATAGTCAACATTTCTGGTGGTTTAAATTTATGGTTTGTTTGAATTCAGAAATGACAAGTGACTTAGTGATGGTTCATGTGCTCCATAACCAAAGTTGTTACTGATATCTGTTGAACATTTAGGATTAGCAATATGTTTTTCTATGAAAGCATAATTCTTGCTTCAAACCCAACAGTGTCTAAGTGTGGCTTAAAGATAATATTGGAATCTGTAATGAGTGAATTGAATGACAAACTGAGGGAACCCTGGTCATTTCTAAATTCCCATATCTGTAGATATGGTCAGTTGATATAGTTCACCAATGATATGAATGAATGTTGAATTTGGAATAAATGAATAATATGAGGCAGACTGTCCTACAATCTATGCTCTTGAAGCCACTTAGGAGCTCCAGTGTGCTTCATGTTTTAGAGAAACAACAGCTATAAAGCATTTCATATGATTAAAAAGAAATGTTCCTGATGCAATAGCAAGTAGCAAGATAGGTATTCCATGAAACAAATAAACACATTCATTGCTGTTTTGCATGATTTAATATGCAGTAGAATTTTAACAAATACACAATGAGTAATTATACTGTATCAGTTTAATCTCCTGTGACTTTTTATAAAAGCACACTATATAATTTATTACTGCATATTGTTGTATATTGAAAGAAAAAAAATAGATTTTATGATAAATTTGTGGTAAATTACCATTACTGGAAACGCTACTTGTCAACACTGATTATTGCTGTATCAGGTATGTAAATGTTAGAATTAATACTAGGACAGTATTAGTTAAAATCAGTATGGAATTGGCTAATATCACGATATACCATGACACAGGCCCACTTCAATCTCTCATTCAATTTCTTTGTGCTTGTTTCTCAGAGATACTTAATGTCTAATGTTTATTCTGAGCATATTTGATGGATGGTGATTTTATCTTCATTTCATGACTAAATTCAAATTTCGTTGAAGACTTAAGACTTCAATATTGTCCAAGATGAATTGAATATTTCCACAGTGTTTAACTAAAAACTAATTAATGAGGTTATAAAGATCATGAAATTAAAATATGCAGTGGATAATGCATTTTATCACAAAATGCTATAAACAATAGATTAGGAACATTTACATATAATGAGTGCAATAATACTTAGGCTGCACAGCAAAATTAACTCTTTTTCATGTTCTCCAGCAAAAAATATGACTGTTAAAGTTTTAAGCAAGTGATTGTGAGAAACATTTGTAAAATGCTGTCCTGAGATTTTTTTTTAGATTTATAAATATTTTACTTGCATATCTTTTACGTATTGAACATCGCCATACCTGGAACTATGCCTTATTGACTTGGCCTGACAGTGCACTGTTTAAAGAACCTATGAGCTGCTGTCTTTATTTTTTTATTCCTTAAGCTGTAAATGATGGGATTGAGCAAAGGAGTGAGGAAATTGTGCACTGCACCAATGAAGAAGCATCCATCAGGACTCATACTCCCCACTCTCAAACCAGTATACACCACAGCACCAGAAGCATAGTACAGAAAGACGACGGTGACGTGTGAGAAGCACATTGAGAAGGCCTTCTTGAAACTCTCCACAGTTTTCAGTTTCATCACTGATACTATTATTCTGCAGTACAGATGCAGCCATTCAAAATGGGTGGGGTATTTCGCGGCATACCCCGGTGGGCGTGTCGCGGTATCACGCGGTGTCACGCAGTATCACGTGGTTAATCGCGCGTCATTTGACGTCATGCCGAAAACTATCCGGCGTCACCTTGTAAAACTGCTCATGTACAGCATTTGAGCTTTTAATTTTGAACTGTGTATTACAGCATGTTAATCATCAGTTATTAAAATGTTGATATATTTTATGAAAGCAAGATTGCTCAGTTGGACAAAAGTACACAACCTACCTTTATCAGAAATATTTATGCATCAAAGCCTTTATCGAAGATATTACTAATAGTATTAATAATGGATGACTTTGGACAAGCTGTATACTCAAAGTATAATTTCTTTAGCACATTTGTACAAGCACTTGGAAACTGTCCAAGCCATACTTTGTCAGGCATTTTGTTTTACTTCAACGGGCATAAAAACTTCCTTGCTTTTAACAGGGCGTTTCATAATTTCTGACTACTTTAATGATTTAAAATGAGACACTTATCATTCAACTAGAGCTCAAAATATCACAAGGATCCTCAAGAGCACAGCAAAGACTGTATTAAAAGATACTTGTATGTATCAACGCTTTCTTTTCCGTATACCAGATTTTATGGAACCACTTCAGAAGGGTGTCAGCCAGTCAGATTCCAGGAATCGGTACTTTAAAGGAAAAATACACACCGGTATTCCATTTCTCCTTAATGATTTTAAGCATCGAAGTATTTAACTAGCATGTGAAATAGCGTGTGAAAAAGTGGTAGTTTTAAGCTTTTCTGCTAATATAATATGGAATCGCGTATCTAAAGAATTTAATAATGATATGATTATATTCGTGTACTGCGACAGGGCTGTGTAGGGCTGTTTTGCCTCCCTCTTCATGCTACTTCCCCTGTAGCCTACTGGTCTACGTGCCCGACTACCAACTCACGGGTTGTATGTTCAAATCCAGCTGGTGCTGGACTTTTCTTTTAACAAACATTTCTTCGAAAAAATAGAATAGCGATATTATGGACAATCAATTGACTTTTATATTTCAAAATATCGCAACATGATCGATTCTAAGTCATTTTTGACAACGGTCCCTGCTTCTGCTTCCTGCTTCTATTGTGTGTGTGTGTGCAACAGAGTTAATTTTTATAGAGAAATGGAGGCTGGACAGTATGCGTTACAATATAAACATTTATATTGATTTAAATCGTGTTCTGATTTAAATCGCAAACGTGTGTTTAATTATATGTGTTTTTTAATCATAATCAGGCTAATGCAACATAAATTGATACAGTATCTTTGTCTTCTAAGTATCTTAATAAACTTTCAGCATAGCTTTCTACCCGTCAAGATTTATATTTCTTGGGATTTTGGGATCAAACGGGGAAGGATTAGATTATAATCGTTTTTATTTGTCAAATACGTGATTGCATTTCTGAATGTTATGTGACACCTACAGTAGTTCACTGCTTTAAATACATCGAATTAAGAAAGTTATGTGTAGCACTTTAGATCTTTTTTCTGAACCAGGGAAAATCTGATCATGTTTCTCTATAACAATAATAAAAAAACTTTATTTTACATATCACCTTTAAAAGTGGCATCTCAAAGCAATACAGTAGATCGAAAAACAGTTAAAAGGGACCAAATTAAATACCAGACAATCGCAAACGCGTTTTCAATACAATTATTTTATTCATTCAGCAGTTTGTGAGAGGGACATCCAGCAGAGAGAGACACACACAGGTTTTCATTGACAAAAAGTAATAGTTTTTTTACATTCCTCTTGTCTAACAGGAATGTTTTGTTTGTGGCCAGACTGTCCATAAACGTGAGACTGTCTTTCTCAGACTCACATTCCCGAATGTCCCCCGCCCCGGTCAAGAATCCTAGGAAGAACACAAAACAGCCTGTTAATAAAATTGTTCCAATTTTGTTCGGTCAGTTCTTCCTCCCAGAATTTATAGATCGCATCGATCAGTTCCTGCTTTGTGACGGGCTTAGCAGTTTTCCGAACGTAGTCTTTCAGCGAATGCCAAACCATCTCTATCGGATTTAGATCTGGGGATTCGGCTGGAGTTTTCACCCAGTTCACTCCTTCTGCTACAAGCCTCGCCCTTACTGCTATGTGTTTCGGATCATTGTCTTGAAAGAGACAGTGCCTTGATCCAAAGTGCTCCCTGATATATGGGGCAACGTAAATCGCTATCTTTGTCTTCTGTGTAATAATGTTCACCTCTCTGTCCAGCAAATTAACAATAGTAATAATAATGAACTTTATTGTATATGGCGCCCTTAAAGGTGGCTCCTCAAAGCGCTTTACAGATTAAAAACAATAACAACAATACTGTTAGGCTGGGCAAACGATTTTTTTTTTAAGAAATACAAAATGAGATATAATGTGTTCCGGCTTAGACATTAACAAAGAGCATAACACGTGGGCGGCGTAGAGGTCGGCTCTGGCTTTCCCATCTACTATATACACTGCAAGTACAACCCCCCTCTCTGCAGGAGTACTGGCTGTGACGAATTAAACTGGTTTCACAGGTATTTTCAAAGTAGAAGGAGGTGAGATTTCCAGCGAAAGACACCCCCTCCTCAAAAACCCAGTAAGGACAGTACTTACTAGTTAAGAAAGGCTAGGCTCCTCAATGAAATCGCTTTAACATGCTAATGCGTTGGTGTAACAGTCCGGGCGTGGCAAGCTTCTAATGTCAACCCAACTACGGTGAAAGGAACCCTTCTTTCATTAGAAGACAATGAACATATTTTAGCCCTGAATGAATTAATAGCAAACATGGTTTACATAAAAGACATTTTTCCAAGAAAGTTTAGCCTTTGTCACTAATGAAACCACTAAATAAAGACATAAATATAAAAATCTTAAGATTTTTAAAATACATGACTTTGCTAAAATTTATTTGAAAATAAAAACGATTACAAACGCCAGGGGAGAGAGAGAACAGGGGAGGGATGTTGTTTTTGCATAAGGGGCGGGGCTATGGAAATGAGGTCTGTTTGGGAATGTGGAGTTACATGTTCTGGCTGTAAGTGAATTATCATTGTTGAGTATGGAGTGTTGAGGTATTGATTTTGTGTAATGCTTTATGTTGAAAATTGAGGTGGATTTTGTTTATGATAAAGAGGATAAACTGGGATGGGAGGAGGGTTTGGTTTTGCATAAGGGGCGGGATTATGATAATTGGAGGAATTTGCGAGAGTAAAATGGTTTGATATATTTGATTTTGTATTGTGGTTGTTATCTATGTTTTTGGTTGGTATTATGTTTATATGGTTGTTTTTGTTGGTTGGTTGTTATTATGGTTATTAATAATAAGATCCATAGTTGAAATCTGAGCCTTAATAAAAAGAAAAAGCAAGTGATTAGGTTTATGAGCAATCTAATTACTTATTTGTTTAAAAAACTATATAAAATAAAGTTTATTATTAATTTGCTGGACAGAGCACTGAACATTACTATGCATAAGACAAAGATAACGATCCTGATCAGTTTAGAAATCTGTGTACGCTGTAAGGTTTTTACTTCTTAAACTTTTAAAATACACATTTCAAATAGAAAGAAATCCTCTTCCTGGTACAGTACTGTATGTATAGCAAACCAGCACGTCTTTTTTCTCCAATCAGAGGGGTGTCAGATGGTGTCAGACAATCACCATTCTGAAGCCCTACCATAATCTCTGGTATGGAGAGACCCCAGAATTCTGTCCCATAGTTTAGACAGATTATTATTTTTTTGATCCATGGGAGGGAAATAAAGTAAATCATTTTCATTTTAGGAAATTATTAAACGCTCGGTTAAAAGCAAAGAAGATTGTCTGTTATAGTGGACATAAAAACAAGAGTTCGCTGGCATTATATCCTAGAAGACACAGACCGGCGCCAGACCGGGAGAATGCCCGCAGCGTAAAAGAAAATGCCTCATGACCTAGGGATTGGACAGTTTCCAAGTGCTTGTACAATTGATGGAAATGTTCAAATAAATGTGCAAAAGAAATAAACAAAATAATCATTTATTTCTTTATCATATTGGCTAGCTAATGTCCTCTTTGCTAGTTAGTGGCTGTGTTTCTGCGTTGGGTAGCAACGGGTGACTGTTCTCAGGCGGAAGATGTAAACAGCTTAATTTTCGTGTTAAATAATTTTTTTAAATTAAAATTCATTCTATACAGCAATCGCATATTTGGATACCGTTTCATAAAACTTTCATGCTTAAAATGTTTAGGGAGAAATGGAAGAGTGGTGTGTATTTTTTCTTTAAACTATCAAGACCAGCCATACACAGTACAGTTTATGTACATACAGTAATGTTTATGTTCCTAAATTAATATCGTTTATGACCTTCAGATGCGTTATGCTCCTCTTCTTTTTATGCTCAGCTACTAAAATTTCCCTTAAGTGGTAAAATTCCATATAAATATTCAAAACTAAGCAGATTAAAATGTGCACAGTAAAGACATTAAATGATTAAATATTATCACTACCAACCAATGCACCACGAGTGCCCCTGTCGGTCATTTTGGCCAGCCAATCACTTACCGCGGTGCCCTGCGGTGGCTTGTGGGTAGGTTACTGTACCGCAGGTTTTTACCGCGCATTTTGAATGGCTGCATCTGTATGTGCACATTTTTCCACAAGATGATCTCTAAACATATCAGCTTCCAATACTCCAAAGTCACACGATATAGCCAGTTCTCTTAGTGCATTCACAAAAGCATCAACAGATTAGTCCTGAGACTGAGTTCTCTGCCTAAATTTATGCCGTTCCAAAACCACATTTCTCTGCGGTGTGAAGTAAGTGTCTAAGGCAGCTACAGTCTTTTCATATGTACCTTTTTCTCCAGTCACATAGGTATATCAGAGTTTTAAGTTTATTAACTGGAGGAAGCCAGTTCCAATTGTTCAGTCAATTTGGAGTCTCCAGTCACATAAAGTATATCAGAGTTTTAAGTTTATTAACTGGAGGAAGCCAGTTCCAATTGTTCAGTCAATTTGGATGCCATTTGGATGCAAATGATGACAGCTAGATTCAAAATTCAAGATTTCTTTATTTGCCATATACAACAAGTGTATTGGAATGCTTACTCATTCAGCTGTACCCAGTAACATTAGAGAAACAAAAAAGGCACAATTGACAAACAGACATGGACAATAAATTTAGACGATAGACATTATAATACACCCAAGACAAGACATAGTGCAAACAGTGCAGTACCTTAAAGTGTAGGTGCTAACTTCTGCAGGTGCTAGTTTGAGCTGTTTAAGATGCGGACAGCTTGGGGGAAGACATTTTTTTGAATCTGTTTTTCAGTGTACTGATACTGCAATACCTCCTACCAGAACCCCGGTGCGAAAACAGATTCGGTGTGTGACATCCAAAGTGCGTCCTGACGTCCACTATAATCTCTTTTGTTTTGCTGATGTAAAGTGTGAGGTTGTTGTTGTTGCACCACTTCACTAGCTCTGCTACCTTGCTCCTGTAGGCAGTTTCATCATTGTTGCTGATAAGACCGATTACTGTGTTGTCATCAGCAGACTTGATGATGCAGTTGCTGTAAAATCTAGCCACACAGTCATGTGTAAATAGAGAATACAGCCATTTGCTCAGGTAGCAGCCCTGGGTGGCCCCTGTGTTGAGGATCAGAGGGGATGAGGTTTTGTTTCCAATCGTCACCACTTTCCTGTCAGGAAGACCAGGATCCAGTTGCAGATGGAGTTGCTGAGGCCCGGACCCCTGAGTTTGACCACCAGCCTTTATATTAACCATAAGAATAACGTTTCAGGAGTTATTTGGCTGTGAACCCATGTGACCTGTTGCATTTAGTTGTGTACTTTCAAGTGATGGGAAAAATCACTCGACGCAATTTGATCCGTGAACGAGCCACTTGATTCTGACTCAAATCAATTAGGGGTGGGCAGTATAACTGGTATAGACGGTATACTGGTAGAAATATGTGCCACAATATGGATTTGGCTATACCTTTAATACCGGTAGAGAATGGATTTTGATGTTTACATAAATTGCGCCATCAGCATAGTTGCAAAACGGGGTTTAGAAAGTTTTACTATTGACCCGTCATAATTTAAAATTCTGCTAGACTTTAGCTCCAATTATATAATTCTGAAAATATTCATCCTCCTGCTTTTTGGAAATCTGATATGTTCAGAATTATTGATATTTGGTGGTTCAGAGATCCGGTTTATGATGCAACTGAGGTCATTGTGGCCAATAAAAACATCCAGGAATCCTTTTACCTTTTCTGTGAAAACAAACGAACGTGTTCGTTGTGCCAGTCTGTAAACACAAATACGCAGAGAAATGGAGAAAGCCAGTGAGCGAGACGGGAACAAGTGACAACATTGTTGAAAAGAAGGGTGCTTCATTACTTGTTTGGAAATGGTTCGGATTTAAAAAGTCAGACCATGAGCAGAAAACAGTTATCTGCAAACTATGTAGGGCAATGATTTTAGCTAGAGGCAGTAATACAAGCAACCTCTTCTATCACCTAAAGACAAAACATGTATGCGAGTATGAGCCTCTACCAATATTCTGAAGCAACAGGAAATAATAGGATTTGTTCATGAATATTTGAAGTTTTATAATAAATTGAATACACATTTTTATTTATTTACAAATAACTGAGAATATAAATTATTACACTAAAATCCTTTTACAAAGAAAACTTTAAAAGTGATTAGGCTCCGATAACAGTAAAAAGGAGAAATAAAGGACTTTCTGCTTCAAACCAGATCTACAGGGTTATTACAGTTGGAATTGCAGTCACATTTGAGAATTCAATTTATTGTATTTTCTTCCACTGTTAGATTTTCTTCACATTCTTAGACTATATACTATCTATGGCAGCACAGACATTGTTGTCCCAATTATGAGTTTTTAGCCCCTAATTAGGACTTCATAAACACCTACAGTGTAGGAATTTTAATACTGCTCTTGTGCACATATTTGCCCAGCCCAGTAAGTAGCATAAACCTTTGTTATTGTGGCAAGATGTCATTTTCATTAGTTTTTTGCAACCAAACACAAGTATTACTCTAACAATTGGAATATTTATATTTTGAATGAATTATGTCATGCATTTAATTTAGTATAGTGTATTCGAAATCCACTTTATTATCTTAGTTATCTCCAAACAACAAAAAGGTGAATCTCTTTAAAATAAATCTATTTGTTGTAACTAGCTGATTACCCTCATTCTCAGCTGTGAAAGGTGTTCAATATTTCAACCACTGAAAGGGGCATCAGAAATACATTACTGGGGAAGCACATGTGTAAGATTGTGAAATGCCAGGTTCTTGGCAGGTGGCTGCAAAGTCCTGCTATCAAGTTGCTTTGTCAAATAGTGACACTCCCAGCTTTTGGGTGGTGGCAAGGAATGCATTATACAATGATAATGATTGCTTTATAATAAATCAAATACATATATGTATTCAAGGCATTATTTGTCTTATATTTTAAGAAACAGTGTTAATTAAATTACAATTAAGACAATATACAGATAAAGCCGTTCAAAATGTGCCATAAAACCCCATACCATGAGAATTGATCTTCAGGCTACCACAGTACATGATTCACTGGCCAAAATGATCAACAGGTGGCACTTGTGGTTTATTATTTGCTAGTGAAATTATTGCATCATTTAATTTCTTTACTGTGCATGTTTAAATCCGCAAAATATGAAATATTAATATGGAAATTTACAACTAAAGGGAAAGTTTGGTAGCTGAGCATAAAAATAAGAGGAGCACAACGTCTCTGAACATCATAAACTATTATAGTTGACATGATACATGTCTCTCATTCACAGCTTGTTTATTGTCATTCATTATTAATTTAATAATAATAATTGCTTACACTTATATAGCGCTTTTCTGGACACTCCACTCAAAGTGCTTTACAGGTGATGGGGATCCCCTCCATCACCACCACTGTGCAGCATCCACCTGGATGATGCGACAGCAGCCATAGTGTGCCAGAACGCTCTCCACACATCAGCTATCAGTAAGGAGGAGAGCAGAGTAATGAAGCCAATTTATAGATGGGGATTCTTATGAGACCATGATTGGTAAGGGCCAATTGGAAACTTGAACAGGATGCTGGGGTTACACCCCTTTTCTTTTCGAGAAACGCCCTGGGATTTTTAATGACAACAGAGAGTCAGGACCTTGGTTTTATGTCTCATTTGAAGGACGGTACCTGTTTACAGTATAGTGTCCCCATCACTATACTGGGGCATGAGGACCCACATAGACCACAGGGTGAGCACCCCCTGCTGGCCCCACTAACACCACTTTCAGCAGCAACCTAAGTTTTTCCCAGGAGGTCTCCCATCCACATACTGACCAGGCTCACAACTGCTTAGCTTCAGTTGGTTACCAGATGTGAGTTGCAGAGTGATATAGCTGCTGGCTATTTATTATTAAAAGTTTTAAAAAAAAAACGAATGTCAAAATGTTTCTAAAACATCCACATTTTACCTGCTTAGTTACGTGATTCCATAATAGTCAAAATGTTAAATACTTTGATACATAAAATATTTATGAAGAAGGTGGAATACTGTTGTACTGTATATATTTTTTATATTTACCTACCACTACTATCCACTGTGTGTAATTTAGGTATATATTATTTTATACTATTTATTTATTATGACTACTACGATTTATTTTCAGCTACCAAAATTTACCTTTAGATTTTCTGTATGTGGATGTAAACCTAAAAAAGACACATCACTTATAATAACAATCTCTTTATTATATAAGAACAAGTAATAAGTTTTTTCCAAGCTAAAAAGAGAAGAAAGAAAACACAATATTTCGGCCGTGGAGCCTTCTTCAGGTGTCGTTTTCTTTCTTCTCTTTTCAGCATGGAATAAACCTATTACTTTTTCCTTTGCAATCTACTCATGCCGACACAGCTATCCACCTGAACTCTTTTTTATATATCTAACTGAGCAATCTTGCTTTTATAAAATATACCTACTTTTAAGTTAGTGTTTAATTAGTTAAACATGCTCTAATACACAGTTTAAAATTAATACAAGTCTAACCAGTATACAACTTAAATTCTGTAAATGGAAAAAAAATATCCCTCAACATTGACCAGGATTCAAAACCAGGTGTTTTCTTAGTGCAGCCCCATAATGTCTTCAAAAACACTATTTAAAAAAAGCAGTACCTCACAGCCCATAAACTGCGAATTACTGCAGTATACCCTGCACATTTTGAATGGCTATAATCAATTTTTATGTGTACAGTATGCAAACCTTAAAAAAGAATATTACATTCACAATATACTACACAAGTAGCAAATAGTACAAGAAACTATTTTTTGTTTGCCTGAGTAATCTGGCTTTGTGAAACAGACACAGGATGTCACATTTGCTACAGTACCTCTGTGGCTTATTGCTATTTTTATTATTATTATTAATTTAATAATATACTTGTGACATAAAATTAATAAAAAAATAAACAAAGGAAACATTATTAAAATATATTTTATTTAATTATTAGAGAAAGATACTTTATCAACCTCAGGGTTAAAAGTTCAACTACTGTGTTGGTTGGGATCACACCCAGGTCTTCTGTATGCCAGGCAAGAATTCTATCACTGAACCACCAATGCAGCATCCGCATGCCTTTTAACCAAAATTAAAAAGTAGAAGCATTGTTTTTTTTCCATAACAGTGTCAAGAAGCATTATATAGTACATATAACAATATCTATAAAATATAAAATGACAAATATTTAAGATAGCTGATGCTATTATTGCTTGTAGAGGAAATGAAACCAGATGTGTTTACTAATGAAACAATATTGCTACAAATGGGCGGTAATAGTGAAAATCAGGAATTAACCAAGCAGTTTAGTCAATAAGTGAAATAATTATACTGAACCCCCAACTTGTAAGTGCTTTTTCCAGAAAATGCCCAAGCAGTTGGTAAAATTTGAAGCACGCAAATTATTTGATCTCTGGTACAGCTTTGTTGAGAGCAGTAACAATCCAGGCACACATGGTTAAACAAATATTTATTACAAAGACAAAACACAAACTACACTACACACAACATACAACAAACAAAATACTTTATGTACAGTATTTACAAACAAGGCATTTCAGAGGCCTACTATTCTGGTCACCCAAAAAAACAATAGATTGCTACTAAGCATTAAACCTTTAATATGCCCACAGAGGCCACACAAGAGATGAGCTGCCTTCTAACTAAATACAGTGCAGTTAATTATTTTTTCCAAACTATCCTATTGAAAATTGATCAATCATGTTACTGTACATTAATAATATAGATGATGATTTGAAAACATAGATATTAGATGTAATCCAGAAATACTATGAACATTTATTTAAGAACGTTAAAATAATGCAAATGTGTATTTAATTAGGCAGTGCTGCAAATTTAACTATCATTGAAATTCAAAAATATGATTGCAGTTTTACATGAAATCATGAATAATATTTGTAAAAAGTTGTTATGATATTTCTTGTAAGACACGAATCTCTATTTGCAAGTTTAACATTTACATTCCTGATATTATGGCTTATTGACTTGGCATGACAATGCTTGTAGTTTAATGTACCTTTGAAAAGCTACTTTGAGTTTTTCATTTCTTAAGCTGTAAATGATAGGATTGAGCAAAGGGTAAGGAAATAATTAAATCTACCAAAGATGATGCGTCCATCAAGAGTTATGCTTTCCACTCTCAATCCAATATACACTACAGCACCAGAAGCATAGCACAGAAAAACAACAGATACATGTGAGGAACACATTGAGAAGGCCTTCTTACGGCTCTCCATTATTTTCAGTTTCATTACTGATGCTATTATTCTGCAGTATGTCCATAAGATGTAAAGAAATGGGACATAGATTGACAGCATGGCAATTGACAGGGCAAAATTGACTTGAGCTGCAACATCACCGCAGGCTAATGACATTACACTATGTTAATCACAAACAATGGGGAGGATAAAGTTTGATCCACAGAATGGCAAAGTGCTTGCCAGTACTACTGGCAAATAGAGGACCTAGGAAGCCCAGCATATAGGCTGTGGACATCATTGTAATACAGGCTTTGGTGTTGATTAAGTTGTTGTAATGCAGTGGTTTCCTTACAGCAACATATCTGTCATAAGCCTTTGCTGCAAGAAGGAATCCTTCAACAACTGTAAATTAGATGATAAAGTACATTTGTGCAACGGAACCTGAGAAGGAGATGGTTTTATAACCTAAAAGACCCACTAGCATTTTGGGTATGATTGATGTTGATACTAATATGTCTAAGACAGCCAAATTCCACAGAAAGAAGTACATGGGCACGTGGAGTCGGTAGTCCAGGGATATTAATGCCACGATGAGCAGATTACTCAGGAATGTACCCAGGAAGAGGATGAGGAATATGACAAAGAGTGCAGTGTCCTGCTCCTGTAGGGTTGGCAGTCCCACAATGATGAATTCATAGTGAAGAGTGATGTTGGGTCTCCTCATGGGTCAATTCAGGGGTACCTTGGAGGTAATGAATTAACAGTAGATTATTGCATATTTACAAGAAGATCTCATAAAGTACCATAAAGTACAATATTTCTGAAAGTAAAAACTGTATTTCGTGTCATGATAAGGATATACTGACATATATTTTAATTTTTACTGCTTTACTGGAAAAGATACTCCTGAAACAACAAGAGTGTCAATGCTTTATTTTAAAACACTAACCCTATATTTACTGACTTTCATCAATATTATAGGGAAACATGGTGACAATGAGTTTAACACTGTTGCCTCAATGCACCTGATTGTGGGACTGGGCCATGTCTGTGGAGTGTACTGTACATGAAACATACTGTAGCACTCTTGATTTTGGGTAGATTAATAAAGAAGTAAAGACAAATTGTATTTATTTCAATTTTTGTATTTTGTGTTTAACACCTTCTTATTATAATACAGTAATAGAGGGCAGAAATTAATGAAGTACAGTAACATTTAAGAAAATCACAATAATTCTTCTCTTATATTTGTGCCATATATACAGATGCAGGCATTCAAAGTGTGCGTTACAGACACGTACCGGAGACAATTGGCTACGGCCTCGCGCATCGTGACACGCGTTGACGCAAAATACCACGGTACGTGATTGGTTGACCAACAGGGGCACTCGTGGTCCGTTGGTCGGTCGAAGAAAGATTTACAGTAAATGTCTTTACTGTGCCCGTTTTAGTATTGAATATTTATATGGAATTTTCCCTAAACATTTTAAGCATCGAAGTCTTTAACTAACGTGATACCGGAGTCAACAAGCATACTTTTAGAATTTGATTAAAAGGGAATATAATATGGAATCGCGTATCTAAAGAAATTAATAACGATATAATTATATTCATGTACCGCAAGACAAGAATAGTACACACTGTACATTGTCTGTTGATAATGTTTCTGTAGTGCTTTTTCGGCACTCTGCATGTGACTTTGCCGGTGGCGCTATGGGTTAGGTTCTTGACTCTCACGTCACAAGGTCTGTGATCAAATCCTGCTGGAGCTATGACTTTTTTTTTAACATACATTTCTTTGAAAAAATGAAACGTTTCCCTTGGTCAGAGATTAAATAAAACCTCACTCGCACCAAACAAATTTATATTTCTAAATATCACAATATGATCGAATTTAAGTAGTTTTAATAACAATGAATAGTCACCTATGCGTTACAATATAAACATTTAAATTGATTTAAATCGCGCTTTGATTTAAATCATAAAGGCGTGTTTAAATATATGTGTTTTTTTACTCACAATCAGACAAATGCAACATAAATTGATATCTTTGTCTTCTAAGTATCTTAATAAACTTTCAGCATAGCTTTCTCCCCGTTTAGATTTATTTTTCTTGGGATCTTGTGATCAAACGTGGAAAGATTAGATTGTAATCATTTTTATTTTTTAAATACATTTTAGAAAAGTGTAATCTATGCTAAAAAGTTGTACACCACCTGCTATAAAGATACATATTGTAATACTTTCGGGTTCGGATAGGACAGACACAAGAACTCAGACTTGCGGAGTTAAAGCAAGTTAAAGCCTTGATTTTATATATCACCTTTAAAAGTGGAATCTCAAAGCAAAGTAAATACCCAAAACTGATTGTACCCATCTGTCATGCTAATAAAGCACCTTGAATTGAATTGGATTGAGGGAGAGAGGGGGGGAGGGCGAGCGAGAGAGCACAGCCAGGACAGACAGGCAAATAAGATACACTCCACAGACATTCACAACAGCGACATATCATAAAACGTTTGCACATATAGTTAAGTTATTACTTGGTTTTCAAAGTGCAATGAAATACAATATTGTTGTTGTTCCTGTTATTGTTGTTTTTATCCTGTAAAGCCTTTTGAGAAGCCACCTCTAAAGGCAATATATAAAAGCGCTGATTCTTCTTCTTTTTTTCAGCATGGAATAAACCTATTACTTGATTCTTATGGATGCCCGGTTCCGCCGGGGATTCAAAAAAAAATTTTTTTTAATCGCGGATCTAAGGAAATAGCAGTATAACCTTGTTCATGCACAAACAGTGGCATGTTACATTATTAATTTGGTTGTCTCCTCTTGCCAGAAAGCTCTAAATTGCATTTTGAGTGCGGTTTTTGACTTTTTTTTAAATTGCAACCCATAAATAAAGCTGATACTGTTTAGAGTTTTAATTATTTTAAACTGTATTACAGCAGCACAATGCACAATGCAACGTAAATTGCAAAAATTCACTTGGAATCTGTCCAGGCCCTACTCTGTCAGGCATTTTATTTTACTGTAACGGACACAAAAACTCCCTTGCTTTTAACAGAGCATTTCATAATTTCCAACTACGAAAAATATTTAAACTGCGACACTTATCATCCAACCAGAGCTCAAAATATCACAAGGATCCTCAAGAGCACAGCAAAGACTGTATTAAAAGTATACTAGTGACAAACTAGTATACTTTAGATCTTTTTTTATGAACCGGGGAAAATCTGATCACGTTTCTCTATAACAATAATAAAAAACATTATTTTAAATAATTATTTTTCTTTCCCTGGTATTAGCTCATCGGTATGGTGTAAGTTTTATCTGTACCATACCATACAGTATATAGGTACAGAATTCAAGCTGCACCACTGTATCGCTTTGGTAAGGAGACGGACAATGGCCAAAATCACGAAGACTCTCTCACACCAAATAATGAAGATGAAAAGAAACGGGAAGTCAACATTGGACATTGTACAGCATTTGGCTTCGATGGACATCTTCGTTTCTGAAAGCACAGTGAGACGACATTATAAAGGGGAGAGGAGGCAAAGAGAATCTAAACCGAGGACGATTCAAAGGTAAATAATTTTCTAAAAATACTTTTCTTGCATGTAAATACAACTACGCACATTATTTTTAAAACTAACTGTTGATCTCTTTTTTTAAGTCCTATTGTGCAAGCTATCGACAAACTGACTGATGAAAATGATGAGCTACTGGCGATGCAAGTCTGCTAAGCCCGTCACAAAGCAGGAACTGATCGATGGGATCTATAAATTCTGTGAGGAAGAACTGACCGAACGGGGCGGGGGACATTCGGGAATGTGAGTCTGATAAAGACAGTCTCACGTTTGTGGACAGTCTGTCCACAAACAAAACATTCCTGTTAGACAAGAGGAATGTAAAAAAAACAAATACTTTTTGTCAATGAAAACCTGTGTGTGTGTCTCTCTCTGCTGGATGTCTCTCTCTCTCTCTGCTGAATGAATAAAAGCATTTTATTAAAAACGCGTTTGTGTTTGTCTGGGTATTTACTTTGTAATCTGTGGTTTACATCTACTGTATTGCTTTGAGATACCACTTTAAAAGGTGATATGTAAAATAAGGTTTTTTTTATTATTGTTATAGAGAAACATGATCAGATTTTCCCTGGTTCAGAAAAAAAAGATCTAAAGTGCTACACCTAACTTTCTTAATTTGATGTATTTAAAGCAGTGAACTACTGTAGGTGTAACATAACATTCAGAAATACAATCGAGAATAGTTTTGTGGTGTTTGTATAGATGAAACGTTCCTAAAACATATAACGTAACAAAATTAAAGACGATTAAAATCTGTAATCTTTCCACTTGTACTATATGTCATCGGAAAATACAACAAGTTTCTGCTTTGTGTAAGGATGGTATCAAAAAGTAATCTAAGTGGTGAGAAAGCTGTGCTCAATGTAATTAAGGGACTTAAAAGTAAAAGATGCTTTTAAGAGATTGCTTGACTAATTTTAAAAACTAAGTTATAAATGCAGACGCTCTCTCGGTGCCGCGCCGGGTGTAAATATCTAAATATACATTCGCCCCTGGCAGAGGCCGAAGAGCGCCCGGCTGGGGTGCGCGGGGAAGAGCAGGACAGGAGTGAAAGTGGTCAGTGCGGGGTTTAGGAAGGCCCCCGACCAGTGCGGCTGTCCCACAGTGAAGCGGGCGTACAGTCTGGGCAGGTATCCGTTTTCCTTGTAAATAGTTCCTTGCTTCTGCACCCCTCGGTCTTACTCTCTCTCTCTTTTTTCTCTCTCTCGGGCGCGCGGGCGGTGTGTTGGCTCACTCTGTTGGCGGGCGGGGGCGCGGGAGAGCCGGGCTAGCAGGTGGTGACATAGAAGAAAAATAAAGGCTTTAACTTGCTTTAACTCCACAAGTCTGAGTTCTTGTGTCCATCCTATCCAAACCCAAAAGTATTACAACATGTATCTATATAGCAGGTTGTGAACAGCTTTTTTGTATACAGATGCAGCCATTCAAAATGCGCGGTACAAACCCGCTGTACAGTAATCTACCCACAAGCCACAAGTGATTGGCTGGCCGAAATGACCGACAGGGGCACTCGTGGTGCATTGGTTGGTAGAGAAAAGATTTAATCATTTAATGTCTTTACTGTGCACATTTTAATCTGCTTAGTTTTGAACATTTATATGGAATTTTACCACTAAAGGGAAATTTTAGTAGCTGAGCATAAAAAGAAGAGGAGCATAACGCATCTGAAGGTCATAAGCAATATTAATTTAGGAACATAAACATTACTGTATGTACGTAAACTGTGTGTATGGCTGGTCTTGATAGTTTAAAGAAAAAATACACACCACTCTTCCATTTCTCCCTTAACATTTTAAGCATGAAAGTTTTATGAAACGGTATCCAAATATGCGATTGCTGTATAGAATGAATTTTAATTTTAAAAAATTATTTAACACGAAAATTAAGCTGTTTACATCTTCCGCCTGAGAACAGTCACCCGTTGCTACCCAACGCAGAAACACAGCCACTAACTAGCAAAGAGAGGACATTAGCTAGCCAATATGATAAAGAAATAAATGATTATTTTGTTTATTTCTTTTGCACATTTATTTGAACATTTCAATCGATTGTACAAGCACTTGGAAACTGTCCAATCCCTAGGTCATCAGGCATTTTCTTTTACGCTGCGGGCATTCTCCCGGTCTGGCGCCGGTCTGTGTCTTCTAGGATATAATGCCAGCGAACTCTTGTTTTTATGTCCACTATAACAGACAATCTCCTTTGCTTTTAACCGAGCGTCTAACCCCTCTGATTGGAGAAAAAAGACGTGCTGGTTTGCTATACATACTGTACCAGGAAGATGATTTATTTCTATTCGAAACGTGTATTTTAAAAGTTTAAGAAGTAAAAAACCTTACAGCGTACACAGATTTCTAAACTGATCAGGATCGTTATCTTTGTTTTATCCATAATAATGTTCACCGCTCTGTCCAGCAACTTATTAATAAACTTTATTTTATGTAGCGTTTTAAACGAATAAGTAATTAGATTGTTCATAAACCTAATCACTTTTACTACATAGACACAGCATAATTGCTCTCTGAAAATGCTTTTTCTTTTTATTTAGGCTCAGATTTCAACTATAAATTGTATTATGATAAACTTTCTTGGAAAAATGTATTTTATGTAAACCATTTTTGCTATTAATTCATTTAGGGCTAGACACCCGGACTGTTACACCAACGCATTAGCATGTTAAAGCGATTTCATTAAGGAGCCTAGCTTTCTTAACTAGTAAGTACTGTACTTCCTTGGTTTTGGAGAGAGGAGGTGTCTTTCGCTGGAAATCTCGCCCCCTTCTACTTTGAAAATACCTGTGAAACTGGTTTAATTCGTCACAGCCAGCACTCCCGCAGAGAGGGGGGTTGTACTTGTTAATGTCTTAGCAGGAACACATCATTATATCTCATTTTGTATTTCTATAAAAAAAACATTTGCCCAGCTTAACACTATTGTTGTTATTGTTTTTATCCTGTAAAGCGCTTTGAGGAGCACAGCTTTCTCACCACTTAGATTACTTTTTGACACCATCCTTACACAAAGCAGAAACTTCTTGTATTCTCTGATGACATACAAGTGGAAAGATTATTTTACATATCATCTTTAAAGTGGCATCTCAAAGCAATACAGTAGATGTAAACCACAGATTACAAAGTAAATACCCAGACAAACGCAAACGGGTTTTTAATAAAATGCTTTTATTCATTCAGCAGAGAGAGAGCGTAAAACCTGGGCATAACAGCTGTTCCTTTTTCTGATCACTCGCTCTCTGGATAAACGTCTCACCTGTCCTGTTCTTTGTTTTCCTAATTTGCTGATTATGCCTTCTGCGATCCACTCCTGCCCTCACACCTAAAGAATACTATTTTAAATTTCTTTGCGCGGTCCATTGTGCAATTAACCCTTGTATGTGCTGTCCATAAGGTGATATCACATAAAGGTGATATGTAAAATAATGTTTTTTATTATTGTTTTAGAGAAACATGATCAGATTTTCCCCGGTTCAGAAATAAAGATCTAAAGTATACTAGTTTGTCACTAGTATACTTTTAATACAGTCTTTGATGTGCTCTAGAGGATCCTTGTGATATTCCGAGCTCTGGTTGAATGATAAGTGTCGCAGTTTAAATAAATTTCGTAGTTGGAAATTATGAAACGGTCTGTTAAAAGCAAGTGAGTTTTTATGTCAGTTGCATTTTTTTTGAATCCCTGGCAGAACACATTCCAAAAGAATCGGCACTTTTATATACACCTTTAAAGGTGGCTTCTCAAAACGCTTAACAGGATAAAAACAACAAAAACAGCAACAACAACAGTATTATATTTCATTGCACTTTGACAGATCGTCCTTAAATCAATTGTTGACTTTTCTCTCTTTACTACTGGACTTGTTTGGATTTACTTGAGCTCCGTTCTGTACCATACAATGATCACCCCAGAGTCTCTGCCCCGGGTGATTTGTTTTTTTTTTACAAGTAAAAAACTCTCTCTCTCGCTTGCCCTCCCCCCACCGTGTATTGTCTGTTTTTTTTTGTGCTGTCCTTTGACAAAACAAGGCTCGCCAGATAATGTGAATCAAAATCTGTTTTTCTAGCTTTTAAAGTCGTGCGATGTGTAATCGGGAACACAGCATTATATCTTACATATGAAAAATAAATAATATAGCTCCCAAACAAACGCAAACATGTTTTTAATAAGATGCTTTTATTCACTCATAATCTGACAATTTCAGGAAGACTAAGGGAGGACTAAGGGAATTGTCATCTGTTGTTGAATATAGTACTAAAAATAAGATACACTCTACAGACATTCACAACAGCGACTGTCAGAAGATAGGACACAGCGGCTCAGACACCAGCTGAATGGAAAGGGGCACTTTAATGTTCTGTATGGCTAATACTATAGCCAATACTTTAATATTCTTTTCTGTATGTTTAACAATAGTGGGTACTGGCCTAATTCGGCCCTGCTCCCGTTGTTAGGTGTTAATGTGTTGTTGTTAAGTGTGAATTTGTACCTGTTTCCCTGAGGTCTGGCTTTTTTTCTGGAAAACCATAACTCTGGTCTTGTCCAGATTGACTGTCAGCGCCCAGGTCTGACAGTGCTGCTCCAGCAGTGCCAGGTTCTGCCGCAGCCTCTGTTCTGTGGGCTACAGCAGGACCAGGTCATCTGCAAAGAGCAGGAACTCGATTTCTGTAATTAATGCAGATCAGTAAATCAAGGGACAAAACAATTATTGCACCAGGCTCCTCAATGGGCTTTGACGTGCTAATGCGTTGGTTTAACAGTCCGGGTGTGGCAATGTTTTTTATTATTGTTATAGAGAAACATGATCAGATTTTCCCCAGTTCAGAAAAAAAGATCTAAAGTATACTAGTTTGTCACTCTTCTCATCCCCTCTTTGCTAAATGGCTTTTGAATAGAGTCACATGAAGAGAGAGGTGAAACAGCCCTACACAGCCCTGTCGCAGTACACAAATATAATTATATCTTATTAATTTCTTTAGATACGCGATTCTTTTAATACAGTCTTTGCTTTGCTCTTGGGAATCCTTGTGATATTTCGAGCTCTGGTTGAATGATAAGTGTCGCAGTTTGAATAATTTTCGTAGTTAGAAATTATGGAACGATCTGTTAAAAGCAAGGGAGTTTTTATGTCCATTGCAGTAAAGGAAAATGTCAGTTTTTATGTCTGTTGCAGTAAAAGAAAATGCCTGACAAAGTAGACTGATTTTTTAAATCCCCGACGGAACACATTCCATAAGAATCAGTGCTTTTATATATCGCCTTTAAAGGTGGCTTCTCAAAACGCCTTACAGGATAAAAACAGCAATAACAGCAACAACAATATTGTATTTCATTGCACTTTGAAAACCAAGTAATAACTTAACTATATGTGCAAACGTTTTATGATATGTTGCTGTTGTGAATGTTTGTGGAGTGTATCTTATTTGCCTGTCTGTCCTGGCTCTTTCGCCCGCCCTCCCCCCTCTCTGCCTCAATTCAATTCAATTCAAGGTGCTTTATTAGCATGACAGATGGGTACAATCAGTGTTGGGTATTTACTTTGCTTTGAGATTCCACTTTTAAAGGTGATATATAAAATCAAGGCTTTAACTTGCTTTAACAATATGTACAGTGCCTTGCGAAAGTATTCGGCCCCCTTGAACTTTTCAACCTTTTGCCACATTTCAGGCTTCAAACATAAAGATATACATTTTTTATTTTATGTGAAGAATCACCAACAAGTGGGACACAATTGTGAAGTGGAACGAAATCTATTGGATTTTTGAAACTTTTTTAACTAATAAAAAAATGAAAAGTGGGGCGTGCAAAATTATTCGGCCCCTTTACTTTCAGTGCAGCAAACTCACTCCAGAAGTTCAGCGAGGATCTCTGAATGATCCAATGTTGTCCTAAATGACTGATGGTGATAAATAGAATCCACCTGTGTGTAATCAAGTCTCTGTATAAATGCACCTGCTCTGTGATAGTCTCAAGGTTCTGTTGAAAGCGCAGAGAGCATCATGAAGACCAAGGAACACACCAGGCAGGTCCGTAATACTGTTGTGGAGAAGTTTAAAGCCGGATTTGGATACAAAAAGATTTCCCAAGCTTCAAACATCCCAAGGAGCACTGTGCAAGCGATCATCTTGAAATGGAAGGAGTATCAGACCACTGCAAATCTACCAAGACCTGGCCGTCCCTCTAAACTTTCAGCTCAGACAAGGAGAAGACTGATCAGAGATGCAGCCAAGAGGCCCATGATCACTCTGGATGAACTGCAGAGAACTACAGCTGAGGTGGGAGAGTCTGTCCATAGGACAACAATCAGTCTTACACTGCACAAATCTGGCCTTTATGGAAGAGTGGCAAGAAGAAAGCCATTTCTCAAAGATATCCATAAAAAGTCTCGTCTAAAGTTTGCCACAAGCCACCTGGGAGACACCCCAAACATGTGGAAGAAGGTGCTCTGGTCAGATGAAACCAAAATCGAACTTTTTGGCCACAATGCAAAACGATATGTTTGGCGTAAAAGCAACACAGCTCATCACCCTCAACACACCATCCCCACTGTCAAACATGGTGGTGGCAGCATCATGGTTTGGGCCTGCTTTTCTTCAGCAGGGACAGGGAAGATGGTTAAAATTGAGGGGAAGATGGATGCAGCCAAATACAGGACCATTCTGGATGAAAACCTGTTGGAGTCTGCAAATGACCTGAAACTGGGACGGAGATTTATCTTCCAACAAGACAATGATCCCAAACATACAGCAAAATCTACAAAGGAATGGTTCACAAATAAACGTATCCAGGTGTTTGAATGGCCAAGTCAAAGTCCAGACCTGAATCCAATCGAGAATCTGTGGAAAGAGCTGAAAACTGCTGTTCACAAACGCTCTCCATCCAACCTCACTGAGCTCGAGCTGTTTTGCAACGAAGAATGGGCAAGGATTTCAGTCTCTCGATGTGCAAAACTGATAGAGACATACCCCAAGCGACTTGCAGCTGTAATCGCAGCAAAAGGTGGCTCTACAAAGTATTAACGCAAGGGGGCCGAATAATTTTGCACGCCCCACTTTTCATTTTTTTATTAGTTAAAAAAGTTTCAAAAATCCAATAGATTTCGTTCCACTTCACAATTGTGTCCCACTTGTTGGTGATTCTTCACATAAAATAAAAAATTTATATCTTTATGTTTGAAGCCTGAAATGTGGCAAAAGGTTGAAAAGTTCAAGGGGGCCGAATACTTTCGCAAGGCACTGTATCTTTATAGCTTTCCACGTTGGATCCCAAGATCCCAAGAAAAATACATCTAAACGGGGAGAAAGCTATGCTGAAAGTTTATTATGATACTTAGAAGACAAAGATACAGTATCCATTTATGTTGCATTTGTCTGATTGTGAATCAAAAAACACATATATTTAAACCCGCGTTTGCGATTTAAATCAAAACGCGATTTAAATCAATATAAATGTGTATATTGTAACGCCTAGGTGACTATTCATTGTTATGAAAATGACTTAAATTCGATCCTGTTGTGATGTTTAGAAATATAAATTTGTTTGGTGCGAGTGAGGTTTTATTTAATCTCTGACCAAGGGAAACGTTTCATTTTTTCAAAGAAATGTTTGTTAAAGCAAAGTCATGATTCCAGCGGGATTTGACCACAGACCGTGTGACATGGGAGTCAGGATCCTAACCCACTGCGCCACCGGCAAGGGCACATGCAGAGTGCTGAAAAAGCACTACAGAAACATTATCAACAGACAATGTCCAGCGTGTACTATTCTTGTGTTGCGGTACATGAATATAATTATATCGTTATTAATTTCTTTAGATACGCGATTCCATATTATATTCCCTTTTATATTCCCTTTTATATTCCCATATTAAATTCTAAAAGTATGCTTGTTGACTCCGGTATCACGTTAGTTAAAGACTTCGATGCTTAAAATGTTTAGGGGGAAATGGAATACTGGTGTGCATGTTTTCTTTAAAGTACCGAGACCAGCCATATACTGTATGTTTAAGTTCCAAAATTAATATCGTTTATGGCCTTCACACGCGTTGCAGTATGCTCCTATTCTTTTTATGCTCAGGTACTAAGATTTCCCTTCAGTGGTAAAAGTCCATATAAATATTCAATACTTAAACAGGCACAGTTAAGACATTAAATATACATATACATACATATACAGTACAGTTTGCATATGGTAATATGTTTATGTTCCTAAATCAATCTCTTTTATGAGCATGTGAAAGGCATGGTGAATCGATTCTCAAAAATTACTGTACTTTGCATTATTGGAAACAAATGCGTGATTGCGAAATGCTGTGGTGTTACTTTTACAAAGACGGTCAATGAAAAAAAGAAGGTGGACCAGGGCAATACTTTGAGTTTACAGCTTGTCAAAGGTCATTCATTATTAGTACTATTAGTAATATCTTCGTTAAAGACTTTGATGGCGACAGCTCAAACATGAGAGGTTGAGCTTTATTAGCTCCACCTTGCGGAAATTCCGGATACTATTATTTTGCTTGCGGTATTATAGGATAATTTACGGTAACTCGGGGTATTTACCGGTAACTTGCGGTAGACTGCGTAAAGCGCACTGCAAAATAATGCGGTATCGCCCGCGCATTTTGAATGGCTGCATCTGTAGATTACACTTTTCTAAAACGTATTTGAAAAATAAAAACGATTAAAATCTAATTCTTCCACATTTGATCCCAAAATCCCAAGAAAAATAAATCTAAACGGGTAGAAAGCTATGCTGAAAGTTTATTAAGATACTTAGAAGACAAAGATACTGTATCAATTTATGTTGCATTTGTCTGATTATGATTAAAAAAAACACATATTATGAAACACGTGTTTGTGATTTAAATCAAAATGTGATTTAAATCAATATAAATGTTTATATTGTAACGCATACTGTACAGCCTCCATTTCTCTATAAAAATTTACTCTATTACAAATTTACAATTTGTTGATAATAGAAATGTTAGGTTCTCTAAAGCTTTGTGATAGTTGACCCACCCAGGCAGCAAAAGATCAGCTGCACTGGTAAGATGCGACACCGAAGATATGATTAATAACCTTTTAAATCTGAAGGGAGATCTGAAGGGATTCCCCCCCCACACACACACAATAGAAGCAGGAAGCAGAAGCAGGGACCGTTGTCAGAAGGGAGGAAGTTGACTATTCATTGTTATCAAAAATGACTTAGATTCGATCATGTAGTGATATTTGAAATATAAAAGTCAATTGATTGTCCATAATATTGCTATTCTATTTTGATATTTTGATACTTATAATGATAAGTGTCGCAGTTTAAATAATTTTCATAGTTAGAAATTATGAAATGCCCTGTTAAAAGCAAGGGAGTTTTTATATCCGTTGCAGTAAAAGAAAATGCCTGACAAAGTAGGGCTTGGACAGATTCCAAGTGCTTGTACAAATGTGCTAAAGAAATTATATTTTGAGTTTACAGCTTGTCCAAAGTCATTCATTATTAATACTATTAGTAATATCTTCGGTAAAGGCTTTGATGCATAAATATTTCTGATAAAGGTAGGTTGTGTACTTTTGTCCAACTGAGCAATCTTGCTTTCATAAAATATACTAACATTTTAATGACTGATGATTAACATGCTGTAATACACAGTTTAAATTTAAAAGCTCAAATGCTGTACATGAGAGGTTAAGCTTTATTGGCTCCTCCTGGCGGTTTTACAAGGTGATGCCGGATACTTTCTGGCATGACGTCAAATGACGCGATTTACCCTGTGATACTGCGTGATACTGCGACACGCCCGCCGGGGTATACAGCGAAATACCCCACCCATTTTGAATTGCTGCATCTGTACAGTATTACAGTTTTTCTGCCCTCTTATTTAAGTGCTGTTCAATCTTAATTTCAGATTGTATTGAATCCTAATTATCTTAATTGAACCCTGAATGATTATTCCGATAATTAATGAGTCAGACATTACTAGTTGTTAAAGTCTTTATTTAGCTCTGAATATGTTCATTGTGAAACCAAAATGCAACCACTTGTACAGGTATGTTAGTTATTAAACAAGTTTGCCTTCATTTTGTTGTATGCTAGAAGCTTTTGCTTTATTTCTAGAAAAAAAATATTGCTAGTTGCAGGTTATTGTAACTTAATAACAATTCAGAGATCTCCACTTCATCCACTAAGAAACTCAACTGTACTACAGAAACACAAAGGTTAATATTATTACAGACTCAATGCTATTCAAGACCTTCTACTTTAATTTTAGTTCAATATAAAGAACCAGCCCACTGTATTACTGAATAATAATCTTATCAAGGTGCAAATGTGGCAAATAATGGCAATGATTCAATTACAATCACAAAGTGAATAGAGCAGATGAGCCATTGTATTACAAATTGAATGATTATCAGTTCGATCTGTGTGCAATGTCATTAATGCTTTATCTTAAAAGTACCCTCCAAGCACAGAACCTTCAGTCTGACAAAAGAATGTGTTGTGTGTTTGAACAAAAGCCTCCGAAGCAAAACTGCAAAAGCTTTAGTTTAATGATCATGCCGTATTAACTTCAAATTACATGTCAATCAGAAAGTTTTACAGTATTTGGAACGAGGCAGTGGTTCCTAGCTCTGCTCCCAGGGTAACACTGGTGTTAATTCCAGCTGAGTCTCAAAGTGCTTATTGTCCAGTCCCAATTGAAGACTTCATTGATTTGCCTAATTTTGATTAAATCAAGTTTATTAATATGTGTAAAAAAGAAAACAGAAATCAATAAGCCTGTGAAATTACATTGAAAACACAGAAAATTTATTAGAAAAACCAGAAGATATTTGTTTACTACGGAATCAGGGAACCACCTGATTACGGAATACATACTGTACATGAAGAAATGTAATTCACTGCTATTGGCTACTCACTGCTTCTTTGATAGTTACAGAAAGATTGATTCTGAATACAACAGCTAACACTGAAATAACAGAAATCATAATGATTGATTTCTAATTCTAATCAGTGAAGAAAGAAAGGAGTTTTATATGTCATTTTAAACAACATGAACAGACAGAAAAGTAGAATCGAAACAAAGTGCTATCTCGACGATGGCACCAAATTTTTTGGCATGCATAAAAAACAGCAATTCTGTCAGTAAGCCCTAATTGAATTAATAGCAAGCATGGTTTACATAAAATACATTTTTCCAAGAAAGTTTAGCCTTTGTCACTAATGAAACCACTAAATAAAGACATAAATATAGAAATCTTAAGATTTTTTAAATACATGACTTTGCTTAAATGTATTTAAAAATAAAAATGATTACAAACGCCAGCGGAGAGAGAGAGTGCTTACTTTGTCAGCACCGAGACAAAAATACAATGCTTTTATTCATTCTTAATCAGATGGTGAGAGTAAAGGGGGAGCGATAAGGTTGAAGGTGAGGAAAAGGATTCCCTTCCCCCCACGGAAAGACAGACACTTGTTTTCACAGATTAGAAGTCCCCCAGATAAAACATCAACTTTATTTAGTGGGGCAGTTCTCCAAGCGGTGCACGGCCAGCCGGAGGCCGCCAAGCAGTGACCTCACCGCTGGAGGGATACCTGCTACCCCCGTCGCGGCACCCCGCTCCCCGTAGCACCCCGCTTCCCGCTCCGGTCAACCCACACACTCCAGACACCTCCCGCCCCGCCCACCGCAAGACTGATTCATTCCCCCTGCCCCACCAACTCTCGCCGGCCCAAGTCAAGACAACCACCCACCTGCTGCAACCAGCCCAACCCCAGGATACAGTCCTCACAGACTGGGGCAAGGTACTGTAGAAGGGGTGTTTCACCTTCAAAGCCCGAAAATGCACGGTGAGCGCCCTGGGGGTCCGGCTGCCTCGTTGTCGACAAGGGCTTGGCAGGGTCTGCCCTCGATGAGGCAGGGAAGAAATAAGCCCCAGCTGTGGCCAACCCTTCCCACGGCAGCAGGCAGGGTGAAGCGCTCCTTCTGGCTTTCGGGAGTGAGGGTAGCATCGCTCAAGGGCGGCCTTCCCCTCTTTAGGCCGCCCTGCTCCTGTTTCCCGACAGCCTCCAGAGTCCCCGGGTCTCCAGCGCCCGGCACTCCCGTGCGATGTGCCCCCTCTCCCCACAGCAATGGCAGATGGCCAGCCGTCGTCGCTCCCTCAGCATCGCGGCGCTGGCCGTCTCCTCCTCCACATCTAATTTCCTGTGCACCCCTCCGTTGGTGCCCACCAGTCTCCTCGAATATGGCATCAGCCTGCTCAGCCAGAGCCAGGGCCTGCTCCAAGGGGACCGGCGTGGCCAGCATCAAGTGGCGCTGCACCTCAGTCAGCGCCAGGGCCCAGAGGAATGCCTGGAGTGTTATCTCCCAGTGGGCCTCCTCCGAGAGAGTAGGGTAACCCTGGCGGGCTAAGTAGGCCACGTCTGCAGCTGTTACCTTCACTGTTACCTGGATACCTCTTTATTTAAAACTCACTCTTCCCCCTGCCTGTCTGGCTGCTTTTAATCCTTCTGTGCCCGGATTGCAGTGGGTAAGATGTTTTTCCAAGAAAAAAAAGAGAAATTCAAAAAAGAGAAATTTCACCAGAGCCTCTTCTCGAGTCTAATTTTTAGTTTAGAAGGATTCAAGCAGGATTTTAGATGAAAGCCAGTGACCTTAATCAAGCCCAAATCATAATTGAACCCATTCAGAGCCTACATTGGATTTTAGCGTTTAATTCTGGAGATAAGATCCTCACACCTGAAGAAGGCTTGCGTTTTACCATCTTATCGTTTTCTTTTTTACTGTCCTGGTGGTAGATTTCGAAGATCGTTTTGCCCGTGCAGTGTTTTCCTGAAGAACAGGCTACAAAGAAATATTTATAATTAAATGTAAAATTAAAAACGGCAATAATACCTTGTAATATGTGCTATAATCGCATATTTCAGATGAAGCCTGCTGTATTTGCTTACCCTTCGCTTTTTGGAAGTTTTTTTTTATGATGGGAACTCACCCAATCCCTTGGTGTATTTATGCTATATTCTCATGTACGGCTAGAATGTGTTCATTGTCTTCCAATGAAAGGCAGGTTCCTTTTGCCAAAGTCGGGAGACATTAGAGGCTTGCCACACCCGGACTGTTAAACCAACGCATTAGGACGTCAAAGCCTATTGAGGAGCCGGGGGCAATAATTGTTTTGTTCCTTGACTTTCTGATCTGCATTAATTACAGAAATCAAGTTCCTGCTCTACGCAGACGACTTGGTCCTACTGTCACCCACAGAACAGAAGCTGTGGCAGAACCTGGCACTGCTGGAACAGCACTGTCAGACCTGGGCGCTGACAGTCAATCTGGACAAGACCAGAGTTATGGTTTTCCAGAAAAAAAGCCAGACCTCAAGGAAACAGGTACAAATTCATACTGAACAACAACACATTAACACCTAACAATGGGTGCAGGGCTGAATTAGGTCAGTACCCACTATTGTTAAACATACAGAAAAGAATATTAATGTATTCGCTTTAATATTAGCCATACAGAACATTAAAGTGCCCCTTTCCATTCAGCAGATGTCTGAGCCGCTGTGTCCTGTCTTCTGACAGTCGTTGTTGTGAATGTCTGTAGAGTGTATCTTATTTTTAGTACTATATTTTTAGATTATATTCCCTATTAATCAAACTTAAAGAGTATGTATCGGCTTGTCCCCCCCTCCCGCCCCTCTCTGTGTACAGTAGATCCTCCTGTCCTGGATGGTGGAGCCCATACAGCTATGTCTAATGCTAAATTATTACTTATTTTTCAGGAAGTAAAAAAAACACTTGAATTACTTATGCAGTCTCTCGAAGTAAAATTATTTTTCAAGCAATGCAACTAGCGTCGGGCAATGTGTTTTTTTTAATCCAACATTGACAGCCACATCTTAAATCTTGTCATTCAGCTCTTTTTTTCTCTATTTGAATTGTGGCAATTCAAACAATCTGGGATAACAAGTGGTCTCAAAGTCACCGAGCTCACAGAGCTTCAACAACAGATGACAACTTCCTTAGTCTTCCATAAATTGTCAGATTATGAGTGAATAAAAGCATTTTATTAAAAACACATTTGCGTTTGTTTGGGAGCTATATTATGTATTTTTTATATGTAAGATATAATTATGTGTTCCTGCTTACACATCGCACGACTTTAAAAGCTAGAAAAACAGGTTTTCGATTCATATTATCTGGCGAGCCTTGTTTTGTCAAAGGACAGTAGATAATTTGAAAAGACCGCAAATGTATTAGCAAGGGTTAATTGCACTATGGACCACACAAAGAAATTTAAAATAGCCTTCTTTAGGTGTGAGGGCAGGAGTGGATCGCAGCAGGCATAATCAGCAAAAATACAAGAAAACAAAGAACAGGGCAGGTGAGACGAGTATTCAGAGAGTGAGTGATCAGAAAAAGGAAACAATTGTTTCCCGGGTTTTCGATGCAATTTTTTTTAACTTGCTAATGCATCAGACACATTTCCTGGCGTATTGTGTTTTAAATAAAATAGGAGTGTCTTTCCCTGGTATTAGCTCATCGGTATGGTGTAAGTTCTTTCTCTACCATACTGTATACAGGTACAGATTTCAAGCTGCACCACTTTATTGCTTTGGTAAGGAGACGGACTATGGCCAAAATCACGAAAGTCTGATAAAGACAGTCTCACGTTTGTGGACAGTCTGTCCACAAACAAAATATTCTTGTTAGACAAGAGGAATGTAAAAAAAACAATTACTTTTTGTCAATGAAAACCAGTGTGTGTGTCTCTCTCTACTGGATGTCTCTCTCTCTCTGCTGAATGAATAAAAGCATTTTATTAAAAACACATTTGCATTTGTCTGGGTATTTACTTTGTAATCTGTGCTCCTTGTAACTGTTTTTACATCTACTGTATTGCTTTGAGATGCCACTTTTAAAGGTGATATGTAAAATAAAGTTTTTTATTATTGTTATAGAGAAACGATCAGATTTTCCCTGGTTCAGAAAAAAAAGATCTAAAGTATACTAGTTTGTCACTCTTCTCATTCCCTGTAATCTTTCCACTTGTATGTCATTAGAAAGTACAACAAGTTTCTGCTTTGTCTAAGGATGGTATCAAAAAGTAGTCTTAGTGGTGAGAAAGCTGTGCTTAATGATAATTAAGGGACTTCAAAGTACAAAGAGATGCTTCATATTGCTTGGCTAATTTTAAAAACTAAGTTATAAATGCAGATGCTCTCTCGGTGCCACGCCGGGTTTCTGAAGTGGTTCCATAATATCTGGTATACGGAAAAGAAAGTACTGTAGATACAAAAGCTTGGATTCTCATGTATCTGATACAAGTATATTTTAAAACATTCTTTGCTGTGCTCTTGAGGATCCTTGTGATATCTTGAGGTCTGTTGAATAAGTGTCGCAATTTAAATAATTTTCTTAGTTAAAAATTATGAAACGCTCTGTTAAAAGCAAGGGAGTTTTTATGTCCGTTACAGTAAAAGAAAATGCCTGACAAAGTAGGGCTTGGACTGATTCCAAGTGCTTGTACAAATGTGCTAAAGAAATCAGCAAAAAAAGTCATTCCTTTATCGTATTGGCTAGCTAATGTCCTGTCCTCGTTAGTTAGATCAATGAAATCTGTTTGTCAAAGAAAAAACTAAAAGTATTTTCGTTTAAAATGACAGTTAGAAAGAATGTGGACCAGCGTAATACTTTGAGTTTACAGCTTGTCCAAAGTCATTCATTATTAATACTATTAGTAATATCTTCGGTAAAGGCTTTGAAGCATAAAATATTTCTGCAAAATTAAAATATTTATGATAAAGGTAGGTTGTGTACTTTTGTCCGACTGAGCAATCTTGCTTTCATAAAATATACCAACTTTTTAATGACTGATGATTAACATGCTGTAATACACAGTTTAAATTTAAAGCTCAAATGCTGTACATGAGGAGAGAATGCTATTTCCTTAGATACGCAATTCCATGTTTTTTTTTTTAATCCCCGCCAGGACCGGGCATCCATAAGAATCAAGTAATAGGTTTATTCCATGCTGAAAAAAAGAAGAAAGAAAACACATTCCATAAGCATCAGTGCTTTTATATATCACCTTTAAAGGTGGCTTCTCAAAACGCTTTACAGGATAAAAACAACAATAACAATAACAACAATATTGTATTTCATTGCACTTTGACAGATCGTCCTTAAATCAATTGTTGATTTAAAGTTTGACAGTAACCCTAACACTAACCCTATTTTATTTTTTCAAAGAAATGTTTGTTAAAAAAAAAGTCATGGCTCCTTTAAAGACTTCAATGGAAGGAAGTTAAAGACTTCGATGCTAAAAATGTTTAGGGAGAAATGGAATACTGATGTGTATTTTTTCTTTAAAGTACCGAGACCAGCCATATACTGTATGTTTATGTTCCAAATTTAATATAGTTTATGGCCTTCACACGCGTTACAGTATGCTCCTATTCTTTTTATGCTCAGCTATTAAGATTTCCCTTCAGTGGTAAAATTCCATATAAATATTCAATACTTAAATGGGCACAGTAAAGACATTAAATATACATATACATACTGTATACAGTACAGTTTGCATACAGTAATATGTTTATGTTCCTAAATCAATCTCTTTTATGACCATGTGAAAGGCATGGTGAATCGGAGATTCTCAAAAATTACTGTACCGTTACAGAGACGGTCAATGAAAAAAAGAATGTGGACCAGGGCAATACTTTGAGTTTACAGCTTGTCCAAGGTCATTAATTATTAATACTATTAGTAATATCTTCGTTAAAGACTTTGATGGCGCCAGCTCAAACATGAGAGATTGCGGATACTATTATTTTACTTGCGGTACCACGTGGTTCATATGAGGTACTATATGAGAATTTACGGTAACTCGCGGTATGCTGCATAAAGCGCACCGCAAAATAATGCGGTCTCGGCTGCTCGTTTTGAATGGCTGCATCTGTATCTCTTATCTGACCTGATATTTTAATCTTTCTTACCTGTGGTTTTAAAACCTTTCTAATGTTGTCTTAAGAAGTGGATAAAGTTATAAGAATCCCATGTGCATAATTCTAATGGCATAAACTGAATTACCAAATCAGATCACCATATTTTTAAAAATAAAATGAAAACTGCAGGTATTAGTTAACAGTTAAATTGTGCAAGTTTGTGCAATCTGGAGAGATGTAAAGTGAACACTAGGCCCAAAGGGTTAGGAAAAAGAACGAATCACTTAATGAACAGCTAAATTTGTACTTACTAGGGAAATTCAGTCTTTGATACACAAAGAGAAATATATAGGGCATCATTTAACACATTTTAATGAAAACATTTATTTTGAATGTTTTTGTAAAAAGTCTTAGATAACATCTGAAAGTTTGAATTCAGTGGCCTTTTAACAGAATATTAATCAAGGGTTTGTCTAAAAGTGTGAGTAAAGAGGTTGGCAAGAGCATGGTAGACTGCAATTCAACACAATGACTTCAGATTATGAACTGAATTGTTCTAGAAATGCAACATACTTTCAAACTGAAATATATTGAAAAAGGCACATACCCTACATTAAAAACATAAATTTTAAAGTTGATGTTTGAATTTGTCATTTATGTATCATTTATTTATTAGTTATTTATTTTGGGGTACAGTGTGATGTACCCAAATAGTACCTGAGTGTGCCTTAGAATGTGCTCTATCCATATAATAATGCTCTGCTTCAACTGTGCAGTGTACATTAAGCAATATTTTTCTCCTCAGAGGCCTTAAAGGTGAAAGAGCCTTGACAATATTTGTTGGGTTCTTGCTGAATGACATCCTGGAGTCAAAGGTAGAGACTGCAGCAGCAGGGGAGGCCTCTGCTCTTGGTACTCTTCCTGCTGCATTTCCCAGTGGTGTCACCGAAGTAGCTCACAGCTGAGAGCTACAGTATATTCAGGAATCAGTGAACTGGAGTTCATAATACTTAAGAAGTTGATACTAAAAAGGCAAATTCACATATTTATTTTTTTACTATAATAAATTATTTAGATATTTCACCAATTATGGATCTTGATGTACTGTAGGCAGGTAGACAAGTCCTGCCACTTTAAAGGCTGCATGCTTGTTAGAAACAGCTCAGCTGTGAACAGTATTTTTAAGTGGTCAGGGTGACATGATTTCTTCTGTAACCTTCAATATGCTTGTAGGTTATACATGAATAATGCCTTTCCTCTAATCATAGCTAAACCTTCTGAATGGAGTTGTGATGCCTATAAAGTGTTTATACACAAAAGCACACACATGCCTATTCTACCACATTCTCCCCTGTATTTAGTGTGGTGCCTTCGGGGGAATAGATTTATGTAATAAGTATGAAAGTACTCACACCACACACACTTCTTTTATTTACGTGAAGTGTTCTCCTTTTCTTTCGTTCGTCCGTCTTCCAAGCCAGTCAGCAATACATTTTCTCTATCCTTATTCAGTCCGTGTTCCATAAGTCCATCAAATTCCACAAATCCGCGCCGAGTCCAAATCACAAACTGTATACCATTATCCTTTATTTATTCCGTAAATCCATTGTCCTTAAATCTATATCCACACCAACCAAACTCCACTATCTCCTCCAAAACGTATTCACCTACTGGCTTCCGCGCCGGGTCACTGTTTCCGGGGCATATATATTTTGTTTCCTGATGAGACCCACCTGCGTCTCGTTGTCTTTCAGATTGAGCCCTTTCCATCTGCGGGTCAGCTGGTTTCTCTTAGCAGCCATCTTGGTCAGGTCTAAGTCAAGTATAGTGAGCAGATCGTTCCTAAAATACCTGTCCTGGATGACCCTTCCTCTGGTCCTCTTACATACCCTCCCCCTGAGATCAGCCCCGTCCTCGGGCTGTCTGGAAAAGAAACAATGCATTCGCGAGAGGGCATCGACATTACCTTGTTTCCTTCCCGGTCTATAAACCGTTTGGAACTGAAACCTCTGGAGACTAAGGCCCCATCGCATAATCCGGTCATTTTTGTCCATGTTCCTTAACAACCAGGTTAGTGGCGCACGGTCAGTATACAAGATAAACCGTCTTCCCAATAAATAATATCTTAAATAATCCAGGGCCCATTTTATCACAAGACATTCTTTTTCAATTGTGGAATAATGTTTCTCCGCAGGGCTTAATTTACGGCTAATATACAAAATGGGGTGTTCTAATCCTTCAATTTCTTGCTCCAATCCTAGTGTCAGATGCATCAGTTTGTACCATGAATGTTTTGTTAAAATTAGGTACCTGTAAGACCAGTTGAGATGATAAAGTCCTTTGTAGTTCTTGAAAGGCCCTCTCTTCCCTTTCTGTCCATTTTATTTTTTCAGGGCAACTCATCTTTGTTAAGTCGTGCAATGGGGCCGCAATGGAGGCAAATCCTGAAATGAACCGACGATAGTAATTTGCTAATCCCAAAAATGTTCTTATTTGCTTTTTTGTAGAAAGTTTAGGCCAGTTTCTAATTAACTGCACCTTCTGTTCTTGTGGCATGATCATTCCCCTCCCAATTGTATAACCGAGATAATTGGCTTCCTGGGTCACTAGACAACATTTGCTTGGATTAGCGGCTAATCCTGAGTCTCGCAAAGCTCCCGTTACTGCTCTCATGTGTAGTAGGTGTTGTTCCCAAGTCGTGCTATAAGTTTCGACGTCATCTAAGTAGGCAGCCGCAAAATCTCTGAGTATTCGGTCCATTTATCGCTAAACATAGCAGGAGCGCCGTGTAAACCAAACGGAAGGACCCGATACTGGTATAGCCCCTCCGGGTTGGCAAACGTGGTCTTGGCTTTAGCTTCTTCGGCTAGGGGTACTTGCCAATATCCCTTCGTAAGGTCTAGCGTACTGATATATCAGGCGTTACCTAATCGCTCGATTAGCTCATCTATAAGAGGCATAGGGTATGTGTCAAACAGCGAGATCTCATTTAATCTTTTGAAGTTATTACAGAAACTAATAGTTCCATCTGGCTTGGGTATCAGTACTATGGGACTAGTCCACTCACTATGGGATTCTTCTATTATCCCCATTCTTAACATTTTTTCTACCTCTTCCTTAATTAGTTTCCTTTTGGCTTCAGGTACTCGATAGGGGGCTGGCCTTACCCTTTTTCCTGGTTCCGTGATAATCTTATGTTGAATGAGGTGGGTTCAACCAGGACTTTGGGAAAAAACATCTTTGTTTTGCGACAGGAACTCTTCCTGGTCTTCCATGTCCCCCATGGCGACGGCACCCGCTTCTTCTTCCAAAGGGTCAGGGGAGAAGTGGGTGAGCAGAACTTCTGCACCATGCCATCTCAAAATTCACATGGTAGATTTGATGCTGTCGTCGTTTGTCAGGTTGCTTAACTTTATAAGTGACCGGACCCATTTTTTCCACCACCTCATAAGGCCCCTGCCAGGAGGCCAGGAATTTACATTCCGGGGTCGGGACCAATAGCAATACTTTGTCCCCTGGGTGAAATTCTCGCATTATAGCTCTCCTTTCATAAATCTGCTGTTGCTGCGCCTGGGGCTTCTCCAGATTTTCCTTCACAATGGGAACAACAATGTTTATTCTTTCCCTCATTTGTTCCACATGTTCAATGACAGTCTGTAATGGTGAAGGTTGATGCTCCCAGGACTTTTTGACAAGGTCTAATAATCCCCGTGGTCTCCGAGTGTATAATAACTCAAAAGGAGAGAACCCAGTCGAGGCCTGCGGTACTTCTCGGATAGCAAACAGTAGATAAGGGAGCAATTGATCCCAATTTTTGCCTTCCTTTTGCATGGCCTTCCTCAGCATGCTTTTCAGGGTTTTATTAAAGCACTCCACTAGTCCGTCTGTTTGCGGGTGATAAACTGAGGTTCTGATTTGATGAATACCCAAAAGCTTACTTAGGTGTAGCGGCAATGCTTGTTAATAAGACAGAATTAAGTGTTGCTGTGCTTTCCAAAATGAGGCCCTATCTCCCTCTTCATCTCTGCGGTGCAGCCACAGAGAAACTATTCATGCAGGCTGATTTAAAGCTGTTTTCTTTTGATAAGGGACAGCTCCCAAAGGGGGATGCACTTAGCTAAGCCTGGCTATCATGATCAATGGTCATCCATTGACGCCTATCTGTCTAGGGAGTGCCAGATGGACATCTGGACTGCATTCCTAGGTGTCAGGAGTAAGTGACTCATATCTCACCTTGATCAACTAATCAGGGACTGGTAGGGTCGAGTAACCCACGTGGGATTCTGATGCCCATAAAACTTTCAGCCAATGAACGAGCTGAAGTTCCTCCAGGTAAAAACAGGCAACACAGAGGGCCGAGGAGAACTATTCAAAGGGCTATTCCAGTAGGAGAATTCTAAGGGTGCCAAACAATTCCAGGGCAGGACGGCCCAGGAGCAGAAGGCTCCCAAGGGCAGGACATTCTCGCAGCGCGCCTCCTGACCATCCTGAGACTCAGCCCGGACAACCACGGAATGGCCAGTTTGTCCGAGTGCCAGAACTTTCCTTTGTTCTAAGATTCGAGAGCGGAGGTTGCCAGAGAGTAACCAGAGGATCCACCCGAGGTTAGCACCAGCAACAAGTCTCGTGAACAGGTCGGAACTGTGGACAGCTGAATCACTATCAGAACTAGCCCTTCATCAGGAACGATCCGGTCCTCTTCCTGACTTGCTGGGACCCACAGTCATCTTTTCTCCTGTAGCGGCGAGGCTTAATAATAAGGCAGAATTAAGTGTTTCTGAGCTTCCCAAATGAGGCCCCATTTCTCTGTTCATCTCTGTGGTGCAGCCACAGAGAAACCATTCATGCAAGATGTTTTCTTTTGATAAGGACAGCTCCCAAAGGGGGATGCACTTAGCTAAGCCTGGCTATCATGATCAATGGTCACCCATTGGCGCCTATCTGTCTAGGGAGTGCCAGTTGGACATCTGGATTGCATTCCTAAGTGTCAGGAGTAAGTGACTCATATCTCACCTTGATCAACCAATCAGGGACTGGTAGGGCCGAGTAACCCACGTGGGACTCTGATGCCCATGGAACTTTCAGCCAATTAATGAGCTGAAGTTCCTCCAGGTAAAAACAGGCAACACAGAGATTCAACAAGATTCAGAAGGGATTCTGGAGAGGATTCTGTGGACTGTTCTAAAGGGAATTCAAAGGAGAATTCCAGGGCAGGACGGCCCAGGAGCAGAAGGCTCCCAAGGGCAGGACATCCTCGCAGCGCGCCTCCTGACCATCCTGAGACTCAGCCCGGACAACCACGGAACGGCCAGTGTGTCCGAGTGCAAGAACTTTCCTTTGTTCTAAGAGTCTAGAGTGGAGGTTGCCAGAGAGTAACCAGCAGCAGGCCTCGTGAACAGGTCGGAATTGTGGACAGCTGAATCACTATTCAGAACTAGCTCTTCATTAGGAACGAACCGGTCCTCTTCCTGACTTGCTGGGACCCACAGTCATCTTTTCTCCTGTGCACAAACTTTGCTAGTTAAAGCCAACACTAACTAGCCGGTCAGTGAGCATCAGCAGCGCACCGTCGCAAACCGCACAGCACAGCCTGGCACCGAGCCAGAGAGCGCGGATTGGACAGCAACAGCCTGCAACTGTTTCTTTGTGCCCGCAGGAGATCTGAATCCCCAAAGATTGGATGAGTATTCAACTTCAATGCATTACAGCTCAAGAATTCAATTGTTATCCCAACCAGTTGATATCAATTTAATTCCTAAGAGTTATGTACTTGTTTCGAGTATCTAATGTAGAAGTTATAACCAAGTTCATTTATGAAACGGTCTTAATGAATGATATACTGAACGTATGTCCTCTTGATATATGTAACACTTCGTAACTGATTGAATATATATCTTTTGTATTCTGATAACCCTCTCGATAAGATCTGTTAGTTTAAGGCATATTCTATGTATTAATAAATGTATCCTCGTGTATTGGTACCTGTGTGTGTGCGTTGTTTGAGTTATGTCGCATGGTTGGACTCTAAAGCCATCAAAAGAATCAACTTTGTGATTTACTGCTACAATTAATAATTGTCTCAGTAAATGCCCAAACCCTACAGAACTGGTGCCTTCAGAGAGCCACTAACATTACATATTTGGCGTCCCTGAAACGGCTATGAATCACTACACTCCTGTGCACAAACTTTGCTAGTTAAAGCCAACACTAACCAACCGGTCTTCAGTGAGCATCAGCAGCGCACCGTCGCAAGCTGCACAGCACAGCCTGGCACGGAGCCAGAGAGCCCGTAGGAGATCTGAATCCCCAGAGATTGGATGAGTATTCAACTTCAATGCATTACAGCTCGAGAATTCAACTGTTATCCCAACCAGTTGATATCAATTTAATTCCTAAGAGTTATGTACTTGTTTTGAGTATCTAATGTAGAAGTTACAGATGCAGCCATTCAAAATGAGCGGTAAAAACCCGCGGTACAGTAACCAACCCGCAGGGCACCGCGGTAAGTGATTGGCTGGCCAAAATGACCGACAGGGGCACTCGTGGTGCATTGGTTGGTAGTGAAAAGATTTAATCATTTAATGTCTTTACTGTGCACATTTCAATCCGCTTAGTTTTGAATATTTATATGGAATTTTACCACTAAAGGGAAATTTTAGTAGCTGAGCATAAAAAGAAGAGGAGCATAACGCATCTGAAGGTCATAAACGATATTAATTTTGGAAAATAAACATACAGTATATAGCTGGTCTTGGTACTTTAAAGAAAAAAATACACACCAGTATTCGATTTCTCCCTAAACATTTTAAGCTTCGAAGTCTTTAACTAACGTGATACCGGAGTCAACAAGCATACTTTTAGAATTTGATTAAAAGGGAATATAATATGGAATCGCGTATCTAAAGAATTTAATAACGGTATGATTATATCAGTGTACTGCGACGGGGCTGTGTAGGGCTGTTTCGCCTGCCTGTTCATGCGAGCTGTCTTGTAGCCTACTGGTCTAGGTGCATGACTACCAACTGGCAGGTTGTGTGTTTGAATTCAGCTGGTGCTGGACTTTTCTTTTAACAAACATTTCTTTGAAAAAATAGAATAGCGATATTATGGTTAATCAATTGACTTTTATATTTCAAAATATCGCAACATGATCGATATTTGCGATATTTTGAACATATCTTCCCTTCTGACAGCGGTTCCTGCTTCTAGTATGTGTGTGTGTACAACAGAGTAAATTTTTATAGAGAAATGGAGGCTGGACAGTATGCGTTACAATATAAACATTTATATTGATTTAAATCGTGTTCTGATTTAAATCGCAAACGCGTGTTTAATTATGTGTTTTTTAATCATAATCAGGCTAATGCATTTCTACATTTTCTGTATGAACCAGCTTAGAGGTTCATACAGAAAGACAGCTTGTGTTTCAATTGAGTGTAAGGTAATTTATGCTTCTAAAGTCATGGTCAGCATTTATTATTGTACTGTGCGGTAAACTTTTTCTGTGCCTAGTCACATTATTTTATAGCATTTTTATTGCGTTATTAAATCCGGTGGCGCTGTGTTAGTTTCCTGACTCCCATGTCACATGGTCTGTGATTGAATCCCATGGAACTATGACTTTATTTTTTAACAAACATTTCTTTGAAAAAATGAAACGTTTCCCTTGGTCAGAGATTAAATAAAACCTCACTCGCACCAAACAAATTTATAGTTCTAAATATCACAAAATACGTTCATTGTCTTCCAATCGAGTCGAGTTGACATTGGAAGCCTGCCACACCCGGACTGATAAACCAATGCATTAGCACGTCAAAGCCCATTGAGGGTATTGAGCCAGTATTGGCTTTAATATTCCCCCCCTCTCCCCTCAATTCAATTCAATTCAATTCAAGGTGTTTTATTTGCATGACAGATGGGTACAAGCAGTGTTGGGTATGTATATTGTAACGCTTACGGCAGACAGGCACTGTGTAAGAGCCGGCGCACCAGAGCAGCGCACCGAGGGAGCGTCTGCATTTCTAACTTAGTTTTTAAAATTAGTCAAACAATATGAAGCATCTCCTTTTACTTAGTGCCTGAGCATAAAAAGAATAGGAGCATACTGCAACGCGTGTGAAGTCCATAAACTATATTAATTTTGGAACTTAAACATACAGTATATGGCTGGTCTCGGTACTTTAAAGAAAACATACACACCAGTATTCCATTTCTCCCTAAACATTTTAAGCATCGAAGTCTTTAACTAACGTGATACCGGAGTCAACAAGCATACTTTTAGAATTTGATTAAAAGGGAATATAATATGGAATCGCGTATCTCAAGAAATTAATAACGATATAATTATATTCATGTTGCAAAAGAACTGCAACGGACATAAAAACTCCCTTGCTTTTAACAGAGCGTTCCATAATTTCTAACTACGAAAATGCCAGGTGAAAGGATTTGTAAACATATTTTGTTAAAGCAAGTCAGTTTTTTCCGCAACACATAAAAGACATTTTTCCAAGAAAGTTTAGCCTTTGTCACTAATGAAACCACTAAATAAAGACATAAATATAGAAATCTTAAGATTTGTTTTATTTAATGTTGGTAGCAGGATGAACTGTCAGAGTGTATATTTTGTTGCAGAGTTGCTGCAAGATGTTAACAGTGAAAAAGGTATTTAGAAATGAGTTATTTCAAGATGAAAATTTTCAGAATAATTACAAATCTAGCAGGATAGAGAAAGCACAGAAAACTGGCAGTTAGATTGATCAGATTAGTATGAAAAGTCATTTAGCAAAGGGAATGAGAAGAGTGACAAACTAGTATACTTTAGATCTTTTTTTCTGAACCAGGGAAAATCTTATCATGTTTCCCTATAACAATAATAAAAAACTTTATTTGATATATCACCATTAAAGGTGGCATCTCAAAGCAATACAGTAGATGTAAAAACAGATAAAAGGACCACAGATTACAAAGTAAATGCATATAAGAAAGACAAGCAGTTAAAGGTGCTACCAAAATTAGAAAATGAAGCAGATACAGACACTAAGTCTTCTGAAAAGAAAGGTTCTGAGGTTAGATTTAAACTGGCCCTGGTGTGTGTGTGTTTGTGTCTGTCTGTCCTGTGATGGACTGGCGCTATGTCCAGGGTGTATTCTGCCTTGTGTCCGTCGCTTACTGGGATAGGCTCCAAATCCTCTGTACTGGATAAAGAGATTAGAAATGGATGGAAGTAAAGGCACTGTGTGGATGGAACTATACACAGTGTTAGAAACCCACTATGAAATGGCAGCATCTCACTGAGAATAAAACATTTTATAGTGCTGGCTTAAGGAAACAGCCTTTCCACCTCTCTTGCACATCAGTATCCATACCAAGTTATTTAAACAAATTGCCTCTAATTATAAACATCTTAATATGCTGGCTCTGTGGATCCGCATCAGCTATGTTTGCCCATTCCTTCAATTCATGTGCATCCAACACACAGTTCAATGCTAGCAACTACACAAAATCTAAAATATGAGCTCTACTTGCCACTTACAATACCAACAGTACCAGCTAACTTTAGTAGTGACATTTTCATGGATCTTTTTAACAATAAAATTTACAACATCAGACTTCAGACACAATTAAACAGGCCTCAAAAAAGTCTGGTACAAACATTTACAGCATGGAATAAACCGTTACTTTAATGGTATAAACCTTAAATGGATTAATATTCTCAATAAGATTTGGTGCTCAGTAACATGACTTAGAAAATGACAGAAGACATACGTATCATGCTTATCCTTCTATTTTTCATAATCGTAAACTCCTTAAGGCAGTTACATTTTCTCTGTTCTGACCTGGAGTTACAGAGAAATTTAAATTCTAATAAGAGATTTGTAATGAGGAAAGTCATACCAATCACTCATACAGTACCAGGATTTGCAAATACAATACAAATACTTTCTTTCTGTATGTGTTTATTTTGCAGTTTGAGTCTATGGCATTCCTTTGGGGGTCTATACTCCAAGGCATGACTTTTTTATGTATAAACATCAGTATTTACTGCTATTAATTACTGTACGATTTATAGTTGAAATCTGAGCCTAGATATAAAGTTAGATATAAAGTTAAAATCTTGACAAAGCAATGTAGGAAATACAGAGAAAATAAATCCTTTCTGACATCTAAAATCAGTTTCGATCAAGGTCTCTAAAACGATCAAGAAAAAGAGGATTTTCGGAGGGCAATTACGCTGTGTTTATATAGAATAAGTGATTTATGAGCAATCTAATTTCTTGTTCGTTTAAAACAGTGAAATGTCAGCTGCAAAAGATCGCACCAGAAACAGCACTCTCTCTGCCTGTCATAGACGTTCAGGAAAGGCTGAGTGAAGTCATGTCAAGTACAATAATTCGGTGATCAATAATAACAGTTGTAGGACAGTATATAAGGAGGATAAGGATTTTGAAGTTGACTTGAAATCTGATTGGTAACCAGTGCAAGGACTTGAAAACAGGTGTAATGCATCCCTGATAGGATTCTTGCTGTCATATTCTGAACATATTGAAGATTGCTCAGTTTGGATTTAATTTCCCCAGTGAACAGGATGTGCATTTATTAATTCTAGAAAAAAAGCCTTTCTAGATTTCTCTAGTTCTTAGTTTCTCTAGTTCCCTTTAAAATAAACTATTATTCCACAATGCAGAGTATTACATGGCCAGTATTTACACATGATATTTGTGATTTAAAGAAATTAACACAAGCAGCTTTTGGAGATTTAAGTGTTGGCTGAGTTATTGCAGGATAAAAGACTAGAGATGTTGGCAAGAAGAAGATAATTTGGTGAAAGCTGAGGAATACACTAATAACAAGAACACTTCCTAATGGAGTTAGGCATACTTTTGATGAAGATGATGAAGTTAACAGACTATATGTTTAAATAGATACTGAAATAAGGATTGTATTTTAGATTATTTTAGATTATGTGTAGTTTATGTGTAGGCTGTTTCCTTAAGCCAGCACTATAAAATATTTTATTCTCAGTGAGATGCTGCCATTTCATAGTGGGTTTCTAACACTGTGTATAGTTCCATCCACACAGTGCCTTTACTTCCATTTCTAATCTCTTTATCCAGTACAGAGGATTTGGAGCCTATCCCAGTAAGCGACGGACACAAGGCAGAATACACCCTGGACATAGCGCCAGTCCATCACAGGACAGACAGACACAAACACACACACACACCAGGGCCAGTTTTCCCATAACCAATTAACTTACCAGTATGTTTTGGAGTGCGAGAGGGAGTCATATCACACATATGGAGAAAAACCATGTAACCCAGAGAGAACATGTAAACCCCACACACACAGGATGGCAGGAATTGAACCTAGGACCCCAGTGCTGCAAGATAGCAATGCTAACCACTTTGCCACCATTATAAATGGATGGATATCTTAGTTATCTTTCTAGTTCACAGGTTTGCATGCATAATTTAATTTTGAAAGCCACTGAGACATCAGGTACTACTGTTGTATTTATGAAAAAGAAACAAAACAAAAAACATACTAACAACTGTGCCATCCTACTCCTTAGTTAATACATTTTATTATTCATAAACAGTTAACATTGTTAGCAAAATATTTTGAATTATATTTAACCCTATTTTTTCTTTAGTTTTGTATTTAACTTATTATATGATAGTCAGACTTAATGTATATTTGAACAATGAAAATATATTTTTACAAGATTTTACATTAAGCACTTAAAATTAATATGGTTAATAATAGTAAACTGTAACATGCTGTAACAAGATCGGTTAAACTGCGAAGAAAATGCTTTCAGAGAAAATGTTTCAGGTTTGAAGAACATAGATCTCCAATGCAATTTCAACCAAACCTGTTCCCACACACCCTGCCCCCACTACCATTAGAATATACACAAAGCACTCAAATCTTTCGAGCTAATGATCAGGTGGCCCGAGAGAGAGCGAGAGAAACACCAAGGGGTGCGGAACCAGGGAACTATTTACATGGAAAACGGGCGATCTCCCCAGACTGTACGCCCGTTTCACTGTTACCTGGATACCTCTTTATTTAGAACTCACTAACACTGATTTTTAGTTTAGAAGGATTCAAGTAGGGTTTTAGATGAAAGGCAGCGACCTTAATCAAGCCCAAATCATAACTGAACCCATTCAGAGCCTACATTACATTTTAGCGTTTCATTCTGAGCAGAAGACCCTCACACCTGAAGAAGGGGGAGGTGTCTTTCGCTGGAAATCTCGCCTGCTTCTACTTTACAACCAGAGTGCTGGCTGTGACGAATTAAACCGGTTTCACAGGTTTCAATCACAGACCATGTGACATGGGAGTCAGGAAACTAACACACAGTGCCACCGGATTTGATAACGCTATAAAAACGCTATAAAATAATGTGACTTGGCACAGAACAAGTTTACAGCACAGTACAATCATAAATGCTGACCATGACTTTAGAAGCATAAATTGCCTTACACTCAATTTAAACACAAGCTGTCTTTAGCCCTCTAAGCTGGTTCATACAGAAATGTAGAGATCCAGGCTCAGAACACACAGCTTCATTAGCGAATACATATGCAGGACAACTAGAGAAGACGTTTTAAAGAGGATGGATTTTTAGAAACATCCCATCAGTGACATCACTGAAGTCAACTCCTAGGTACTGTAACTGTCGTGTGGATAGTTACACAAGAATCAGACAAAGGTTTAAGCATCGCTTGTTCTAGATAAAACTGCAAAAAAAAACAACAACCCATAATGTACTTCTTTGCGGCTCTGTTTGCCCAAATCATATATTCACAACGTGAAATCTAGAAAATAATATTACGTAACCAAAATCCGCAATATGGAAACAGAACCTGTGTAATTGTTGATAGATGATGTACTCGTAACATTTTTTCAAGACGAACTACAACATTTAAAAAATGACTTGTATGTACTTGATATCTCTAATCAATCCACGGGTCCCAGCACAAAACGAAACTAAAACGCATACCGTTTCGCGCTTCTTATTAGTTGCTCAAAAGTAATTTGACCGTATGAAATGCATAATATAAACCTAGAAACATATACGTGAGCAGTACTTAAGCACTGTAGTATCGGTGTTAAGACATACCTCTCAAATACTGTAAATCAAGTTAAAAATATCTCAAGACCGATTCTGGTCATAATGAAACCATGTTTCGTGTATGTTTTCTTTAAAGTACCGAGACCAGCCATATACTGTATGTTTATGTTCCAAAATTAATATTGTTTATGGCCTTCACACGCGTTGCAGTATGCTCCTATTCTTTTTATGCTCAGCTACTAAAATTTCCCTTCAGTGGTAAAATTAGATATGAATATTCAATACTTAAACGGGCACAGTTAAGACATTAAATATACATATACATACTGTATACAGTACAGTTTTCATACGGTAATATGTTTATGTTCCTAAATCAATCTCTTTTATGAGCATGTGAAAGGCATGGTGAATCACTGTACTTTGCATGATTGGAAACAAATGCGTGATTGCGAAATGCTGTGGTGTTACTTTTACAAAGACGGTCAATGAAAAAAAGAATGTTGACCAGGGCAATACTTTGAGTTTACACTTACAGCTTGTCCAAGGTCATTCATTATTAATACTATTAGTAATATCTTCGTTAAAGACTTTGATGGCCACAGCTCAAACATGAGAGGTTGAGCTTTATTAGCTCCACCTTGCGGAAATTCCGGATACTATTATTTTGCTTGTCGTATTATAGGAGAATTTACGGTAACTTGCGGTATTTACCGGTAGCTTGCGGTAGACTGCGTACAGCGTACCGCAAAATAATGCGGTATCACCCGCGCATTTTGAATGGCTGCATCTGTATAACCAAGTTCATTTACGAAATGGTCTAAATGAATGATATACTGAATGTATGTCCTCTTGATATATGTAACTCTTTGTAACTGACTGAATATATACCTTTTGTATTCTGATAACCCTCTCGATAAGATCTGTAAGGTTTATATGCATATTCTATGTATTAATAAATGTATCCTCGTGTATTAGTACCTGTGTGTGCGTTGTTTGGGTTATATCGCATGGTTGGATTCTAAAGCCATTAAAAGAATCATTTTGTGATTTACTGCTACAATTAATAATTGTCCCAGTAAATGCCTAAACCCTACAGGACTGGTGCCTTCAGAGAGCACACTTCATAGGTCTTGCATGACCTTTGACATAAAAGGAGTCCCTTGATCGGTTAAGATCTCCTTAGGGATTCCCACTCTAGAGAAAATGTGCACTAGCTCTCTAGCTATGTTTTTGGCCGTAGCTGCCCTCAGAGGAATGGCTTCGGGGTACCTCGTGGCATAGTCCACTATTACCAGTATATACTGATGTCCCTTTGTAGTTTTAATCAGGGGTCCCACTAAGTCCATCCCAATCCGTTCAAAAGCAGTATCTATTATTGGGAGGGGAATCATAGGGTTTTTATAATAAGGTTGTGGGGCAGTTTTCTGACATGCTAGGCATTCCCGACAATATCTTTCGATGGCCTTGTGTATTCCAGGCCAGAAAAATCGAGAAAGTAGTCTTTCAGACGTTTTCTTCACACCCAGGTGACCTCCCAAGAGGTGGCTATTGGCCAAGTTGAGGAGTTTCGACTGGTAGGCTCGGGGAATGAGGAGTTGCTCCACTTCTTCTTGTCCCCTCTTCTGCACCTGATAGAGGAGATTGTCTTTTACCATAAAATAAGGGTAATTAAGGGGACTATTATTATTACACAACTCCCCCTCAATTTTTCTCACGTGTCCCCATGCATGTCTTAAATTCCCATCTTCCAACTGGGCCGTCCCGAACCTACCTCGATGTTCGGGTGGCTCTCAGTCCGGTAAATCCATATTTAAGAACTCATCTCCAAGTTCTGAGCCTTCTCCTCGTTGGTCCACCTCTCCAGGGGAATCTGTGTTATCGTCCGAATCTCCTGGACAAGGGAGTGGATCTTGCCTAGCCAACTGGACAGTATTCAAAATTTGAAGAAAGTGGGGACAGTCACGTCCCAACACCACAGGGTAAGGCAATTGTTCAACCACCCCTACAGTCGAACTATACATTCCCATTTCTGTAGTAATGTAAACTTTCACAGATGGATACACCTTAGTTTCCCCATGAATGCACATAATAGGTATCCCCTCCGCTTGCCTGACCTTGGTTCCTTCAGGTAGTGCTGTAGAGGTCACCAGGGTCACCATACTTCCAGAGTCTAACAGGGCCTCGACAGGCTTTTCCCCTATCTTGATTTTAGCAATGTGGGGAGCCTCACAGGATGGGACACTTGCCGTGAGGCAGTTGCACTTGGCTTTCTCTCTGATGTCCACTTGCATAGGTTCACCCCAGTTGGGACAATTACTGGCCAAATGTCCCTCTTCATGACACTTAAAACATCTACGGGACTCTTTCCATGGTCGGGGCCTTTTGAACTGATCTTTCCTGAAAAGATGTCTTAAATTGTGGAGGACCTCAATGGTCCCTGTACTTTAATGACTGAAACTTCATTCCACTCCCTGAACTCTCAGGTTTCCTCCTCTCCTCTTTTCAAAATTCCCCACTCTCTTCCTTAATCAAGGCTTCCGTGGCATGATTAAATCAACCACTAAATCAACCGCCTGGTCTAAGGTCTGGGGATCCCCATCACTTACTTTTCTTTTCAAGTGAACAGGCAGACTACTCACAAAGTGGTCCAATACTACTCTTTCTACCATTTGCCCCGAGTTTAGTTCTTCTGGCTGAAGCCTTTTCTTCGCCAGATGTACCAGGTCAAACATTTGAGATCTAGTGGGCTTGTCTATTTGATACTTCCAGTTATGGAACCGGACTGCTCGTATCGCCGTGGTTACCCCTAATCTCACCAAAATCTCCTTTTTTAGAGTTTCATAGTTCTCAGCATCCTCTTCTTTTAAATCATAATAAGCCTTTTGGGCTTCCTCAATTAAATAAGGTGCTACTCTCCCTGCCCATTGCTCTCTGGGCCATGCATTCCTGGCAGCTGTTCTTTCAAAAGTGCTTAAATATGCTTCCACATCATCGAGCTCTGTCATCTTTTGAAGCCCAATTTCTTCCATCTTACTAGGTTCTCTCCCTGTTACTGAGGACCGTCTAATTTCTTCTCCTAATCTTTGCAATTCCTCTCTCACCAAATTCTGCTCTTCTATAATTCATTGATTTGTCTCCTTTTGAATTTTATTAGCTGCCTGCTGTGCCTGTATGGCTTCTTGTTGTCCTTTTAAAGCCTGGAACTGGCTTAAGGTGGCTTGGGACAATTCTTGTATCAATTATTCCATTGTTCTTAGCGAGAGTTCACACCCAAACCGAGAGAGAAGAGAAAAAAAAGTCAACTTTTTATTTCCACAAGTCTTAGTCTCGATCAGCAGGTTGCCCGCATCCTCCACCAATTGTGGTGCCTCCGGGGGAATAGGTTTATGTAATAAGTACGAAAGTACTCACACCACACACTCTTCTTTTATTTTTGTGAAGTTTTCTCCTTTTCTTTCGTTCATCCGTCTTCCAAGCCAGTCTGCAATCCGTTTTCTCTATCCTTATTCAGTCCGTGTTCCAAAAGTCCGTAAAATCCCACAAATCCGCGCCGAGTCCAAATCACAAACCGTATACCGTTATCCTTTATTTATTCTGTAAATCCATTGTCCTTAAATCTATATCCAAACCAACCAAACTCCAAAATGCATTCACCTACTGGCTTCCGCGTTGGTTCACTGTTTCTGGGGCATATATATTTTGTTTCCTGATGAGACCCACCTGCGTCTCGTTGTCTTTCAGACTGAGCCCTTTCCATCTGCGGGTCAGCTGGTTTCTCTTAGCAGCCATCTTGGTCAGGTCTAAGTCAAGTATAGTGAGCAGATCGTTCTTAAAATACATGTCCTGGATGACCCTTCCTCTGGTCCTCTTACATTAGTTTTAGAGTTTGTAACTGGAAGTGGAGAAGAAAAATACACAAACCACAATACTTAGTTGATATGGATATGACGATAAAAAACTGATTCTGAAAATGGCTATACTAATGGTAAAAAACACCTATGTGACTGAACAGAAACGGAGCAGGGATAGTTCCTCGTCAGTGGGTTGAGCTGGAAATAGAGCATCTGAGCAAGAGTTGAGTTCCTAAAACTAAATATTGACTGATCCCAACAGGAGACCCCTGATTGTTCTAGATCTTTGTGGACCTGAAATGATTGGTGAGTAGAAGGTTTGGAAGAAGACAACAGGAGGTTGAGTAATGCTATGGTAGCAGGCCTAAGTTTGGAACTATAGATGCAAGACAATGAAATGAAGGGCAATAAATTCTAGGAAGGTGTGTTTGATTCAAGAAACTAGTTCATGTTAAGTAAATGTCAGACTGAGGATGATCCTGTGTTAAGAACTCCATAAAACCTGATTTCACATATGTGTACATCCATTTTTGTTCTAACCAATTCAACCGATTTTACGGTCACAGGGGAGCAAAAGCCTACCCTACCACCAACAGGTGCAAGGCAGGATACAGCCTGGACAAGATGCCAGTCCATCGCAGAGCACACTGAGTTACCAACACAGACATGCATATACTCACACCTAAGGATAATTTTCCCAGAAACCAGTTTAGCTACTAGTAGGTTTTTGAATTGTGGAGCAGGAAAAGCTTGTGATTTGTTACAGAAGCTACAGTGTCTCTCTGTATCATGACATTCAGTGTTATGACTCCTCAATGTTGTTTGAGATTCCTGCACACTGATGAGATTCAGTGATGCAACTCTTAGTCAACACATCATCAACACTGCAAAAATGCTTTTTCTTGTTTGTGTCCTCTCAATGATTTATCTAATTTTTAAATCAGAATAGGTGCATTACAGTACAGATGATTAGAGCATACTGTTTCAAATGGGGGGTTTATGAAACTGGTGAAAATCAGGATTTGACTGAGCAGTCAAATCCTGATTTATTTAGTCATTAATTATTTATAACCCCCAACCTGTAAGGGATTTCTAGCAATATACCTGAGCAGCTGGTATAATTAGAGGCATGTGAATTATTTGTTCTCTGGCACAGTTTTGGTGAGAAGAGTAATATCCAGGCACATGTGGTTAAACAAATATATAAATATTAATGATCACAAGACTACACCACACACAACAAAATATACAACGCACAAGTTACTCTATGTACAGTATTTAAAAACAATACGTTTCAGAGGCCTAATATTCTGGTGATCCAGAAAACCCCAGATTGCAACTAAGCATTAAACTCTTAATGCCTACAGAGGCCACATAAGAGATGAGCTGCTGTCTAACTAAATAAACTGTAACCTGCAGTTAAATCTCTCTCTCTGCTCCCCGGATGTGGGAGCCACAAAATAAACGGGAACCTCTATCCCTGTCCATAAAAATGCACCCTAAGCTGGAAAGACTTTTCTAATTGAGGTACTGTAACTCTGCCTACAGAGGCCACATAAGATAAGAGCTGCCTTCTAACTAAATACATTGCAACCTGCAGTTAAATCTCTCTCTCTACTCCCCGGATGTGGGAGCCACAAAATAAATGGGAGCCTGTATCCCTGTCCATATAAATGCACCCTTAGCAGTAAAGAAGTTCTAACTGAGGTATCTTGTACCCAGGAAACCCAAGTTTCCTAAAAACACAGAATTGCACACTCTCTCTAGCAAGATTCAACAGTAGCTTAGAGCAGAGGTAAACCCTAATCTTGCCAATTTCTACCTACTGTGGTACTGTATGGGTATTCCAGGTCACAACCAGGATCTTGACGTCGTAGTCATAGAGTGTGGCCAGAAAGAAACTCAATTTAACATTACCTACCAAAACCAGAACAAAACTTAGCTCCATCTTTGGAGCACTAGCGGGCACCAGTGATTGGTCCCACATGCACACCTGGAACAGTACACCTCCCCATGCTGTTAGAACTCACTTAGGCAGATTTTCAAGTGGGTAACTAATTAATCTGTTATTTCATTAATTATTCCATCATTAGTTTGATTTCCCTTAAATACTTCCCTTGCCCTTCACTCAGGGCTCTGCTGTCATTAGATCAAGGCCCCACAATCAAATATGCTTTTCCACCCTGGTCAATTTAATAAGGCACAATTAATTAACCAATCCCAAGCTTCCACTCTCTACCACACCTACCCGGAACCTGACAACTTAAGCACTCTTCACTAAGTTTCCAGTGCTCAGTATTGGGTTTCTTGAGAAGAGCTTTGTTCCTATTTCCTCAGTTGACTGGTTTGTTAACTATCGTTCCCCGACTATTGACTAGACTACGATTTCAGATTATGAATTTCGGCCTTGGTTGCTTCTCCTTTTCCCTCTCCTTTTCCCTGTGTAAGCATTATTGCTTATTCTCTCCCTTCTATCGAGCCTGAAAACTTGTGCATAGGATCCAAAAATACAACTATCCCTGACTACTCCTCTGACATCTGCATTAGCTTAGCTGCTGTGCATTTTCTACAGTTTCTTTCTACCACGTCTTTTTCTTAATTTTTTGCACTTGCTTACTTGTTTCAGAGCTTTCCCTTTTTATAGTCACTACCGCTTTACAGCCCTGAGTGTTGGGTTTATTTTGCATGTTTTTCTTTTCTTTTTTGGCCACTTTTGTTGCAGTGTTTCCCATCTCACCACAGTCTGAAATCTACTTGTGAGCTCTCAGACGCAACTATTTTTCCCCTCGCCACGTCATTACACTGCATATACAAACCTTACAACCACAGGTTGTTATTGCTGCTCTCATAATTATTACAAAACTCAAAACCAGCAGTCTTAGAGGTCTTTCCAAATCAAAGACATAAAACCTGTGCCCCTTTATATCTTTTATATCCAAAGTGGGGCCAGCTAATCCTTGACAGCTGGAGCTCATTACACACCAAAGAACCGTACTTCTTTGCGTGTCTGGAAATGTAGCCCTCTGTTGTGCCTGCAAGGGTGGGAAATGGGTAGTGTGTTATAGGCTACAGTGGATAGAGATTATTTAAATATAATGTATACTCCCTCTACAACCCTGCCACACATTCCAACACTTGACTTACATGTACTGTATAATTTTCATGTTCTAAATGTATGTTCATATCCTTCCCTCTCTGCCAAATTCAACCTATCAGCAGTTCCCTGCTTATCCTCCATTAAGGATGGGGGTTTCTTACAGCCTTATCTTCACAGTAATTTTGTCATTCTGTACAACCAGAAGAGTTTTGCAAATAAATCTCAATAATTCAGATTTATCTTATTCTCTATCTTCTTAATCGGGGTTTTTCCAAACTGCTAAAATATGTTAAGGGTGGGAAACTGAGACACTGTGAAAACAGAAGTGGAATTGTCCAAACTCTATATAATATTAAATAAAAAACACTTACAGTTTTGAAAACAAGTTTATTAATTGCGTCAGTGAAATGCACCTCTGCAATGTCATTTATTAGAGATGCAGTTTTCCTGTAGACATATGAATTACAGTTCAGAATTGCTTTGAAAAAAAACAAACAACCAAATACACAAAAAAAGTACACTAAATGACTGACAAATTACTGTTATCACAGACAAATCCCAATAAATCTGTACTGGGCATTTTATATTTATGTGGTCTGTAACTTTTTCTAGGCTTAAAATTACATATATCAATTATGTATTACATTTGCAAAAAACAGCAGAGCTTACAAGGTACAGTATCAAAAAGAGAAGGAAAAACTGACACCAGATTTTCAGATTTTGTGTAGACTTTCTAATCTGGCAGGCTATTGTTATTCCAGATTTGTTTTGCACGCAATAAGCATTATGTTTTCAACAACAAAATACAGTGACATGAAGTCCAAATGAGCACTGAGAAAGGGGAAGTATAATGCTGATGTTCTTCCAGGAGTATTGTGCTTACTCATATCTTACATCAGAATTCCTTTCGGTTTTAATTTGTTGTTTCTTAAAATTTGGAAATGACAAGCAATTTCATGCTTAATGTGCTCCACTATCCAATTTTAATAGATAGCTGTTAAACACTAAGGCTTAGCAATGAGTCTTTCTATTACCCAATTATTTTTATTATTTCTTAGCACATATTATTGCTGTATCGGGTCAGTGAATGTCAGGTATTAGTCAAGTATTAGTTAGTATAGGGACAGTACTGTAATGCTCTCCTGAGGTGAGATTCGTAGTGAGATCCAGGAATGTGAATGAGAGGCAGCTAATTCAGGGAACCTACAGAGGTCACAATAAATGATAAGATGCCTTATGAATAAATGCAATACAACCTGGAGTTACAGTAAATCTCTCTCTACAAACCTGGATAGAACAAAATAATGGAAGCCTATCTCCCTATTCTAAAAATGCACCCATAAGCAGAAAAGATGTCTCTAACTGAGGTATGTTTTACCCAGGAAACTAGGTAATTAAATAAATGTACTTGAGCTGTAATATCACTGCAGGCTAATGACAAAACAGTATTATAATCACAAACAATGTGGACGATAAAGTTTGAACCACAGAAGTGCTTTCCAGTACTACTGTCAATAGAGGACCTAGGAAGCCCAGCACCCAGGCTGTGGACATCATTGTAATACAGGCCTTGGTGTTGATTAAGGTGTTGTAATGTAGTGGTTTCACTACAGCAACATATCTATCATGTGCCATGGCTGCAACAAGGAATCCTTCAATAGCTGTAAATGAGATGAGAAAGTACATCTGTGCAAAGCAACCTGAGAAGGAGATGGTTTTATAACCTAAAAGACCCGCTAGCATCTTGGGTATGGCAGAGGTTGACAGCAGTATGTCTAAGAAAGCCAAGTTCCAAAGAAAGAAGCACATGGAGCCGATGGTCCAGGGAGATTAACACCATGATGATCAGATTTTCCAGGAATATGGCCAGGAAGTGGATGAGGAAGATAAGGAAGAATACAGTGTCCCGTTCCTGTAGGATTGGTAGTCCTGTGATGATGAATTCAGAGTGAAAGGTATGTTGCTGCTCATGACTCAGAAGTCACCTCACTAGGTACTTTGGAAGAAGTCAAATATTATTGTATTAGAAGGAGATCTTATAAAGAAATGTAATGCATTATATTTTCTAAGGTAAAAATGTTTTTTTCATATATTACTATAAATATATGCTGCCATATGTTTTAACATATACTGCCCTTCATAAAATGACAGAAAACCTCTAAAATGACAAAGGTTGCAATGCATTATTTTGAAGCCCTAAGTATGATCAATAGTTTCTTATTTGTATCAATATACAGTACCTTGTCAAATTGTAATGCAGTGCTTGGTGTTGATAAGTTCAATAGAAAAATTCCCATGCATTTCACCACCCTGAAAAAGGTTCTCATCATTACGGTATTCATAATGAAGGTGTTTTGTGCATTCACTGGGACAATTATTAATTGTAGCAGTATGTAACAAAATGATTGTTTGATGGCTACTAGAAAACCAACTTTGAAGAATACCTCAGCAACGCACACACACGGATACTAATACACGACAATACATTTATTAATACATAAAATGTGCATATAAATATAACAGATCTTATAGTGAGGGTTAGCAGAATACAAAATGTATATATTCAACAATGAAGAGTTATAAACCAAGAGAGACATACATTCAGTATACCATTCATTTATACTGTTTCGTTAATGAGCTTTGATTACAACTTCTACACTAGATACTCAAAAGCAAGTACGTCACTCGTGGGAATTAAATTGATATCAACTGGGGTCGAGGTAACAATTGAATTCTCAAGCTGTAATGCAGAATGTTGAATACTCATCCAATCTATGTGGATTCAGATCTCCCGCGGACACAAAGGAATAGCGACAGGCTGTTGCTGTGTCCAGTCGGAGTCCTCTGGCCCAGTGCCAGCCTGTCCTGCTGTGGCTGGAGGTGTGGGAGAAGGAGGGAGAGATTCCTGCTGCTGTTCACTGGCAGTGACTCTCTGAAGAGCGGCTAGTTAGTCCTGGCTCAATCTTAGTCACACTCTTTAGATGGGAAGAAGACTGGTTCGTTCCCGAAGTAGCGCTAGTCCTGAATACTGAGATTCAGCTGTCGACAGTTCCAACTGTAGTTCACTTAATGATCAGGCGGGCGTTTGCGGTGGGGTACCAGTGGTTCATGAGGCTTGCTGCTGGGCTAACCTCGGGCGGATCCTTTGGTTACATGCAGGTGACCTCCGGCCTCGACTCTTAGAACAAAGTAAAGTCCTGGCACTCAGACACACTGGCCGTCACGTGATTGTCTGAGCAGAGTCTGAGAATGTCCTGGAGGGCCACCTTCTGGGCCCTGTGCTGCCTCTTTTATCTGGAGGAACTACGGTCGTTCATTGGTTGAAAGTTCCGCGGGCATTCGAGACCCACGTGGGGTTACCCTGCCCTACCAGTTCCTGATTGGCTGATCGAGGTGGAGGATGAGCAACAGTGCTCTCTGACATTAGGGTTGTAAACAACCTGGGATGAGACTCTCCCTTGGAACCTTGGAATCATCCAGGTGGATGCTGCACATTGGTGGTGGTGGATGGGAGTCCCCATTACCTGTGAAGCACTTTGAGTGGAGTATCCAGAAAAGCGCTATATAAGTATAAGCAATTATTATTATTCTTATTATTCTTATTATTCTTCTTCTTCTTATTATTATTATTATTATTATTATTATTATTATTAATTATCTCCCAGACAGTAAGGCACCAGAGATGACCATTCATTAAGGTGGCTGGAGAATCTCAACCTTGGGAGCTGTTCCTTATCAGGAAACTCTATCAGATAGGAAAACACTTAAATCTGAACCAAATGGAATGGCCTCTCTGTGTCCAGCACTACTGAGATGAGGGAAAGAGGGAATGGCAAGGGAGCAGCAAACTTAATTCCTGTATTATTAATAAGCCTTGCTGCTGCAATAACAATTTATTTAATTTTAATTTAAATGTATATCCTTATATCAGACACATACTTAAGTGTTAACATAAAAACGTTTAAAATATACATTTATTAAAACGTTAGAATGGGCTTTCATGGGTCTGAATCAGTTTTCCAATGTTTTATCACTGTTTAGCTGATTCTTGTTTTAAAAGTCTTCACAGGAGAAGGGAAGAAAACAGGTCATTTAAATGGCTATCAAGACAGGGATTGTTAATCTCTGAATAAACCAACAAGAAACATACAAATTGTAAAGATGTGTTTATTGCCATTATCAAATAAACTTACTTTTGAAACATGTTTATTGCAGACACAAATGGTTTGGATACAATTGAATTACCTACAGTGCAAATATGCAAATTACCAAAAAGAGTGTATTGAATGTTAAGTTTTCAATATGTCAACTGCTTTTAGCCTGACTAATGTATATTTTTTAAACCATGATTAAAACAGATATTTTGAGATACAGTATTAAAGCTAAAAAAGATGACAGAGGGATTACTTGATTAACATTAAAATGCTGATAATCTGACACTGTACTACCAACCTTATTGTAATTCCAGCTTTATTTTGCAGCTAATAGGCACTTGGTTTGCAGTAAGAAGCGCAGTGATCTAAGATTGTATTTACTCATGTGCAGGGCACCAAGAAATTGTGAAAGATATTTGCAATTAGTACATCTTAGTGTTTTGCAATTTAAATAATGCCCTGAAAATAATTCATTCTCTAGGCAACTTTTAGCTTCTTATTTAATGGTCAAATAACTGAGCACCTTTACTCAGCATTCTGCTGAAAGATTGTGGTACGGAGCGATCCTTCATCTATGAACAAATTAACTTAATTTTGCAAAAAAAAACATTTTAAGAGGCAATTTTTTTGTTTATAAAAAATTCTTTAACATCACTGCAGATACCTCCACATATATGTACAGTATATTCATATTCATAACATACCAGTTAATTTCAGGGCAGACACAGATACTATCACTACGCTGGGCAAACGTCCCGAGATCGAATTCTTCCGCGACGGGGGTACCTTTAAAGCGGAGACGACGGCACCGAAAATTTTTGGCGCGCCCTCTCTTTAAAGCCCTGGCCAAATACGAAGACAGTACGTACAGTTATAATTCAAACGGAATTAAAAACTACACATGACAGTTACCATGGTGGTGCTTGTGATCATTGCGTTTAACCAACGAAACAGGGCGAAAAACCAGTCACATGACTTTGGGGCAGAGTTTCGAAAGCTTAACCTATCAGCAACAAAGCGAAATTTACACGATAGGCTACCTCAAACTGTCAGTTACACGACTGTGTATGTCGCTTAAGCCACTCCTATTTGGCATTTTAGTTATGGAGGCGAGAAGACGCCCCCCCCCCCCCCTCTCTGGGTGTCTGATTTGCCGCCATGTTTAACCGTCCGTGTCCGAATCGCAGTAGCTACGCGTATGAAATAAAGTTCATCCCAGCTACAAAACATATATATTTTTGTGGTAAGAGGGCGCAAAACATCAGTATTTACTGCTATTAATTACTGTACGATTTATAGTTGAAATCTGAGCCTAGATATAAAGTTAGATATAAAGTTAAAATCTCGACAAAGCAATGTAGGAAATACAGAGAAAAGAAATCCTTTCTGACATCTAAAATCAGTTTCGATCAAGGTCTCTAAAACGAACAAGAAAAAGAGGATTTTCGGAGGGCAATTACGCTGTGTTTATATAGGATAAGTGATCTATGAGCAATCTAATTTCTTGTTCGTTTAAAACAGTGAAATGTCAGCTGCAAAAGATCGCACCAGAAACAGCACTCTCTCTGCCTGTCATAGACGTTCAGGAAAGGCTGAATGAAGTCATGTTAAGAACAATAATTCTGTGATCAATAATAACAGTTGTAGGACAAGAAACAAAAGATAATGAAAACTTCTTTAGGCTAAAACTCAAGTTCATTCTACAAATTAAGGCAAATGAAAATTCAGGATGTTAAAGTGCTAGAGGTGTAAAAAAATACAAAAATGCACATGAGTAAAAAGTTTTAGAAATGGAGCAGGTGTTGCTTTGAAATAAGCAAACAGAAAAAAAGCCATGACTAAAGTGCAGAAGAGGGATGCAGGAACACTTGCTTAGATATACAAAAAAAATCACAAAAAGGTGTATGTTACAAAAGAACATGCAAACATGTTCATCATGTACATCAATTTCCCTTCACGATCAATAAAGTCTTATCTATAAACATGAAACAGAGTGAGGAATCAGAAAATTAGCATGCATAAAAAACAGCAATTCTGTCAGTGAGCCCTAAATGAATTAATAGCAACCATGGTTTCATGGAGGGCTTCTCAGATAGTTGGGCATTCAGGTAGATTGCCAGGTGAAAGGATTTGTAAACATACTTTGTTAAAGCAAGTCAGTTTTTTCTGCAACACATAAAAGACATTTTTCCAAGAAAGTTTAGCCTTTGTCACTAATGAAACCACTAAATAAAGACATAAATATAGAAATCTTAAGATTTTGTTATTCAATGTTGGTAGCAGGATGAACTGTGCTAAGTGTATATTTTGTCGCAGCTTTGCTGCAAGATGTTAACAGTGAAAAAAGGTATTTAGAAATGAGTTATTTCAAGAAGAAAATGTTCAGAATAATTGCAAATCTAGCAGGATAGAGAAAGCACAGAAAACAGGCAGTAAGATTGATCAGATTAGTATGAAAAGTTATTTAGCAAAGGGAATGAGAAGAGTGACAAACTAGTATGCTTTAGATCTTTTTATCTGGACCAGGGAAAACTGATCATGTTTCTCTATAACAATAATAAAAAACTTTATTTTATATATCACCTTTAAAAGTGGCATCTCAAAGCATTACAGTAGATATAAAAACAGATAAAAGGACCACAGATTACAAAGTAAATACATATAAGAAAGACAAGCAGTTAGAGGTGCTACCAAAATTAGAAAATGAAGCAGATACAGACACTAAGTCTTCTGAAAAGAAAGGTTCTGAGGTTAGATTTAAATGCACTCAGGGTACGTGACTGATATCACTGGGAATACAAATTGAGAGCTCTGGGGTGCAGCTAGAGAAGACCCTGTCACCCACAGAATGTAGATGTTCTTGAGGACAGCTAGAAGACCAGAGTCAGACGGACAAAGGTGGGGAGTAGACAGATAATAAGCCATATACTGTAGGTACTGAATGAGGATGAGGATTTTGAAGTTGACTCGAAACCTGATAGGTAACCAATGCAAGGACTTGAAAACAGGTGTAATGCATCCCTGATAGGATTCTCGCTGTCATATTCTGAACATATTGAAGATTGCTCAGTGTGGATTTAATTTCCCCAGTGAACAGGATGTGCATTTATTAATTCTAGAAAAAAAAGCCTTTCTTGATTTCTCTAGTTCTTAGTTTCTCTAGTTCCCTTTAAAATAAACTATTATTCCACAATGCAGAGTATTATATGGACAGTATTTACACATGATATTGTGATTTAAAGAAATGAACACAAGCAGCTTTTCGAGATTTAAGTGTTGGCTGAGTTATTGCAGGATAAAAAACTAGAGATGTTGGTAAGAAGATAATATTGGGATAGCTGAGGAATACACTGATAACAAGAACACTTCCTAATGGGGTTAGGCATACTTTTGATGAAGATGATGAAGTTAACTGAGTGTATGTTTACATAGATACTAAAATGAGGATTGTATTTTAGATTTTGTGTAGTTGCTAGCATTGAACTGTGTGTTGGATGCACATGAATTGAAGGAATGGGCAAACATCGCTGATGCGGATCCACAGAGCCAGCATATTAAGATGTTTATAATTAGAGGCAATTTGTTTAAATAACTAGGTATGGATACTGATGTGCAAGAGAGGTGGAAAGGCTGTTTACTTAAGCCAGCACTATAAAATATTTTATTCTCAGTGAGATGCTGCCATTTCATAGTGGGTTTCTAACACTGTGTATAGTTCAATCCACACAGTGCCTTTACTTCCATCCATTTCTAATCTCTTTATCCAGTACAGAGGATTAGGAGCCTATCCCAGTAAGCAACGGACACAAGGCAGAATACACCCTGGACATAGCCCCAGTCCATCACAGGACAGACAGACACAAACACACACACCAGGGCCAGTTTTCCCATAAACCAATTAACTTACCAGTATGTTTTGGAGTGCGAGAGGGAGTCATATCACACATATGGAGAAAAACCATGTAACCCAGAGAGAACATGCAAACCCCACACACACAGGATGGCAGGAATTGAATCTAGGACCCTAGTGCTCCAAGATAGCAATGCTAACCACTTTGCCACCATTATAAATGGATGGATATCTTAGTTATCTTTCTAGTTCACAGGTTTGCATGCATAATTTAATTTTGAAAGGCGCCGAGACATCAGGTACTACTGTTGTATTTATGAAAAAGAAACAAAACAAAAAGCATACTAACAACTGTGCCATCCTACTCTTTAGTTAATACAATTTATTATTTATAAACAATTAACATTGTTAGCAAAATATTTTGAATTATATTTAGTCAGATTTAATGTATATTTGAACAATGAAAATATATTTTTACAAGATGCGGGGGAAAGTGCAACAACTTATTACAGTGCTAAATTTAATATTGATTGCTTATAGTTTATGCTAACACCTAACTTTCTTAATTAGGTGTAATTAAAACAGTGAACTAAGTGTAACATACCATTCAGAAATACAATCGAGAATAGTTTTGTGGTGTTTGTATGGAAGAAACGTTTCTAAAATGTATAACGTAACAAATTTAAAGACGATTAAATTCTGTAATCTTTCCACTTGTAATGTCATTAGACAGAACAAGAAGTTTCTGCTTTGTCTAAGGATGGTATCAAAAAGTAGTCTAGGTGGTGAGAAAGCTGTGCTTAATGATAATTAAGTGACTTAAAAGTAAAAAGAGATGCTTCATATTGCTTGATTAATTTTAAAAACTAAGTTATAAATGCAGACGCGATCGGTGCCATAAGCGCTCCAGGCAGTAGAACGTTCGTTCTGTGCTGCTGAGCTCCGCGCCTCCTCCCTCTCTCGGTGCCGCGCCCCTCTCTGACGGAGCGCAGTGGGCGGTACGCTATTTTCAGAGCCTCTGATTGGGAAAAAAAGACCTGCTGATGAGTTTCACACAACAGGAAGAGAAAAGAATGGGATTTTTTCTCTTCGAAACGTGTGTTGTCTTTATGAAATTCGTGTATTTTAAACGTTTAATTAAGAAGTAAAAACCTTACAGCGTACACAGAGATTCTGAGCTGATCACGAGGAAGAAAAATCACCCATTTTTCGCGCATAAAAAGTGGTTTTTAACTCTCGTAACCCATTTTTATACGTTTTAAAGTCGTGCAATGTCTAAGTTAAGCAGGAACACATCATTATATCTCATTTTTTATTTCTTTTAAAAAAAAATTAAAAATCGTTTGCCCAGCCTACTATCACGCTAGGGCCAATTTTTTCAAAATGCCTACCAATATGTCTTGTGGACTGTGGGAGGAAACTGGAGTATCTGGCAGAAACCAAAGTGAACATGGGTACAACATACAGCACAAAATCCATGTAGATAACACCACAGCAATTTCATTCAAGGCCAAAGCACTAAGAGATAGCAATGCTTACTACTGCGCCACCATGCCACCGTCATGTCTTTATATGTTAGAAAAAATAATTCCTCCACTTTTTAATAAATCTAACTGGATTCCATTGGATTCCTAATAACTTCTTACTCTCCAGTGCTATTTCAATGCCAAATTATTTAATATCTGGATAATCTAACAGATATAAGGACAATATTAATATAAGTAAAATGTAGTATTAGATTATATAACTAAATACCACCTTAAAGAGCCAACTTTATACTATTAAAGTTTATCTTAGTATTTACATTTTAGAGATATCTGCATTCAAAATCATAACAATTTTATCATCATGTTTGTAAATTGTAAATTATTTTTATTTTTACTAGGTACTGAGCATTGACATTACTGCTACTTTAACTTATCGACTTATGCTGACAGTGTTTATTAAACTGTGGGAAGCCTGGAATCTAAAGTATCCCCAAGCTGCAGCCTTGATTTTTTCATTCTGTAAGCTGTAAATGAAGGGGTTGAGCAAAGGGGTGAGGAAATACTGCACCACACAAATGAAGATGCGTCCATAAGGGGGGATACTTTCCACTCTCAGTCCAATATACACGACAGCAGCAGACCCATGGTACATAAAGACCACAGTCACATGTGAGGAGCACACTGAGAAGGCCTTCTTATGGCTCTCCACCATTTTCAGTTTCAATACAGATGCTATAATTCTGGAATATGTCCATAAGACATAGAGAAAAGGGATGTAGATTGCAATCATGGCAATTAAGAGGGCAACATTGACTTGATCTATAACATCACCACAGGCTAAAGCCATTACAGTGGGGTAATCACAGACAATGTGTAAAATAAGGTTTGATCCACAGAATAGAAACATACTTGTTAGTACTATTGATGGAAGAGGTGCAAGGAAACCCAGCACCCAGACTATGACAGTCATTGTGATGCAAACCTTGTGTTGATGATGGTGTTGTAATGCAAAGGCTTTACTATTGCAGCATATCTATCAAAAGCCATGACTGCAAGTAGGCTGGGCAAACGATTTTTAAAATTTTTTAAAAATAAATAACAAATGAGATATAATGATGTGTTCCTGCTTAACTTAGACATTGCACGACTTTAAAACATATAAAAACAGGTTTCGAGAGTTAAAAACCACTTTTTATGTGCGAAAAATGAGTGATTTTTCTTCCTTGTTATCAGCTCAGAATCTTTGTGTACGCTGTAAGGTTTTTACTTCTTAATTAAATGTTTAAAATACACGAATTTCATAAAGACAACACACGTTTCGAAGAGAAAAAATCCCATTCTTTTCTCTTCCTGGTGTGTGAAACTGATCAGCAGGTCTTTTTTTCCCAATCAGAGGCTCTGAAAATAGCGTACCGCCCACTGCGCTCCGTCAGAGTGGGGCGCGGCACCGAGAGAGGGAGGAGGCGCGGAGCGCAGCAGTGCAGAACGAACGTTCTGCTACCTGGAGCGCTTACAGATGCAGCGATTCAAAATGGGTGAGGTATTTCGCGGCATACCCCGGTGGGCGTGTCGCGGTATCACGCGGTATCACGTGGTTAATCGCGCGTCATTTGACGCTCTGCCGGAAACTATCCGGCGTCACCTTGTAAAACCGCCAGGGGGAGCTTAACCTCTCATGTACAGCATTTGAGCCTTTAATTTTGAACTGTGTATAATAGCATGTTAATCATCAGTCATTAAAATGTTGGTATATTTTATGAAAGCAAGATTGCTCAGTTGGACAAAAGTACACAACCTACCTTTATCAGAAATATTTATGCATCAAAGCCTTTACTGAAGATATTACTAATAGTATTAATAATGGATGGCTTTGGACAAGCTGTATACTCAAAGTATAATTTATTTAGCACATTTGTACAAGCACTTGGAATCTGTCCAAGCCATTCTTTGTCAGGCATTTTGTTTTACTTCAACGGGCATAAAAACTTCCTTGCTTTTAACAGGGCGTTTCATAATTTCTAACTACGAAAATGATTTAAAATGCGACACTTATCATTCAACTAGAGCTCAAAATATCACAAGGATCCTCAAGAGCACAGCAAAGAGTGTATTAAAAGACACTTGTATTTATCAACACTTTCTTTTCTGTATACCAGATTTTATGGAACCACTTCAGAAGGGTGTCAGCCAGTCAGATTCCAGGAATCGGTACTTTAAAGGAAAAATACACACCGGTATTCCATTTCTCCCTAACGATTTTAAGCATCGAAGTATTTAACTAACATGTGAAATAGCGTGTGAAAAAGTGGTAGTTTTAAGCTTTTCTGCCAATACAATATGGAATCGCATATCTAAAGAATTTAATAACGGTATGATTATATTCGTGTACTGCGACAGGGCTGTGTATGGCTGTTTCGCCTCCATGTTCATGCGAGTTGTCTTATAGCCTACTGGTCTACGTGCGTGACTAACAACGCACAAGTTGTGTGTTCGAATCCAGCTGGTGCTGGACTTTTCTTTTAACAAACATTTCTTCGAAAAAATAGAATAGCGATATTATGGACAATCTATTGACTTTTATATTTCAAAATATCGCAAAATGATCGATTCTAAGTCATTTTTGATAACAATGAATAGTCACCTTCTTCCCTTCTGACAGCGGTTCCTGCTTCTATTGTGTGTGTGTGTGCAATAGAATAAATTTTTATAGAGAAATGGAGGCTGAACAGTATGTGTTACAATATAAATATTTATATTGATTTAAATCGTGTTCTGATTTAAATCGCAAACGCGTGTTTAATTATGTGTTTTTTAATCATAATCAGGCTAATGCATTTCTACATTTCTGTATTAACCAGCTTAGAGGTTCATACAGAAAGACAGCTTGTGTTTAAATTGAGTGTAAGGTAATTTATGCTTCTAAAGTCATGGTCAGCATTTATTATTGTACTGTGCTGTAAACTTTTTCTGTGCCTAGTCACATTATTTTATAGCGTTTTTATTGCGTTATTAAATCCGGTGGCGCTGTGTGTTAGTTTCCTGACTCCCATGTCACATGGTCTGTGATTGAATCCCATGGAACTATGACTTTATTTTTTAACAAACATTTCTTTGAAAAAATGAAACGTTTCCCTTGGTCAGAGATTAAATAAAACCTCACTCGCACCAAACAAATTTATATTTCTAAATATCACAACACGAATTTAAGTCTTTTTAATAACAATGAATAGTCACCTATGCGTTACAAAATAAACATTTATATTGATTTGAATCGTGTTTTGATTTAAATCGTAAACGCGTGTTTAAATATATGTGTTTAAAGGCGAATTACTGTATAAAAGCGCTGATTCCTATGGAGTGTGTTCCGCCGGGGATTCAAAAAATTTATTTTAAATAAGCTGATAAAGCTTAGACTAACTGTATTCTAGACTGTATTACAACAGAACATTGGACAATGCAACGTAATTTGCAAAAATGCACTTGGAATCTGTCCAAGCCCTCCTACAAAATTATTTAAACTGCGACACTGATCATTCATCTCTAAATAAACTTTATTTTATATAGCGTTTTAAGCGAATAGGTAATTAGATTGCTCATAAACCTAATCGCTTTTTCTAGATAAACACAGCGTGATTGCTCTCTGAAAATGCTTTTCCTTTATATTTAGGCTCAGATTTCAACTATAGATCGTATTATTATAAGCTTTCTTGGAAAAATGTATTTTATGTAAACCATGTTTGCTATTAATTCATTTAGGGCTAAAATACGTTCATTGTCTTCCAATCGAGTCGAGTTGACATTGGAAGCTTGCCACTCCAGGACTGTTAAACCAACGCATTAGCATGTTAAAGCGATTCCATTGAGGAGCCCAGCTACCAGTTAACACTGTACTTCCTACTTTGAAAATACCTGTGAAACCGGTTTAATTCGTCACAGCCAGCACTCCGGCAGAGAGGGGGTTGTACTCGTAAAGTAGAAGCAGGCGAGATTTCCAATGAAAGACACCTCCCCCCCCCCCCCCTCATACTATTCAAATTGTATTACAGCATTGTAATTACACATTGTAATTGTATTACACATTGTACACATGCTTAAAAGAGAAGAGAGAAAACGCAAGCCTTCTTCACGTGTAAGGGTCTTCTGCTCAGAATGAAACGCTAAAATGTAATGTAGGCTCTGAATGGGTTCAATTATGATTTGGGCTTGATTAAGGTCGCTGCCTTTCATCTAAAACCCTACTTGAATCCTTCTAAACTAAAAATCAGTGTTAGTGAGTTCTAAATAAAGAGGTATCCAGGTAACAGTGAAACGGGCGTACAGTCTGGGGAGATCGCCCGTTTTCCATGTAAATAGTTCCCTGGTTCCGCACCCCTTGGTGTTTCTCTCGCTCTCTCTCGGGTCACCTGATCATTAGCTCGAAAGATTTCAGTGCTTTGTGTATATTCTAATGGTAGTGGGGGCAGGGTGAGTGGGAACAGGTTTGGTTGAAATTGCATTGGAGATCTATGTTCTTCACACCTGAAACATTTTCTCTGAAAGCATTTTCTTCGCAGTTTAGCCGATCTTGTTACAGCATGTTACAGTTTACTATTATTAACCATATTAATTTTAAGTGCTTAATGCCATTTTTTGACCAGGCACGAATATTCTTAAGTCCATATCTTCGCAAGGGAATCAGTGCGAATTGCAATACTAATTAAATGACCGCAGGCACTTTCCACCCCCTCTGCCAGTAGGAACATTCCTATTCTTAGCTCAGCAGCTCATTACAATATAGGGTGTTCAAACCGGGTTTTTCTACACAGCGATACAGCTTTGCGTTGTGAATCTGTTTTTCCGTGTTTACAAAGAAAGTGGAATACAGTGATACTACCTGCTATACAGATACATATGTTTAGATATTTAGACCCTTAAATTAATATCATTATTAATAATAATGATTATAATGATAATAATGATAATCGGCCAGTGAAGCTCTGTTGTCCTTCACATCAATGCCTTAAACATTTTACCGAACCCAGGATTTTACAGAGAGGGAGGAGGCGCGGAGCTCAGCAGTACAGAACGAACATTCTGCTGCCTGGAGCGCTTATGGCAGCAATCGCGCCTGCATTTATAACTTAGTTTTTAAAATTAATCAAGCAATATGAAGCATCTCTTTTTACTTTTAAATCCATTAATTATCATTAAGCACAGCTTTCTCACCACTTAGACTACTTTTTGATACCATCCTTAGTCAAACCAGAAACGTGTTGTTCTGTCTAATGCCATTACAAGTGGAAAGATACAGATTTCAATCGTCTTTAATTTTGTTACGTTATACATTTTAGAAACGTTTCATCCATACAAACACCACAAAACTATTTTCGATTGTATTTCTGAATAGTATGTTACACTTAGTTCACTGTTTTAAATACATCTAATTAAGAAAGTTAGGTGTTAGCATAAAATATTAGCAATCAATAATATTAAATTTAGCACTGTAATAAGTTGTTGCACTTTCCCCAGCATCTTGTAAAAATATATTTTCATTGTTCAAATATACATTAAGTCTAACTATCATATAATAAGTTAAATACAAAACTAAAGAAAAAATAGGGTTAAATATAATTCAAAATATTTTGCTAACAATGTTAACTGTTTATGAATAATAAAATGTATTAACTAAGGAGTAGGATGGCACAGTTGTTAGCATGTTTTTTGTTTTGTTTCTTTTTCATAAATACAACAGTAGTACCTGATGTCTCAGTGGCTTTCAAAATTAAATTATGCATGCAAACCTGTGAACTAGAAAGATAACTAAGATATCCATCCATTTATAATGGTGGCAAAGTGGTTAGCATTGCTATCTTGCAGCACTGGGGTCCTAGGTTCAATTCCTGCCATCCTGTGTGTGTGGGGTTTACATGTTCTTTCTGGGTTACATGGTTTTTCTCCATATGTGTGATATGACTCCCTCTCGCACTCCAAAACATACTGGTAAGTTAATTGGTTTATGGGAAAACTGGCCCTGGTGTGTGTGTGTTTGTGTCTGTCTGTCCTGTGATGGACTGGCGCTATGTCCAGGGTGTATTCTGCCTTGTGTCCGTTGCTTACTGGGATAGGCTCCAAATCCTCTGTACTGGATAAAGAGATTAGAAATGGAAGTAAAGGCACTGTGTGGATGGAACTATACACAGTGTTAGAAACCCACTATGAAATGGCAGCATCTCACTGAGAATAAAATATTTTATAGTGCTGGCTTAAGGAAACAGCCTTTCCACCTCTCTTGCACATCAGTATCCATACCTAGTTATTTAAACAAATTGCCTCTAATTATAAACATCTTAATATGCTGGCTCTGTGGATCCGCATCAGCTATGTTTGCCCATTCCTTCAATTCATGTGCAGAAACTAAGAACTAGAGAAATCAAGAAAGGCCTTTTTTCTAGAATTAATAAATGCACATCCTGTTCACTGGGGAAATTAAATCCACACTGAGCAATCTTCAATATGTTCAGAATATGACAGCAAGAATCCTATCAGGGATGCATTACACCTGTTTTCAAGTCCTTGCACTGGTTACCTATCAGATTTCGAGTCAACTTCAAAATCCTTATCCTCCTTATATACTGTCCTACAACTGTTATTATTGATCACCGAATTATTGTACTTGACATGACTTCATTCAGCCTTTCCTGAACGTCTATGACAGGCAGAGAGAGTGCTGTGTCTGGTGCGATCTTTTGCAGCTGACATTTCACTGTTTTAAACGAACAAAAAATTAGATTGCTCATAAATCACTTATTCTATATAAACACAGCGTAATTGCCCTCTGAAAATCCTATTTTTCTTGTTCGTTTTAGAGACCTTGTTCGAAACTGATTTTAGATGTCAGAAAGGATTTATTTTCTCTGTATTTCCTACATTGCTTTATCGAGATTTTAACTTTATATCTAACTTTATATCTAGGCTCAGATTTCAACTATAAATCGTACAGTAATTAATAGCAGTAAATACTGATGTTTTGCGCCCTCTTACCACAAAAATATATGTTTTGTAGTTGGGATTTACTTTATTTCGTACGCGTAGCTACTCCGATTCGGACACCGAACAGTTAAAGATGGCGGCAAATCAGACACCCAGAGAGGGGGGGCGTCTTCTCGCCTCCATAACTAAAATGCCAAATAGGAGTGGCTTAAGCGACATACACAGTCGTGTAACTGACAGTTTGAGGTAGCCTATCGTGTAAATTTCGCTTTGTTGCTGATAGGTTAAGCTTTCGAAACTCTGCCCCAAAGTCATGTGACTGATTTTTCGCCCTGTTTCGTTGGTTAAACGCAATGATCACAAGCACCACCATGGTAACTGGGATGTGTAGTTTTTAATTCCGTTTGAATTATAACTGTACGTACTGTCTTCATATTTGGCCAGGGCTTTAAAGAGAAGGCGCGCCAAAAAATTTAGGTGCCGTCGTCTCCGCTTTAAAGGAACCCCCGTACTGGAAGAATTTGACCTCGGAACGTTTGCCCAGCGTAGTTATAGTGGACATAAAAACAAGAGTTCGCTGGCATTATATCCTAGAAGACAGAGACCGGCGCCAGACCGGTAAAATGCCTGATGAACTAGGGATTGGACAGTTTCCAAGTGCTTGTACAATCGATGGAAATGTTCAAATAAATGTGCAAAAGAAATAAACAAAATAATCTTTTTTTTTATCATATTGGCTAGCTAATGTCCTCTCTTTGCTAGTTAGTGGCTTTGTTTCTGCGTTGGGTAGCAACGGGTGACTGTTCTCAGGCGGAAGATGTAAACAGCTTAATTTTCATGTTAAATAATTTTTAAAAATTAAAATTCATTCTATACAGCAATCACATATTTGGGTACCGTTTCATAAAACTTTCATGCTTAAAATGTTTAGGGAGAAATGGAAGACTGGTGTGTATTTTTTCTTTAAACTATCAAGACCAGCCATACACAGTACAGTTTATATACATACAGTAATGTTTATGTTCCTAAATTAATATCGTTTATGACCTTCAGATGCGTTATGCTCCTCTTCTTTTTATGCTCAGCTACTAAAATTTCCCTTTAGTGGTAAAATTCCATATAAATATTCAAAACTAAGCGGATTAAAATGTGCACAGTAAAGACATTAAATGATTAAATCTTTTCACTACCAACCAATGCACCACGAGTGCCCCTGTCGGTCATTTTGGCCAGCCAATCACTTACCGCAGTGCCCTGTGGGTAGGTTACTGTACCGCGGGTTTTTACTGCTCATTTTGAATGTCTGCATCTGTATACAGTACTAATAAAATGAGAATGTTTCAATTAATAAAGACACTTTGTTTTTTATAAGTTTTGTTTCTTAAGCTCAACATCACATCACCAGATGGATTTCACAAATGCTGAGCAAAAAAAAAAAAGAAAAAAAACAAGATCTATATGGCATGGCATTTTTGCCCTATATAGTGAGTCATCTTTGATGACATTTGGCTGTACTACTACAGACCTGACACATGGAATGGAGGCAACCAAATTTATCAGTGACAAGGTATTTTAAATGTTTATGTTCAGTGAAAAAAATCATGATGACATTTTGATTTTAATAAACCAATGAAAAACTCTTTATTATAAGGGTTATGACATCAGTATATATTTTTTGCTGCAATAATGTGAAAGCAATATGAGATGTTAGTGTACAGGAAAATTATGCTTAGAAAATTAGTTTAATGTTGGGACAAACACTGTATTTGCTGTCTGCTATATCTTCATCACTCTGTAGGAGTTTTATGAATTTATTAAGACAATTTATTAACTGTGGCAATAAATCACCAGGTAATTATTTTATGGCTATTTGAGGATCAATCATCAGAACAATCAGCAACGCACACACAGATTCAAATACACAGAATACATTTATTAATCCATAAAACTTTACACATATAAATATATCAGTCTGCCTGAATACAGATGGCAGATCTAACTGTGAGGGTTACCAAGATATTGTAGAATATCACAAGAGATACAAAACACAAAGAGAAACAAACAAGGAATATGTTTCAGTATACCATTTGGCTGTACTATATTGTTAATGAGTCTCATTAATACAGATTCTACTATGATACTCATAAGTAAATATATTACTCATATGAATTAAATTGATATCAACCTGTGTTGAGATAACAATTGAATTCTCGAGATGCCATGTAGAATATTGGGTTACTTATCCAGATATGGATTTGTATTTCCCGCAGACACAAAGGACCAGCTATAAGGCCCTGTCGCAGCATCCAATTGGTATCCTTTGAATTGGTGTCAACACAGTACTGGTGCAGCTCCGAGTCGTGGGAAGAAGTTGAGAGATTCACCTGCTGTGACACTAGGCAAGGTCTCTCCAAGTCCTGGCTGAACTAGTTGTCACGCCCTCTGCAGCCAGAGGGCCGTCCTACCCTGTCCTGTCCCTAGTTTCCTGTGCTTTGCTATCCCTCCGGTGTCAATCTGTCTGGGGCTATATATTTCCGGGTCACTCATTCCCCTTCACTCAGCATTGACGTTCGGATGTCCTGAGACCCGCCTAGCACCAGGTCACTGTTCCATCCGTGGCTTGAGGGCATAGGTTTCTATACGGCATTTCCTGAACTACTGTGCCTGGGCTAACGCCCGTCCCGCCGCTATGCATAGGGTCTTTTTCCGCTCTCCTGCCATTCCATGGTTCGTCCCTTCCGACATCATTGACACTAGTAAAGTCTGTGCACAGAAAGGTAATGCAGGTCCGAGGAAGCCAGTCTTTTGGGTGGAGGAAAACTGGTTCGCTCCAGGCGTAGCACTACTTCTGAATACAAGGATTCAGTTGTGGACACAGTTCCCACCAAAATGCTTCCATTGATCAGGCGGATGCAACGGGCAGAGGCTAGCGATTCACGAAGTCCTGTTTCAGGCCTGTTTCCAAAGTCTGTCTTTATGTACAGGCTTCCTCTCTAGCTCAGCGCTTGGAACAAACTTTCCAGTCCCACACCCAGACCACAGCACTGGCAGTCATGTGATTGAGTCTGAGTTGAGCACGAGAATGGATGGAGGAGCAAATTCTTAGATCTGTGGACCCCTTTTTAACTAGAGACAGTACGGCTGCTGATTGGCGGAGAGCTTGGCGGGCATTTGGGACCCATGAGCCCTGCAGATTCCTGATTGGTAGGTCACTTCTAGGAATGAGTAACAATGAACTCTGACCCTAGGACTGCAATCCAGATGTTCCTAAGAAACTCACAGACAGATAGGCGCCAGGAATAGCCATTGATTATGATAGTTGAGCCACATCCCCATTCTTGGATGGTTCCTCATCAATAAGAGAACACTAAATCAGAAACCACATGGAATGGCTTCTGTGTGTCTTGTACCACAGAGATGAGAGAGAGGGGCCTCCCTTGAAGAGGCACAGAGACACTTAATTCTGTCTTATTAATAAGCATTGCCACTACAGCACTATTATCCATTGCTAACAAAACTTCATCAAGAATCTTCCTGAACTGTCTCATTTCTCTCACTCAGAGTGATATGATTTTATCACCATCAGTATGAGAAAAATATTGGGAGCAGAATCAACATCTTAACTTAATATTTTTGACAAAGGTGTTAACTCTGTATTGTAGGACTCTATAAAATGACCTCCTGATGTTTTACAAAATTCCTCAGCATTCTTCAGCAGTAATATGTTTGACATTAGAGTCAAATAAAGGTTTGTCTTTGCTCCAAATCAATTTTTCAACTGCTAAATTTGATCACAAACAAGTTCTGTGGTGGAGTGCAGCTGATTTGCCAGTTGAACTGTAAATTATTTAATCTCCAACAATTCTACTCCAAAACAAAACTATTCAGTTATCATACTACACCATGTTTATGGTGTTACAGTATATTCATTGGCAGAGACTAATTTTTAGACAATTGTCAGCATTTGTACTGAGGCATATGAGAAGATGGGACTACACTTGACATTCAGAAGATAAAAATCTTCTCCTCCATCATCCAGTTCCAAATGCATGCCCTAGAACATGCCCTAAATCTTCTATTTGGATAGATGAACTGTGTGGAGAATACAGAATAACTATAGAAGTTATCTTTTAAAGAACCCTGATTTTGACATTTTGGCATATCCTAAAATGTGAATGTGCTGCTTTTGGCACAAAACTTATACCAGACTGACAGTCGAAAGCGAATTCATCATTACCACCTTACTGCAATGGGGTTGAAACATGAAAAAAACATAGGAGACACATGAAAAAGACCTAGCAGATTTTAAAATGACTTGGTGTGGTATGAGCAATGTTTTTTGTGGAGACTTTTATGTATGTACAGATACACTAACATTGAACCTACTGTACAAGTACTTATGTTAGGTACAGTAGTCTTGTCCTCAAGATGTCAGACTTTAGGTTCCCAGAAAAAGCTATTTTTTCCCCTGTTTGCCAAGGCAATGTCACCAGAGGTGGATAGAAGAAAAGTAAGATGTGGCTTTTACTATATTCTTGATAATGCTTTTGAAATGGCATGGGGTGAGTCTCTCTTTTTGGTTTCTACAGCAATTCTGTGGATACTCATATTTCCTACTGTGGCTTTTCCTGTCACTTCTTTATTACATTTCGTAGAATTGTTAATGGATAATTGTTTACCTACCAACAATTGGTAAATTGTGGTGGCTCTGTGTACCAACAATCGGTAAATTGCGGTGGCTCTGTGGCTAAGGATCTGCACCTGTGGCTAGAAGATTGCCAGTTCAAATCCCGCAGCCAGCAGAGGAATCCTACTCCGTCCCTCGGCAATCCTGAGCAAGGCCCTTAACCCCAACTGCTCCAGGGGCGCCATACAATGGCAGACCCTGTGCTCTGACCCCAGGCTCTCTCCCTGTCTGTGTGTCTCATGGAGAGCAAGCTGGGGTATGCAAAAAGATAATTCCTAATGCAAGGAATTGTAAAGGGTTAATAAAGTTGTTTTCTTAAATTCATTTTCCTGAATGACATCACTTCAGTCCCTAATTTACAAAACAAACAAACTTACCATATACCAATTTTTAATCTCTCACAGTCTGTATTTTTTATTCTGAGTGTATCAACTTTTTTTTCTCTTACATAGCCAAGAATATTGGTGTTACCCTTAGTGCCTCAGTTTCCTCCTCTTAGGCTATATAAACCCTGATGTGGTCCTGCCCTTCAATAAACAGCAGATGCATGATACATCCTTTCTTAACAGTATTTTCTATTCAGTTCTTAGTTAAAGCTTTTGTTATCTCAATATTGTACAGCTATAACTTCCTCCTAGCAGACACATCTTACAACTCTAAAGCTCAGTATATTTACAGATGCAGCCATTCAAAATGGGTGAGGTATTTCGCGGCATACCCCGGTGGGCGTGTCGCGGTATCAAGCCATGTCAAGTGCAATAATTCGGTGATCAGTAATAACAGTTTACAAATGTGCATAGACTAATGGAAACTTCACAGTTAAACAGCTCTGTAGGACAAGTACAGACAAAAAGACAAAAGACAAAGGAAACTTAAGCTTTTTAAGGCTGAAGCAAAAATTCAGTCTGAATAATTAAGACAAATGAAAATTTAGGACATTAAAGTGTTAGAGATGTAAATAAATGATTTAGATGTAAACACAAAAATGCACAGGAGCAAAAACCTTTAGAAATGGAGCAGGTGTTACTTTGAAATGAACAAACAGAAAAAAGTGAATTATGACCAGACATAGTGCAGAAGAGGAGTGCAGGAACGCTTAACTTATTCAAAAATAAATCACACAAAGCTGTGTGTAATAAAAGAACATGTGAAACTGAAGCAGATTTGGCAGATAAAAGAGCTTGAATAAGTAGGTGCATTTCTGGCAGGGAGAGTATGAAGGTTTGAAAGCAGAATATAGTTGGGATGGGGAGTCAGAAAATTTGCTCACACGAAAAAGAAAAAAACAGAGCAATGCTATGAGAGGGCCTTATATGAATATAATGGCAAACATGGTTTCATGGAAGGCTTCTCAAATAGTTGTGCATTCAGGTAGATTACTAGGAAAATGATTTGTAAATACAGTATATTATGTTGAAGCAAGTCATTTTTTTTGCAACAAAAATTTTTTTTCCATGAATGTAATTTAGCTTTTGTCACTAGTGGAACCACTAAATAAAGACAGAATATAGAAATTTAAAGATTTTTTATTCAATGGTAGCAGAATGAATTTAGGACCCAGAAAGCAACTGTCAGGCTGAGCACAGTGTATATTTTGTCACAGATTGGTGCAAGATGTTAACAGGGAACACAAGTATTTAGAAATTGTTTGTTTCCAGAAGCAGATTTTCAGAATAATTACAAATCTAACAACACAGGGCAAACACAGAAAGTAAATACAGTTAGATTGATTAGATCTGTATGCAAAGCCATTTAGCAAAGAGGTGAGAAAGAGGGTCGAACCAATACAGTTTAGATATTTTTTTCTGAACCAAGGAAAATTGGACCATGTTTCTCTATAACAATAATAATAAACTTTATTTTATATAGCACCTTTAAAAGTAGCATATCAAAGCAATACAGTAGATTGTAAAAGTTATAAGGACCACAAATTACAAAGTAAATACATGTAAGAAAGACAAGCACTTAGAAGTGCTGCAGAAGTTAGAAAATGGAGCAGATACAGACACTAAATAAAAGCCTTTATGAAAAGAAAGGTTTTGCATTTAGATTTATATGTACTCAGGGTAGGTGACTCTGATGTCACTGGGGATACAAATATAGAGCTTTGAGGCACAACAAAGAGAAAGCCCTGTCACCCACAGAATGCAGATGATCTTGAGAAGATGTGGAAGACCAGAGTCAGACGAACAAAGGTTGCAAGGTGGGGAGTAGACAGATAATAAGCCAGATAGGTAATGAATGAGGATAAGAATTTGAAGTTGACTCAAAACATCATAGGAAGCCAGTGCAAGGACTCGAAGACAGGCATAATGTTATGCTTGCACGCGACCTGGTCAGGATTCTGGCTATCAAATTCTGAAGCTCTTGGAGATTGCTCAACGTGGATTTAATTACCCCAGTGAACAGGATGTACAGTCATTAATTCTAGAAAAAAGCCTTTCTGGTTTCTCAGGTTCCCTTTAAAAGAAACCAAATCAGTGTGATGTTCCACATTGCAGCTTTTTTTAATGCTACATGGCCGTTATTCACATATGATATTTGTAATTCAAGCACATTAATACAAGCAGTGTTTGAGGATTTAAGTGTAGGGTGAGTTATTGCAAGATGAAAAGCATTAGGACCTATTTGTAGGCTAGTAACTGTGCCTGTTTGCTGACACAGATGTACAGTACATTCTTGATGTTGTTTTTTTCATCTGTGGGTAAAGCATCTGTTAAAGATCAGAAAGCTTTGTTTAAGAGTGGATGATTAGAATAAGAGATGCTAGGTTGCAGACACTGAAGGAGAAGGCTAGAAAGGTTGAAAAAGAAGCAAGGGAGGATACATGGACAAACAATTTACTAGAATTAAGTGTTGCAGTGCTTTCCTAAATGAGGCCTCATCTCTCCCTTCATCTCTGTGGTGCAGCCACAGAGAAGCTATTCATGCAGGCTGATTTAAAGATGTTTTCTTTTGATAAGGAACAGCTCCCAAATGGGGATGCACTTAGCTAAGCCTGGCTATCATGATCAATGGTCATCCATTGGCGCCTATCTGTCTAGGGAGTGCCAGATGGACATCTGGACTGCATTCCTAAGTGTCAGGAGTAAGTGACTCATATCTCACCTTGATCAACCAATCAGGGACTGGTAGGGCCGAGTAACCCACGTGGGACTCTGATGCCCATGGAACTTTCAGCCAATGAACGAGCTGAAGTTCCTCCAGGTAAAAACAGGCAACACAGAGGGCCTGAGAGAATTCTGTGAATTCTGTGGACTTTTCTAAAGGGAATTCAAAGCAGAATTCCAGTGCAGGACAGCCCAGGAGCAGAAGGCTCCCAAGGGCAGGACATTCTTGCAGCGCACCTCCTGACCATCCTGAGACTCAGCCTGGACAACCACGGAACGGCCAGTGTGTCCGAGTGCCAGAACTTTCCTTTGTTCTAAGAGTCTAGAGCGGAGGTTGCCAGAGAGTAACCAGAGGATCCACCCGAGGTTAGCATCAGCAGCAAGCCTCGTGAACAGGTTGGAACTGTGGACAGCTGAATCACTATTCAGAACTAGCTCTTCATCAGGAACGAACCGGTCCTCTTCCTGACCTGCTGGGATCCACAGTCATCTTTTCTCCTGTGCATAAACTGTGCTAGTTAAAGCCAACACTAACTAGCCGGTCAGTGAGCGTCAGCAGCGCACCGTCGCAAGCCGCACAGCACAGCCTGGCACAGAGCCAGAGAGCCCGCAGGAGATCTGAATCCCCAGAGATTGGATGAGTATTCAACTTCACTGCATTACTGCTAGAGAATTCAATTGTTATCCCAACCAGTTGATATCAATTTAATTCCTAAGAGTTATGTACTTGTTTTGAGTATCTAATGTAGAAGTTATAACCAAGTGCATTTACGAAACGGTCTAAATGAATGATATACTGAACGTATGTCCTCTTCATATATGTAACTCTTTGTAACTGAATGAATATATATCTTTTGTATTCTGATAACCCTCTCGATAAGATCTGTTAGGTTTATATGCATATTCTATGTATTAATAAATGTATCCTCGTGTATTAGTACTTGTGTGTGTGCGTTGTTTGAGTTATATCGCATGGTTGGATTCTAAGGCCATTTTTAAAAAAATGTAATGTTCCCATAAAAAAGTCATGCCTTGGAGTATAGACCCCCAAAGGAATGCCATAGACTCAAACTGCAAAATAAACACATACAGAAAGAAAGTATTTGTATTGTAATTGCAAATCCTGGTACTGTATGAGTGATTGGTATGACTTTCTTCATTACAAATCTCTTATTAGAATTTAAATTTCTCTGTAACTCCAGGTCAGAACAGAGAAAATGTAACTGCCTTAAGGAGTTTACGATTATGAAAAATAGAAGGATAAGCATGATACGTATGTCTTCTGTCATTTTCTAAGTCATGTTACTGAGCACCAAATCTTATTGAGAATATGAATCCATTTAAGGTTTATACCATTAAAGTAACGGTTTATTCCATGCTGAAAATGTTTGTACCAGACTTTTTTGAGGCCTGTTTAATTGTGTCTGAAGTCTGATGTTGTAAATTTTATTGTTAAAAAGATCCATGAAAATGTCACTACTAAAGTTAGCTGGTACTGTTGGTATTGTAAGTGGCAAGTAGAGCTCATATTTTAGATTTTGTGTAGTTTCTAGCGTTGAACTGTGTGTTGGATGCACATGAATTGAAGGAATGGGCAAACATAGCTGATGCGGATCCACAGAGCCAGCATATTAAGATGTTTATAATTAGAGGCAATTTGTTTAAATAACTAGGTATGGATACTGATGTGCAAGAGAGGTGGAAAGGCTGTTTCCTTAAGCCAGCACTATAAAATGTTTTATTCTCAGTGAGATGCTGCCATTTCATAGTGGGTTTCTAACACTGTGTATAGTTCCATCCACACAGTGCCTTTAGTTCCATCCATTTCTAAACTCTTTATCCAGTACAGAGGATTTGGAGCCTATCCCAGTAAGCGACGGACACAAGGCAGAATACACCCTGGACATAGCGCCAGTCCATCACAGGACAGACAGACACAAACACACACACACCAGGGCCAGTTTAAATCTAACCTCAAAACCTTTCTTTTCAGAAGACTTAGTGTCTGTATCTGCTTCATTTTCTAATTTTGGTAGCACCTCTAACTGCTTGTCTTTCTTATATGCATTTACTTTGTAATCTGTGGTCCTTTTATCTGTTTTTACATCTACTGTATTGCTTTGAGATGCCACCTTTAATGGTGATATATCAAATAAAGTTTTTTATTATTGTTATGGGGAAACATGATCAGATTTTCCCTGGTTCAGAAAAAAAGATCTAAAGTATACTAGTTTGTCACTCTTCTCATTCCCTTTGCTAAATGACTTTTCATACTAATCTGATCAATCTAACTGCCAGTTTTCTGTGCTTTCTCTATCCTGCTAGATTTGCAATTACTCTGAAAATTTTCATCTTGAAATAACTCATTTCTAAATACCTTTTTCACTGTTAACATCTTGCAGCAACTCTGCAACAAAATATAAACTCTGACAGTCCATCCTGCTACCAACATTAAATAAAACAAATCTTAAGATTTCTATATTTATGTCTTTATTTAGTGGTTTCATTAGTGACAAAGGCTAAACTTTCTTGGAAAAATGTCTTTCATGTGTTGCGGAAAAAACTGACTTGCTTTAACAAAATATGTTTACAAATCCTTTCACCTGGCATTTTCGTAGTTAGAAATTATGGAACGCTCTGTTAAAAGCAAGGGAGTTTTTATGTCCGTTGCAGTTCTTTTGCAACATGAATATAATTATATCGTTATTAATTTCTTGAGATACGCGATTCCATATTATATTCCCTTTTAATCAAATTCTAAAAGTATGCTTGTTGACTCCGGTATCGCGTTAGTTAAAGACTTCGATGCTTAAAATGTTTAGGGAGAAATGGAATACCGGTGTGTATTTTTCCTTTAAAGTACCAAGACCAGCTATATACTGTATGTTTATGTTCCAAAATTAATATCGTTTATGGCCTTCACACGCGTTACAGTATGCTCCTATTCTTTTTATGCTCAGCTACTAAGATTTCCCTTCAGTGGTAAAATTCAATATCTACAACGGGCACAGTAAAGACGTTTACAGTAAGTCTTTCTACCACAGACCAACGGACCACGAGTGCCCCTGTCGGTCAACTAATCACGCACCGCGGTATTTTGCGTCATCGCGCGTCACGATGCACGACGCCGTAGCCAATTACCTCCGGTACGTGTTTGTACCGCGCACTTTGAATGGCTGCATCTGTAGTTAAAGCCAACACTAACTAGCCGGTCAGTGAGCATCAGCAGCGCACCGTCGCAAGCCGCACAGCACAGCCTGGCACGCAGCCAGAGAGCGCGGATTGGACAGCAACAGCCTGCAACTGTTTCTTTGAGTCCGCAGGAGATCTGAATCCCCAAAGATTAGATGAGTATTCAACTTCAATGCATTACAGATCGATAATTCAATTGTTATCCCAACCAGTTGATATCAATTCAATTCCTAAGAGTTATGTACTTGTTTTGAGTATCTAATGTAGAAGTTATAACCAAGTTCATTTACGTAACGGTCTAAATGAATGATATACTGAACGTATGTCCTCTTGATATGTGTAACACTTTGTAACTGATTGAATATATACCTTTTGTATTCTGATAACCCTCTCGATAAGATCTGTTAGGTTTATATGCATATTCTATGTATTAATAAATGTATCCTTGTGTATTAGTACCTGTGTGTGTGCGTTGCTTGAGTTATATCGCATGGTTGGATTCTAAGGCCATCAAAAGAATCATTTTGTGATTTACTGCTACAATTAATAATTGTCCCAGTAAATGCCCAAACCCTACAGAAGTATTGTGGGTAAACACGGAGCAGAGCAGGGGACTGAGCACACATTCCCGGTAGGCTCCTGTGCTAAGGATCAGAGAAGATGGGATGTTGTTGCCTATTCTCACAGATAGAGGTCTGTCTGTTGGGAAGTCCAGGGATTATGGAATTAATCCATGGTTTCTGGTTGGGAAAAACCCAGATTATTTTCGTAGGCACACAATCATCCACACATTTCTCGATAAAGTCTGTAATCACTGTTTTGTACTTGTTCAGATAGAATGATGTGTCTTTGAACATGGGCCAGCCCACAGATTTAATGTAGTCGTGTAAGACTTCCTCTGCCTTCAAGGACCAGCACTGTACCATTCTGACTACTGGGTTCTCACACTTCAATGTCTGCTTGTAAACAAGAAGTAGAAGCCTAGACAGGTTATCTGATTGACCGAAATTGATGGGGGAAAAAGCATTACACATCCTAAATGGCATTGTAATAGTGGTCTAGAGTGTTAGCACTTCGAGTGGGGTAGGAGACATCCTTGTAGTACTTTGGGTAATACTATCCGACTAAAATGGATACAGCATCAGGGTTTGCAGTTTTATGTTTGTTAATTATATCATATTGTTCGTTGAGTGTGAGTTTGGTGTCTGCTTGAGGTAGTATGTAAACTGCAGTCGTGATGATTGAAGAAAACTCCCTCAGCAGGTAGAAGGGGTGGAATTACACCTTCAGGTATTCCAGATCAGAGGAAGAGAAGTGAGATAGAATCACCACATCTGAAAACCATGAAATGTTACTGAAAACACACACCACCAGTAGTATAAAGTGACACCTTTCGTCAAACCTTTTTGGCAGGTGCCATGCCCCCTTTTTCAGCCAATGGGTGTCCACGGTGGGGCGGATGACCCGACCCCTTGTCATCCAATGGTGCATTGTTATGGTCGGATGTCCAGCCCCCTCCCGAGCCAATGGTGTGTCGTTAAGGGTCGGATGTTCTGCCATCCCCCACCAAGCGGTCCTAAGCCTCATGGTCCAAAAGCCCCTGCCACCGCATCCCTCGATTTATAAATAAGTGTATGAAAGTGTGTATTAAGATTGGAAGGCGATCATGTCTGCCGCGGGGTTGAGCGCGCTGTATTTTAACCCTAAGGAATCGGGGAGTTACGGCAGCATGGGGAGTCTGATGAGGGCCGCGAGATCCCGGGGTGTGAGCGGTACCTGCCGCGGCCAGGTGTCAGAGTGGTTGACCTGGACAGCGTGTCTCAAAAAACCATCAAGGGGCATGAAAGCACGCACACTAGCGGCGCCTGCCACGGACGGGTATCAGAGTGGTTGACCCCGACAGCGTGTCTCAAAAAACCATCAAGGGGCATGTAAGCACTCACACACACACTGACTGCATAAAATCTCACGGAAAGAACTCCCAGGACAAATAGCATGTGAAATGTGAACCACTTTATTTCATTAGTAGGTTTTCAAACACAGAAACATCACAACACACACTTTTGAACTTTTCACAAAAGTTACAGACTCCTGTTTGCAATCACCAATTAAATGTTGGTGTGGAAAATTAGTTCGGTACAGGTAACTATCACCCCAACATTGCTCAGAAACTTTGTTGCATCTGAAAAAGCGTTAATGATCTTCCGCTCCCCATGTCTAAAACCATGAGAACCGCACTGGGCGACCTGATCTAACAGAGCAAAAAAATTTGCCTGAGTAACCAGAGGGATGGTGTTACCACAGGTTCTATGCAAAACATGTATTTTGGAATACACACTGCTGAATCCGCCAGGCTTCCGTTTCTGATCTGAAAACAACAGAAGGGCTGTAATTTCACTCATGTTCTTGACATACACATCTATCTCTTTAACAAATTTAAGGACTTTAGCATTCGACTCATGGATTTTCTTATCAAGCTTTGCAGAAAGAAGTGTGTAAAGCACTCTTTGTAAGAATTCTGATGTATACATTCGAAATTCTTCATTCTTCAAACGATGGCACACCCGTCTCTGTAAAACAGAATGAAAGTGCTATTCACATGGTGTGTATTTCACAGCCCTGGTGTTACACAGATCTTTTTTCGCGTCTGTAAAAATATGTATAACGTTTCTTTTGCAACGCATGAAAAGTCACGTCTACTATTTTTTCATCTACCTGGTCAAGTAAGAAGCATACATGCTCATGTGGCGTGTGGTCATCAATTATGTTTCTCAGCAGGTGTTTTATACACCGCACAGGATCATTTGTAATGGTGTATGCACCCAGGTCCCTGGCGATGTACAGAACAGCCGATAAAATTCAGGCTAAACTGAGAGACTTATAAATTTCTAACACGGCAAACGTCACATCTTCAAACCCATCTGTGTAGCCGACAGCCAGACATGTGTGACCCCGTTGACCAGGGTGGTCAATCAAACAGGCCGGGCATTCATCAACCAGAACCCTCTTTAAAGAGTGGGCCATAACATCGCGCTCATTAGGGACATCGTTAGCATCATCATTATTAACATTTTGACGAACACACAAGCATAGACACAAAACATTCAAGCTCGATGGTAGTTTGAAGATTGATGCGTCGACCTCTTCATATTTTATTAAAGGAAAAAAGAAAAGGCTTTACTAAATAAATAGGCATGCTTTTTACCTAAAATATTTACCATTTAACGCCTCTTTTGAGTTAGGGTTTTTCGTTTCCTCCGCGCCAGCAGCGGTTTAATATTTACCATTTGTAGCGAATCTTCATCATCAGGCGTTGACGGTTAACCAGGACCAGATTCCCCGTCCAAGCTCACATGACAGGTACTGCCACACACTGCAGAGGGTGGGGCCAGCTTTTGCTAAAAAGAAGACCAAGTGTTGAAAATGACATACGCTAAGTGCAGATTGAAACAACAATCCCACGATCAGAAAAAAATATTTTAGGAGCCTACCTCTTTACATTGCAGAGCAGAGGAATCCGATGTTTCGCCACTCAAAGAAGCCATCTTTGCTGCTGTCAATATCGGAGGGTCTGACACCTCAAGTGACATGCTTCAAAACCGACAAGTCGGTGCATTTAAGAATAACGCCAACATCGTAACCACGCGCACATAACTCAAAACATTTTTCAATTGGTTGTGATGTTTTAGAACGACCCACCGTATCCCCACGCCCCCAAAACCACACGTGTTTTATCGAAAGCACAAAGTAATCACTTATCAGCTTATTTTTAATGACACATTCATGTAGACAGCTTTTTAAAAGTTTGAAATGAATTTCCACAAACCGTGATAGTAAAAGTCTTTAAACTTTAAAAGTACTAACACACAACACAAACGATGTGTTGTTGTTCTTTATATTGTAATGCTTCGGGGTTCATGTGGGCGCCCTCGCCACCGCATCTTCAGGTCGGCATCCCCACCGTTGAGGACTCAAACCCGGGCCTCCGGCATCACTCAACTGGGACCCAGCCTATTGAGCTAAAGAGAGATCTCGCTCCTCCCCAGCGGCTGCAGTCCCTGCTATCACAGGGAAGGGCGGTGACGTCACCGCTCTGGTAATCCGGCTCTTACACACTCACTGGTGGCCGTTTGCGTTACAATATTTTAACGGACTGGTCTTAAAGTTTTAAAAATTGTTTAATAAGACACATTTAGCTTATTTTCAATGACACATTTTTGACAGCTTTTCAAAAGTTTGCCACAAATGATGTGTTGTTCTTTATATTTTAACAGACTGGTCTTAAAGTTTTAAAAATGATTTAATAAGACACATTTAGCTTATTTTTAAAACAAATTCTCGACAGCTTTCACGACACAGAGGCGGTCATCTTTGGGAGTCGTGGGGGGGGGGGGTTGTGGTCACGAAATGGACTGGCCGTTAAAGGCGATGGGATGTAAAGACAATGTATGCTTTTATCAGACAAACACAGGCGGTCATTTAGACACCCGGAGTCAGGGGGAGGGTGCTAAAATTGATCTCATAGCGAAAGTTCATAAAAATGTTACATTTTAAGCCGGTACAGTTAACAGTGACAATAACCGGACGGATATAGTAGTTATAGTTTTTCTTTTGTTTTAAATGCTGTTTTGTATATACATTTTAGGTTTATATTAATGTTAAGTTTTCTAATTTATAATCACTGTATTTTACGCAAAATGTAAATGTTCTGCATTGTAGAAAATAAAACCCTCAAAACGTCAAGGAAGATACATTTCTTATAGCGATACTGTTAATAAAAACATTTTGTAAAATAATATTCATAGAGGTCTGTTGCTGAATCAATCACAGGCACCAGTCCACATTTTCGCCGCATTTTAACAGCTATGAAATTTAGGCAGACACAGATGTATGACTTAAAATAATACAGATTTTAACATTAAAATTTTTCTTCTCTAAAACATTTTCTAAAAAAGTTTCTTTAAAAATAATTTCTACATCACAACATGGTCACACCCCATGGTGCCTAAGATTAAACGATGTGGTGTAGAGAAATGTTTATCTTACAAAAACATGTGTTTCTTAGAAGCAGATGCTTATCGGGGGGGGGGGGGGGGGGTCTACACCAACGTGTATAAGGACACGAAGCGTAACTGCTGTCTAGCGGCCGGTCAGTCTCGAGTGATCGACTAACTTATCAGAAAATTGGAGAGTGGACCGCAGCGATCAAATCCTGTACTCTGAAGACGCTGTTTTTTCAGACCTAACACTACATGACTTGATAGATGTTAACGATTTCCAAGATTTCCCAGGTATGCATATTTGGCTTATTGTGAGATAAAATTACAACGTTACTGAGCTTGTCTCATGTAGACGTGTTGTTACCTATAGATGCAAAACGTTGTATAATATTTGTATATTATACAATATTGAATTATTATAATGGAATTACAACAGAGTTGTTCAGTAATGTGGCAGTGACTGCTTGCATTCATTCTTTTCCATTAGATGAAAACAATGACGTCACAGACCGTCAGTTTGATAGCTGTCAAACGACCAGCTACAGCGATACACACCAACACCGGTGAGTAATTACGACAATGTTTTGAGTAAGACTATACGGCCATGTGAGTTTTAAAGATACCCTGTCACTTTCTTAACAACATCACAAGGTTGTGTCTATTTGCAGACGCTGGTGAGGGAACGAGCATAACACGTTTAAAAAACCTCGTTTGTGCTTTTCAATACCCCCTCAAAATCTTGTGGAGACTCAGGCAGATGTCCCTGTTAAACCAGGGGGTGGAGAGCATATTACCAGATCGTTTCTGAAAAAAGGTTGGTATTAGTTAAGATTTTTCTGTGTCTTGTTATAAAACATTCTTTTAACATACACATTTAAAGGTGTCTATAACTGATTAATAAAAATTCCGACAGTTTTCTACTTTTGGTAATATAGGGTGTTGAGGTCTTTCTCTAATGGCATTTTCCCCCTCCATGCAGAAATAAAAATAAAGCACCAGTTTGACGACCAGCGATCTCGAAGACGTCAAGCGAAACAGCGAACTCAAAACGTCACAAATCAACAACCAAAGGTTAATATAATTTAAGTGCGGTCAAGATGTGGTATAAACCACTTCTTGCAACAGTTACTTCTTTTGTTAGAATGTTAATTCGTTGAAAGATCCTAGTTCACGTAGTTTTCTGTTTTGGGGTATTAAAAAGTCTTATTTTTAAACTGCTTAGCCTTTAAGACTTCATATTTAAAGTTAAAAACGACTGGTCTGCGTCTTGTGTCTATATGCACTTAATCTTACCGGTTAATAGCAGCTCCAGCAGTGTCTTAAAGGAAACCAGGATATCAACTTCATCATGGCCGGGTAGCTTGTTCCATTCTCCCACAACCCTTTGTGTAAGGAAGAGACACAAGTGTGGCATTTTTATCCTAGTTAACACAGTTTTCTGATTTTGACCGTTTAGATTGCATTGGTTGGGGTCTTAAAAAGTCTTTTTTTTTCCTCAGTTAGCGTAGTTTTCTGATTTGGGGTATTAAAAAGTCTTACTTTTAAATTGCTTAGCCTTTAAGACTTCATATTTAAAGTTAAAAACGACTGGTCTGCGTCTTGTGTCTATATGCAGTTAATCTAACGGGTTGCTAGTAGCTCCAGCAGTGTCTTAAAGTAAACCAGAGTAACAACTTCAGCATGGCCGAGTAGCTTGTTCCATTCTCCCACAACCCTTTGTGTAAGAAAGCACCACATGTGTGGTGTTTTTATCCTGGTTAACGTAGTTTTCTGATTTTGACCATTTAAAATGCATTGGTTGGGGTCTTAAAAAGTCTTTTATTTTTATTTTTATCCCAGTTTGAGTAGTTTTCTAATTTTGAGATGTGGAGCATTGGCGAGGTATTAAAAAGTATTTTATTTTTATTCACGCAGAAGCTGTATCGACTAGCGGGGAAAAAATGTGGAAGAACCTAAGGTGGTGACAGCATCGAAGATGGCCGTTAATACACTGACCAAATCCAAACGTGTCAAGCCTTTGGAGAGAAATAATAACGCAATTAGAGACTTGGCGTTTGGTGATGCGCTAGATTCAGTGCGGTATATTGCACAGTTACTATCAAAGGTGAGCACTAATGATGTGGATAAAAAGTGAGATTTAGAGCATCTAAGAGCGGCTTTAGCAAGTGTATAGTCCTTGTTTCCAAAACCGAGCCAGGCTTTCACAGCTAACCTCTTAGACATAATTTCTACAGAGGATGCCGCTCTAAACTCAGGATTTCAAAACCTGATAATGCTATTTCATGGTTCATTGGCGAAGATCCCCAGTGATAAATGACTAAGCATGCGGTCTAAAAACTGGTTAAAAGACCGACCTCTTACTAACATCAAGCGTTTGTATGTTAATAAAATAATTAAACTGGCAAAAGCATATTTGTCGAGACGTAATAGATTCAGAGAGATGCATCAGATTTCCCAAGGGCAAGTTTGGTTGCAGTGTCGGTGCAAATAGAGACCCCTTAGTTTTTCTGGAGCGTATACGTAGTGTGGTGTCTCCGGGGAATAGATAAATGTAATAAGTACGAAAGTACTCACACCACACACTCTTCTTTTATTTTAGTGAGGTTTCCTCCTTTTCCTTCGTTCGTCCGTCTTCCAAACCAGTCCGCAATCCGTTTTCTCTGTCCTTGTTCAGTCCGTGTTCCAAAAGTTCGTAAGATCCAACAAATCCGCGCCGAGTCCAAATCACAAGCCGTATACCGTTATCCTTTATTTATTCCGTAAATCCATTGTCCTTAAGTCTTTGTCCACTTCAACCAAACTCCACTCTCTTCTCCAAAATGCATTCACCTACTGGCTTCTGCGCCGGTTCACTGTTTCCGGGGCATATATATTTTGTTTCCTGATGAGACCCACCTGCGTGTTGTTGTCTTTCAGACTGAGCCCTTTCCATCTGCGGGTCAGCTGGTTTCTCTTAGTGGCCATCTTGGTCAGGTCTAAGTCAAGTATAGCGAGCAGATCGTTCCTAAAATACCTGTCCAGGATGACCCTTCCTCTGGTCCTCTTACAGTAGTTATAACAGGTCTTATAATAATTTAAGAGCAACAGAGCACTATGAAGAATTTTGTTTTGTTAATCTTGACAGAATAGCGTCGTATGTACAGGCTATAGATGCTGTGCATGATGCAGTCCAGGGAAAATTGGATGAACTTTCTCCAAACATAGGGGCGAATGATTTTGTACAGTTGCGTTTGTCTTTGGGAGTGTTTAACAAACCCTTGTTCTCATGCAGAAGACGCCCTGGAGAATTAAATGCTGCCGATTTTTTAAACCATCTCAGACCTCTTACAGAGCCACACAGAAGTTCTAAGCGATGACAGCCTCCGATTAGTGGTGACGATTGTTAGGAACATGCAGGGGGGTGCCCGCAGAAGATTTAAATGCGTTCTGTACAGCAGGGTAATTGAGCGGAAAAAAGCACACCTTATCGACTTACATTACACGGGTGGTAATCTGTGTTTCGCTGGTAGTGTGTACGGTTTGTTAAATGAAGGTTGTACCGATGGTGAAATGTTTGTGCACAGGAGAAAAGATGACTGTGGGTCCCAACAGGTCAGGAAGAGGACCGGTTCTTTCCTGATGAAGCTAGTTCTGAATACTGATTCAGCTGTCCACAGTTCCGACCTGTTCACGAAGCTTGCTGCTGGTGCTAACCTCGGGTGGATCCTTTGGTTACTTGTGGCAACCTCCACTCTCGACTCTTAGAACAAAGGAAAGTTCTGGCACTCGGACACACTGGCCGTTACATGTTGGTCCAGGCTGAGTCTGAGGATGGTCCTGCCCTTGGGAGCCTGTCTGCTCCTGGGCCGTCCTGCCCTGGAATTCTTTAGAATAGTTTCGCACCCCTGGAATTCTCCTTAGAATAGTCCTGTATTGCCTGTTTTTACCTGGAGGAACTTCAGTTCATTCATTGGCTGAAAGTTTCATGGGCATCAGAGACCCACGTGGGTAACTCGGCCCTACCAGTCCCTGATTGGTTGATCAAGGTGAGATATGAGTCACTTACTCCTGACACTTAGGAATGCAGTCCAGATGTTCATCTGGCACTCCCTAGGCAGATAGGCTCCAATGGATGACCATTGATCATGATAGCCAGGCTTAGCTAAGTGCATCCCCCTTTGGGAGCTGTCCCTTATCAAAAGAAAACATCTTTAAATCAGCCTGCATGAATAGTTTCTCTGTGGTGCAGCGAAGAAGAGAGAGATGGGGCCTCATTTGGGAAAGCACAGCAACACTTAATTCTGTCTTATTAAAAGCATTGGCGCTACAAGGGTGATTGGAAATATTTTACAACAGGTTCCACACCACCAAATTCTAAAATACTTTTTGTTCTACTGCATTAAGATCATTTTTACAGGGTTTTAAATATTAAAGCTTTTGTGGGGGTGGCGTATTTTTGCAGTAACTGCCATGCCGCATATAGCCACACGCCTGTGTTAAATCTTGTAAAACTTGTTTAGATCCCCAGTGTTGTGAAACTGATGCCAAAATTCAGAATTGCCCGGTCTGTAAGGTCTTTTGCCGTAGCTCTCAGTGTTTGATGAGACACTTTCAGAATGTGGCGTCGGGTGTTAGTAAGTGTGAGAGCCAGTCCTTTTGTGAGAAATGTGGGGTTTATAACCTCGCAAGTCACAAATGTAAAGAGAAACTGTGCTTGCAGTGTAACAACGTAATCGATACCCCTGACACACACTTGTGCTACAGCCTTTGGACAAACCCAAAATTTCAAGCAAGTAAATTTTTTTCGACTTTGAATGCATGCAAGAAACTGGGACACACATTCCAAATTATTTCCACGCCCTTCATATTAACAATAAACGAAGCTGGGAATTTTAGAGTGAAACTTGTCTAAAGGATTTTGTGCGTAAATTTATCGATGGGCGTTTCAAAAACTATACATTAATTTCGCACAATGGCAAGGGATATGACAATTAACCTAGTAATCAGACAGTTGCTAGATGAAAAGATGGACATTGAACTAATTAATCAGGGTGGTAAAATAATGTGTATGACCTTAAAAGCTCTGAACATCAGATTTATCGATTCTCTAAACATTCTCCCTATGAAATTAAGCAAACTTAATGGGGTTCCCCAGGGGTAAAGGGCATTTTCCACACTTGATGAACACTTCAGAAAACCAAAAATATGTAGAACCGTTGCCACCGCCAGAACTTTATGGCGTTAACTACATGCTGCTGAGCAAGAAAGAGTTTTTGGTTTGGTATGAAGAATGCAAGGGAACTGTGTTTAACTTACAGACTGAGCTGAAACGCAACTGCCGACTGGATGTAGCAATTCTAAGAGAAGGCTGTGTCTGGTTTCGGGACGAGGTCATGAACATGACCAGACAGGTGCGTGCGACTGAGTCGGGGGCTGCTTGCGTCATGTGCATTGACCCCTTTCAGTTTGTGACCATCGCTAGTGTGTGTATGGCCATGTTCAGATTTATGTTTTTAACAGGAAGAGACGATCATGTTGCTACCCTATGACAATTACCACAACCTGCAAAAATGATTTTCTACACCCAGAATTCAGTGGCTTATGTACATCGAACACACTGAGCACGTTAAAATCCAACACGCATTAACCACACCTGGCGAGTTTAAGGTCTGGCCATATTTTCTGGATGGTTATGCAGTAATTGACGGAGTGCAGACAGCATTTGAGTTCAACGGTTGCTTTTTTCATGGCTGTAGTGTTTGTTATTGTGAAAATGATTTTAATCCACTGACAAACACTACTTTTGGTTGGTTGTACAGAAAGACGATGGTGAAAATTAATTTTCTCAAAATGAGAGGTTTTAACGTGCGTGTTTTGTGGGAGCACGAGTTCAGAGACATGCTTGATGAAAATAGAGACTTGAGGAAATTTCTTGTAGTTGCAAAGTTACCAGAGCCACTGCAGCCGCGCGATTCGCTTTTTGGGGGGAGAAGAAATGCCATTTGTTTGCATTACACAGCGCAGCCCTGTGAAAAAATTCACTACTATGATTTCACCAGTCTGTATCCGTTTGTGAACAAAACTAAAAAAATACCCACTGGGTCACCCCAGAATAATTTATAACAACTTTGGAGATTAAAAACAGTATTTCGGTTTAGCGAAGGTGAAAGTTTACCCACCCAGACGTTTGTACTTTCCAGTTCTTCCAACCACAATTGACAAAAAACTGTTTTTCACACTGTGTCATATGTGCGCTGAAACAAAACATACTGTGAGCACAGTGATGAAGTTTGCACTCTGACTCCTGTCTGGTGCACTCCAGAATTACACAAGGCCTTAGATCTGGGGTATAGGGTGGGTGAAATTTATTAAATTTGGCATATCGAAAAGTCCTCACACGATCTTTTTTCCGACTACATTAAGCTGCATCTGAAAGGGAAACGGGAAGCTTCTGGGTTTCCAGAGTGGTGTACTGATGTCGCGAAACAACAAAGATATATCGCCGAATATTATGAAAAAGAGCGTGTCCGATTGGACCCCGGCAACATTAAAAAGAATCCAGCCAAAAGACAGCTTTCAAAAATTGCCTTGAACAGTTTGAGTAACACCACAGCATTTCGTTGATCCAATCATGCATTTGTTTCCGATCATGCAAAGTACACCAATTTTTGAGAATCTCCGATTAACCATGCCTTTCGCATGCTCATAAAAGATATTGATTTACAGTAGGAACATAAACATATTACTGTATGCAAACTGTACTGTACTCTGTATGTATATGTATATTAAATGTCTTTACTGTGCCCCTTTTAGTATTGAATATTTATACGGAATTTTACCACTGGGCAAAAAAAGAATAGGAGCATAAGGCAATAAACGATATTAATTTTGGAATATAAACATACAGTATGACAGTACAGTATGTAAACTGTATATGGCTGGTCTCTGTACTTTAAAGAAAAAATACACACCAGTATTCCATTTCTCCCTAAACATTTTAAGCATCGAAGTCTTTAACTTACATGTGAAATAATATGTGTATAAAAAGTGATAGTTTTAAGCTTTTAGAATCTGATTAATAGGGAATATAATATGGAATCGCGTATCTAAAGAAATTAATAACGATATAATGATATTCATGTACTGCAACACAATAGTATACACTGTGCAATGTCTGTTGATACTGTTTGTGTAAGGCTTTTTCACCATTCATCATGTGACCTTGTGAGTGGTGCTGTGGTCTAGGTGCTGCACTTGTAAATGGCAGGTTGGCTGTTCAAATCCAGCCAGCGCCTTGACTTTTCTTTTAACAAATATTTCTTTGAAAAAATAAGATTACAATATAATGGATAATTAATTGACTTTTTATATTTCTAAATATTACAACATGTTCGAATTAAAGTCAGTTTTTAATAACAATGAATAGTCGCCTTCTTTCCTTCTGACAACGGTTCCTGCTTCTGCTTCCTGCTTCTACCGTGTGGGAATCCCTTTAGATCTCGCCTTTAAAGGCACTATATAAAGGCACTGATTCTTATGGAATGTGTTTTCTTTCTTCTTTTTTTTCATCATGGAATAAACCTATTACTTGATTCTTATGGATGCACGGTTCAGTCAGGGATTACAAAAAAACATGGAATCGCGTATCTAAGGAAAGAGCAGTATAACTATTTTCACGCACAAACCGTAGGATGTTACATTATTAATTTGGGTGTCTCCTCTTGCCAGAAAGCTCTTAATTGCATTTTGAGTGCGGTTTTTGACTTTTTTAAAATTACAACCCATAAATAAACCTGATACTGTTTAGACTTAAACTGTATTACAGCAGCACAATGCACAATGCAACGTAAATCACTACCTTTGTCTTCTGCTTAATAATGTTCACCTCTCTGTCCAGCAAATTAACAATAGTAATAATAATGAACTTTATTGTATATAGTGCCTTTAAAGGTGGCTCCTCAAAGCGCTTTACAGGATAAAAACAATAACAACAATAATGTTAGGCTGGGCAAACGATTTTAATTTATAAAAAAAAGAAATAAAAAATTAAATATAATGATGTGTTCTGGCTTAGACATTGCACGACTTTATAACCTATAAAAACAGATTTCGAGAGATAATAACCACTTTATATGCTCGAAAAACAGGTGATCTTTTGCGGCTGTTTCACTGTTTTAAACGAATAAGAAATTAGATTGCTCATAAATCTAATCAATTATTCTACATAAACACAGCATAATTGCTCTCTGAAAATGCTCTTTTTCTTGTTCGTTTTGGAGACCTTGATCGAAACTGATTTGAGATGTCAGAACGGATTTATTTTCTGTGTATTTCTGTGTGTGCATTTCCTACATTGCTTTGTTTGTCGAGATTTTAACTTTATATTTAGGCTCAGGATTTCAACTCTAAATCGTACACTAATTACTAGCAGTAAATACTGATCTTTTGCTCCCTCTTACCACAAAAATATATGTATATTGTAGCTGGAATGGCCTTTTTTTTCGGACGTGTCTCTACCTACTGTGACTTGGACATGGAATGGTTAAAGTTGGTGACAAGTCAGGCACCCAGAGGTGGGGGGGGCGTCTTTCCGCCTCCATAACTAAAATGCCAAATAGGAGTGACTTAAGCGACATACACAGTCGTGTAACTGACAGTTTGAGGTAACCTATCGTGTACATTTTGCTTTGTTGCCGATAGGTTAAGCTTTCTAAACTCAGCCCCAAAGTCATGTGAATGATTTTTCGCCCTGTTTCATTGGTTAAATGCAATGATCACAAGCACCACCATGGTAACTGGGATGTGTAGTTTTTAATTCAGTTTGAATTCTAACTGTATGTACTGTCTTCGTATTTGGCCAGGGCTTTAAAGAGAGGGCCTCCCAGAATTTTTCGGTGCTGTCGTCTGCACTTTAAAGGTACCCCTGTCACGGAAGAAATTGACCTCGGAACGTTTACCCAGCGTAATATTGTATTTCATTGCACTTTGACAGATTATCTTTAAATCAATTGTTGTCAGAATATCCCCACCACCAAACAAGAACAAACGATTTTATTAACTGGCTGTTTCAGTTACTTAAAGTATATATTCAAAGTAATAATTTAACAATATATGTAAATGTTTTAAGATATGCCTATGTTGTGAATGTCTGTAGATTGTATTTTATTTTTAGTTTTTGTTTTGTTTCATGTTAATGTTATAAGGGAGATTGTCATAGAGACGACTCCCTTACCCCCCATCTTGATTTAAATACTTTTATTTTTTCACAATCTGGCAATGCCAGACAGAATTCACATTTGCTGCAGCCAAATGGCCTTGCAGATCAGAAAATCAAGGAACAAAACAATTATTGCGCCTGGCTCCTCAATGGGATAGCTTTAACTTGCTAATGCGTTGGTGTAACAGTCTGGGTGTGGCAAGCTTCTAATGTCTCCCGACTTCGGCGAAAGGAACCCGTCTTTCCTTGAAAGACAATGAACATATTCTTCCCGTACATGAGAATATAATGCTGGTGCGTGGGCGTAGTGGGGTGCTGTAAAAAAAAAGTTTTTTTTTAAAAAGTCTTGACTTGACTTGACTTGAACTTTATTGCCATATGTAACCGGTGCTGGTACAATGGAATTCTTACTTACAGAAAGTCTCTCAATTGTAAAACAAGTGTAAAAAAAAACAAAACAAAGTGCAAACAGTGCATCAAGACAATGTACAAACAAACAATAGACAATGTGCAAGTAAACATGCAGACAGTTTGAATGTAAACAATACAGACGTGTAAACAATGACTGGAGACGTACAATAAATAAATTACAATGAGGTAGATGGTGATGGTGTAGGTGTGGTCCGAGGGGGATGGCTAAATGTGTTCGCCAGTCTCACTGCTTGTGGATAGAAGCTATTGAAGAATCTAGTGGTAAGTGTCCGTATGCTCTTATATCTCTTGCCTGAGGGCATTGGGGTGAAGAGCTCATGCCCAGGGTGGTGACTGTCCTCTGTGATGGCCAGAATTCTACCACGGCAGCGGTCCTCATAGAGCTGTTTAATCTCGGTGAGACCGCAGCCGATGATCTTCTGGGCCATATTGACCATTCTCTGCAGTGCCTTTCTTTCTCGCGAAGAGGTGTTGCCATACCACACGGTGATCCCGTTGGTGAGGACGCTCTCGATAGTGCAGCGGTAGAAGTTCACCAACACATGTATTGGCATCCCCCATCGCTTGAGGCACCTCAAGAAATAAAGGCGCTGCTGAGCAAGTCAATTGAGTGTCCATAATATTGCAGTCAGTGAAAATACCACGGGCATTCTTCCTCCCTCCTACATTCTCAGAGTAGAATATAATTTATTATTAGCACAATTTATTACAGTGCTAAATTTAATATTATTGATTACTAATAATTTATGCTAACACCTAGCTTTTTTAATGCAAGAAGTACTACCGTAAGTAAGTACTGTACTTACTGTACTGTACTTGAGTACTACTGTAATAAAAAAAGGGTTTTTTGGGGGGGGGGTGTCTTTCGCTGGAAGACTCGCCCCCTTCTACTTTGAAAATACCTTTAAAGGCGCTATATACAATAAAGTTCATTATCATTACTATTGTTAATTTGCTGGACAGAGAGGTGAACATTATTACGCTAAAGACAAAGGTAGTGATTTACGTTGCATTGTGCATTGTGCTGCTGTAATACAGTTTAAAATAACTAAAACTCAGCTTTATTTATGGGTTGTAATTTAAAAAAAGTCCAAAACCGCACTCAAAATGCAATTAATAGCTGCGCACTTTGAATGGCTGCATCTGTACTATTTCGGCATTATAAGAAGGATATATACGCAGAAAAGAACATTGTACCTACTGTATATCTGGTGGTGGATCTTTGATGTTATGGGGATGTTTTGCTCCCACTGATCCTGGGGCCCATGTGAAGGTTATCTACTCTACCAAGTACCAGGACATTTTAGCCAAAAACCTGGTTGCCTCTGCCAGCAGGCTTAAACGTGGAAGCAAATCGAACTTCCAGAGAGACAAAAAACTCCAAGCATACATCAAAATTCACAAAGAAATGGTTACTTGGCTATTTTATTATAATTATAATTAACTATATGATAAATTAAGGTATAGCATGCCTTCAAATGTATTCTCTAGTCTCATAAAACATTATAGGAAAAGGCTCACTGCAGTTATCCTTTTACGATGAGGGTACTGAAGTACTGAAAACAGTGGAGCCGATAATTGTGGAAATAAATATAGAATTTAAGAAAAGTGTAATTTTAGTTGATTCCACTGAATAATGAATAAAGTATATGCCACATCTTGCAAAATTATGATATAGTTAATTTCCTATGTTGGTTAGTTTCTACAGACTTTTTTGCTCATCTGTATGAAGTGTGCCAATAATTGTGGAAAAGACTACATTTTCAGTACAATGTCAGTGTGCCTGCTGCAAAAATATTTATTTTGTGTTCAGGCTATACCAAATAAACCTTCAAAACCATTTTACTGATAAAGATATATATGAATGTATTCTTTTAACATTGTTCAACATGCGTAGGCTGCAAAAGAACAAGTAATAGGTTTATTCCATGCTGAAAAGAGAATAAAGAAAAAAACATTTCGGCTTTGGAGCCTTCTGCAGGTGTGAGAAATTAACACCCTGAGTTTAATTCTGCCCTGTCTTTCTCACACCTGAAGAAAGCTCCATGGCCGAAATGTTTTACAGTTGCACTTCTGTGAAACAACATACAGATGCAGCCATTCAAACTGCTCAGTACAAACCTGTACCGCACGTAACTACAAGCCACAGCAGATTACCGTGGTATGTGAGTGGCTGACCAAAATGATAGACGGGGCACTTGTGGTGCATTGGTCTCTAGTGAAAAGATTTAATAATTTAATCTCTCTACTGTGCACATTTTAATCCACTTAGTATTATATATTTATATGGAATTTTACAACTAAAGAGAAATTTTAGTAGATGTGAATAAAAAGAAGAGGAGCATAACGCATCTGATGATCATAAACAATATTAATTTAGGAACATAAACATATCATGTAAACTGTATATGGCTGGTCTTGGCAGTTTCAAGAAAAAATACACACCACATTTCTACCTTCTTCCTAAACATTTTAAGTATCAAAGTCTTACATGTGGTTATTTTGGAAACGTTTTTACATGCTCCTTCTGACCGTATTAAGTTTATATACTCTGTATACCTTTTCTGCGAATACGCTCATTATTGGAGTAAACAAAAGCATACTTTTGGAATGTGATTAATAGGGAATATACTATGGAATTGTGTATCTAAAGAAGTAAATACCGATATAATTATATTCATATATTGTAGTTCAAACAGTAGTATAAGACTTTCTATGGATATGTGTATGTCTGTTTCCATGTGACTGTGTCTGTGGGTTGATGGCTTAAGCATGTGCTCTACAATCCTGAGGCCCGTGGGTCAAGCCCTGCTGTCGCCATGAGTTTTCCTCCTATTCCTTCAGGAATATTTAATAACAAATAAACATTTCTTTGAAAATCTAAAATGGCAAATATTATGGACACTATATTGACATTTTATGTTTCTAAATATCACAACATATATTGAAGCTAAGTCATTTATTAATGACAACAAATAATTTCAAACTGCTACTGATATTATTACTGACAATAAATATTATCGACACTATATTGCCATTACAAACATGTATGTAATGTTGGCCATACAGCGTACACATTACTGAAGCTAAAAGTTTAGCCTTTGTCACCATGGAGCCTTCTTCATGCTGAAATGTTGTGTTTCTTTCTTCTCTTTTACATACGATCATACTGTAATGCAGCCTAGCTTTAAGAGTTAGGAGACACATCCAAATTCTAAATCACTCAGCCAGTAAATTCTTGTGACAGTTAAAGGTCACTGCAGCTCATATTCTAGTATGTTTTCTTTTCTCAAGGGGAAAATAATCAGGTCATAGGTCAAATCACTGTGGGCACAATCCATTGAAACAACCTTTGTTTAAGGGAAGTTGTCCTTATGTCTGAACTACACAACACTGATAACAAGATCACCTTCAGCCCACTACTGATGCACTACACCAGGGGTGCCCAACCAGTTGATCGCGATCAACCAGTCAATCTCAGAGTGCTTGCCAGTCGATCTCAAGAATGTTTGGCCAAAAATAAATGGGCTATTTGACTATTTTTTAGCCTAAAAATAGCCTAAAAATTCATTCAGATCATTCATTCAGATTGTAAAAGTATCTTCCCTGAGTGCTAGCTGATACTGAAAAAAAGGCTACAGTAGCTCCATAATTAGTGTTGTTTGTGCTACCCAAGAACGTTCTCTAGGTTACTGTCGCACGAACCCCACATTTGCTACAGTGCATAGTATCAAAACAGACTGGCCGTGACTCACGGCCAGGGAATTTACAACTGTTATTATCACCACCATCTACATCCCCCCTGACACTAATGGCAAAGAAGCGCTAGAGGTACTGCACACTGCAATAAACAAACAGGAATCTGTACATGCCGACGCAACCTTTATCATCGCGGGTGACTTCAATCAAACAAATCTCAAATCCGTTCTCCCAAAATACCATCAGCATGTCTCCTTCCCAACGAGAGGAGAAAACACTCTGGACCATGTTTACACCAAGATTCAGAACGCTTACAAGGCAGTACCCCTCCCCCACTGTGGAAACTCAGACCACATCACTCTGTTTCTCCTCCCGGCATACAGACAGCTGCACAGGCACAACCTGCAGGACTGTTTTGAATGCACTGACTGGAATGTGTTTAAAGAGGCAGCCACACAGGGATCATACACCAATATACAGGAATTTGCATCATCAGTCACTAGCTACATCAGGAAATGTGCTGACGATGTCACACTCACAAAAGAAATAAGAACCTTTCCTAAGCAGAAACCATGGATGAACAGTGAGGTTCGCACCCTAATCAAAGCAAGGGATGCAGCATTCAAATCAGGCAATAAATCAGAACTAAGGTCAGCCAGGATCAATCTCAACAATAGTATTAAACATGCAAAAAACACGCTCAAACAGGAATTAGAGGAACACTTCACCACTAATGACCCAAGGCGCATGTGGCAAGGTATACAGGCCCTCACAGACTACAAGAGGAAGACCTGCCCATGATGCCTCCCTGCCTAACGAGTTCAACACCTTCTGTGCTCGGTTTGAAGCCAACAACACAGAACCAGTCATCAGAACTGCACTCTCCGCAGCTGACCAGCTGCTCTCAGTCTGCAGATGAGGTGAGGAGATCTCTGCTAAAAGTGAGCACACGCAAGGCTGCAGGACCCGACGGCATACCCAGTCGCGTCCTCAGAGCCTGCGCCAATCAACTGGCGGGTGTATTTGCAACATGTCTCTGGCCCAAGCCATAGTCCCCACCTGCTTCAAGACAACCACCATCATCCCAATACCAAAGAAAACCACAGTGACATGTCTTAATGACTACTGACCAGTGGCACTAACACCTGTCATCATGAAGTGCTTCGAGAGGCTGGTCATGAAGCACATTAAGGACAGCATCCCAAACACAGTGGACCCGTACCAGTTTGCCTACCGGTCCAACAGATTCACAGATGATGCAATCTCCATTGCCACAAACACGGCCCTATCCCATCTGGACAAAAAGAACACATACACAAGACTACTATTCATCGACTTCAGCTCAGCTTTAACACTATCATCCCAGAGAAACTAGTCAAGAAACTCAGTGCACTGGGTCTCAACACCACCCTCTGCAACTGGATTTGGGACTTTCTGACAGGCAGACCTCAGGCTGTCAGGCTTGGAAACCACACCTCCGGCACACTAACTCTGAACACTGGGGTCCCCCAGGGGTGTGTGCTTAGTCCATTGCTCTACTCCCTCTATTTCCACGACTGTAAGGCCAAACACAACACCAACTCCATCATCAAGTTTGCCGATGACAACACAGTTGTAGGTCTGATCACAGACAATGATGAGAGGGCCAAAAGGGAGACTCCTTTAGCTCCTTACAACATGGGTGATGACAACAACCTCACCCTCAACATCAGCAAAACCAAGGAGCTGATCGTTGATTTCAGGAAACTGCAAACCGGACATGCCCCTATCCTATCCACATCAACAGGACTGAAGTGGAAAGGGTCAGTAACTTTAAATTCCTTGGTGTCCATATCACCGAGGACCTCACATGGTCTCTCAACACCACTTGTCTGATCAAGAAAGCGCAAAAGCGCCTGTACTTCCTAAGACGGTTGAAGAAGGCTAAGATATGTCCCCAGATCCTCACTAACTTTTACAGATGCACTACAGAAAGCACACTGATAGGCTTCATCACGGTGTGGTATGGCAACTGCAGTGCTGCTGACCGCAAAGCCCTACAGCGGGTGGTGAAAACTGCCCAGTCCATCACTGGGGTTACCCTCCCATCTATCCAGGACATTTATGACAGACGGTGCTTGAGGAAAGCTCTAAGCATAATCAAAGACCCCACACACCCCAACTACAGACTTTATGATCTGCTACCATCTGGAAAACGGTACCGGAGCATTCAGGCCCGGACTAGCAGACTCAGAGACAGTTTTTACTGCACTATCAAACTGTCAAATTCCTAGCCTCTCTCACTCTCACTCTCACCTCACCTCTCACCTATGATCTGAACCTCACAGTGCCTTCTTCCTATCTTTCTTTCTTACCAAAAACCCAAACATACATTGAAAATCTACCTCTACCATACATGTCTAAAGCTCACTCCCCATAATTTCTATCCCTTTATTTTTATTCTGTTTATGCATATTTTTGCATATAACCTGTTACCTTTTTGTTGTTTTGCACATTGCCTGTTGTTGTTTTTTGCACATTGCCTGTTGTTGTTTTTTTGCACATTGCCCGTTCTTGTTTTTTTGGACATCATCTGTTGTTGTTTTTTGCACACTGCCTGTTGTCTCTGTCTTTCTTTTGCTGCACAATTGTATTGTTGTTGTTTTTTTTTCTCTTTGTACTACTTATGTCCGAGAGCTAGCTAAATAGCATTTCATTATACCATATACCATGTATATGAGTGTAATGACAATAAACTTGACCCTTGAACTTGAACTTGAACTTGGAAAGGACGAACCATAGAATGGCAGGAGAGAGAATAGACCCTATGCGTAGCGGAGAGACGGGGGTTAGCCTGGGCTCAGCTGTTCAGGGAATGCCGTATAGAAACCTATGCCCTCAGGCAGCGGAGGTGGGGTGATCTGGTGTTAGGCGGGTTTCAGGACATCCGAACGTCAATGCTGAGCTCCGGCAGAATGAAAGACCCAGAAATATATAGCCCAGGGAAAGAGGGAGACTGGAAGGACAGCAAAGCAGGAAACTAGGGACAGGACAGAGTTGGAGCACCTTCTGGCTGCAGAGGGCATGACAGTGACAAATTCGCTAAACAGTTTGATAAGTTTGATTGCCTATTTGATAGATTTTGAGCAAAAATGATGAAGCAAACAGACTGAAAACTTAATGGAATAAATGATTATTATTTTGTACTTTCACATTCAAATCTGCAATGCTAGCATCTACGTGAAAAAGGGAAATACAGTATAGAACAAAATTTCAAAACTGTACACAAAACATATGATGTGAACTTTCCCGATAAATTATGGAAAAAAAATAAAATCTCAACTACCAGCAGTCGGTTTCCACGAGGCCTAAAACAAGAGGGAAAGCGGCAATCGTTACATCATTCCGTGTGAGCCACATCCTGGCTAAACACAAAAAGTCATTCAGAGATTTAGAAGTAATAAAAAAGCATTTGTTAAGGCTGCTGACTTGCTATTTAGAGATTTAAAAAACGAACATTTTTAGCGAGGTTCAGACAGCCGTTGCCTGAAATCAGAGTTTCCCAAGTCGTCTAATCATGGTGAATATGCCTAATTAGAAGATGACTAGTGCCTTCTGGATTTAGCATTCCTCACAGACTTGACTAAACTGCTAAATGAGCTGAATGTCAAGCTGCAGGGACACAATAAAAATGTCATCGACATGATCAGCACTGTCAACACGTTCAAAAAAAATTCTCAAGTAAGCTTCTCTGTGCCAAGGCTCACATTAAGGTAGGATATTATTTTTTCTAAAATGGAGAACATTACTTGTTCATTAAAACAGGACTCACTTTCTTTTATTTGCTGTCATTTTAGTGATGGGTATAGTTAATATACTGATTTGCCCACAGTCTATTTTTCCTAATTCAGAGCTTCAAATTCACACTGGTAGAACTGGCTGGACTGGCAAATGAAAAAGTTGATCTTCCTTAAAAAAGGTTGGGCACTCCTGTACTACACATATTGGTCATAATGTTAAACTACTGAGAAGATTGGGAGAAATAATGAAATGGATTATTTTAAAAATAATATTATTTAATACCTTTGACCCCAGGAAAGTTTCTGAAAACAATTTTTCTTGTGCCTTTGGGCAAGTCACCTGGGCTAGATACCTAGATAGGTTCCAGAATTTTACAAAACATTTTGGCCTGAACTTCAACAAATCTTTTTGAAAGTATTCCAAAATCTACTAGATAAAGGCTCATTACCTGAGACTGTCTGATAAGGCCTCTATCTGCTTACAGAAGACTGTTCATCATATAGGCCCATAAGCATATTTAACTCCAATTGTAAGATATTAGCAAAGGTTCTTGCTCATATAATAAAAAAAAAATATTACCAAGTAGTATTGAACCTGATCAGACAGGATTTGTGAAATCCAGATATAGTTTAGACAATTTGTGTCAGTAATTTAACATTATAGATCTGATCAATAACAATAAAGAGCCCACATTATTACTCTCTCGATGCTGAAAGAGCATTTCACAAAGTGGAATGAAATTTTCTGTTTACTAGTCCAGAAAAGTTTAACCTTGAACCAAAATACAATATATTTAATTAAATTACTATAATCCCCAAGATGTAGTAACCACAAATGGTCTTGTAATAGAGTCCAGATTGGTAAAGGCACAAGATAGGGCTGTCCACTCTCACCTCTCCTTTTTGATATTACATGATATAACCACATGGTGACCTTTTCCAATTTCCTTTTATGGGAGGATATAAGTGGAAAGCATGAATATTATTCCTTGTTTGATTTGTCTTTTGCAGTCTCTCCATTGCCACCTGCCTAATTCTTTTCTTTACAGAACAAAATACAAATATATCAAAATTTAACTGGAATAATAAAAAAATGAGGTTCAAATTTGAAGAATTATTAAAATCAAGAGAAAAGGGAGGTGTTGCAGTTCAACACTTTGAGCTATATTATTGGGTTTCCCAAATAAAGCACTTGTTTACTTTAATTTTGCGTGAATATAGAATTAGCGGTATGTCATCCATTACTTATACAATCTCTGCCCTTTATTAACAATGTTAGTGTATTGAGAAATCTGTCAGATAAATTATTAGTACACAATACTCTCCTGCATCTCCTATCGCTCTCAATCCTGATTTCCCTCTGAAAATGAAAAATAAAGGACTTCTAGACTGGACCTGAAAAAGGTATTTAGACCTTTCCTCTTCATACATTTTACTATACCTGCAGAAATATATCTTCTACATAGTGATTATGCAGTCAAACTTTACAAAGATTCAGAATATCTATTTTTTATTATAGTTAATTTAACAAAAAAATGTATTTTGTTGCTATGGTCTATCTCCAAGGTACCAACTGTTGAAATGTGGCTCTATCAGGTAGCAACATTTCAACCTCTGGAAATAAATATTTGTGATCTCGACTAGAGATCAGAGCACTGTTGGAAGATCTGGTCACCACTTTGGACTTATATAAAAAAATCACCTTTCTTAATTCATTTTTTTCTTTTAAGGATTATTTTAGTACTGTAGGGTTGTTCTGTTTTGTCCCTAGTTTATTTCCATTTGTATTAATGGATAATGATTGTATTTTATTTTGAATGATGGATATGAGGTAAACAGGCTACTTATTGTTACTGTTAAAAGCAAAGTAAAAAGAAAATAAAACAGAACAAATTTTGTGAGATATAAATAATCTTAAACCTAAAAAATATATCAGAAAAAATCTTGATACTTACATGACGATAATCTGACACTCTCCAACCTGATATTGTTGGTCAATATTGCGTCATTGTTGGTTGATACTGCTGTTCTAGCTTCATTTTGCCAATAATAGGCACATTGTTTTCAGGAATAAATGCACTGATCAAAAAGTTTATCCCTATTCAAGTACAGCGCACCAAAAGTGGGATCAATATTACTTTGTTTTTAAGCATTTTCCCTCAATATCACAAACATCACTGCTGTGTGGACTTTGAAAAAACCCCATCTCAGGCCCACGGTCTGTAAATGGTATTTGTGATGATGTCTGAATGGAAGAATAGAATGTTTATTTATATAATTTCAAAGGTCACTAGCTCATGTTCTGTTTTTTTCTGTGGGGGTATGACTCTCCTAAAATGATTTATTCAACACTGAGTTTATTTTTATTGAGATATTACACAACAGGAAATTGTTGTATATGTAAAGATGTAACAGTATGTACATAACTGATATAATATAATGTAATGTATAACTAATGTATACAGTAAGTAGTACAACAAAATTAAATGGGGAGTTCTCCCACATACAGTCAATTACATTTTCACAGGAAAAGTGGGAAGCTACTTTTTAGAAGTGCCTGTAAAGGTTTGGTGAAAAGTGAATCATTTAGAGCCTCTGATCTCTGTGCTTGGATTTTATATTTTCTCAGGTGGTAAATCTCAGTCTGTTGAATGGAAAATAACCTTTAAAATGATTCCTTGAGGGATGAGTCATATTCTGAACCAAATATTCTTAAGGGTTCTGTACCCATCTGTATGAAATAATTTTCAACTTTCTTCGTTGTTGATGGATTGTAACTGTGGACCGAAGGAATTCTTTTGTCAGATGTTTTACTGATGTTTGCAGAATTCTTGTCTGGGCAGGGATTTTCTGGATTTTGCAGTTAAAAATGTATTACTTACTGCTTTTTATTTTCAAAAGGCTGCACATTTGTTTACTTATGATTAGAAAATTGCTGTCATCATTCTAAATACATCTATTACATCTATACATCATCTACATTGTTTATACAGTATGTTAAAAATATTAATTCTTACAGTTACAAGTTCTTTAAAAAATCAAAATGGACTGCAGTGAACTCCTTCTCTCCAATGTCACCAGTACATACAATTAAATAGGAAAAAGTAAAGAGGGGAAAAAAACCCACAATGTTTCAGCTGTGGAGCCTTTTTCAGGTGAGTGACACTTGTTCCTTTGCAGTCTATGCATGCTGACACAGCTAACTACCTGAACTTCTACAAATAAATAGGACCAACTATACACTGTCATTTTCTTATCTTGGTATTTATATTTCAGAGATCTCAGAGAAACTGTGAACAAGCTCCATCACATAAGAATAGTGTCATAGAATATATAATTTATGGAAAAATTAACTTTGTTCTTATGAAGGAGTGAGCATAGCCATTTGTAACTAAACTATTGACTTATGCTGACAGTATTCTTTACACTGTGGGGAGCGTGGAATCTAAAGTATCGCTGAGCTGCTGCCTTTATTTTTTCATTCCTTAAGCTATAAATGATGGGGTTGAGCAAAGGGGTTAGGAAATTGTATTCAGACCCAATGAAAATGCGTCCTTCTGGGTGGATGTTTTCCACTCTTAAACTAATATACACCACAGCAGCAGACACATAGTAAACAAATACCACTGTCATGTGTGAAGAACACATTGAGAAAGCCTTTTTATGGCTCTCCACAGTTTTCAGTTTCATTACTGATGTTATAGTTCTGCAGTACATCCATAAGACATAGAAAAAGGCGACATAGATTGAAAACATGGCAAGAAAAAGAGCAACATTTGCTTGAGCTGTAATGTCGCCACAGGCTAATGCCATTACAGTGGGATAATCACAAACAATATGTAGGATAAAGTTTGATTTACAGTATGGAAACATACTTGCCAATATTATTGATGGAAGAGGTGCAAGAATTCCCAGCACCCAGACTGTGACAGTCATTATGAGACAGACCTTGGTGTTGATGATGGTGTTGTAATGCAAAGGCTTTACTATTGCTGTATATTTGTCATAAGACATAGCTGCTAAAAGAAATCCTTCAGCAGCAGGCAATGTCATGAAAAAATACATCTGTGCAAAACAACCTGAGAAAGAGATGGTGTTGTCACGACACAAAAGAATTGCCAGCAACTTTGGTATGACAGTACACGTCAGCAGAATATCTAGGAGACTTAAGTTCCACAGGAAGAAATACATGGGTGTGTGGAGCCGATGATCCAGGGCGACTAACAGCACAATCAGCAGATTACCCAGGATGGTGACAAGGAAGAGGAAGAGGAAGAAGAGCGCAGTGTAGTGCTCCTGCAGGCCAGGCAATCCCACAATGATGAATTCATAATGCAGAGTTCTATTGGAATCACTCATGGCTCAGTGTCTCAAAAGTCACACAAAACAGGAGATGTAAGTGCATATACAGTGGATTCGTTTTAGTTTGGAAAAAATCCACAGAATCTGAAAGAATAATACTGTTTAAGTTAGAACATCATTTTTTATTTAACTGAACTTAACATAATAGAGCTCTCATATGTTAAAATGTTATAATCATAGTACTGTAGTATATGTTATTACATGTAGTGGTACAGTATATGTTTTGCCCTCCAAAAATGTATAGATAATTTGTAAAAAAATGTATAAAAACTTTGTGTATAAAAACTTTAGGATCAATAATTTTCTGAAGACAAGGATGTATATTCATTGGCTTTGAAACCAAATAAATCACTTCTTTTTTTAAAGGCAACATTGAACTTTAAAGTCCACATAAATTCGTATTTGTTTAACAGTTATGCCATAAAATGAACTCTTTTTACTCTTGTGCCATGTGCTTTCAAGTTTCAAATCAATGTGTTCTGAAACACATCATTAAAAATCTACTCTAAAATAAAACTCTAAAAGTTTTGAAAATTTTAAGAGGAAAAAAAGCTTGATATCCACAGATACAGTATATATCACAGTGAAAATTAGCATTAAGACAAAATACAAATTATTTTAAAGTAAAACTGAAATAAAAACACAAGGTGTTCCCAAGAGACTACAGTATAAATTAAACTATCATTTATATATCCAGATGATTCGTTTAAAATTTTTGAAACAGTCCAGAGAAAGTAGATCATGAAACAGGACAACGATCCAAAACACACTAGTAAATTTCTGATTGAAAGTCTGAAAAAGAAAAGAATCAGGGTTTTAGAATAGCCACGTCAAAACCCAGACCTTGGCCCCTTTTGAGAAGCTTTGTCAAGACCTAAAGATAGCTGTGTGCAAATGCCCTCAAACATCACAAAGCTGAAGCAGTTTTGTAAGGAGGAGACCAGAATCCCTCCCAGGTGATGTGAAAGACTGATAAATTCTAACAGGAAACATTTACTTCAAGTATTGCTGCTTAAAGGGGTACCACATGTTACTGAATTACTGCACTTACTTTTTCACACAAATCTAATTAATGATGGCTGATTTTTTGTTTAATAATGACAAAATGTGTATTTGTTACCTGTCACATGATATTAGATTAATCTACTGTTAGGTCTAGATGAAGGTCAGATACAGGTATGTCTTAATATGTAAAACCATAGAAACTTAAAGTGGTGTATTTTTTCACATCATATACTATACTGACATTTTGTTTTATTTGTATATATCACAGTATATTAAATTTATGTTAATGATAAAAGTCGAAATAACGTAGTGTAGAGCCACTTTAGGAAACATTCCATATTGATAGTGGATTTAAAGAAGATAGTACAAAAGGTTAAATGAAGCTATCATTTCAATAATATTAACACACCACAGATACCTCCTATCTATCTTTTTGGGGCAGTGAAAAGATACATTTGGCATGCTGAATACTACCGTGGTATTGTGTAGCTACCTCACTACAGACTTTAATTTTGACATGCATTCTGAATGGCAGCATCTGTAACAGCATCAAATCTATAATGTGACAAAAATATTTTATAAGAACAAAAAACATATGAACATTATATTTACATAATACACTGCAGTACTTTGAAAAATACTTCATTAAGAGCATGTATGCTGAGACTGAAAGCCTGAAAAAAGTCAATAACTTATGTTTATGAAAGCCAAGCACTTACAAGAGTTACCTGCTATGATTCTGTCTTTTCAAGCACTACAGGGTCCGATTATCCAAAAGCACTGTGTGCCTGTAAGATGAAGGATTGAATATTCTTGAAGAAGGAGTAAATTCATAAGTAATATGACATAATCCTTATATCCTTGTACAACCTGAAGTCAAATGAGAAAGTAGTGTTCATTTCAGAACCTAGTTTCTTTGAAATTTTCAAGAGTAATGTATTTGGTACATTATATTCAATATACAAACTAGTAATAAGATACTGTACATTCCAAATCTGTTACATAGAAATTATTTGTATTAACACATACCTGTGACTTCCAGCACAAAACACAACTGCTGGGCAAGCAACTCTCCCTCTCATTTCAGTTGCTCTGCTTTTATGGGGAGCTCTTCACAGTGACCCCAGAGGCCATGGACTGGAGTAGCTCTACCTCCTATTAGTCCAGAGAGACAGAAAGGGAGCAGGCCCAAAGGGTGAACAGAAAACTGTATCACTTCATTAACATACACTGTTAAACAGCATAAAACTTAGTAGAAATAATTTAAGTCTCTGACATATTAAGACACTTTGAAACAATTCATTTAGGAAAACACAAACCTATGCATTAATACAGCTTTTATGCCTGAAGTGTAGAGAAAGCTTTAGAGCTTGGTTGCTATGATTTTAATATTGAAAAATAAATAGGATTATGTCCAAAAATACACCTAAGAAGATCGGCAAAAGCTAGACCAGGGTGGGTGGAATGTAAAGAGAGTGAAGTTTAAGTAGTCTCCAGATTTGATACCTCCTAACATTTGTGGGATGAGATGGTAATGTCTGTGGCATCCAGGGCTAAGAAACCACTGAATAGGCACATGCAGTATATCCAGATTGCACAAGAGGAAGGGATAGAAATCCCACAAGACAGCATCTACTATACAACCTGGTTCAAAGCATTTGGTATAAATATACAGCTTGTTTTACATCATATTGCATCCAGTGGTTGCTACAGATGCTTCTAGCTTATAACTTCCAATGACGATAATGGAGATAGAGAGTTATAGAGATAACTCTATGGATGAAAAATGTTAATTACCTTAATTTATCAATCAATTTAAACAAAATGAAGTGTGCATTAAGATATTACTTTTGTATGTTCATCCCATTTTTAATTAAAATACAGTGATTTAAACTACTGAGAAAATGGGGAGCAATAATTCAATGGATTCATTCACAAATGGGAGAAATAACTTTAAACATAGCCTTTAAGACTTCTTTAGTTGTTTCCAGCTGTGGGAAAAATTGTCAGTCTTTCTTAAAGGAAAGATGAGTGAGAAACATCGGTAGAAAAGGATTATCAATCAATCAATCAAGGTCTATTTATCAATGCACAAACAGTTTAGCACACAGCGGTGTTGTCGAGGTGTCCCTCGTTAAGAGGGATAGAAGAGTAGAAGGACATACATTTTTAGAGATTAGGTTAGGATTACAATACTATAAATTATACAATTGCTATTTACAATACAGTACAGATTGTACAAATGTAATACAAGGATAGGAAGTATTTAGCGCAGTTTATAAGTGTCCTGAGAGTGCAAAGTGACAGGAGGGTGCCAGTGCACCCTATTAGTTCAAGTGGTTGCCTATTTGCCAGCAGCCGTTTGGGTAATTGCAGGTGTATGCTGTGGTTGGCTGTTTAGCAGTATTACTGACTGGGGGAAGAAGCTGTTACGAAACCTGGTGTTCTTGTTCTGTATAATTTGGTATTGTTTTCCAGATGGTACTAGAAAGAACAAGTTGTGGTTAGGGTGACTCAGAGGTCCCTGAGGATAGAACTGGCCTTTTTGAGGTCTCTAACAGAGTAGATATTCTCGATGTTCGGTAGCACGCAGCTGGTAGTGTTTTGATCCACTTTCACCACGCTCTGGAGTACCTTGCGCACTCGGGCGGAGCAATTACCATACCAGGCAGTGATGCAGCCAGTTAGGATGCTTTCAGTGGTGCACCTGAAGGTTGGAAAGGATATGTGACGGTATGCCGAACTTCTTTAGTCTGCGGAGAAAGAATAGGCGCTGCCATGCTGTCCAGGCTACGTTGGTATGGTGGGTTCAGGTTAGATCATCTGTGTTGTCGACACTTAGGAATAGGCTGGGCAAATGATTTTTTTCCCGCTTAACTTAGACATTGCATGACTTTAAAACCTATAAAAACAGGTTTCGAGAGTTAATAACCACTTTTTATGCGCAAAAAACTGGTGATTTTTCTTCCTCGTGATCAGCTCAGAAGGTTTTTACTTCTTGATTAAATGTTTAAAATACATGAATTTCTTAAAGACAACACATGTTGTCCCATTCTTTTCTCTTCCTGTTGTGTGAAACTGATCAGCAGGTCTTTTTTCCCAATCAGAGGTTCTGAAAATAGCGTACTGCCCACTGCGCTCCGTCAGAGGGGGAGGCGGCACTGAGAGAGGGAGGAGGAGCGGGGCTCAGTATTGCACAATGGCTGTTCTATAGCGTGGAGTGCAAATGGCACCAATTGCATCTGCATTCATAAGTGTTTAAAATTATACAACATAAACGTAAATCATTTTCTTTTACTTCTAAGTCCCTTAATTAGACAAAGCAGGAACTTGTTGTACTTTCTAATGACATTACAGGTGGAAAGATTACAGATTTTAATAGTCTTTAATTTTGTTATACATTTTAGAAACGTTTCATCTATAAAAACACCACAAAACTATTCTCGATTGTATTTCTGAATGTTATGTTACACTTAGTTCATTATTTTAAATACATCTAATTAAGAAAGTTAGGTGTTAGCATAAATTATTAATAATCAATAATATTAAATTAAGCACTGTAATAAATTGTTGCACTTTTCCCTGCATTTTGTAAAAATATATTTTCATTGTTCAGATATACATTAAATCTGACAATCATAAAATAAATTAAACAAAATTAAAGAAAAATAGGGTAAAATATAATTCAAAATATTTTGCTAACAATGTTAACAGTTAATAAAAATAAAATGTATTAACTAAGGAATAGGATGGCACAATTGTTAGTATGCTTTTTGTTTTGTTTGTTTTTCATAAATACAACAGTAGTACCGGATGTCTCAGTGGCTTTCAAAATTAAATTATGCATGCAAACCTGTGAACTAGAAAGATATCTAAGATACCATCCATTTATAATGGTGGCAAAGTGGTTAGCATTGCTGTCTTCCAGCACTGGGGCCCTAGGTTCCATCCCTTCAGTCCTGTGTGTGTGGGGTTTGCATGTTCTCTCTGGGTTTAGTGGTTTTTCTCCATATGTGTGATATGATTCCCTCTCGCACTCCAAAACATACTGGTAGGTTAATTGGCTTACGGGAAAATTGGCCTGGTGTGTGTGTGTGTTTATGTCTGTCTATCCTGTGATGGACTGGCGTGTATTCTGCCTTGTGTCCGTTGCTTAATTGGATAGGCTCCAAATCCTTTGTATTGGATAAAGAGATTAGAAAATGGATGGAAGTAAAAGCACTGTGTGGATGGAACTATACACAGTGTTAGAAACCCACTATGAGATGGCAGCATCTCATTAAGGATAAATTATTTTATAGTGCTGGCTTAAGGAAACAGCCTTTCCACCTCTCTTGCACATCAGTATCCATACCTAGTTAGTTATTTAAACAAATTGCCTCTTAATATAAACATCTTAATATGCTGGCTCTGTGAATCAGCATCAGCTATGTTTGCCCATTCCTTCAATTCATGTGCATCCAACACACAGTTCAATGCTAGCAACTACACAAAATCTGAAATACAATCCTCATTTCAGTATCTATGTAAATATACAGTCTGTTAATTTCATCATCTTCATCAAAAGTATGCCTAACCCCATTTGGAAGTGTTCTTGTTATCAGTGTATTCCTCAACTTTCCCAAAATTATCTTTTCGCTACCAACATCTCTAGTCTTATATCCTGCAATAACTCAGCCAACACTTAAATCCCAAAAAGCTGCTTGTGTTAATTTTTTAAAATCACAAATATCATATGTAAATACTGGCCATGTAATACTCTGCATTGTGGAATAATAGTTTATTTTAAAGGGAACTAGAGAAACTAGGAACTAGAGAAATCAAGAAAGGCTTTTTTTTCTAGAATTAATAAATACACATCCTGTTCACTGGGGAAATGAAATCCACACTGAGCAATCTTCAATATCTTCAGAATATGACAGCGAGAATCATATCAGGGATGCATTACACCTGTTTTCAAGTCCTTGCACTGGTTACCTATCAGGTTTCGAGACAACTTCAAAATCCTCATCCTCATTCAGTACCTTCAGTATATGGCTTACTATCTGTCTACTCCCCACCTTTGTCCGTCTGACTCTGGTCTTCTAGCTGTCCTCAAGAACATCTACATTCTGTGGGTGACAGGACCTTCTCTAGCTGCACCCCAGAGCTCTGGATTTGTATCCCCAGTGATATCAGTCACGTACCCTAAGTGCATTTAAATCTAACCTCAAAACCTTTCTTTTCAGAAGACTTGTCTGTATCTGCTTCATTTTCTAATTTTGGTAGCACTTCTAAATGCTTGTCTTTTTTATATGTATTTACTTTGTAATCTGTGGTCCTTAGAACTGTTTCTACATCTACTGTATTGCTTTGAGATGCCACTTTTAAAGGTGATATATAAAATAAAGTTTTTTTATTATTGTTATAGAGAAACATGATCAAATTTTCCCTGGTTCAGATAAAATATCTAAAGTATACTAGTTTGTCACTCTTCTCATTCCCTCTTTGCTAAATGGCTTTTCATACTAATCTGATCAATCTAACTGCCTATTTTCTATGCTTTCTCTATCCTGCTAGATTTACAATTATTCTGAAAATTTTCTTCTTGAAATCAGTCATTTCTAAATACTTGGTTTCACTGTTAACATCTTGCAGCAACTCTGCGACAAAATATACACTTAGCTCAACCTGACAGTTCATCCTGCTACCAACATTGAATTAAAAAATCTTTAGATTTCTATTTTTATGTCTTTATTTAGTGGTTCCATTAGTGACAAAGGCTAAACTTTCTTGGAAAAATTTCTTTTATGTGTTGCAAAAAACTGACTTGCTTTAATAAAATATATTTGTACATCCTTTCGCCTGGCAATCTACCTCAATGCCCAACTATCTGAGAAGCCCTCCATGAAACCATGTTTGCTATAAATTCATTTGGGGCTCACTGACAGAATTGCTGTTTTTTATGCATGCTAATTTTCTGATTTCTCACTCTGTTTCATGTTTAGAGATCGATAAGACTTTATTGATCCAGAAGGGAAACTGATGTACATGTTCATGTACATGATTAACATGTTTGCATGTTCTTTTGTAACATACATCTTTTTGTGATTTTTTTGTATATCTAAGCAAGTGTTCCTGCATCCCTCTTCTGCACTATGTATAGTCATGGCTTTTTTTGTTTGCTTATTTAAAAATAACACCTGCTCCATTTCTAAAACTTTTTGTTCATGTGCATTTTTGTATTTTTTACACCTCTAGCACTTTAACGTCCTAAATTTTCATTTGCCTTAATTTGTAGACTGAATTTTTGTTTTAGCCTTAAAAAGCTTAAGTTTTCGCTGTTTTTTTTTCTTGTCCTACAACTGCTATTATTGATCACCGAATTATTGTACTTGACATGACTTCATTCACCCTTTCCTGAACGTCTATGACAGGCAGAGATAGTGCTGTCTCTGGTGTGATCTTTTGCAGCTGACATTTCACTGTTTTAAACGAATAAGAAATTAGATTGCTCATAAATCACTTATTGTACATAAACACAGCGTAATAGCCCTCTGAAAATGCTCTTTTTTTTGTTCGTTTTGGAGACCTTGATCGAAACTGATTTTAGATGTCAGAAAGGATTTATTTTCTTTGTGTATTTCTATGTGCACATTTCCTACATTGGTTTGTTTAACTTTATATTTAGGCTCAGATTTCAACTACAAATTGTACACTAATTACTAGCAGTAAATACTGATGTTTTGCTCCCTCTTACCACAAAAATATATATGTATTGTTGCTGGGATAAACTTTTTTTCGTATGTGTACCTATTGCGATTCGGACACAGAACGGTTAAAGATGGCGACAAGTCAGGCACCCGGTGGGGGGGGTGGGGTGCATCTTCCCTCCTCCGTAACTAAAATGCCAAATAGGAGTGGCTTAAGCGACATACACAGTAGTGTACATCTGTGGACCCGCGGAAGTGAATGGGTGCGAGGTTTGTTCCTCGATGCTCCCTGTAGTCCAGGATCAACTCCTTAGTTTTGCTGGTGTTCCCTGTGCGCGGATTGTGATAAAGACGATGATCGTTATATCGTCCGCAAACTTAATGATGGAACTTGTTTTGTTTCTGGCAAAGTAGTCGTGGGTGAATAAGGAGTAGAGGAGAGGGCTGAGCACACAAAGATTACCAAAAAGAAGTGGATTATTATACACAAATGAAATACAACAGCTTGAATAAGACCTCTTATAATCTACTGGGTTGACACATTATAATTTGTTGAAGCAAAAATTATGGAAAGCTTACTCAAACTCTGTGATGTCTGATGGCATGTCCAGTAGGCTATTCAAGAAGATTTCAATAATGACCTTAAAACACACGATCACAAAGAGTACCTCACTTATGTTTAGTTGTTTCCTTCAATTTTAAAGAACTAAAAGCAATTATGCCAGAGAATTTTAAAACTTGTGTAGCAGACAGTAAGTCTGTGAGTAAGTCAGTGTGTTTTTCCCAGTTAGCTGTCAGGAGGGATAAGGAACCCCTTGAGTCAGACAACCAGCAGCACCACTTGTTCATGGACAAAAATGTATCCTCTCTTGTGTCCATTACGTGCTACTTGCCAGAATAGTTGGATGGATGTGTGCTTATTGACAATAGTTGTAGTAACGAAGTTCTCTTTAACCTTCAGAAATAACAAAGCCTTCTGTAGCTTAAACATATTTTGATACAAATGTTGTGAACGTTCTTCTCATGATACCTCATATGAGATTAATTCTTCACTTTTAAACTCAGAAGAGCTATTCTCCTTAATTATTAAGGTCTGAATTTAACCCTTTTTAATCTGTCACTCAGTGTGTGTTTTTTTCAGTAACAAGCTTCCTCTCCATCCTGATATTCTGCATTGTGGAACCCCATTTCAGTGTTTGAGTGTCTTGATGAGTTAAGTAGCACAACTTCCAGCATGCATTTCACCGGCTCTTCTAAAATTGCCCAAGATATCAGTGTGTCCAAAATGATTTACTTCCTTTTTAGTCTGAATGAGTGTGTTAATATGGACATTTATTGAAAGGAGAGAACAGTTTTATTAGATCAAGAATGTACAGAACCTCCATTGCAATGTTTTATCGTTCTATATATTTTTACTGAATTCTAAAGAAATGTTAAGATATTTATCAGTGAAAAGCTCAAGGCTTTGTAAGTAGTAAACAGACCCTAAGTAGGTATGAGGAGATTGCAATAAGGCACCACAGTCAATGGAAAGGAAGAAAGGGTTAAGTGAAGGAATGTCAAGACTCAAAAAATACACAAGAAACACAGATATTAGAAGTGTTTTTATTGCTAGTATGAAAAAAGCTTACTTTAAAACCTAATTTATTCCAGATACAAATTGTGTGGATACATTTTAATTCAAGTGCAAAACAGCTTTGGACAGGATATTAACAAAAATTACACTAAACTGTAGACAAATTCCTGTAATTACAGACCAAGACCAAAAATTGAATTTTGAATATTTTTTGTATTGGTGTGAATGGTAGCTGTTTTTAGACTGAGTGATAAGGGTATATATTCTTGCTATAATGAAAAAGAACAAACTTTGAGATATATAAATAATCTTAAAGCTAAAACATATCAGAAAAAAATTCTGACACTAAAATGATGATAATCTGACACTCTCCAACTTAATTATTGCTGTTTCCACTTCATATTGCCAATAGCAGGAACTTTGTTTACAGTGTTAAAGTAATTAAATATTTGTACCTATTTAAGTGCTGGGTACTAAAAGTGGGATTAATATTACTAACTTTATTTTCATTTTTTTTTCCCCTCTAAGTCATAGTCATCACTGCTGTGTGGAACTCTGCATAAAAACATGTCATGCCCATGGTCTGTAAATGATATGTGTGATGATATCAGAATGGAATGCTTATCCCTCTAGGTTCAATGGTCACCAATTCACATTCTTTCTGTAGGAATATTTTTTTCAGGAAGAGTGGTAAACTTTAGATGTGCCTGTAAAGTTTTGGTGAATGGTGAATGATTTAGAACCTGTGATCTCTGTGCTTGGATTTTATATTTTCGCATGAGGTAAATCTTGATCTACTAAAAAATATATAATATTAGCCTTGAAGGATGAGTCATATTCTAGACTGGGTATTCTTCCGGACCCATCTACAGAAAGTCATTTTGTTTAGTACTTTGTTGTTGATGGTCTAGAAACTGTTTACTGAAGGGATTCTGTTGTCAGATTTCTACTGATGTTGGCAGCATTCATGTCTATGGAGATGTTTTCTGGATTTTGCAGTTAAAAAGTGATTCATTTCTATTTTTTTATTTTCAAATGGCTGCACTTTATTTATAATTATACATTTATTATTGGTCTAAATACATCTATTCTTGCATATTTTTTATATGTTAGAAATATGAATTCTTACAGTTTGTTAAATCCAATTGGACTGCAGTGAACTGTCACCTATCATTGTGCTAAATAATTTACTGTTTCCCAGTAACCTTAAAAAAATGTAATATTATGTAATATACGATATTGTCGTATTAGTTAATATCAGTACATATCACTAAACAGGGTCCACTGTACACTGTCATTGTTTATCTTAATGCTTATATTTTAGAGATATCTGCTTGATTAAATGTCTTTCTCAACATATATGTTTGGATTTTATTGTGCATCTTTATTTGGGTTTAATTGAACGTTATGCTCCATATAACTGTCGTAGAGGAAATCATCTTAATTATAATCTGTATTATAAAACATCTCATACAATTCCTGAAAAAGAAACTTGAAAACATAGATAAAACAATTTTGTGAAAGACCTCCTAAGTGTCATATAATATGACCATATTTCTTGATTTCTATTAGGGACTGAGGTTTGACTTTGCTGATACTGTAACCTATTGACCTACCTTATGTTGACAGTATTGTGTCTATTTGCTAAAACCTTATATGTGAGTCATAAAAAACAGATTTGAAAATATAGATAAACAATTTTGTGAACAAGCTCCATCATATAAGTATAGTGTCATACAGTATTTAATTTATGGACAAATTAACTTTGTTCCTATGAGAAGTGAGCATAGCCATTTCCCATACTGTAAACTATCGACCTACTGTATGCTGACAGTATTCTCTACACTGTGGAGAGCCTGGAATCTAAGGTATCGATTAGTTGCTGCCTTTATTTTTTCATTCCTTAAGCTATAAATGATGGGGTTGAGCAAAGGAGTTAGGAAATTGTACACAGTGCCAATAAAAATGCGTCCTTCTGGGTGGATATTTTCCACTCTCAAACCAATATACACCACAGCAGCAGACACATAGTAAAGCAATACCACCATCACATGTGAAGAGCACATTGAGAAGGCCTTCTTACGGCTCTCCATAGTTTTCAATTTCATTACTGATGCTATAATTCTGCAGTATGTCCATAAGACATAGAGAAATGGGACATAAATTGCAAACATGGCAATTAAAAGGGTTAAATTGACTTGAGCTGTAATGTCACCGCAGGCTAATGCCATTACAGTGGAGTAATCACAGACCATGTGTAGGATAAGGTTTGATTTACAGTATGGAAACATACTTGCCAATACTATTGATGGAAGAGGAGCAAGAAAGCCCAGCCCCCAGACTGTGACAGTCATTATGATACAGACCTTGGTATTGATGATGGTGTTGTAATGTAAAGGCTTTACTAATGCAGCATATCGGTCATAAGCCATGGCTGCTACAAGGAATCCTTCAACAGCAGGCAATGAAATGAAAAAAAACATCTGTACAAAACAACCTGAGAAAGAGATGGTGTTGTCATGACGCAAAAGTACTGCTAGAAGCTTTGGTATTACAGTACTGGTTAGTAGAATATCTAGAAGACTTAAGTTCCACAAGAAGAAATACATGGGTGTGTGGAGCCTGTGGTCCAGAGCAACTAACACCAAGATGAGCATATTACCCATGATGATGGCCAGGAAGAGGATCAGGAAGAAGACGAAGAGTGCAATGTAGTGCTCCTGCAGGCCTGGAAAACCCACAATGCTGAATTCATAGTGCAGAGTTCCATTGGAGTCACTCATGGCTCAGTGTCTCAGAGGCACTTGTACAAAACAGGAGTCAAGGAGTGAGTGCACATACACTGGTTTGGTAATACAAACCAAGGAATCTGAAAGAATAATTAGGGGGAAGTAAAAAACAATTTACAGAGCTCAAATGTTTTTAAATGTTATAATAATGTAGTATATATACTGATGGAAAAAAAAAACAGGCTGAAGAGTGATACATCTGTAAAGAAGACCTGATGCCACTGCTGACGAGTCCATCGCAGCCCCTGTCTGGCCCAAGCCAGTCCGGTGTGACGACTAGGAGGTGTGAGCACAGGGCCTCTGACAGGTCGCCTTGCTCTAAGGCCAGCAGCATGGAGCCTCACTGTCCTCTCACTGATGCGGGCATTGTGTCTGCCGGCAGTTTTAGCAGCAGTACAGGTGGCAGATCTGTACCGATCTCTCAGATTGACGAGTCTGATGTGTCTGTCCTGCTCTGGTGTGATCATGGAAGGTCATCTGTCCTACTGGTCTGCTGAAACCTTCTCTGCAGTCGGGACACAGTGGAGCGGCTTACTCCATAGTGTCTGGCAACGCTGGCACATGATATGTCTGCCTGCAGCATTCCAATGGCCCTCTCCCTTGCTTCTGGTGACAGTCGAGGCATTATGGAATACACAGAAAACTAATTAAGTGTGGCCTTTTTCTTGCACTGACCTAAGCTTTGAATTAAGGCCTTTTTAAAGGTGACCTGATCAGGTATTGTTCCACATGGACCCCGTTGGTTAAAAGTGTTTTCATGTGATTGGAAAGTTGCAATGCCTCACTGCACAAGCTGTATTGCTGGTCAGAGGGTTTTAAACAAATTGACATTTTTTTGTGAAAGTACATAAGCTACAGTATAACTATAGTATTCACATTCCAGAAAATGTTGTTTCTTTTTTCCATCAGTATATGGTATATTGTCCTCACAAGACTTTAAAGTGTATTGCTAATATACTGTATGAATTCACCAACTGCAGCAGTGATTACAGATCTAGCATTAGATTTATAAGGTTATCCTTGTGACAATGATTCAGCTCTGTACACTTGGGTTGCAGACAAATTAAGACAAACTAAGACTATGATTGAACGTGGGAAATCAAGAAGAATTCAGATAAAATGTATCAGACAATTAGATAAATGTTATACTAATTCCTTACCAAGGAAAAAGCTGCTTTATAAAATTATTTCCATGTAGTATGTTTCTTCTGAATTGACTTAGTAACACTACTTTCAAGTCAAATTTGTCATTCAAGTACTGTTTTTTTTATTTTAGCCAATTTAGGATTAAAGTAGACCATGGTTCATTTTACCTTAAAAGAATCTAGAGATGTGCATTCCACATATAGTTACATAAACACCCAGTTCAGTCTTTCATACCTTCAAAATAATGTTCATACCCACATGGTAAACAAGATTTTTTGCTTCAATCTGAGCCCAACATCATGCACTGGTCTCTGATATTGCTAACTGTTAACCTAATAACTCAGCAACTAGAGAAGTTGGTTTAACTGGTAAATCAAACATCATACAATGCCTCTATTCTATAGATTTGCAAACTGATTGGAGAAAAAAACACCCTCTACATTATCTAGAATTAACTCTAAATTCACATCGTGGCCTTTTAACAAAGGGGCTTCTATTGCACAAATGTATTTACATTTCTTAGGCTAGTGTTTTTTACATATTTTAGTTCTATAAAGCAGACACTCTCCTGGCAGGCTGGATAGAATACAATGTCACCAATAACAGTTTGCAAATCCTTAGGATATTCAACATAGCCAAGAATATACACAAACATACAGAATAAATTTGTACTATTCCATTTATACTTACAGTATGTCCTTTGTATATGTGTAAAAACAAGAAATAAGATACTACTCACCATGGGAACTGTTTTAAACAGCATACAGTTTATGGGTAAAATATTTGGTAAATAAAATCCAACACAACAAATAGTAAAAGTATACATACAAACCTAAAATATATATTTATTTTTTGTTTTTTTGTTCTTCTCTGTGCTACATACCTGGATCCCGAGTCTGTTCGCTGTGCTCTTTCAGAACAGGATGAGCCTGCTGGACAAGAAACTCTTCCTCTCATCTCAGCTGCTTTTATGGGCAGCTCTTCATAGTGACACCAGAGGCTGAATGCAGAGCTGTAGCTGTAGCTGTTATTAATCCAGAGAGACAGAAAGTGAACGCTGGAGGGAACAGACCCAAAGGACGAACAGAAAAAAACGTACAGTATTATGAACAGATACATTTATACCACATTAAAGCTTATTAAAAACCATTTTGATTTCTGCCAACTTAGAATATTCTGAAGCACTTCAATTTGGAAAGCACAAGCATTAAGCATTCTTTGAAGGCTTAAAGACTTTGAAGTTTTTAACCATCTTATGAGCTAAGGTGCAACGTCATCAATACAAAATAAGAAACAGGAGTTTGTCCAGCTATACCAGAGTGGGTAGAGACAAGAGAGAAGAAAGTATCAAGGGCTACCTCTTCAAAAGGTATTTATAATATAATGTGAAATTCCCTTAAAAAGGAGACATAACCATAAATGACAGCACACTTCCATTAGATATGTTTATTGTAAAAAAATAAATGAGCCCATCATTTTAACCACTTCTACAACTGTATATAAACTATATTTAAAGTACCTAATGTACTGTATGATCATTGCATGTGTAGTGTGCTCTCACGAGGTACCAGTTCTGTAGGGTTTGGGCATTTACGGGGACAATTATTAATTGTAGCCGTAAGTCACAAAATTATTATTTTAATGGCTTTAGAATCCAACCTTGCGGTATAACTCAAACAAGGCACACACACACAGGTACTAATACACAAGAATACATTTATTAATACATAAAATATGCATATAAACCTAACAGATCTTATCAAGAGGGTTATCAGAATACAAAAGGTATATATTCAATCAATTACGAAGAGTTACATATATCAAGAGGACATACGTTCAGTATATAATTCATTTCGACTGTTTCGTAATTGAACTTGGTTACAACTTCTACATTAGATACTCAAAACAAGTACATAACTCTTAGGAATTAAATTGATATCAACTGGTTGCGATAACAATTCTCAAGATGTAATGCAGTGAAGTTGAACACTCATCCAATCTCTGGGGATTCAGATCTCCTGCGGGCTCTAAGAAACAGTTGCAGGCTTCTAAGCTGTCCAATCCGTGCTCTCTGGCTAGGTGCCAAGCTGTGCTGTGCGGCTTGCGACGGTGCGCTGCTGATGCTCTCTGGAGACCGGCTAGTTAGTTTTGGCTGAAACTAGAAAAGTTTGTGCACAGGAGAAAAGATGACTTCGGGTCCCAGCAAGTCAGGAAGAGGACCGGTTCTTTCCTGATGAAGCACTTGTTCTGAATAGTGATTCAGCTGTCCACAGTTCCGACCTGTTCATGAGGCTTGCTGCTGGTGCTAACCTCGGGTGGATCCTCTGGTTACTCTCTGGCAACCTCCGCTCTAGACTCTTAGAACAAAGGAAAGTTCTGGCACTCCGACACACTGGCAGTTCCGTGGTTGTCCGGGCTAAGTCTCAAGATGGTCAGGAGGCGCGCTGCGAGAATGTCCTGCCCTTGGGAGCCTTCTGCTCCTGGGCCGTCCTGCCCTGGAATTCTCCTTTAGAATTCTCCTTAGAAAAGTCCACGAATAGTCTTTGAGCTCTGTGTTGCCTGTTTTTACCTGGAGGAACATCAGCTCGTTCATTGGCTGAAAGTTTCATGGGCATCAGAGACCCACGTGGGTTACCTAGCCCTACCAGTCCCTGATTGGTTGATCAAGGTGAAATATGAGTCACTTACTCCTGACACCTAGGAATGCAGTCCAGATGTCCATCTGGCACTCCCTAGACAGATAGGCGCCAATGGATGACCATTGATCATGATAGCCAGGCTTAGCTAAGTGCATCCCCCATTTGGGAGCTGTCCCTTATCAAAGGAAACCTTAAATCAGCCTGCATGAATAGTTTCTCTGTGGCTGCACCACAGAGATGAAGAGAGAGATGGGGCCTCATTTGGAAAAGCACAGCAACAATTAATTATGTCTTATTAACAAGCATTGCCGCTACACATGTTACCTTCATAACCAATCAACCATCTTTATGTAATGTATTCAGACCTCTGTTGTTAACTTAAAACCTGTTAATCAGTTAGAAGTTCAAGGCTTATCTTCTCTTGAACTGAGCAAGCATACTGAAAGTTTATGAAGTGCTATAGTCATAATAAAATTTGGCTTAACACACTTAGCTGAGGGCTAAACTGCTTGCCATCCGACATGGAGGCTAGGACCCCCAAAAAGAACCGATTGGGACCTCAAACCACCAATGCAGAAGTAGAAAACATATAAAGAAGGTGAGAGATGTGTTGGCTTGAATTGTGGGTTGTTTCAATAGTTAGACGGTTGGAGGAGTGCTTGGTTAAGGGCATCTGTATATGTTTATGTAAGTAAGGTAGGCCTTGGATAGCCAGCAGCTGAGTTGCTTAATGAAATAGTCAGGAATGTATTAATAAGCTGAAGAGAAAGCAGCTTCAATTCAGAAATAATGGTGAGAAAATTGCTCAGCCTGAAATACAAGCTTTGTGAGAATTTTAATTGTAAAGATAGAAGTTACAATACAGTAGAAGAATCTTCATTAGCGAAAAGAGATCAGTGGGAGATGCTCCTTGAGTGATGCAAAGCTGATGTATGAAGACTTATTTATTCATAACCTGATTTTAAGATTTTCCTGGTAATAGAAGAGGACCAATGGATAAATGGATATAGACCGATTGTTTCCAATTGTGACCCCAAATAAGAAGCAGCTATGAAAACTAGAAACCATTTGAATAAAGTGGAAAAATGATCAGGAAAGATGAAAGTAAAGTCAGCAGCCCAACACATTATAGAAACACTGACCTGGATAATATCCTCCAAAGCCAATGGAAGGGCTGTGTCAGTAAATACTGTAACTCTTCGGAGAGAACAAGATTTATCATAACAAAAGACAAACCTTTCCAGTTTGGTACAAATAAACCCCAAAAATCCAGTTCTACCTTGCCATTTGAATTTAATAATAATAATAATAATAATTGCTTACACTTATATAGTGCTTTTCTGGGCACTCCACTCAAAGCGCTTTACAGGTCATGGGGACTCCCCTCCACCACCACCAATGTGTAGCATCCACCTGGATGATGCGACGGCAGCCATAGTGCGCCAGAACGCGCACCACACATCAGCTATCAGTGGGGAGGAGAGCAGAGAGTAATGAAGCCAATTCATAGATGGGGATTATTAGGAGGCCATGATTGGTAAGGGCCAATGGGAAATTTGGCCAGGACGCCGGGGTTACACCCCTACTCTTTTCGAGAAATGCCCTGGGATTTTTAATGACCACAGAGAGTCAGGACCTCGGTTTTACGTCTCATCAGAAGGACGGCACCTGTTTACAGTATAGTGTCCCCATCACTATACTGGGGCATTAGGACCCATGTGGACCACAGGGTGAGCGCCCCCTGCTGGCCCCACTAACACCTCTTCATGTCAAGTGATTTATTCCAGCAGCCTTATAAACAATTAAACTTCCACAGCCAAAGAACGCTCCACAGCCAAAACATTGTGTTTCTTTTCTTTTCTAGCATGGAATAAACCTTAACTTGTTCATTTGCAGCCTACACATGCTGATGCAATTAACCCACTATAAACGACCAGACGATCCCAAAAGATCATGTTACCTATGGTCAGTGTTTGCATTCAAATTAAAGTAAAGTAATAAAATATAAAGGAAAAAAAGCAAGTATCAATAATATATTAAAACTTGTGGAACAGATAGTGAGTCAGTAACTAAGTCAGTATGCTCTTTCCAGTTAGCTGTCAGGAGGGATCACAAAGCCTTTGAATCAGACAGCCATCAGCACCGCTTGTTTGTGGGCTCAGACAAACAAGGATCAGACAGGCATGGCACACATATACTGTACCTGTAATTATTTTATTAAACTCCACTGGCTGCCTATTGCACTGTGTATCCTGCGATGGACTGGTGCCTGCTCCACTGTGTATCCTGCCATGCAGCCATAGATTCTAGCTCCCCCTCAGTCCTGTATTGGATGCTTAGGAAATGGATGGATGGATGGTTGCTTCTTGACAATAGTTGTAATAAGAAAGTACTCATACACAGCATTTTGTGACCTGTAATACAGCTAATTCTTACCTTGACACCTCATGTGTGATGAGGTCTTTTCTATTAAACCCTGGAGACTGGCAGAGATTTCCTACAGTACTTAATTACTCAGTTCTGATTTTAAGTCCCAAAATGCACATCACCCTGAAAGTTGCTGATCTGTATCATGGCACTGATAATGATTTAATTATTTTTTATGTCAGAAATGTTGTGTTTATATACAGTATGTGTGTAAAATAAACATTTATGGAAACAAGGGAAGTATCAGTAAGTCATTTAGCATTCAGCATCTGGAGTTATGTAATGTCTGAGGAACTGCTAGTACTGTATGTCAGTAATTGCATATCAATTGGATGTGAGAGTTTAAATATAAAGGGAATAAAGCAGGCAATTGTAATGACTGTCAGAAGAGGGTTCATTTATATTCAGAAATTTATAAAAAGGAAACATCTTAGAAATATATATTTATTGCATTGCATTGTATTACAGAAACTCACAGTTGAAACTCATTAATTGCAGTTAAAAGTTGCTTGGATAATTAATAACAGTTCAAAACTGCATTAGGAACACATCTAATTACAGGTAATGACTATTCATTAAAGATCAACCCCAAAAGACAGTATTAAATGTCAAGTATTTCAAACTCATATGTACTGTAACTGCCTCTAATTTTTTTACATTATGCCAAAGCTATAAAAACAGAATTAGCAAGTTGGATACAGTATTAAAGTGTGAAGCTAAAATAACATTTCCTTGAACACATTTACAGTAAAGTGCTTATAGTCTTATTACTGTTCCAACTTTATTTTTCAAATAACAGGCACTAGGTTTGAAGCACGAAACACAGTGTTCTAAGATCTAGCCTAACTTGTCTAAGTTGACACCAGCAGCTGAGGAAATATGGCCACAGATAACTTATTTCAGGTTCAAAGCACAAACCAGCACTGTCTAGAGTATAGGGTATATAGTATATCTTCTTTCCAAACAAATACCTCTCCTACTTGGGTCAATTCAAAGCCCCCGCATAAATTAATTTCTTATATAAACTTCAACTGTAGAGAATGTCCAACATTTGTGTTACATATTCTTGATTCAAAAGCACACATCTACAGTAGATTTTCTGTTTCTGTGACAGTGATCACAATCATAATTCAACTGTATCAGAAGATATGGTTTGCAGAGATTTATTCTAAATTTAATGGAAATAAACAAACCAACACAAAGCAGATCCCTTTATGACTGCAGATGCAATTCTGAAGAAAAGATTTGAAAAAGTATTTAATTTGGGATGTTTTGGTTCTGCAGTTTAGAAAAAACAATAACTTCACACTCACTTTTCAAATGATGTCTGAAGCACTGAAATGATTAATATTAAAATAACAGACAATTGCAAGTAATGCAGTATTAATTGAAATGCCTCATATCTGTATTAAAAATCTTTTTGAGTTTTTCAAAGCATAGTTGACTGATTTTTATACAGGAAGTGTAATAAACTACTCCTTTGGATGTGCCTGTACAGTATTATTTGTAGATTCCTGTTTTGAATATATATTTTTTTATGATTGGTACATTGTAGTCTTTTGCATGAAAAAGATTCCTTTAAATGATTTCCTGAAGGGTGAATTACATTCTGAATTTGATACTTTAAGGATTTTGCCCCTCCTATATGCAATCTTTCTATTCTGTAATTTAGACTGAGGAATGAGAACCAAAAGAGTTTGTTGTCAGATTGTTGTTAAGAATTAATAATTCTCTTTTTTGTTTAGATAATACATTGATTGCTGTATATCTTTATAAGGTAGTAAAATATATCTATAGATTAGAAAACAAAATGTCTAATTACAGTTTTTTAAAATCTAATTAAGATGCATTGAAATGCTGTTAACTTGCTTCTCTTCAATTCTATCTTTGTTGAACCAATTCAATTAATACCATTTTAGTATTCTTTAATATTAGCATAATCTAAAATAGTACCAACATGATATTATTATTATTATTATTAATAATAATAATAATAATAATAATAATAATAATAATAATAATAATAGAGTGCTAAAATCATAACAGAATCAGTTCATATGTGTACATAACACCAAACAGAAACCTCTGTACAATTGTATGAATAATATGGAGCTATCTGCTTCTTAAAATGTATTTTTAATATGATAGATTTTTCATTTGTTTTTTTAATACATATTAGATCCACATTGGTGTCTTAAGATAAATCACTCTAATTATTTCCAAACCATCCTATTGCTAAAACCTCATAAACAATTCATAAAAAGGTGACTTGGAAATGGAAATATAGATAAAGATATACTGTAGACAGAAATAGCGCCATTAGTAATCTGCTAACAGCAAACATTTTAATCTGCATTCTGAAATTCATACTATAGGATCTTTTTCAATACAATGACACTTATTCAAGGTCATGTGTATTGCAACTTTAAATTTAGATGTTAATAAAATGCTGTTCTTCATAGATTTGTAATTTTTTTAACAGGTAATCTTGATTTCTTTTGGTTATTGAGCATTAATATTCCTGATACTTTATCTTACTGTCTTATGTTGACAGTGATTTTACACTATGGGGAGACTGAAGACTAAAGTATCTTTGAGCTGCTGCCTTGATTTTTTCATTCCTTAGCCAGTAAATAATGGGGTTGAGCAAAGGGGTGAGGAAATAGTACACTGCACCTACAAAGATGCGTCCATCAGGAGGGATGCTTTCCACTCTCAACCCAATGTACACTACAGCACTGGACACATAGTAGAGGAAGACAACAGCCACATGTGAGGAGCACATTGAGAAGGCCTTCTTACGGCTTTCCACAGTTTTCAGTTTCATTACTGATGCTATAATTCTGCAGTATGTCCACAAAACATAGAGAAATGGGATATAGATTGACATCATGGCCATAAGTAGAGTAAAATTTACGTGAACTGTAACATCACCACAAGCTAATGACATTACTGTACGGTAATCACAGACAATGTGTAGGATAAGATTTGATCCACAGAAGGGCAAAGTGCTTGCCGGTACCACTGATAAAAGAGGTGCAAAGAAGCCCAGCACCCAGACGGTGGAGGCCATTTTTAAACAGACCTTGGTGTTGATTAAGGTGTTGTAATGCAAAGGCTTTACGATTGCAGCATATCGATCATAAGACATGGCTGCTACAAGGAATCCTTCAATAGCAGCAAATGCTATGAAAAAATGCATCTGTATAAAACAACCCGAGAAAGAGATGGTGTCGTCGTGATGCAAAAGAACTGCTAGCAGTTTTGGTATGACAGTACTAGTTAGTAGAATATCTAAGAGACTTAAATTCCCCAGGAAGAAGTACATGGGGGTTTGGAGCCTGTGGTCCAGGGCAACTAACAGCAAGATGAGCAGATTACCCATGATGATGGCCAGGAAGAGGATGAGGAAGAAGATGAAGAGTGCAATGTAGTGTTCCTGCAGGCCAGGCAATCCCACAATGATGAATTCAGAGTGCAGAGTTCTATTGGAGTCACTCATGGCTCTGTGTTTCAGGGTACTTACACAGGAGAGCCAAGAAGTACGTTGGTTTAGTTGTGGTTTGGAAAAAAATCCATAGAATCTGAAAGAATAGTTAGATATGTTTTTATACTTGGCTTATTATAATGAATATCCAATATTTTAAATGTCATATTAACGGGAAATCAAAAAGGTGAAAACACAAAAACCACAGCTGAGGTCTGTATAATTGTAGTTTATATAATATATAATTGCAATGAAAATATTTAGGAAAATTGTATTACTCAAGGTTACAGCATTTTATGCATTAATTGAATTACAGTAAAAACAATGGAAATCATTTGGAATTAAAATGAAACACAATCTATTATTATTATCCATCACAGGACGCAAACACACACACTCCCACTCACTTTTTACAGAACAGGAGCATTTTTTTACAGATGTAAATTAACTTACCAACATTTCTTTGGACTATGGACAATAATGGGAGCACCCAGAGGAAACACAAGCAAACATGGGAAGAACATACTTTAAAAAGTGCTCACAAATAGCACCTCAGTAACTAAACCTGGCATCCCAGAACTGCAGCAATGCTAAACACTCTGTCACACCCTGCCATAAATAACACTATTCAAATCTTTAGGATATTCAACAAAGCCAAGAATACACATTCTGTGTTTACTGAAATTTCTACAGCTAATGGGAACTTCTCAACAAATGAATACACAGAGGATGTTTTCAGTATTTGTTTACTTATCACCCACAGTATGTACTCTATTTTTGATTGGAAACAAGAAAAAATATTACACTTTGAGAACTATGTATAAAAAGGTCACAAGTTAAATATTTGGTTAATAAAATCCAATGTACAAAATATAAAAAAATACTTTACAAACCTATAATACACCTATTATTGGTATTGGTCTTCAATATTTTTTACATACCTGGAAACTGAGTCTTTTTACAGTGCTCTTCCAGCTGCTGGACAAGAAACTCTTTCATATCAGCTGCTTTTATTCTCAGCTCTTGAAAGTGACCCCAGAGGCCCCTGAGTACAAAACTGAAGCTGTAGCTCTTATTAATCCACAGAGACAGAACGTGAGTGCTAGAGAAAACAGTCCCAAAGGGTCAACAAAGAAAATGCATCACTTCATGAACAGATTCTGTTAAACAACATGGTGACCGGAATTCATCTTTATTAATCACAGGAGACCAGAAAACTTCACCTCCACAATTATTCAGCTCTGATCTCAAAACTTTTTCTAGTTATTATTTGTATGTATATTGTAATATAAATCTCCGCTGCCCCAGATGCATTTATACATAAAATTTAGACATATTCTGACTACACACTTTTCTGCATTTCTTCAGCTGACCCCTTGCCTGATTACTGACACTTAATGACAATTGCTAGATGAATATGACCATGAAATTAGTTTTAGGAGCTACAGTGAAAAGACACAGCCACTGATAGAATTATTGATATGGCGGATGATATCAAAAGTACGCTGATAGAGCACTTTAAGATCAGCAGATGCTTTTCACTGCAATTAGATCAGTCTGTACATGTTGACGATTCGGTCAATTTGCTCACTACATTAGATACAAGTTTGAGGGCATGTCCTATGAGGACTTTCTGTTCTGTAAGCCGCTACCAACAGGAACTACAGGAGAGCACAGATTTCATTTTCTGAATGAATTTATCGAAGAGAATGGCATCGGCTGGGTAAAATACGTCAGAGTTTGTACAGACAGTGTTAGAGCAATGATAAACCGACACAGAGGTGTAGTTGCACGAATTAGAGAGGTTGCTCCAGAAGTGAATGGACGCATTGCAACATCCACCGCAAGACCTTTGCCGACAAGAAAATGCCTGATGATTTAAAATATTTTAGACTCTGTTGTGAATTGTATCAAGGCTCGAAAAATGAATTCACATCTGGTTTGCTCGACTAAACAGGCTCACCCCTCTCACTGAAATAGTGCTTTTTTATTATTTATTTTTAATTGTTGTTATTCCTGTTGTCATTCTGTAAATCACTTTGAGAAGCCACATTTAAAGACACAATATCAAATAAAGTTTTTATTATTATATGTGTGTGAGAGCATGTGTGCACATGTGCTCATGTTGGTCATTGAGATTTTCTGGGGTTCTTATGAGAAGGTGTAGGTGGTACTTGGATGCTTTGGTTTGATCAGGGGTGGTACTTGGTCCAAAAAGTTTTTGAACCACTGTTTTAAAGTAATGGAATTTATATTTTTTCTGTTCTTTTCAAACAAATAATGTCAACTATTTCATGGAAAACAACTGGCTCCTTACCTACCATAATGCCTACTCTTTTCTTACAGTTTTCAAGATGTTCTCAACCTTCTCTGGAACTCCCTCCCCCCTCTCTTTGCCACAACCTCCTATGGCATCTCTCTCTCCCTCACACCTTTCTTAGAAGAACTAAAATAGCAATAGCAAAATAGCAATATTATGGACACTCCATTGACTTTTTTATATTTCTAAATATCACAACATGTTCGAATCTAGGTCATTTATTTATAACAATGAATAGTTTCAAACTGCTACTGATATCATTATCATCAATATGTGAAAAAAGTTATTCCTGTTTTTTTATGGTCTGTAGCTGAAATTCTGCTTAACTAAAAATTAGACACAAAAAGAGTATTATTGGACAATGTTGTGAGGCTAACATTATGCCTGACATTAGAGGGTGTGTCTGCTTACCTGGGCGGTGATGTCACCATCTTTCCCTCTGAATAGCTAGCAGGAACGGGTACCGTGCGGATCCCTTTAGATCTCCCTTCAGATTTAGAAGGTTATTAATAATATCTTCAGTGTTGCTTTAACATTGGAATGTTCTTCCAAGTGTAAAAAGAGGCGATACTAAACGGGTCTCCTTCATACATTTTCAGTTTACAGACCGTACAAAATCATTTTTTATGAATAATGTCTTCAATTAAAATTGCAACGCTTTTCACAGGTGTAAATCCACCTATTTTCTAACCACTTTATCCAGGACAGGTAATAGTTTCACAACTCACCCTCCCCTTTACCTGTCTGACTTTCTGTCTTTTTAACCCTTCTGTGCTGGAATCGCAGCGGATAAGATATTTTTCCAAGAAAGATCTGAAGACGAGGAAGAAAAATCACCCATTTTTCGTGCACAAAAAGTGGTCATTAACTATCGAAACCTGTATTTATCGCTTTTAAAGTAATGAAATTTCTAAGTGAAGCAGGAACACATCATTACATCTTTTTTTTTCAATTAAAAAAATAGATTGTCCAGCCTAAGGGGAGTTTATAATATTGTGGCATTATTTTATAGGACAGACACAGTGACTCAGGCACTCGTTGAATGAAAAAACGCCACACTCTCTTGTTTAACGCACACAGGCAGCTGAAGCACCGTGTCTCTTCCCATAAAAAGTCTTTGTCTCCATACTATATATATATAGATTTTTTTGTAATGTGATCTCAGCCCAATCCCTTGGTGTATTTACAGATGCAGCCATTCAAAACAAGCGGGCGATACCGCATTATTTTGTGGTGCGCTTGACGCAGTGTACCGCAAGTTACCGTATTAATACCATAAATTCTCACATAGTGTCGCATGATACCACGTGGTACCACAAGTAAAATAATAGTATCCGGAATTTCCGCAAGGTGGAGCTAATAAAGCTCAACCTCTCATGTTTGAGCTGTCGCCATCAAAGTCTTTACCGAAGATATTATTAATGGTATTTATAATGAATGACCATGGACAAGCCGTAAACTCAAAGTATTGCCCTGGTCCACATTCTTTTTTTCATTGACCGTCTTTGTAAAAGTAACACCACAGCATTTCATTGATCCAATCATGCATTTGTTTCCAATCATGCAAAGTACAGTAATTTTTTAGTATCTCCAATTAACCATGACTTTCACATGCTCAAAAAAGATATTGATTTAGGAACATAAACATATTACTGTACAGATGCAGCCATTCAAAATGCGCGGGCGATACCACATTATTTTCCGGTGCGCTGTACGCAGTCTACGTTGAGTTACCGGTAAATACCGCTAGGTACCGTAAATTCTCTTATAATACCGCAAGTAAAATAATAGTATCCGGAATTTCCGCAAGGTGGAGCTAATAAAGCTCAACCTCTCATGTTTGAGCTGTCGCCATCAAAGTCTTTAACGAAGATATTACTAATAGTATTAATAACGAATGACCTTGGACAAGCTGTAAGTGTAAACTCAAAGTATTGCCCTGGTCCACATTCTTTTTTTCATTGACCGTCTTTGTAAAAGTAACACCACAGCATTTCGCAATCACGCATTTGTTTCCAATCATGCAAAGTACAGTAATTTTTGAGAATCGAAATTAATAATGATATAATTATATTCATGTACCACAACACAAGAATAGTACATGCTGTACATTGTCTGTTGCAACGTAAATTGCAAAAATGCATTTGGAATCTGTCCAAGCCCTACTTTGTCAGGCATTTTCTTTTACTGCAACGGACATAAAAACTCCCTTGCTTTTAACATAGCGTTTCATAATTTCCAACTACAAAATTATTGCTGTGCCCTTGTGATATTTCGAGCTCTGGTTGAATGATAAGTGTCGCAGTTTCAATAATTTTCATAGTTAGAAATTATGGAACGCTCTGTTAAAAGCAAAGGAGTTTTTATGTCCGTTGCAGTTTTTTTTTAAACTGAACTTGTTTGAATTGACTGAGCTCCGTTCTGTACCACACAATGTCTGTTTTTTTTTGCGCTGTCCTTTGACAAAACAAGGCTCACCAGATAATGTGAATCGAAATCTGTTTTTCTAGCTTTTAAAGTCGTGCGGTGTGTAAGCAGGAACACATCATTATATCTTACATATGAAAAATACATAATATAGCTCCCAAACAAACGCAAACATGTTTTTAATAAGATGCTTTTATTCGTTCATAATCCGACGATCTCAGGAAGACTAATGGGGGTCTGATTAAAAGGGAATATAATATGGAATCACGTATCTAAAGAAATTAATAACGATATAATTATATTCATGTTGCAAAAAAACTGCAACGGACATAAAAACTCCCTTGGTTTTAACAGAGCGTTCCATAATTTCTAACTACGAAAATTATTTAAACTGCGACACTTATCATTCAACCAGAGCTGCTGATGCTCACTGAAGATCGGCTAGTTAGTGTTGGCTTTAACTAGCAAAGTTTGTGCACAGGAGAAAAGATGACTGTGGGTCCCAGCAGGCCAGGAAGAGGACCGGTTCGTTCCTGATGAAGCGCTAGTTCTGAATAGTGATTCAACTGTCCACAGTTCCGACCTGTTCATGAGGCTTGCTGCTGGTGCTAACCTCGGGTGGATCCTCTGGTTACTCTCTGGCAACCTCCGCTCTAGACTCTTAGAACAAAGGAAAGTTCTGGCACTCGGACACACTGGCCGTTCCATGGTTGTCCGGGCTGAGTCTCAGGATGGTCAGGAGGCGCGCTGCGAGAATGTCCTGCCCTTGGGAGCCTTTCTGCTCCTGGGCTGTCCTGCCCTGGAATTCTTTAGAATAGTCTCGCACCCCTGGAATTCTCCTTAGAAATTCTAATTCGGTTAGACACAGCCAATGGATAGCTTTGGTAGCCATACCCATCTCAAGATTTGGAACCAAATTCAATCTTGGATTGCCTTCTGGGTGAGCTATGAGCGATGGGGTTAATGTCACATACTCCTCTACTGAGAAGAGTGGAATCAAGTGGGTTGGGAATTGTGCCATGGTAAGACTGGCTACAGTGGCACTAAGCTCCCTTAACAGGTCTTGTGTCAACATTCTGGCCTGTTGCAAACAAGCATAAACCCACTGCATAACACCAACAATCATGTCCACTAGGTGGGGGATAAGGTTCAACCCTGTTGAATAGGAAGTTGCCTGTAGGGTTTTCTCTAAGCTTTCCAACTTTTGCTGCTGTTGATACAGTCTGTCACTAACCTCTTGCATCTCTGACACCTGCCTTCTTGGGGCAGTCAGGGTGAGAGTGCCAATAACAAACAAACCTACCAAAAAGAGCAAATGCAAAGTCTTTTCGGGTGGCTGATCCCAGTCATCTCCTTCTGAGTGACTGTTGCCTTTCTAAGCTGGTGGAGCGTGTACATGGTGTCTTTCTCAGTATGCCCTGTGGCATCTTGGGCACCAACATCCTGGAAATCTGGGAAGATCTGACGCAGAGACTGATGTTGCTCCTCCATTTCCAGGGCATCTGCTTTTTCGATTTGTTCATGCCTGTGCTCTAGGAACCCTGCAGGGGGCGGTGCAGCGGTGGAGCATTCCTGACCCTCGGCTGCGTGGTCATCTGGAGCACCTGAGTGATCTGGGATTGTTACCCCATTCTCACTGTTCAGGTCCACCCTGCACACTTCCTGATTGAGGAATCCCTCTATTGGCATGTTTACAGTCGTTCGCTGGGCGTGGGTGTAGGACACCTGCTCGCTCCCCCCTTCCCTCGCTAGGGGTTCAGGGAGCTGCCCCAGCACTGGGATAGCTAGTTCACTGTCTTTGAACTTACTATCACCCACCAGGCCCATGTCAGTGCAGGCGGGGATTCTGACAGCCCTCTTTGCGATGTTCTGCACTAACAGGCGGGTGGCTTGACCATCCAGCTCCAGTCTGGGTGAACCACTGTTGGTCAGACTCAGACTGACAAACTGAGCTGGTGGCTGTAAGAAAACCGTCTCGGCTTTCATTCCCTGTCCCTTCTGGGGGACTGGGTGTGTTGGCAACCCTGCTGTTGAGGCAGGAACAATCAGGTCAGTCTTACTCACTACCTGGTAGTTGTGAGAAATAATGTTACCTGACTGCAGGTTCCCTGGGTCACAGCAGAGGGAATCGGCATCTGGGATCAGGTGTGTCAACAGCGCAGTAGTCTCAGCGTCCAGCTGGACCTCCTGTCTAACCTGTGAATGTTGCACCAGGGGCACCTGGCGGTGGCCCCGTGACAGCTGCTCAAGCAGATCCTCACTAATAGAGGACCTCTCAGGGCTAAGGGTGAGGTTTACATCACCAACCTGGTCTCCTGCCATCTGGATCCCTTCCACCACTGCAGGGTGGTGGTCCTGACCCCTCTTGGGTGCCAGGGTGCACAGGGAAAGCTCCTTTTCATCGCCAGGTGGGGAGATCTGTTCCTCTTTAGGGATGTAAAAGGGGTGTGCTTTACCTGGTGGATCAGGCGGCTGCTTGGAGCACCACTCCTGTGGCATGGAGGCTGTTGTGACCTCAGCCGGGACACGACTTCCCTGTATATCCGGGGAACAAGAAAATATTTTTATTTCTTGTCCAGAGGGAACAGATATCCCTCGGGAGGGGGATCAGAATACCTCCTGGGTATCCCTGCTTGTCGTAAGAGGCGACTAAAAGGGTTGTGTCAGGAAGGGCATCCGACGTAAAACCATCTTGCCAAAACCATGGTTGCAAAGAACACAAAGCACATACCGGATCGGTCGGGGCCCGGGTTAACAACGTCCACCATTAGTGCTGTGTCCCAACAGGGTACTAATGGAAATTATGCTACTGTGGGGAAAACTGTAGAGTTGTGGCTACAGAAAAGAAACAAGGTGAAGGGGCCTGAAAGGAATGTTAAGTCAATGAGAGTGGGGAGTTGGAATGTTGGTACCATGACAGGGAGAGGGAGAGAATTGGTTGAAACCATGGCAAGGAGAAAAGTGGAGATCTTGTGTGTGCAAGAAACCAAGTGGAAAGGAAACAGCTCAAGACACCTAGGAGAAGGATACAAGATTCTATATGCTGGAAAGAGTACAAAAATGAATGGAGTGGGTGTGATAGTGTGCAAAGACCTAGCAGACAAGATAGTGAGGGTGGTTAGACACTCAGACAGGATTATCAATGTACAGGTGGCTTTTGAGAGTGGGTTATGGAATATTATCTCTGTATATGCAACACAGGTAGGAAGACCACAGGAGGAAAAGGATAGCTTTTTGGAAGATCTCGAAGAAGTGGTAAGCAGAATCCCAGGAAATGAAATGGTGGTAATTGGAGGAGACTTCAATGCACATTTAGGAGAGAAATGCCCAGATTATCCAGATGAACATGGTCAGAGAGGGCTAGGAGAGAAAAATGAAGAAGGAGGAAGGCTACTAGAAACACTCCAAGCTCTTAAATTGTTTGCAGTGAACACAGGGTTCACAAAGAATTATGAATAAAAGGTGACATACAGGAGTAGAGGCCATGATACCCAAATAGATTACATATTAGTGAGAAGAATTGATAGAACGAAAGTCCAAGATGCTAAAGTCCTGCCCTATGAGGCTGTTACCAGACAACACAGGCTACTGGTGATGGACATCACAATATTGAAGGAGCGAAGAATAAGGCAGAAGAAACACCCAGCACGAACAAAAGTGTGGAAACTGAGAGAAAACAAAGTAGATTTCAACAGGCTGGTGAGAGAAATGAAAAACAACACAGAGGAAACAGAGGAGCCTTCAGTTGAAGAAGAGTGGACTGAGATGAGTCACATCCTAGAAGAGGCTGCTACCATGGTTTGTGGAAAGACAAGAGGAGGCAGACCGAGGGAAAATGAAGAGTGGTGGTGGGATATGGAAGTTCAGGAAACACTGAAGGAAAAGAAAAAAGCATACAAGGCACTGAAAGATGGCACTGGAGAATTACAAGAATATAAGAGACTAAAGAAGTGTAGCAAAAAGAAGTGTAGCAAGAGCAAAGGAAAGAGCCTGGAAAGAATGGTATGAGAAACTTGAAACAAAGTAAGGAGAGGACCAAATCTACAAGATTGCTAAACATAGAACGAGACAGAAAAAAAGATATTATCCGGGTGGCAGTACTCAAGGATGGAGAAGGCAGAGTCTTGATTAAAGAAGAACAGATCAAGCAAAGATGGCTGGAGTACTTCAAAAATCTGTTAAATGTAGAAAATGAGAGGGAGAACCTAATGGAGGCAGACGTAGTGTATGGACCAATCCAAGAAATTTCAGTAAAGGAAGTGACAGAAGCTATCAAAGAGATGAAAGTGGGCAAAGCAACTGGACCATCAGGAATAGCAGCAGAACACTTTAAGAACCTCGATGAAGAGGGGATTCAGTGGCTGACGAGATTGCTGAACAATATGGCAAAGGAAGAGAGAATTCCAGAAGAATGGACAAAAAGCAGTATGGTTACCATCTACAAGGAGAAAGGAGACCCAATGGAGTGTAAAAACTATAGAGGAATAAAACTTCTGGAACATGGATTGAAAATCCTGGAAAACAATTCTGGACAAGAGACTCAGGAAGATAGTCAGGATCCACAACTCACAATTTGGATTCTCAGCGGGGAAAAGCACAACAGATGCCATTTTTGTAATGAGACAGTTACAGGAGAAGACACTAGAGAAAGGGAAAAAGCTGTATGTGGCCTTTCTGGACTTGGAGAAGGCATATGACCGTGTGCCCAGAGAGGTGGTGTATTGGTGCTTGAGGAAGAAAGGACTACCAGAAAACATGGTGAAGTTAGTTCAAGCAACCTATAGAGATGCAACTATGAAGATGATAACACAACGGGGAGGGACAAAAGAGTTTGAAATCACAGTTGGAGTACACCAAGGATCAGCACTAAGTCCTTTCCTTTTCATAAACATTATTGACACACTGACAGAGGAGGTAAGAACAGAAGTGCCTTGGGAACTCATCTTTGCTGATGATGTGGCACTGATGGCAGATTCAGAAGTAGAACTACAGGAGAAAGTGTTCAAATGGCAGAGGAGTCTGGAAAAGGGTGGACTGAAAATGAATGCAGAAAAATCTGAAATAATGGCAATGGAGAGAAGAGGAGATACTATAACCAATGTTGAGGAGACAAATGGAGGAAAACTGAAACAAGTTGATGGCTTTAAATACCTTGGATCAAAACTGGTAAAGGGAGGAGAAACACTGGAGGCAGTAAAACAAAGAGTGAAAGCTGGATGGAACAAGTGGAGAGAAATAACTGGAATAATCTGTGACAGGAAAATTCCTAGTAAGTTAAAGTGCAAAATGTACAAGACTGTGATTAGACCTGTACTACTATATGGAGCTGAATGCTTGGCAGTTGGAAAGAGGGAAGAGAACTTGATGAGAAGAACTGAAATGAGGATGTTGAGCTGGATTCTGCAGACTTCAATGAAGGATAAGATCAGAAATGAAGAAATCCGTAGACGATGTAGGGTGGTGGATGTGGTTGAGAAGATGCGAGAGGCGAGGTTACGGTGGTATGGAAATATCATGAGGAGGGACGTTGAGGAAGTAACAAAGAGGGTAATGGAATTTGAGGTGGAAGGTAACAGAGGAAGAGGCAGGCCTAGAAAGAGATGGATAGATTGTGTGAGAAAAGATATGGAGGTATGTGAAGTGAGTGAGGAAGATGTGCTCGACAGAGACAAGTGGAGCAACCAAAGCAGCTGACCCCAGGACAGTCTGGGACTAAGGCTGTGAAAAAGAAGAAGAAGAAGAAGAAGAAGAAGAAGTCCAGAGGGAACCGAAGGAATCTCCACATAGGCTTCTGTGTTCGGTGGGCACTGTGTGAGCACAGTCTGCCTCTTGGCCCCCCTTTCCTTCTGTACAGAAGGCTTAGGAGCCTTGACCTGTTTCCACACCTTGCCTTTCTGGTGATCCACCAAAGGTTCCTCTCTGAGTCACATGCCCTTTTCTTTTTCTACCCGTTTGAGCTTGCTGTATGACATCAAACACCTTTCAACCTCAGTGTCAATCAATGTCTCACTGTGTAAGACATCTCCCATGGCAGCCTTGAGGTAAAACCTTCCTGCTTTTCCTCTGTGTTTTACTGCTTGCTCTGTGACTTCAGGGGTGGAGTCAGCACTCACTTGGGAGTGGCTGACCTCATCCAGGCAGGAACCCTTCCGCTCAATCAGATAGACTGAGGGAGGGAGAGGGGGCGGGTCTCCGCCTCCTCCAGTGGAGAGTATCAGCTCATTCACGTTTCCGGCAGCCTTGGGGAGCGTTTGTCTCTGTCCTAATAAAACTTGTTCAAGCCTGGCCAGGCGGGCGGCTACTGAATCCTTTTGTTCAGCCTTTTCTAGCTCTTTCCCTCCCCCGGTGTTCTCATGGCACTTAGGACTCTGGGTGCCTGCTTTGGAACGGGGCTTAGCCAGCTCAGGAGCCTGTGCTCCTTCAAGCAGGAGGGAGTTAACCCTTCTGGCTGATGGCCAACACAGTCGCTTTAACAGCTTTTTGCTCAGAGCGACTTTGGACATCATACTCCCAGGCTTTCTGCACAAATCGCTTAATATCAGTCATTTTCATGGTCTGTGCATCTGTATGCATTAAGATCATCTTTCTGACTGATGGGTGGAGATTCGCAATGAATAAACCCTTGAAATGTGTGTTCTCTTCGCAACCCTCATCAAACCTTCTCCCTGCAAAATAAGTTCGTCTCTTGTAATATTACAAGTCTCTTGAAATATTCGCGAGGGGACTCTGCTCTCTCGTGCTTAATGTTAAGGGCAGCGGCTATCGCAGCAGTGGGGCAATAAACGCACTGTATTCTTGGATAAGTGCTTGACACAGCTCCTCAAAATCATTACAGACTTCTTTCATCTGCCTAGCCATCCACTCATGTACAGCTCTGCTGGTAGTTTTCCTGACCAGAAACACTTTCTCCTGTTCTGTGGCGTTTGGCAGGTACTGCAGGGTATACCTGAGGTCTTGAATATAACTCTCGATATTATTCTCTGACACTGCGGGGTCAAATCTCTCTATGTCCTTCGCTAGCTCTCTCAGAGAATGGAGATTTATCCTTCTAGCTTCTCCGCTGACGGAGATATGGTGGAGATCGTGGTCAGACCTGTCGCTGCTAGAGAGAGTGCTTAATAGCGACTCGAATTCAGACCTTTTAGCAACCATCGTTAAACTAGTACGAAATCACAGTTTTACCACAGAAAACCACATGATCATGTATGCGATCAACCCTGAAGATCGCAAAAGATCACAAAACAATCAAGCACTGCTTAAAGAGCAGGGGGAAATTTTTTCTTTTCAGCTTTCAGCACACTGTATTGTCGTGTATGAAACCCGCAGCATTTTAAATTGAATTATTCCACTTGGTTGACTCATTTCAGTCTTACCATAGCCCACCCAGGGACGCCAATAAATGTAGTGTTCTCTCTGAAGGCACCAGTTCTGTAGGGTTTGGGCATTTACTGGGACAATTATTAATTGTAGCAGTAAATCACGAAATTGATTCTTTTGATGGCTTTAGAATCTAACCATGCGATATAACTCAAACAACGCACACACACAGGTACTAATACACGAGGATACATTTATTAATACATAGAATATGCATGTAAACCTTAAAGATCTTATCGTGAGGGTTATCAGTATACAAAAGATATATATTCAGTCAGTTACGAAGAGTTACATATTTTAAGAGGACATACGTTCGGTATATCATTCATTTAGACCGTTTCGTAAATGAACTTGGTTATAACTTCTACATTAGATACTCAAAACAAGTACATAACTCTTAGGAATTAAATTGATATCAACTGGTTGGGATAACAATTTAATTCTTGAGCTGTAATGCATTGAAGTTGAATACTCATCCAATCTCTGGGGATTCAGATCTCCTGCGGGCTCTCTGGCTCCGTGCCAGGCTGTGCTGTGTGGCTTGTGACGGTGCGCTGCTGATGCTCACTGAAGACTGGTTGGTTAGTGTTGGCTTTAACTAGCAAAGTTTGTACACAGGAGAAAAGATGACTGTGGGTCCCAGCAGGTCAGCAAGAGGACCGGTTCGTTCCTGATGAAGCGCTAGTTCTGAATAGTGATTCAGCTGTCCACAGTTCCGACCTGTTCACGAGGCTTGCTGCTGGTGCTTACCTCGGGTGGATCCTCTGGTTACTCTCTGTCAACCTCCGCTCTAGACTCTTAGAACAAAGGAAAGTTCTGGCACTCGGACCCCCTGGCCATTCCGTGGTTGTCCGGGCTGAGTCTCAGGATGGTCAGGAGGCACGCTGCGAGAATGTCCTGCCCTTGGGAGCCTTTGAGATTCTCCCTTAGAATTTCCAAAAGGTCCACTACAGGCTCTCTGTATTGCCTGTTGTTACCTGGAGGAACTTCAGCTCGTTCATTTGCTGAAAGTTCTATGGGCATCAGAGTCCCACGTGGGTTACTCGGCCCTTCCAGTCCCTGATTGGTTGATCAAGGTGAGATATGAGTCACTTACTCCTGACACCTAGGAATGCAGTCCAGATGTCCATCTGGAACTCCCTAGACAGATAGGCGCCAATGGATGACCATTGATCATGATAGCCAGGCTTAGCTAAGTGCATCCCCATTTGGGAGCTGTCCCTTATCAAAAGAAAACATCTTTAAATCAGCCTGCATGAATAGCTTCTCTGTGGCTGCACCACAGAGATGAAGAGAGAGATGGGGCCTCATTTGGGAAAGCACAGCAACACTTAATTCTGTCTTATTAACAAGCATTGCTGCTACACTATACTGTTTTCCTCTACAGCATGCTAATCTATTGTAGTGCATTCACCCCCCTCTTAGGCTGCGCAAACGATCTTTTAGATTGTTATAGAGAAGGAGGCTTTACAGTATGCATTACAATATAAACATTTACTGTCAAACTTTAAATCAACAATTGATTTAAAGATGATCTGTCAAAGAGCAATGAAACCTATTACTTGATTCTTATGGACGCCCGGTCCCGCCATGGATTAAAAAAAAATATGGAATCGCGTATCTAAGGAAATAGCAGTATAACTATGTTCATGCACAAACAGTAGCATGTTACATTATTAATTTGGGTGTCTCCTCCTGCCAGAAAGCGCTAAATTGCATTTTGAGTGTGGTTTTTGACTTTTTTTAAATTACAACCCATAAATAAGATGATACTGTTTAGACTTTTAATTATTTTAAACTGTATAACAGCAGCACAATGTGTTTTTTCACGAAACCTCCTAAAGTAACGAAATGTCTTGCATTGTACATCTTTTCAGCTAAATACTGTATATTTATCGCTTATGCCCAATAAAAAACGGTTGAATAGCTCTGTTGGAGGTTTAGTGAAAAAGGAGGTTTCACGAAAAAGCTACAGGTGTGCCAATCGTAATCGTTTTTATTTTTAATCAATCTATGCAGATGGCTGGTGGCATGTTCCATAAGAGTACGGCAATTAAAAACCATTAATACTTTCGTTGAAGTTTAAATAAAGTTGATGTTTCTCTAGGAGCTGCTCACCTGCGTCTGAATAGCGACTACTAAGCTGTGAAAACATGTGTTTCTTTCCGTAGGGGGGAAGGGAATCTGATCTGCAAGGCCCTTTGGCTACAAAACTAAAAAGAAGATACACTCTCGCCCCCTCTTTCTCTCTCGGGGGGCTGGTCGTGTGTCTCTGTCTGGTCGGGGCACGGAAGAGCAGGCTGGCAGGTGGTGACAGAGAAGAAAATAAAGGCAGCTTTTAACTCCGCAAGTCTGAGTTTTTGTGTCCGTCATCGTTACACTATCGTTCTGTCCATCGAAAACAGGTTTATATGTGACCTTTCAGAACACCTATCTGTTTTCTGTTTTCACTTAGTGAACTAAATGCAACATAACATTCAGAAACACAATTGAGAATAGTTTTGTGGTGTTTGTATAGATGAAACGTTTCTAAAATGTATAACGTAACAAAATTAAAGATGATTAAAATCTGTAATCTTTCCACTTGTATGTCATTAGAAAGTACAACAAGTTCAAAAAGTAGTCTAAGTGGTGAGAAAGCTGTGCTTAATGATAATTAAGGGACTTAAAAGTAAAAAGAGATGCTTCATATTGCTTGACTAATTTTAAAAACTAAGTTATAAATGCAGACGCTCTCTCGGTGCCCCGCCGGGTCTAAATATCTAAACATATTGTAGTGCATTCGCCCCGGGCAGAGGCCGAAGAGCGCCCGGCTGGGGTGCATGGTGAGGGGCAGGACAGGAGTGAAAGTGGTCAGGGCGGGGTTTAGGAAGGCCGCTGACCAGTGCGGCTGTCCCACAGTGAAGCGGGCGTACAGTCTGGGGAGTTATCCGTTTTCCCTGTAAATAGTTCCCTGCTTCTGCACCCCTGGGTGTTACTCTCTCTCTCTCTTTTCTCTCTCTCTCTCGGGCGCGGGGGCGGTGTGTTGGCTCGCGCTGTTGGCGGGCGGGGGCTATCTGTTTCTGGTTGGGGGCGCGGGAGAGCTGGGCTGGCAGGTGGTGATGGAGAAGAAAAATAAAGGCAGCTTTAACTACGCAAGTCTGAGTTCTTGTGTCCATCCTATCCGAACCCAAAAGTATTATAATATGTATCTATATAGCAGGTGGTGTACAGCTTTTTAGTATAGATTACACTTTTCTAAAATGTATTTAAAAAATAAAAACGATTACAATCTAATCTTTCCACGTTTGATCCCAAAATCCCAAGAAACATAAATCTAAACGGGGAGAATTCTATGCTGAAAGTTTATTAAGATACTTAGAAGACAAAGATATCAATTTATGTTGCATTTGTCTGATTGTGAATCAAAAAACACATATAATTAAACACGCGTGTGCGATTTAAATCAAAACACGATTTAAATCAATATAAATGTTTATATCGTAATGCATACTGTAGAGCCTCCATTTCTCTATAAAAATTTAAAAGATCATTTGTGCAGTCTAAGGGGGGGGGGGGTCTACTTCAGTGACAGCTGACAATCCTCCATACACCCAAGTGAAAAATTAATAATGCCAATGTAAATGTCATATTTACAATTTGTTGATAAAAGAAATGTTAAGTTCTCTAAAGCTTTGTGATAGTTTACCCAGGCAGCAAAAGATCAGCTACACTGGGAAGACTGAAGATATGATAAATAACCTTTTAAATCTGAAGGGAGATCTAAAGGGATCCCTCCCACACACACACATGATTGAAGCAGGAAGCAGAAGCAAGGACAGTTGTCAGTAGAAAGAAGGTGACTATTCATTGTTATTAAATATGACTTAAATTTGATCATGTTGTGATATTTAGAAATATAAAAATTAAATTAATTGTCCCTAATATTGCTATTCTATTTTTTCAAAGAAATGTTTGTTAAAAGAAAAGTCACAGCGCTGGCTGGATTTGAACACAAAACCTGTGGATTACTAGTCCGGCACGTAGACCAGCAGGCTACTGGGGAAGTCACGTGAGGAGAAACAGCCCTACACAGCCCTAAATGCTTAAAATGTTTAGGGAGAAATGGAATACTGGTGTGTATTTTTTCTTTAAAGTACCGAGACCAGCCATATACTGTAATACTGTATGTTTATGTTTCAAAATTTATATTGTCTATGGCCTTTACACGCGTTATGCTCCTATTCTTTTTATGCTCAGCTACTAAGATTTCCCTTCAGTGGTAAAATTCTATATAAATATTCAATACTAAAACAAGCACAGTAAAGACATTTAAATCTTTCTACGACCAACCAACGCACCACGAGTGCCCCTGTCGGTCAACCAATCACCTACCGCGGCATTGCGTGTCACGATGTGCGAGGACGTAGCCAATTACTCGCGGTACGTGTCTGTGCTGCGCACTTTGAACGGCTGCATCTGTAGCATTTTTCAACAACTGCCTATTACTAAACAAAATACCTAAGATCTGGAGAACAGCAAAAGTCATCACTATTCTTAAACCACTTGAGGCCCCAAAAAGCTACCGGCCAATCAGCCTCCTCTGCATCACCTTCAAGCTTATGGAAAGGCTAATATACAACAGAATAAGCTCTATCGTAGACCCACAGCTCCCAAATGAACAAGCAGGTTTCAGACCAAATAGATCAACAACTGACCAGGTCTGCTGTATGGTCGATGAAATCAAACAATACTTCCAAGAAAAAAAGAAAGTGGGTGCTGTTCTTGTGGACTTAACAGCAGCTTATGACATGGTCTGGCATAAAGGACTCATACTCAAACTGCTTCGTATCATCCCAAACAAGAAAATGGTCCTCTTTATCCAAGAACTAATCTCAAACAAATCATTTACCTTAACACTGGGCAATGACGCCTCCAGGAAATTTTACCTTAAGAACGGCATCCCGCAAGGCTCGGTGCTAGCGCCAATGCTGTTTAACATCTACACAGCTGACCTGCCATGTACAACTGCTAAAAAGTACATATACGCAGACGACATCGCTATTATGCGTTGCTCCACAGACATTAAAGCAATAGAAACTACACTATCGACTGACCTGAACAAGCTGAATTGCTACTTCAAAGACTGGAGGTTAAAACTTAGCATCACCAAGACAGTGAGCAGAATTTTCCACCTCACCAATTGCCTTACTTACATAACAATCAATGTCAAGTGTGAAGACAAAACCATTCCATTTGTGAAAAGCCCAAAATATCTAGGAGTTGTCCTTGTCCGCTCACTGACCTTCGAGCAACATCTCGAACAAACAGCAGCAAAAATCCAAGCAAGGAACAACCTCCTGCGAATACTAGCTGGCACTAGCTGGGGTGCACATTTCACCATCTTACGTACCTCTGTGCTTTCTCTAGCCTTCTCGGTAGCTGAATACTGCTCTCCTGCCTGGCATAACAGCAGCCACACAAAGAAGGTAGACACAGCCCTGAACAATAGTATGTGCATTATCACTGGGTGCATTAGACCTATGCCCACTGAACTGCTACCAATTCTCAGCGGCATTTCTCCACCAAATATTCACAGAGAAGCAAGTTGCATAAACCTTGCACTGAAAGCCTCGGATGACACCAACCACCGGCTGCACGATGCCATCTGCAACTGGAACACCACGATCCTCCGACTAGAAAACCGACACTCAGCTTCTAACACAATGAGGCGCCTTACAAAAGAAGCAAACAACGACAATGGCACCAAATGGGCTAACAAAAAGTGGCAAGATGCGTGGAATAATAACAACCACAGACGGAAACAGTTTATCGAAAAGTATCTAACAAACCCACTGGAAATGACCTACCCAGACAAGCCTGGGTCAAGCTGAACCGACTAAGAACCGGACATGGCCGTTTCCGGGCCACCCTACACAAGTGGGGTCTCACTGATGACCCTACGTGCGAATGCGGCGATGGCAAGGAGTAGACAGCCAACCACATCCTTCACTTCTGCCCTCACGGCAACTTTATCGATTTGGATGATGCCAGCCGCGACTGGCTGAGGCACCTGACTGTGACAATATAACTATGTAACTTCTGCATGTTAAGCTCATACGAACATATATACAACCAGTTCAGAACTCTGCTCACTTTTCTTGCACAACCAGTTCTGAACTCTGCGCACTCCCTGGGCACAACCAGTTCAGAACTTTGCGTGCACTATGGGCATGACTACCACAGTTTCTTTGCCTGCCAGACTATATTCTGGGCTTACAGTCAACCACCCATTGAATACACCAGTGTCTGCCCTGGGCCAGGGGAAAACCAGAAACTAACATTCACTCCATCATCTTGGGCGATCATTGCAGGGAGTGAAGACTTCCCAAATGGTCAGACGAGAGAGTCAGGACTTTTCATAAAAGAGGAGTCCTTACCTCTTTGTAGTGTGTGCGCTGACCGTCTCTCCTGCCAATGGGATATCCCCTTGCCTTCTGGAGGACCCTGCTCACAGTGCCAAAATTGTTATAACAAACAAATAAGTTCTGGACCCCAAGATGAAGCTGAACAAGTGAGTTTTATTGCATGCAAGGAACAATACAATCAGAATTTGTCAAAGATTATAGGTGCACAGTTCCAGTTTACACAACAAACTTCAGCTGTTTCTGATGCAAATTGTTACCATGGAAATGGGGGGAGACCACCTGTGTTTGGACATTCTCAAGGCCTTGAACACTTTCAATGGCTGGTCTCATTTTCCCACAGTTAGGGAGTTTCTAGCTCACACTTGGAATCTTTTATCAGTTAACTCCCATCCCTGCTGTAGCTCAAAAGCGCTGAAACGGAATATTTTGTACCAAAAGAAGTCTTTGTACAGAAAGAAGTTAGTTAACCCTCTTTTCACATCTCATATCTTTCTTCATGTGATTAGGTTAAAGCATGTTTACGTTTTTACTTTGAAAAACATTTCTCTTCAAATTTAATCTGTGTAAATCCGCATGTATATTCATCTTTAAGAACATGATGGTCATGAATTTCTCATGATATCACATCCCTCTTTTTTCACATTTCGTTTGTCATCCCTCTTATACTTTTCCACACTTCTAACTCTGCAGGGGGTCCAAACATTCCCCTCGTCAGAAGAGGGGAAAAAGGGTGTACTGAGTGAGATGTGAACATATTGTTTCATAACATCACTAACCTTGAATGTTTGTAGGGTATCGTCTTTTAAGTATTCAATTTCTTAGAATTTAATTGTAAAAAATAAATATTACTTAGTGGATTTAATGATTAGTTTTTACAAGCAAATATGCACACAAATACCTCATTTCCAATTCCTGTTTATGGACAACCTTAAATTCCCTTACTGTCACCAAACAACCTCCAAACAAGGTCTGACTTGTAGAACTGGTTTTAACTCCCAGCATTGACATTATTCATGTTTTGCTAATTCATTAATGTTCATTCACGCTATTCATTTATAATTAATATTGTTTGAATTTTTTACATACTGTGAAAATAACAAAATAACAAAATTGTCAATACAGTACAGATATTATTTATTATATTTTATACAGAAGCTTATTAGCAACATAGGGAAAAAAACTAGATAGTATTTCGTTTATACAATAAAATTATTGTCTTTATATTAGAAATTTCATGTATACACAAAACACAGCAAGTGCTACTTTAGATTATTTTGTGAAAATATTCTACTGTTGTTAACGTCAATGCTACTTTGCCCGGGACAATATTATTATTACATATACGGCACAATGCAAATTAACTATTGTGTTCAAATTGAATAATTTTCTCATATAATCTAGACACTTTTCTCTTATAAATGAGTTTTTTTTTCTCTGTGACGCTAATAAGCTTCTGTAATGTTACAATTAGAAAAAGTCTTTACTTGTTAAAAGAACAACTGGTGTATTGTAAGGTTAATCAACCCAAAGATGATCTTGTTTATCTGACTTGTTCAACAGGTTTGTACTCCCAGCATTAACAGTATTCACATTTTTTTAACTTTTTCACATTCATTTGTGTAATTAATTTATTATTAATATTATTTCCATACAGATGCAGCCATTCAAAGTGCGCGGTACAAACCCCTACTGCAGGCAACTCAATACGTCATACTGCGTCATAACGCGTCATACCGCAGTACATGATTGGTTGGCCAAAATGACCGACGGGGGCACTCGTGGTGCGTTGGTTGGTCGTGGAAAGATTTAATCATTTAATGTCTTTACTGTGCACATTTCAATCCGCTTAGTATTGAATATTTATATGGAATTTTACAACTAAAGGGAAATTTTAGTAGCTGGGCATAAAAAGAAGAGGGGTATAACACATCTGAAGATCATCAACGATATTAATTTAGGAACATAAACATATTACTGTATGTAAACTGTACTGTATATGGCTGGTCTTGGTAGTTTAAAGAAAAAATACACACCAGTCTTCCGTTTCTTTCTTAACATTTTAAGCATCAAAGTTTTATAAAATGGTCCTCAAATATGCAATTCCTGTTTAGAATGCATTTTAATTTAAAAAAATTATTTAACACGAAAATTAAGCTGTTTACATTCCTCCACCTGAGAATATAAGCCCTCGTTGCTACGCATTGCAGAAACACAGCCACAAGTAACTAGCAAAGAGAGGACATTAGCTAGCCAATATGGTAAAGAAATAAATGACTTATTTGTTTATTTCTTTAGCACATTTATTTGAACATTTCCATTGATTGTACAAGCATTGAAAAACTGTCCAAACTGTCGTCAGGCATTTTCTTTTACGCTCCGGGCATGCTCACACTGGCGCTGGTCTGTGTCTTCTAGGATATAACAAAAACGATTTGTTGTTAAAATTGGGTTTCCAATAACGGAGCAGCGAACTCTTGTTTTTATGTCCACATAAAAGACAAAATCTCCCTTGCTTTTAACCAAGCGTTTCATTATTTCTAAGAATGAAAATGATTTAAACTATGTGACAGTTATCATTCAACAAGAGCTCAAAATACCACAAGGATCCTCAAGAGTGCAACAAAGACTGCAGAAAAAGATACGTGTATAAGATATGTGAGAATCCAAGCTTTTTTATCTACACTTTCTTATCTACGCTAAGAAGTAGTTTTTAAAATGTCTTTATCACTCAGTAAAATGTCAAAATTCTGGGGTGTGCGTATACCAGAGATTATGGCACGGCTTCAGAATGGTGTCAGCCAATCACCATTCTGAAGCCATTCATTTTTTTCCCTTTGATTAGGGAAAAAAAGACCTGCCGATCTGTTCTACAAACCAGGAAGACAACAGAATATGATTTTTTCTATTCGAAACGTGTATAATTTATAATTTAGCAGTAAAAACTTTACAGCATACACAGATTTCTAAGATGATCAGGAGGAAGAAAATCACCTGATTTTCGTGCACAAAAAGTGGTTAACTATTGAAACCTGTTTTTATCGCTTTTAAAGTCACGCAATTTCTAAGTTAAGCAGGAACACATCATTACATCTCATTTTTTTTAAATTAAAACCTCATAGGGCATTTATAATATTGTGGGATTATTATATAGGACAGACACTGTGACTCAGGCACTAGTTGAATGAAAAACAGTGCTTTATTTTTCAGTACAGAGACACACACACACACACTTTTTCATATATAAGATATAATAATAATAAACTTTATTTTATATAGCGCCTTTAAAGGTGGCTTCTCAAAGTGCTTTACAGGATGACAACAACAATAAATAAGAAGAATACACAAGATAAAACACAATTACAATATACAGATGCAGCCATTCAAAGTGCGCGGTACAGACACGTACCGGAGGTAATTGGCTACAGGGTCGCGCATTGTGATGCACGATGACGCGCGGTACTGCGGTACGTGATTGGTTGAGCGACAGGGGCACTCGTGGTCCGTTGGTCTGTCGTAGAAAGATTTACAGTAAATGTCTTTACTGTGCCCGTTTTAGTATTGAATATTTATATGGAATTTTACCACTGAAGGGAAATCTTAGTAGCTGAGCATAAAAAGAATAGGAGCATACTGTAACACGTGTGAAGGCCATAAACAATATTAATTTTGGAACATAAACATACAGTATATGGCTGGTGTTTGTACTTTAAAGAAAAAATACACACCAGTTTTTCATTTCTCCCTTAATATTTTAAGCATCGAAGTCTTTAACTAATGTGATACTGGAGTCGACGAGCATATTTTTAGAATTTGATTAAAAGGGAATATAATATGGAATCGCGTATCTAAAGAAATTAATAACAATATAATTATATTCATGTACCATAACACAAGAATAGTACACGCTGTACATTGTCTGTTGATAATGTTTCTGTAGTGCTTTTTCAGCACTCTGCATGTGGCACTGTGGGTTAGGTTCCTGACTCCTACATCACATGGTCTGTAATCAAATCTCACTGGAGTCATGACTTTTTTTTTAACAAACATTTCTTTGAAAAAATGAAACGTTTCCCTTGGTCAGAGATTAAATTAAACCTCACTCGCACCAAACAAATTTATATTTCTAAATATCACAACATGATCGAATTTAAGTCATTTTAATAACAATGAATAGTCACCTATGCATTACAATATAAACATTTATATTGATTTAAATCGCATTTTGAAACGCGTGTTTAAATGTATGTGTTTTTTGATTCACAATCAGACAAATGCAACATAAATTGATATCTTTGTCTTCTAAGTATCTTAATAAACTTTCAGCATAACTTTCTCCCCGTTTAGATTTATGTTTCTTGGGATCTTGGGATCAAACGTGGAAAGATTAGATTGTTATCGTTTTTATTTTTCAAATACGTTTTAGAAAAGTGTAATCTATACTTAAAAGCTGTTCACCACCTGCTATACAGATACATATTGTAATACTTTCGGGTTTGGATAGGACGGACACAAGAACTCAGACTTGCGGAGTTAAAGCAAGTTAAAGCCTTGATTTTATATATCACCTTTAAAAGTGGAATCTCAAAGCAAAGTAAATACCCAACACTGATTGTACCCATCTGTCATGCTAATAAAGCACCTTGAATTGAATTGAATTGAATTGAGGGAGAGAGGGGGGGAGGGCGAGTGAGAGAGCCAGGACAGACAGGCAAATAAGATACACTCCACAGACGTTCACAACAGTGACATATCATAAAACGTTTGCACATATAGTTAAGTTATTACTTGGTTTTCAAAGTGCAATGAAATACAATATTGTTGTTGTTGCTGTTATTGTTGTTTTTATCCTGTAAAGCGTTTTGAGAAGCCACCTTTAAAGGCGATATATAAAAGCGCTGATTCTTATGGAATGTGTTCCGCCAGGGATTCAAAAATGTTTTTTTTTAATCGCTTATCTAAGGAAATAGCAGTATAACCTTGTTCATGCACAAACAGTGGCATTTTACATTGTTAATTTGGGTGTCTCCTCTTGCCAGAAAGCTCTAAATTGCATCTTTTAAATTCCAACCCATAAATAAAGCTGATACAGTTTAGACTTTGAATTATTTTAAACGGTATTATAGCAGCACAATGGACAATGCAACGTAAATTGTAAAATTGCACTTGGAATCTGTCCAAGCCCTACTTTGTCAGGCATTTTCTTTTACTGCAACGGACATAAAAACTCCCTTGCTTTTAAGAGAGCATTTCATAATTTCTAACTACGAAAATTATTTAAACTGCGACACTTATCATTCAACCAGAGCTCGAAATATCACAAGGACCCTCAAGAGCACAGCAAAGACTGTATTAAAAGAATCGTGTATCTAAAAAAATTAATAAGATATAATTATATTCGTGTACTGCGACAGGGCTGTGTATGGCTGTTTCACCTCTCTCTACATGTGACTCTATTCAAAAGCCATTTAGCAAAGAGGGGATGAGAAGAGTGACAAACTAGTATACTTTAGATCTTTTTTTCTGAACCGGGGAAAATCTGATCATGTTTCTCTATAACAATAATAAAAACATTAATTTACATATCACCTTTAAAAGTGGCATCTCAAAGCAATACAGTAGATGGAAAAACAGTTAAAAGGACCAAAGTAAATACCAGACAAACGCAAACGCGTTTTTAATAAAATGCTTTTATTCATTCAGCAGAGAGTGAGAGGGACATCCAGAAGAGAGAGACACACACACCGGTTTTTATTGACAAAAAGTAATTGTTTTTTTACATTCCTCTTGTCTAACAGGAATGTTTTGTTTGTGGACAGACTGTTAGACTAGAGGAAAAGAGCGCCTCCTTCTACGAAGCATTTCGTTGATCCGATCACGAATTCTTTTCCAGTCGCACGAAGTAAGGGTTGAGAATCTCCGATTCACCATGCTACTAATGGTTTCCCGGAGATTGCAAGGCAAGGCACTTTTGCCTCTGGACCCATCGAAATTTACAGATGTGGTCCACCCCCAGTAAATTTCAAAAGTCACAAGATTTCGAAACACGGGGGCAGCGTAGCGGTCAGCTCTTGCTTTCCCGTCCAATGAAAGGCAGGTTCCTTTTGCCGATGTCGAGAGACATTAGAGGCTTGCCACACCCGGACTATTAAACCAACGCATTAGCATGTCAAAGCCCATTGAGGAGCCGGGCGCAATAATTGTTTTGTCCACAGACATTCACAACAGTGACATATCATAAAACGTTTGCACATATAGTTAAATTATTAGTTGTTTTTCAGGAAGTTAAAAAAAAACACTTGAATTACTTATCCAGTCTCTCGAAATAAAGTTATTTTTCAAGCAATGCAACAAACGTTGGGCAATGCGTTTTCTTTTAATCCAACATTGACAGCCACATCTTAAATCTTGTCAGTCAGCTCTTTTTTCTCTATTTGAATTGTAGCGATTCAAACAACCTGGGATAACAAGTGGTCTCAAAGTCACCGAGCTCATAGAGCTTCAACAACAGATGACAATTCCCTTAGTCCTCCCTTAGTCTTCCTGAAATTGTCGGATTATGAGTGAATAAAAGCATCTTATTAAAAACACGTTTGCGTTTGTTTGGGAGCTATATTATGTATTTTTCATATCTAAGATATAATGATGTGTTCCCACTTACACATCGCACGACTTTAAAAGCTAGAAAAACAGGTTTCGATTCACATTATCTGGCGAGCCTTGTTTTGTCAAAGGACAGCACAAAAAAAAACAGACAATACACAGGGGGGGAGGGCAAGCGAGAGAGAGTTTTTTACCCTCTGTCAATAAAACCCAAATCACCCGGAGCAGAGACTCTGGGGGGATCATTGTGTGGTACAGAGTGGAGCTCAGTCAATCCAAACAAGTACAGTAGTAAAGAGAGAAAAGTCAACAATTGATTTAAGGACGATCTGTCAAAGTGCAATCAAATACAATATTGTTGTTGTTGCTGTTATTGTTGTTTTTATCCTGTAAAGCGTTTTGAGAAGCCACCTTTAAAGGCGATTTAAAAGAGCTGATTCTTATGGAATGTGTTCCGCCGGGGATTCAAATTGTTTTTTTGTTTTTTTTAGTCGCATATCTAAGGAAATAGCAGTATAACCTTTATGTGATATCACCTTAAGGACAGCACATACAAGAGTTAATTGCACAATGAACCGCGCCAAGAAATTTAAAATAGTCTTCTTTAGGTGTAAGGGTAGGAGTGGATCGCAACAGGCATAATCAGCAAATTAGGAAAACAAAGAACAGGACAGGTGAGACGTGTATCCAGAGAGCGAGTGATCAGAAAAAGGGACAGCTGTTACGCCCAGGTTTTCGACTCAATTGTTTCAACTTGCTAATGCATCAGACACATTTCCTGGTGTCCTGGTATTAGCTCATCGGTATGGTATAAGTTTTATCTGTACCATACCATACAGCATATAGGTACAGAATTCAAGCTGCACCACTGTATCGCTTTGGTAAGGAGACGGACAATGGCCAAAATCACGAAGACTCTCTCACACCAAATAATGAAGATGAAAAGAAACGGGAAGTCAACACGGGACATTGTACAGCATTTGGCTTTGATGGACATCTTCGTTTCTGAAAGCACAGTGAGACGACATTATAAAGGGGAGAGGAGGCAAAGAGAATCTAAACCGAGGACGATTCAAAGGTAAATAACTTTCTAAAAATACTTTTCTTGCATATAAATACAACTACGCACATTATTTTTAAAACTAACTGTTGATCTCTTTTTTTTCAAGTCCTATTGTGCGAGCTATCGACAAACTCACTGATGAAAATGATGAGCTACCGGCAATACAAGTCCAAAGACGGCTATGGGCTGACCTTAGTGCGACCGTTAGTCCGACATCGATAAGAAGAGTGCGCAGGAGGTTGGATGGAGATACAGAAAAACCAACACATGCCCCATGATATGGCTAAAAAACAAAGAGGAAAGACTCAAACAAGCGCTCCAATGGATTGAACAGGGGGAGGCATTTCAGGATGTACTTTTCACCGACGAAACAACAGTGACTCTGGAACAGTTTTCAACATTGTCATTTTGCAAAAAGGGGAGATATGTGGACAAGCCAAAGCCCAAACATCCACTGAAGGTTCACGTCTGGGGGGGTAGTATATCTAGAAGAGGCCCGGGACCACTTCTTATTTTCGAAGAAATTATGGACCGTGAATTCTTCGAGGAAGTCGTGGTCACACAGCACGCCGCCCCATATATCAGGGAGCACTTTGGATCAAGGCACCGTCTCTTTCAAGACAACGATCCGAAACACACAGCAGCAAGGGCGGGGCTTGTAGCAGAAGGAATGAACTGGGTGAAAACTCCAGCTGAATCCCCAGATCTAAATCCGATAGAGATGGTTTGGCATTCGCTGAAAGACTACGTTCGGAAAACTGCTAAGCCCGTCACAAAGCAGGAACTGATCGATGCAATCTATAAATTCTGGGAGGAAAAACTGACCAAACAAAATTGTAACAATTTTATTAACAGGCTGTTTCGTGTTCTTCCTAGGATTGTTGACCGGGGCGGGTGACATTCGGGAATGTGAGTCTGAGAAAGACAGTCTCACGTTTGTGGACAGTCTGTCCACAAACAAAACATTCCTGTTAGACAAGAGGAATGTAAAAAAAACAATTACTTTTTGTCAATGAAAACCTGTGTGTGTGTCTCTCTCTGCTGGATGTCTCTCTCTCGCTCTGCTGAATGAATAAAAGCATTTTATTAAAAACGCGTTTGCGTTTGTCTGGGTATTTACTTTGTAATCTGTGGTTTACATCTACTGTATTGCTTTGAGATACCACTTTTAAAGGTGATATGTAAAATAAAGTTTTTTATTATTGTTATAGAGAAACATGATCAGATTTTCCCTGGTTCAGAAAAAAGGATCTAAAGTGCTACACCTAACTTTCTTAATTCGATGTATTTAAAGCAGTGAACTACTGTAGGTTTAACATAACATTCAGAAATACAATCGAGAATAGTTTTGTGGTGTTTGTATAGATGAAACGTTCCTAAAACGTATAACATAACAAAATTAAAGACGATTAAAATCTGTAATCTTTCCACTTGTACTGTATGTCATCGGAAAATACAAGAAGTTTCTGCTTTGTGTAAGGATGGTATTAAAAAGTAATCTAAGTGGTGAGAAAGCTGTGCTCAATGTGTTTAAGGGACTTAAAAGTAAAAGGAGATGCTTCATATTGCTTGACTAATTTTAAAAACTAAGTTATAAATGCAGACGCTCCATCGGTGCCGCGCCGGGTGTAAATATCTAAATATACATTCGCCCCGGGCAGAGGCCGAAGAGCGCCCGGCTGGGGTGCACGGGGAAGAGCAGGACAGGAGTTAAAGTGGTCAGGGCGGGGTTTAGGAAGGCCGCCGACCAGTTGCGGCTGTCCCACAGTGAAGCGGGCGTACAGTCTGGGCAGGTATCCGTTTTCCTTGTAAATAGTTCCCTGCTTCTGCACCCCTTGGTCTTACTCTCTCTCTCTTTTCTCTCTCTGTCGGGCGTGCGGGCGGTGTGTTGGTTCACGCTGTTGGCGGGCGGGCGGGGGCGTGGGAGAGCCGGGGTAGCAGGTGGTGACGTAGAAGAAAAATAAAGGCTTTAACTTGCTTTAACTCCGCAAGTCTGAGTTCTTGTGTCCGTCCTATCCAAACCCGAAAGTATTACAATATGTATCTGTATACCAGGTGGTGAACAGCTTTTTAGTATAGATTACACTTTTCTAGAACGTATTTGAAAAATAAAAACGATTACAATCTAATCCTTCCATGTTTGATCCCAAAATCCCAAGAAAAATAAATCTAAACGGGGAGAAAGCTATGCTGAAAGTTTATTAAGATACTTAGAAGACAAAGATACTGTATCAATTTATGTTGCATTTGTCTGATTATGATTTAAAAAAACACATATAATTAAACAAACGTTTGCGAATTAAATCAAAATAAATGTTTATATTGTAACGCATACTGTACAGCCTCCATTTCTCTATAAAAATGTACTCTATTACAAATTTACAATTTGATGATAATAGAAATGTTAGGTTCTCTAAAGCTTTGTGATAGTTGACCCCCCAGGCAGCAAAAGATCAGCTGCACTGGTAAGATGCGACACCGAAGATATGATAAATAACCTTTTAAATCTGAAGAGAGATCTGAAGGGATCCCCCCACACACACACACAATAGAAGCAGGAAGCAGAAGCAGGGACCGTTGTCAGAAGGGAAGAAGGTGACTATTCGTTGTTATCAAAAATGAGTTAGATTCGATCATGTTGTGATATTTTGAAATATAAAAGTCAATTGATTGTCCATAATATTGCTATTCTATTTTTTCGAAGAAATGTTTGTTAAAAGAAAAGTCCAGCACCAACTGGATTTGAACACACAACCCGTGAGTTGGTAATCAAGCACGTAGACCAGTGGGCTACTAGTAAAGTTGCATGAGTAGAGAGGCGAAACAGCCCTACACAGCCCTGTAGCAGTACACAAAAATAATCATATCGTTATTAATTTCTTTAGATACGCGATTCCATATTATATTAGCAGAAAAGCATAAAACTACCACTTTTTTACAAGCTATTTCCCGTTAGTTAAATACTTCTATGCTTAAAATGTTTAGGGAGAAATGGAATACCGGTGTGTATTTTTTTTTCAAAGTACCGATTCCTGGAATCTGACTGGCTGAAACCCTTCTGAAGTGGTTCCATAATATCTGGTATACGGAAAAGAAAGCATTGATAAAAAAGCCTGGATTCTCATGTATCTGATACAAGTATCTTTTAATACAGTCTTTGCTGTGCTCTTGAGTATCCTTGTGATATTTTGAGCTCTAGTTGAATGATAAGTGTCGCAGTTTAAATAATTTTCGTAGTTAGAAATTATGAAACGCCCTGTTAAAAGCAAGGGAGTTTTTATGTCCGTTGAAGTAAAAGAAAATGCCTGACAAAGTAGGACTTGGACAGATTCCAAGTGTTTGTACAAATGTGCTAAAGAAATTATACTTTGAGTATACAGCTTGTCCAAAGTCATTCATTATTAATACTATTAGTAATATCTTCGGTAAAGGCTTTGATGCATAAATATTTCTGATAAAGGTAGGTTGTGTACTTCTGTCCAACTGAGCAATCTTGCTTTCATAAAATATACCAACTTTTTAATGACTGATGATTAACATGCTGTAATACACAGTTTAAATTTAAAAGCTCAAATGCTGTACATGAGAGGTTAAACTGTATTGGCTCCTCTTGGCGGTTTTACAAGGTGATGCTGGATACTTTCCGGCATGACGTCAAATGACGCGATTAACCCCGTGATACTGCGTGATACCGCGACACGCCCACCGGGGTATACCGCGAAATACCCCACCAATTTTGAATGGCTGCATCTGTATAGAGGAGATCGTGGATGGTGGTACTAAGAAAAGCAGAGGGGTGAAGAATGGAACCAGTTAAGTAAAGGCTTTTCTGAAAAAGAGGCTTTTGAGTCTGGATTTGAAGGAGTTTAGAGAAGGTGACACTCTGATATCCTTGGAGAGGGATTTCCAGAGCTTGGGGGCATAACAGGAGAAGGCCCTGTCACCCATACAAAGTAGACGGGCTTGGGGGACAGTAAGGATAGCAGAATTAGAAGAGCAAAGGTTGCGAGGTGGGGAGTAGGGCGATAAAAGTTCAGACAGGTACTGAGGTGCCAAGCCATGCAGAGCCTTATAGGTGAGCATGAGGATTTTAAAGTCTACACGGAATTTGACCGGAAGCCAGTGCAAGGACTCCAGGATAGGAGTAATTTGAACACTTGCCCTAGACCTTATCAGGATTCTGGCTGCTGAGTTTTGGACATACTGCAGTTTGTTCAGAGTAGATTTATATACCCCAGCACGTAGAGCATTACAGTAGGCAATTCGAGAGAACACAAATGTGTTGATCAGCTTTTCAGCCACAGTTAGTGATAGCATAGGGCATTGTCTAGCGATATTTCTGAGGTGAAAAAAAGATGTTTTGACGGTATGCTGCACATGTGGGTTGAATGTTAAGCCAGAATCTAATATAACCCCAAGGTTTTTCAATTTTGATTGAAGCTCAAGCACAGAACCATCAACAGATAGGGTTACAGGACTGGCTTTACGAAGTTGATGGGGGGTGCCAATAAGCATGTCTTGTCGCAGTTAAGATGAAGGAAGTTTTGAGTCATCCAAATTTTTATGTCAGAGATGCAATTAGATAGGATAGAGACAGCAACATCAGTGTCAGGTTTGGTATGGATGTATATTTGAGTATCGTCAGCGTAAAAATGAAAGCTGAGGCCATGTGATCTTAAAAGCTGACCAAGTGGACCAAGGGGCCCAGCATTGAGCCCTAAGGAACACCAGACTTAACAAGACCAATTTCAGACCTGTACCCATTAAGAGAGACAAAGTGACAGCGATCAGTGAGGTAAGATTTGAACCATTTGAGGGCAGTGTCAGAAACTCCAAATACAGTCTCAAGATGAAAAAGTAAGATGTTATGGTCAACAGTGTCAAAAGCAGCACTGAGATCAAGAAGGATGAATATAGAAAGAGAACCAGAATCAGCAGCTATTAGAAGATCGTTAGTGACTTTGACACAGGGCAGTTTCTGTGCTATGAAGTTGACGGAAGCCAGATTGGAGGGGTTTGATAAGGTTGTTTGTCATGAGGTGATTATGTAACTGAAGTGTGACAGCACGTTCTAGAATTTTAGCAAGAAAGGGTAAGTTGGAGATGGGGCGAAAATTGTTAAGATTGTCAAGAGCCATGTTAGGCTTTTTTGGCACGGGGGTAATGGCAACAGTTTTGAGGACCGTTGGTACAATGCCAGTGCTCATGGATTCATGTATAATATTGAGGACAATGGGACAGAGAGAAGAGAAACAGGACTGAAATAAAGCGGTGGGAATGGGATCTAAAATAGATGTGGGTTTCATGCGTGTAACTAGTTTATTGAGGGATGATGAGTCAAGAAGAGAGAAGCTGGAGAGAAGGGAACCAGAGAAGTTGGATGAGGAGGGAGGAGATATGGAAACGATATGCTTAGTGGAGAGAATGTGATGCCGGATGTTGTCAATCCTAGAACTAAAGAAATCTAAGAATGTGTTGCAAAGTTGTGATGAGGCAGGTAATGTGGTGGGGCAGTTTGGCTTGAGCAGTCTGTTGATGGTGGAGAAAAGATGTCTGGGGTTGTTTTGGTGATTTTCAATGATGTGAGAGAAGTAGGTGGATCTAGCAGACTCTATAGTAACCTTATATTCAGATAAGTAATCTCTCCAAGCCTGATAATGTACATTTAGGCCAAAAAGACACCACCTACGCTCAGGTTTGCAAGAGGCTGCCTTCATGGATTGCAGATGGTCATTGTACCAGGGGGAAGGGCGAGAGAAGGAGATGGTTCAAGTTTTTAAAGGAGCAAAGGTGTCGAGGGTAGATAAAAGAGCACGTCAAGTAACTGTATTTTGTCCTCTAGAGCAGTGGATCTCAAACTGTGGTATGCGTACTAGGAGTGGTATGCGGAGCGCCGCCAGCTGGTACGCCATATGACCCTGAAACTTTGTTGTGTGCACTGAAAAATCGGGACAGGTTTTCATATTATCTATTTTAATACGTGTCGAATACGCAGCCTACGTACCACGATACAGCGCGCGCTAATACTTTAATGGGCACAGAGCTACAATGTAATTAACTACCACTCTATAGGAATGCGTGCTACGAACGCAAGTGACCAATTGTATTTTAAAAAACTTATCTCCAGCAAGTAGAGAGGTAGGAGAACCTGTGTGATTTTGGAACAATGCCAATGTTGTAAACACAGGAATGCATCGAAATGCATGCTATGAAAGCTATCTTGTGAGCACAGGAAAGCATGATAAGTAACAGAAAAATATTTAAAAACTGTTCTAGGTTAATTTGAGAAAAATACACAGAGCGCCTCTGTATGTCGCTCCCATGCGCATGAAATAAAAACTTCTTTTAACTTCTGAGACAGACTCCTGAAACAAAAATGTGTGAAAATGCAAGCTTGCAGATTGCTAAAGCAGGTAAGCCCCACACTATTTTTGATTAACCTTATTTACCATTGGCAAAAGAGCTGACACGTATTATGTGTGGAGGAAAAGCTGCTAAACAGCTCGACCTGCTGCTCCCTCTGAAAGACACAGTGACTCATAGAATTATTGAAATGGCGGATGATATAAAAAATACGCTGATAGAGCCCGTTAAGATGAGCAGATGCTTTTTACTGCAATTAGATGAGTGTAGTCGATTTGGCCAATTTGCTTGTTTACGTTAGATACGAGTTTGAGGGCATGTCCCATGAGGACTTTCTGTTCTGTAAGCCACTACCAACAGGAACTACAGGAGAGCACATACAGTATTTCAGCTTCTGAATGAATTTATCAAAGAGAATGGCATTGACTGGATAAAATGCGTCGGAGTTTGTACAGACGGTGCTAGAGCAATGACAAGCAGACACAGAGGTGTAGTTGCACGAATTAGAGAGGTTGCTCCAGAAATGAATGGACGCATTGCAACATCCACCGCGAGACCTTTGCCATCAACAAAATGCCTGACGATTTGAAATCTGTTAGACTGGATCGTGAATTGTATCAAGGCTCGAAAAATGACTTCACATCTGCTTTGCTTGACTAAACAGGCTCACCCCTCTCACTGAAATGGTGCTTTTTTATTGTTTATTTTTATTTGTTGTTGTTCCTGTTTTTCTTCTGTAAAGCGCTTTGAGAAGCCACCTACAAAGGCGCTATATCAAATAAAGTTTATTATTATTATATTTATTATATGTGTATGTGAGTGTGTGCGCGCACGTGCGCTCATATTGGTCATTGAGATTTTGTGGGGTTCCTATAAGAAGATGACTTGTAGGTGGTACTTGGGTGCTTTGGTTTGATCAGGGGTGGTACTTGGTCAAAAAAGTTTGAGAACCACTACTCTAAAGGGTCAGAGAAAGAGAAACAAGATAAGGAGGACAGAACAGAATGTGCAAACCTTGGGTGATCAATTGATCGCCAGTTACGGACATTTACAGAGCATGGGGTGAAGTGTTAGAAACAGGTAATTCCAGATTGAAAAGAATGGCTAAGTGGTCAGAGAGGCCTAGATCAAGGGGAGAGCAATGGGAGACAAAAGAGTAATTTGCAATAATTAAATCTAAGGTGTGTCCTTTGTTATGTGTAGGGGTACAAACAAACTGAGTAAGATCAAAGCATCCCAATAGAGAAAGGAAGTCTTTAGCCAGACTGGAAGACCTTGAATCGATGTTTATATTAAAGTCCCCTAGAATAAGAATTCTTTTAAACTTAACATGCATAAGAAAGAGAGAAAATCAGCAAACTCACCTAAGAAGGCTTCACTGGGTTTGGGTGGTCTATAAAGTGTGGCAATAATAGTAGATTGGGGGATAGAAACATCAAAACAAGACACTCAAAAGAAGAGGGAGGAGGTATAGTCATAGGACTGTAAAAAAGGTTGTAAATAACAATGATGCCCCCGACTCTGCCTGAAAGACGCGGAAGGTCAAACAAACCATACCCAGGAGGAACTAGTTGCTTGAACAGGAGTCCATCGTTTTGTTAAATATATATTATATATTTTTTATATATAAGATATAATAACATGTTCCTGCATTGCACGACTTTAAAAGCTATAGAAACAGGTTTTGATAGTTAATAACCACTTTTTATGCACAAAACACGGGTGATTTTCTTCCTCCTGAACATCTTAGAAATCTGTGTATGCTGTAAGGTTTTTAAGCCTTACTCCTTCTTGGCTATCCCAAGAAAAATAAATCTAAACGGGGAGAAAGTTTTTCAACATGGTTGCTTCATTTTTTAAGCCATTTTTTTTACCACGCTCAAATATTCAGTGAGCTAATTCTCTTTTTTAAACCTCAGTTTTTTCATCGATGTGTAATTACATAATAACTGGAACCCGGGTGGACTGTTGTGTACACACGTTCACAGCGCGAGAAATACTGCTCAATACGGCTTCGTGCGAAAAACCTGTATATCATCATAGGAAGCAGAACAGCGTAGCTTCCAATTTCCCAGACTGTAAGCACGGGAATAAAGCTTTGTTTGATTTCTGAAACCCTTTCTTTATGTCCTGTTTTCATTCAGGTAAGGGTCAACTATATACACAATACTGCTGACAGCAGGACAATTCCTATACTTTACTCAGCAGCATCATAAAAACAGCACCCATGGTGTTCAAACCGATTTTTTTACACAGAAGACTGATGCAGCTTCGCGTTGTGAATCTGTTTTTCTAAGAAAACGTGTCTGTTGGGGAAGATGGAGTGTCTTTCATGGAAGACTCGCCCCATTCTATTTGTGAAACCGGTTTGTTTACTAACAGTTGTGGAGGTTTGATGGGTTTACTGAGACAATTATTAATTGTAGCAGTAATAACGAGGTTGTTCGTTGTGGCTTTTAGAAAATCAATCGTCAGAACAACTAACAACGCACACACACGGGTTCAATACACGAGATACATTTATTAATATAAATTGTGCACCAAACATATACTAGTCTGCCTGGATACGAGCGGCAGACCTTACTGTGAGGGTTATCAATATACAAGGTATATAATCTCGAAGAGATGCAAACACAAAGAGATACACAACAGAGAATATATTTCAATATATATTGTTCAGTTACCAAATCGCTAATCAGTGTTATTACCCACTGTTACTCTAAACTCGGAAGTAAATACATTACTCATGAATTAAATTGATAACAACTTGTGTCGAGGTACAATTGAATTCTCGAGACGCAATGTAGAACATGGGGTTTACTTATCCACTGTGTATGGATTTGGAATTTCCCCGCACGAACACCAAACCAGCTGACAGGCTCTGTTGCAGCCTCTGTTCCACCGGTTGTCCAATGGGCGTTGTCCCGGCGTCCTCTGGCTACCGGCCAACCAGTCGAGGTGCAGCTTGGAGTAGGACGGGCGGAGGAATCAGTCCGGCTGGCTAGTAGAAAGTCTCTATGCACAGAGTGTGACCGCAAGTCCTCACAAGTCACTCTTTTGCCTGGGAAGAAGCTGGTTCGTTCCCGGTCCAGCGCTGCTTCTGAATAAGCTATTCAGGTTGTCGACGAGGGTCCAACTGTAGGCTGCCGTTGATCAAGCGGAGCATTCACGTTGGTAGAATTCTGAGTACGTACGGGATCCTCGGCCTCGCGCTTAGAACAAAGTCCAAGTCCCTTTGCAGACAACAGCAGTTGTCACGTGATTGTCTCTGAGGATGCGCGAAAATGGCCAAGGAGAGCCCCGATCTGAGCTTGCGCTCCCTTTTTGACCAAGACACAGATGTGTGCTGATTGGTTGAGAGTTTGGTGGGCATTGGAGACCCACGTGGTATTACCACGCCCTGCCAGTCCCTGATTGGTTGGTCAAGGTGAGATATAAGTCACTTACTCTTGACACTTAGGAATGCAGTCCAGATGTCCATTCGGCACTCCCTAGACTGGTAGGCGCCAATGGATGACCATTGATCATGATAGCCAGGCTTAGCTAAGTGCATCCCCATCTGGGAGCTGTCCCTTATCGAAAGAAAACATCTTAAATCAGCCTGCATGAATACTTTCTCTGTGGCTGCACCACAGAGATGGAGGGTGAGATGGGGCCTCATTTAGGAAAGCATACCAACGCTTAATTCTGTCTTATTAACAAGCATTGCCGCTACACAGTGTAGACACAGACTCAGACAGTGGCATGAAATTTGGCACAGCCAGCACACCGGGGGGGAGGGAGGGAGAGAGAGAGATGCAAAAACCATGCTGCGCCAGGCAAATACACAATATTAATGTAAGGCTTTCGGGCACACATGGATTGGTACCCTACACCCTTCGGTACTGCTGTGTACATACAGTATAAACATGTTGTGATATTTAGAAATATAAAAAAAATGTCAATATAAAGCCAATAATATTTGCTATTTTAGTTTTTCAAAGAAATTTTTATTTGTTAAAAGAAAACTCATGGTGACAGCTGGGTTTGATCCCGTGACCTCAGGGTTATAAATCAGTCACTTAATGAGCACATTCGCAGAAAAGGTTAAAATGATCACTTTTCACAAAGTTCCTAAACGTACAATAATACGTTCAGAAGGAGCACGTAAAAATGTTTCCGAAATAACCACGTATGAATTTGATGCTTAAAATGTTTAGGGAGAAATGGAATATTGGTGTGTATTTTTTCTTTCAACTACCAAGACCAGCCATATACAGTACAGTTTACATGCAGTGATATGTTAATGTTCCTAAATAAAATATATTTTATGAGCATATGAAAGGCATGGTGAATCGGAGATTCTCAAGACTTACTTTGTATGATTGGAAACGAATGTGTGATCGGATCAACGAAATGCTGTGGTGTTACTTTTTGTCAATGAAAAAATAAAGTCTTTCCGTTTACAAAGACGGTTACAAAGAATGTGGACCAGGGTAATACTTTGCGTTTACAGCTTGTCCAAGGTCATTCAATATTTATACTATTAGTAATACCTTCGGGAAAGACTTTGATGCATAAGATATTTCTGCATAATTAGAATATTTATTATAAAGGTGGTAGGTTGTGTACTTTTGTCCAACTGAGCAATCTTGCTTTCACAAAATATGCCAAATTTTTACTGTATAATGATTGACATGCTGTAATACGCAATTTAAATTTAACAGTCTAAAGAGTATACAATTTAAATTCTTAATTGAATAAAGATTGTCCCTTAGCAGTGATCGGGATTTGAAACTGGGTGTTTTCTGGCGACAGCTCAGATGCTGTACATGAGAGGTTAAGCATTATTAGCTCCACCTGGCGGTGATTCTGGATACTACTATCTTACTGTGGTATTATATGGTATGACGCGATAGGACGCACTTTGACGCGCTATGATGTGTTGTGACGCAACACACCCACCGTGTTTTACCGCGGCATACCCTGCTCGTTTTGAATGGCTGCATCTGCATTTTGTATTATTTAGTATATTTCAGTATTAGAGAAAGTTTTTATTTGTTAAAAGTACAACTGGTGTATTGGTAGGTAGTCAAACCCTTCTAGCTGGCAGGTGAAAATTTTACCACTAAACCAAAATGTCACTTGGTTTTGACAAATATATTTATATCCATAGATTAATTTCGTTAATGACATTCAGACACTTATTTTTTTATTTTCAGTTACCAAAAGTTCTCTTTAGATGCATGATTCTATATAAATATTAAGTGAATTTAAATATGTAGGACAACAGATTAGATTAAGATAATTTTTTCACTAAGATCTAATGCTCCACAAGTCCCATCTATCAATCATCTTTGGCTAGTGAACATTCTTTGGGCAGTATTAAGAATCAGACCAGATGACAGCAAACTCATAAATGGCATGAATTTTGATGTGTAATCTGAGTGCCTGCATCAGTGTTTATAAAAATATAAAATGTTATATTTTCAAAAAATTCGATTATTAGACCAAGAAAAAACAGGTTAAATGAAGCTAATGTTTCACTAACATCTAATGCACCCCAAGTGCCACCTATTGATCTGCTTGATTAGCATTAAAGCGCTAAATTCAGATGGCCAGAGCAAACTTCAGCATGCTGCAGTTTGCTTATTGCTGATGCAAGGTTTGACACACATTCTACATTTTTGCATCTGTACTGCCATTTAAGAGAGACCATTGAATTACTGTGGAATGTTAATATTGTTGCTATAACTTTATTATTGATAAATGATAATGTTTCTGCTTTCAATCCATTTCACCAATTTACTTGGATGCCAAGATATTTACTAAAGTGCATAATGCTTGATGGATACACTACATGTAGCACATATTGTCACACAGGGAAGACTCTCAGTTCAGGCTAGTATCTTTTAAGAGGAAAGGACCTAGTATAAAGCTGTGTATGTCAGCTCACAAGCTGGAGAACCACAAAAGGCAGCATGGAGGAAGAAGAACAGAGAGATAAACCACAGAGAAAAGAGTGTGAATGGCAACCAATAACAACAAAGAAAAAGAGTTCTCCCCAATCAGTTATGTTGTGTAATATGTATATGCAGACCAACATCCATTTTTAATAATAATAATTGCTTACACTTATATAGCGCTTTTCTGGACACTCCACTCAAAAAGCTTTACAGGTAATGGGGACTCCCTTCCACCACCACCAATGTGCAGCATCCACCTGGATGATGCGATGGCAGCCATAGTGCGCCAGAACGCTCACCACACATCAGCTATCAGTGGGGAGGAGAGGAGATTTATGAACCAATTCATAGATGGGGATTATTAGGAGGCCATGATTGGTAAGGGCCAATGGGAAATTTGGCCAGGACACCGGGGTTACACCCCTACTCTTTTCAAGAAACACCCTGGGATTTTTAATGACCACAGAGAGTCAGGACCTCAGCGCCCTGGGGCATTGAACCCACATGGACCGCAGGGTGAGTGCCCCCTGCTGGCCCCACTAACACCTCTTCCAGCAGCAACCTTAGTTTATCCTAGGAGTCTCCCATCCAGGTACTGACCAGGCTCACACCTGCTTAGCTTCAGAGTGCTGCCAGTTGTGAGTTGCAGGGTGATATGGCTACTGGCTTTTTAACCACTTTAATCAACTTTATTCTTGTGCAAGCAATTGGAGCAAGGTAGGGCACACTCTGGATGGAATGAGCAGAGCACAAACAGACATTAACCTACCAATATGTCTTTGGACTATAGGAGGAAACTGGAGCACCCAGAGAAAACCCTCACAAACATGGGGAGAAGATGCAATCTCCATGCAGATAGCAGCCCATGAATTGATTAATGATAAAATAATCACTACATTATAATTTAAGGATTTTTGACATAAGGTAGTAGATATGAATAAAGCTCATTTCCAAATGTTGCTCTGAAAATATTTCCTGATTATTTTGGCTATGAGTAGCCCCCCATCTCATGCTTATAGGAAATATGTTACAACAACCTGTAGCGGCAAGACTTATTAAAAATACAGGAATTAAGTTTGCTGCTCCCTTGCCAGTCCCTCTCTCCTTCATCTCAGTGGTGCTGGATACAGAGAGGCCATTCCATTTGGTTCACATTTAAGGTGTTTTTCTCCCTGATTGAGTTTTCTGATAAGGAACAACTCCCAAGGCTGAGATTCACCAGTCACCCTAATAAATGGTCATCTCTGGCACCTTACTGTCTGGGAGATTCTAAGGGAGAGTCGCATCCCAGGTTGTTTACAACCCTAATATCAGGGAGCATGGTTACTCATCCTCCAACTCGATCAGCCAATCAGGAACTGGTAGGGCAGGTTAACCCCACGTGAGTAAAGGCCAGTGTGTCCGAGTGCCAGGACTTTACTTTGTTCTTAGAGTCGAGAATGGAGGTTGCCGCGCGTAACCAAAGGATCCGCCCGAGGTTAGCCCAGCAGCAAGCCTCGTGAACCGCCGGTGCCCCACCGCAAATGCTCGCCTGATAAACGAGTAAACTACGGTCGGAGCTGTCGACAGCTGGATCTCAGGATTCAGGACTAGCACTACATCAGGAAAGAACCGGTCTTTTTTCCATCTAAAGAGTGTGACTTGGTTGGACCCGCAGTCACTTTCCACGTGCACAATCTCTGCTAGTTCAACCAACACTAACTAGACGGTCTTCAGAGAGCCCACTGCCAGCGTGTCGCAGCAGGAATCTCTCCCTCCTTCTCCCCCACCTCACGCCGAACCAGCACAGCCTGGCAGCAGGCCAGAGGATGCCAATTGGATGTGGCAACAGCCTGCCACTGTTTCTTTGTGTCCGTGGGAGATCTGGATCAACACAGATTGGATGAGTATTCAACTTTCTGCATTACAGTTCGAGAATTCAATTGTTATCTCAACCCCAGTTGATATCAATTTAATTCCTATGAGTGATGTACTTGCCTTTGAGTATCTAGTGTAGAAGTTGTAATCAAAGTTCATTTATGAAACGGTATAAATAAATGGTATACTGAATGTATGTCCCTCTTGGTATTTGTAACTCTTCTTTATTGAATATAAACCTTTTGTATTGTGCTAACCCTCACTCTTAAGATCTGTTATGTTTATATGCACATTTTATGTATTAATAAATGTATTGTTGTGTATTAGTATCCGTGTGTGTGCGTTGCTGAGTTATCCTGCAAGGTTGTTTTTCTAATAGCCATCAAACAATCATTTTATGACTTACTGCTATAATTAATAATTGTCCCAGTAAATGCACAAAACCCCTACAAACCCAATAAGTTTATCAAGGTCAAGAAAACAAGAAGGCTAAACAATATACGTATACACTCACAAAATTATGAAAATACAAATGTTCCCCAGGATTATGTGAACCTTTTAGCAGTACTGCTTCCTGTGCAGCTAACATTTATAAGAGTATAAAACACAAAAATAAACAACAATTCTGGTTTCATTATTTTGTGTCTGTTCCCTCTAGTTCTCATTTTTTTTCTCTATGGATTAATAAGAGATACATCTATAGCTCTGACCTCAGAAGCTTCTGGTGTCACTGTGAAGAGCTGCCCATAAAGGCAGCTGAGATAAGAGAAAGAGTTTCTTGTCCAGCAGGTGCGTCCAGTGCTGAAAGAGCACAGTAAACAGATTCAGGCTCCAGGTATGTGAACTGATTTCCAAGGCTATAAAGTGTGGCTGTAAATGATTAACTATTTTTTAAGATTTCCTCTAATTTAAGAAGAAACACATTGTCACTTCCTGCATTTCTCATACAACATATTATGAGATTCCTTTCATAATATAAAAATGTATAAAACAAGTTTCATTTCTACCTAAGAAAACTTGAGAAACTAATAAAGCTGTGCTTACAAAGATTAATTTGAAGTATATTTTGCAACATCTGCACTCTGAACAGCAAATCAATATATCTTTGTAATAATAATAATACATTTTATAATGTTTCTATACTATTTACACATGGTGCCTATGTACACTGTGTATTTGTAATGTAAATATATAGACAGGTTATATTGAGGGATAGAGTTTTGCTGCAAAGAAACAGGTAGACATTTATGTGATCATTGCTTAATCCATTTAATCTCTGTCTTCATCATTTTTTTCTAGAATTCTTGTCCCGTACTTCCCCTTTTCTCACTTCCCCATACCCAATTTCCAATCCTATTTTTTTTCTTTTGTTTTCTTTACCCTTGGTTTCCCGCAGTCTTCCATATTCTCCCACATGCCTGAAGGAGGCTCCAGAGTCAAAGCAATGTTTTTTTCTTTTCTTTGACTTTTCAGTGTAGAATTAGCCTTTACTTCTTCCTATGTACCTAAGGTATGTGTCTGAGTTTATCATTTCCTATTTTGAGATTATGTCTTAGACTTTGAGATATAGGCAGGACATTTCACTACAGTGCACTTATACAAATTGAGATGTAAATAAATAAAAATCTTTATAGCAAATATATAGTTTTCACAGCAATGAGATAAACAGGTCAAAGTTCAGTTTTACCCACCATCCAACCCAGACTGAATAAACATTATTTGATACAATCCATTTAAGGGTCCAATTACACCAGTGGCATTGATAATAAGCTGTGCTGCCATTAAAGTTAATGCCTTAACTCCTTTCCTATTGTCTCCCATACTGCATAAACTATTCAATTGAAGATTTGTGTTCATACATATTAAAACACAATGAGATTTACTTAAATGTAAAAAAGTGAAAAAGGCTTCTCAATCCAGGCTACTTTCCCGTGAAACCCTGTGTTGGATAAAGCGGAAATCGAATGAATGGGTGGAAAAAGTTGCTAAAGTTGCATTATTGTTGCTAATGGAAAGTGGTTCTTTTGGAACATTCTGATACATAAAAAGAGTTAAATCTAGCAATTACTATGTAAACATCTTTAAATGTGAGGGAACAAGTAAAGGTTTATTATTTGCTGAGAAGAGAAGAAAAGAAACACAGCATTTTGGCTGTGGAGCCTTCTTTGGGTGTTACACCTGCTATCTACTTGAACTATCTTTAAATCTGTACTCTCTTTTATGTACTTTATATGTCTCTTATGATTATGCTGTATATGTATTCTATATTTATTTTAATGATAACCAGGGTACTGTAGCGGCAATGCTTGTTAATAAGACAGAATTAAGCATTGGTATGCTTTCCTAAATGAGGCCCCATCTCACCCTCCATCTCTGTGGTGCAGCCACAGAGAAAGCATTCGTGCAGGCTGATTTAAGATGTTTTCTTTCAATAAGGGACAGCTCCCAGACGGGGATGCACTTAGCTAAGCCTGGCTATCATGATCAATGGTCATCCATTGGCGCCTACCAGTCTAGGGAGTGCCGAATGGACATCTGGACTGCATTCCTAAGTGTCAAGAGTAAGTGACTTATATCTCACCTTGACCAACCAATCAGGGACTTGCAGGGCGTGGTAATACCACGTGGGTCTCCAATGCCCGCCAAACTCTCAACCAATCAGCACACATCTGTGTCTTGGTCAAAAAGGGAGCGCAAGCTCAGATCGGGGCTCTCCTTGGCCATTTTCGCGCATCCTCAGAGATAATCACGTAACAACTGCTGTTGTCTGCAAAGGGACTTGGACTTTGTTCTAAGCGCGAGGCCGAGGATCCCGTACGTACTCAGAATTCTACCAACGTGAATGCTCCGCTTGATCAACGGCAGCCTACAGTTGGACCCTCGTCGACAACCTGAATAGCTTATTCAGAAGCAGCGCTGGACCGGGAACGAACCAGCTTCTTCCCAGGCAAAAGAGTGACTTGTGAGGACTCGCGGTCACACTCTGTGCATAGAGACTTTCTACTAGCCAGCCGGACTGCTGGTAGATCCCCTCGGAGCAACGACTGCCCTGTGCGCCGCAGTCAGATTCCAAGTTTAGAGTAACAGTGGGTAATAACACTGATTAGCGATTTGGTAACCGAACGATATATATTGACATATATTCTCTGTTGTGTATCTCTTTGTGTTTGCATCTCTTCGAGATTATATACCTTGTATATTGATAACCCTCACAGTAAGGTCTGCCGCTCGTATCCAGGCAGACTAGTATATGTTTGGTGCACAATTTATATTAATAAATGTATCTCGTGTATTGAACCCGTGTGTGTGCGTTGTTAGTTGTTCTGACGATTGATTTTCTAAAAGCCCCAACGAACAACCTCGTGATTACTGCTACAATTAATTATTGTCTCAGTAAACCCATCAAACCTCTACAGTACTGTTTTTATATATACATTTCATTATACAGAATGCCATAATTATATCATCAAAACAAGAAAAAGGAGAAATTCCATACAAAAGAAAATTTCTGAGCCATGGAAAACCCCAACACCACTTTACACGCTGAATTCATGTTAATGCCAGTGCCAGGTCTGCAGGAGCATCACGATGCACTCTTCATCTACTTCCTCATCCTCTTCCTAGCCACCTTCCTGGGTAATCTGCTCATCGTGGTGTTAGTGGCCCTGGACTACCGGCTCCACACACCCATGTATTTCTTCCTCTGGAACTTAAGTCTCCTAGATATTCTGCTGACAAGCACCATCATACCAAAGTTGTTAGCAGTGCTTCTGGATCATAATAGAACCATTTCATTCACTGGCTGCTTTGTACAGATGTACCGTTTTATCTCATTAGGGGCTACTGAAATATTACTTGTAGCAGTCATGGCTTATGACCAATATGTTGCTGTAGTGAAACCACTTCATTACAACACAATCATGAGCATCAAGGTCTGTATTACAATGTCATACTCAGTCTGGGTGCTAGGTTTTCTTTTGCCTCTTTTGTCTGTAGCACTGGCAAGCACTTTACCATACTGTCGCTCCGATCTTATCCTGCATATTGTCTGTGATAACTCTACTGTAATCTCATTAGCCTGTGGTGATGTTACAGAGCAAGTAAATTTTGCTTTGATTCTTGCCATGGTAGTTGTGTATATGCCCTTTCTGTTTGTCCTGTGGTCCTACTACAGAATTGTATCTTCTGTGATAAAACTGAGAACTGTGGAGAATAGGAAGAAGGCCTTCTCAATGTGCTCTTCCCATGTAATTGTGGTAATAATATACTATGTTTCCACTGTAATGGAATATATTGCACTGAGAATGGAGCATATATCTTCTGGTGGGCTTATATTTATTGGTGGGCTGAATTACTTTCTCACTCCTTTAGTCAACCCTATCATTTACAGCTTAAGGAATGAAAAAATTAGGGCAGCAGCACAGAGATACTTTAGCCTCAAGGCTCTGTTTCATTGGAATGTAAGGAACATTGTTACTGCAACAAGATAGGAACTGCAACATTATTTTTATATTTCGGGGTTAAAAATATCACCATTGATAAATGTATTTCAAACCACAATGAAAGTAAAAGGTTCACGGTAATGTGTAAAACTTTCAATTTACATCACAAAATAAACACAATTTCCAGGTAACATAATCTGGATTTAGAGTGAGGCAATACAACTTCCAGTGAGGTGAAGCAGCCCTATTACATTGTCCAATAAATAAATATTAGATATAAATCTCATGCAGATTGTTGGAACATTTCTGTAGTGAACAACCTGTATTTATCCTCTCGTACATTACATTACTCATCACAGCGACAAGTGAGCAGGAAGGAATGTTTCACATCACAATTTGCTCAAACATTCGTTCTCCGCTACGCCGAGACTTGTAGTTTCTGACAAAATGGAGACTGTACAATACTTTTACAAAGTTTATTATTTTGTGCTTAATTTGCAATTGGTAAAATTTTGTGATACTGTTGATTAATTTGTTTGTTACTGAGATTTAATAACTGTTATGCTCGTAAACCCCTCCTGTTAAAGATGCTCCAGACCTTCCTAGTTTTGTACTTATCTCCTGCACCTGACTCCTGAACGCTTCCTGACATTAACCAGTCTGAGAAATTCAGACTACAGTTCCCTTTTAACTGGTCCAAGTATCTGAATAGTTGAAGTTAGGTCTTCCTGTCACAAACAAAATATTCAAGCTGTACCTTGAGTAACATTGTAACTTGTGTGGAAACATCTAATTGTGCAGAAATGTATTTTAAAACAAGATTTTAATATTTGTAAAATGACATTTTCTTTGTATTCCTTGCAAAATTTTGAGTGAGATGTTTGATGATATTGCTTCTGTAAAGAAAACTTTGATATTAATGTGTTCTACCTTTGAAATAATCTTTATTTAATGTAAATGTAGATTCACTACATTTAGATTAGATTATTTTTAGATTATTTATTATCTAAAAATTAATTTAGATCGATTTGTACGAGTGCAGAAAACATCCATGTCATATCAATAAATGAGCATGAAAATGAATTTGCTAATTTCCTGCTAATATATCTGCTACAGTTGCAGCCATTCAAAATGCGCGGTACAAGCCCGCGGTACGGTAAACTACCCACAAGCCACCCCAGGGCACCGCAGGGCACCGCGGTAAGTGATTGGCTGGCCAAAATGACCGACAGGGGCACTCGTGGTTCATTGGTTGGTAGTGAAAAGATTTAATCATTTAATCTCTTTACTGTGCACATTTTAATCCGCTTAGTTTTGAATATTTATATGGAATTTTACCACTAAAGGGAAATTTTAGTAGCTGAGCATAAAAAGAACAGGAGCATAACGCATCTGAATGTCATAAACGATATTAATTTAGGAACATAAACATTACTGTATGTACGTAAACTGTACAGTGTATGGCTGGTCTTGGTAGTTTAAAGAAAAAATACACACCAGTCTTCCATTTCTCCCTTAACATTTTAAGCATGAAAGTTTTATGAAACGGTACCCAAATATGCGATTGCAATTAATTTTAATTAAAAAAAATTATTTAACACGAAAATTAAGCTGTTTACATCTTCCGCCTGAGAACAGTCACCCGTTGCTACCCAACGCAGAAACACAGCCACTAACTAGCAAAGAGAGGACATTAGCTAGCCAATATGATAAAGAAATAAGTGATTATTTTGTTTATTTCTTTTGCACATTTATTTGAACATTTCCATCGGTTGTACAAGCACTTGGAAACTGTCTAATCCCTAGATCATCAGGCATTTTCTTTTACGCTGCAGGCGTTCTCCCAGTCTGGCGCCAGTCTGTGTCTTCTAGGATATAATGCCAGGGAACTCTTGTTTTTATGTCCACTGTAACAGACAATCTCCTTTGCTTTTAACCGAGCGTTTAATAATTTCCTAAAATGAAAATGATTTACTTTATTTCCCTCATGGGATCAATAAAAGTATCTATCATCTATCTAAACTATAGGACAGAATTCTGGGGTCTCCCCATACCAGAGATTATGGTAGGGCTTCAGAATGGTGATTGGCTGACACCATCCGACACCCCTCTGATTGGAGAAAAAAGACGTGCTGGTTTGCTATACGTACTGTACCAGGAAGAGGATTTCTTTCCATTCAAAACGTGTATTTTAAAAGTTTAAGAAGTAAAAACCTTATAGCGTACACAGATTTCTAAACTGATCAGGATCGTTATCTTTGTCTTATGCATTATAATGTTCACCGCTCTGTCCAGCAAATTAATAATACTTTTATTTTATATAGCTTTATTTTATATAGCATTTTAAACGAATAAGTAATTAGATTGCTCATAAATCTAATCACTTATTCTACATAAACACAGCGTAATTGCTCTCTGAAAATGTTTTTTCTTTTTATTTAGGCTCAGATTTCAACTATAGATCGTATTATTATAAACTTGGAAAAATGTCTTTTATGTAACCCATGTTTGCTATTAATTCATTTAGGGCTAGAATATGTTCATTGTCTTCCAATGAAAGAAGGGTTCCTTTTGCCGTAGTCGAGTTGACATTAGAAGCTTGCCATGCCCAGACTGTTACACCAACGCATTAGCATGTTAAAGCGATTTCATTGAGGAGCCTAGCTTTCTTGACTAGTAAGTACTGTACTTACTGGGTTTTTGAAGGGGGGAGGTGTCTTTTGCTGGTAATCTCACCCCCTTCTACTTTAAAAATACCTGTGAAACCGATTTAATTCGTCACAGCCAGCACTCATGCAGAGAGGGGGGTTGTATTTGCAGTGCATCGGTAATACAGTGGATGGGAAAGCCAGAGCCGACCGCTACGCCGCCCACGTGTTATGCTCTTTGTTAATGTCTAAGCTGGAACACATCATTATATCTAATTTTGTATTTCTTAAAAAAAAATCGTTTGTCCAGCCTACAATACTGCCTACAACAGTTTTGTTGTTATTGTTTTTAACCTGTAAAGCGCTTTGAGGAGCCACCTTTAAAGGCGCCATATACAATAAAGTTCATTATTATTACTATTGTTAATTTGCTGGACAGAGAGGTGAACATTATTACACAGAAGACAAAGATAGCGATTTACGTTGCATAGTGCATTGTGCTGCTCTAATACAGTTTTAAATAATTAAAAATCCAAACAGTATCAGCTTTATTTATGGGTTTTAAATAAAGGCGATTTAAACGCGATTTAAATCAATATAAATGTTTATATTGTAACGCCTAGGTGACTATTCATTGTTGCTGAAAAAGCACTACAGAAACATTATCAACAGACAATGTACAGCGTGTACTATTCTTGTGTTGCGGTACATGAATATAATTATATCGTTATTATTTTTTTTAGATACGCGATTCCATATTATATTCCCTTTTAATCAAAATCTAAAAGTATGCTTGTTGACTCCGGTATCACGTTAGTTAAAGACTTCGATGCTTAAAATGTTTAGGGAGAAATGGAATACTGGTGTGTATGTTTTCTTTAAAGTACCGAGACCAGCCATATACTGTATGTTTAAGTTCCAAAATTAATATCGTTTATGGCCTTCACACGCGTTACAGTATGCTCCTATTCTTTTTATGCTCAGGTACTAAGATTTCCCTTCAGGGGTAAAATTCCATATAAATATTCAATACTTAAACGGGCACAGTTAAGACATTAAATATACATATACATACTCTATACAGTACAGTTTGGTAATATGTTTATGTTCCTAAATCAATCTCTTTTATGAGCATGTGAAAGGCATGGTGAATCGCTTCTCAAAAATGACTGTACTTTGCATGATTGGAAACAAATGCGTGATTGCAAAATGCTGTGGTGTTACTTTTACAAAGACGGTCAATGAAAAAAAGAATTTGGACCAGGGCAATACTTTGAGTTTACAGCTTGTCCAAGGTCATTCATTATTAATACTATTAGTAATATCTTCATTAAAGACTTTGATGGCGACAGCTCAAACATGAGAGGTTGAGTTTAATTAGCTCCACCTTGCGGAAATTCTGGGTACCATTATTTTACTTGCGGTACTATACGAGAATTTACGGTAACTAGCGGTAGACTGCGTAAAGCGCACCGCAAAATAATGCGGTATCGCCCGCTCGTTTTGAATGGCTGCATCTGTATATTGTCAGTGATATTATAACCTTGTATTCTGATTTAATCAGATTTCAGAATATAATTGTGTCCTTATCTGTTCAGCATAGGAGATTTCTAAGGAAATGTAGGTTCTTGCTCCAGAAGGTGATGGTGGACCAGTAGGAGAAACCCCTCCACGTAGAACAGAAGCAAAAAGTAATAATGGTAGTATGGTCACTGGGTATATTCTGCTCTAGGATGTGCCATCCTTCAGATGAGAAATCATATTCATGTTTGGATTACTTGACCATTAAAGAACACATGGAATTTTCTGTGTGTGTTATGTCTGCTCTCCGTGAAGCTGCGGGGCATGTGCAGCAGAAGTGGCCATGCCTTCTCCCTCCTGTTTGCCCTCCACTGGTTGCTGAGAAAACAATATACTCATAGGACTTGAATGCAATGAGAAATCAGTATGCATCGGGTGTTGCAGGAAGTTTAAGTCCTGTTCGACTTCTTCTCAGCAATCTGGTATTACACTTTCAGTCCCTGTTCTATTCTGCCCTCCACTTTCAGACCTCCAGGCTAATCTGTTCTGCACTGTCCCCTTCCCTTCCTGATCTGGGCTCTATGAAGCTGAGTCCCTTCTGGACCACACTTACCACTACCTCTGGACTATGATGATCATGTTCTTGGGTCCGGAATATTTTATCTTTAACAAGTTATTAATTTGATTATCACAAAACAGTTTGGTTAGGTATGCCATGATGGGATTTTTTTAATTAGATAGCCCTGAAAAGTAAACACACCAATACAATACAAAAAAATAGCAGTTTATAGCAGTTTGAGGGAAAACAAAAAGACAAACCAAAACAAAAGCCATGTGTCACCAAGTGACAAAATGAGGGTGGGGCAATAAGTGTGAAGGACTATGTTGATTTTACATTTCTATAGAATGACCAGTGTCTATTTAAGAGTGGTACGTTTATCTTTTCTTGTTCTCAAACTTCTCATTTATCAAAAGTTCCTCTTGCATAGAAACTAATTCCAACACAGTTCAGAGGTGACATGTGGGTTTGTCAGACGTGACTAACTGGGCCCCAGATTGAGAGAGGGAACTTTAGAACAGGGTACAAACACAGAATTTTATTACAAATGTATGTACATTTTATTTATTGTTGTTGTCATTCTGTAAAGCACTTTGAGAAGACGGTATGTAAAATAAATTTGATTATTATAAGCATATTAATTATGTGGATAAAATGATAAAAAGGGTCCTAGCATACTTAAAATTGTGAGGTGGCCATGAAACTAGCTCTTTTTTTTAATTTAAAGACACAAGTGGCCTGCACATTTTTAGTACAATTACTATAAGCTAATATTCTAGAGGTATACTACTTATTCCAGTGGTAAATTTATACCAGCAGCCATATCACCCTGCAACTCACAACTGGCAACCCACTAAAGCTAAGCAGGTGTGAGGCTGGTCAGTAACTGGATGGGAGACTCCTGGGAAAAACTAAGGTTGCTGCTGGAAGAGGTGTGCATAATGGTGGTGCTGGACCTTCCAGTTTTATTTATTTATTTTTTAATCGCGTAACATAAACATATTACCGTATGCAAACTGTACTGTATACAATATGTATATGTATATTTAATGTCTTAACTGTGCCCGTTTAAGTATTGAATATTCATATCTAATTTTACCACTGAAGGGAAATCTTAACATAAACATACAGTATATGGCTGGTCTCGGTACTTTAAAGAAAAAAATACGCACCAGTATTCCATTTCTCCCTAAACATTGTAAGCTTCGAATGAAACCACTAAATAAAGACATAAATATAGAAATCTTAAGATTTGTTTTATTTAATGTTGGTAGCAGGATGAACTGTCAGAGTGTATATTTTGTCGCAAAGTTGCTACAAGATGTTAACAGTGAAAAAGGTATTTAGAAATGAGTTATTTCAAGATGAAAAAGAAAACATACACGAAACATGGTTTCATTACGACCAGAATCGGTCTTGAGATATTTTTAACTTGATTTACAGTATTTGAGAGGTATGTCTTAACACCGATACTACAGTGCTTAAGTACTGCTCACGTATATGTGTCTAGGTTTATATTATGCATTTCATACGGTCAAATTACTTTTGAACAACTAATAAGAAGCGCCAAACGGTATGCGTTTTAGTTTCGTTTTGTGCTGGAACCCGTGGATTGATTAGAGATATCAAGTACATACAAGTCATTTTTTAAATGTTGTAGTTCGTCTTGAAAAAATGTTACGAGTACATCATCTATCAACAATTACACAGGTTCTGTTTCCATATTGCGGATTTTGGTTAGGTACAGTATTATCAAATCCAGTGGCGCTGTGTGTTACTTTACTGAGTCCCAATCTGTGATTGAAACCTGTAAAACCGGTTTAATTCGTCACAGCCAGCACTCTTCAGGTGTGAGGGTCTTCTGCTCAGAATGAAACGCTAAAATGTTTGTGTATATTCTAATGGTAGTGGGGGCAGGGTGTGTGGGAACAGGTTTGTTCTTCACACCTGAAACATTTTCTCTGAAAGGATTTTCTTCGAAGTTTAACCGATCTTGTTACAGCATGTTACAGTTTACTATTATTAACCATATTAATTTTAAGTGCTTAATGTAAAATCTTGTAAAAATATATTTTCATTGTTCAAATATACATTAATATACATTAAGTCTGACTATCATATAATAAGTTAAATACAAAACTAAAGAAAAAATAGGGTTAAATATAATTCAAAATATTTTGCTAACAATGTTAACTGTTTATGAATAATAAAATGTATTAACTAAGGAGTAGGATGGCACAGTTGTTAGTATGTTTTTTGTTTTGTTTCTTTTTCATAAATACAACAGTAGTACCTGATGTCTCAGTGGCTTTCAAAATTAAATTATGCATGCAAACCTGTGAACTAGAAAGATAACTAAGATTTTAATACTAATTAAATGACCGCGGGCACTTCCCACCCCCCTACATTCTCAGAGTAGAACAGACTAACCTTCTAATGAAAGACGGTCCACCCCCCACGGACAGGAAAAGTGCCCACAGGCACTTAAACTTAATATGGTCAGTAACGGTAAACAGTAACATGGTAAGAAGGAGCACGTACAAACGTTTTCGAAATAACCACATGTAACATGTAAAAATGTTTAGGGAGAAAGTGGAATACTGGTGTGCTTCCAGAAGAATCAGTATGGCTCAGAGATTAAATAAAACTTCACAGACATTAACGAAGAGCATAACGCGTGTACTGTATACACTGCAAGTACAACCCAACTCTCTGCAGGAGTGCTGGCTGTGACGAATTGAACCGGTTTCACGGGTATTTTCAAAGTAGGAGGCGAGATTTCCAGCGAAAGACACCCCCCCTCAAAAACCCAGTAAATACAGTACTTACTAGTTAAAGGCTAGGCTCCCGACTACGGCGAAAGGAACCCTTCTTTCATTAGAAGACAATGAACATATTTTAGCCCTGAATGAATTAATAGCAAACATGGTTTACATAAAAGACATTTTTCCAAGAAAGTTTAGCCTTTGTCACTAATGAAACCACTAAATAAATAGAAAAATCTTAAGATTTTTAAAATACATGACTTTGCTAAAATTTATTTGAAAATAAAAACAATTACAACCGCCAGGGGAGAGAGAGAACAGGGGAGGGATGTTGGTTTTGCATAAGGGGCGGGGCTATGGAAAGTAGGTATGTTTGGGAATGTGTAGTTACATGTTCTGGCTGTTTGTGAATTATCGTTGTTGAGTATGGAGTGTTGAGGTATTGATTTTGTGTAATGCTTTATGTTGAAAATTGAGGTGGATTTTGTTTATGATAAACAGGATAAACTGGGATGGGAGGAAGGTTTGGTTTTGCATAAGGGGCGGGATTATGATAATTGGAGGACTTTGCGAGTGTAAAATGGTTTGATTATTTGATTTTGTATTGTGGTTGTTATCTATGTTTTTGGTTGGTATTATGTTTATATGGTTGTTTTTGTTGGTTGGTTGTTATTATGGTTATTAATAATACGATCTATAGTTGAAATCTGAGCATAAATAAAAAGAAAAAGCAAGTGATTAGGTTTATGAGCAATCTAATTACTTATTCGTTTAAAAAGCTATATAAAATAAAGTTTATTATTAATTTGCTGTACAGAGCGGTGAACATTATTATGCATGAGACAAAGATAACGATCCTGATCAGTTTAGAAATCTGTGTACGCTGTAAGGTTTTTACTTCTTAAACTTTTAAAATACACGTTTAGAATTGAAAGAAATCCTCTTCCTGGTATAGCACACCAGCACGTCTTTTTTCTCCAATCAGAGGGGTGTCAGATGGTGTCAGCCAATCACCATTCTGCGTTGGGTAGCAACGGGTGACTGTTCTCAGGCGGAACATGTAAACAGCTTAATGTTCGTGTTAAATATTTTTTTTAAATTCAATTAAACGGGCACAGTTAAGACATTAAATATACATATACATACTGTATACAGTACAGTTTGCATACGGTAATATGTTTATGTTACGCGATTAAAAAATAAATAAATAAAAATGAAAAGTCCAGCACCAGCTGGATTCGAACACACAACCTGCCAGCTGGTAGTCACGCACCTAGACCAGTAGGCTACAAGACAGCTCGCATGATCAGGCAGGCGAAACAGCCTTACACAGTCCTGCCGCAGTACACGGATATAATCATACCGTTATTAAATTCTTTAGATACGCGATTCCATATTATATTCCCTTTTAATCACATTCTAAAAGTATGCTGGTTGACTCCGGTATCACGTTAGTTAAAGACTTCGAAGCTTACAATGTTTAGGGAAAAATGGAATACCGGTGTGTATTTTTCCTTGTGATATTTTAAGCTCTAGTTGAATGATAGGTGTCGCATTTTAAATCATTTTCGTAGCTAGAAATTATGAAACGCCCTGTTAAAAGCAAGGAAGTTTTTATGCCCCGTTGAAGTAAAACAAAATGCCTGACAAAGTATGGCTTGGACAGATTCCAAGTGCTTGTAGAAATGTGCTAAAGAAATTATACTTTGAGTATACAGCTTGTCCAAAGTCATCCATTATCAATACTATTAGTAATATCTTCAGTAAAGGCTTTGATGCATAAATATTTCTGATGAAGGTAGGTTGTGTACTTTTGTCCAACTGAGCAATCTTGCTTTCATAATATATACCAACATTTTAATGACTGATGATTAACATGCTGTAATACACAGTTCAAAATTAAAGGCTCAAATGCTGTACATGAGAGGTTAAGCTCCCCCTGGCGGTTTTACAAGGCGACGCCGGATAGTTAGTCACGTGACACAGGTGACACACGTGATACCGCGTGATACTGCGTGATAGTTTGACACGCCCACCACGGTATGCCGCGAAATACCTCACCCATTTTGAATGGCTGCATCTGTAGAATCGAGCAGGAAGAACCCAAAAGACAAAAAAATCCTGGCACTTTGTTTTATGTTGAAGCTTTTGAAGTCATCGACCTGTGCTAAAGTCAGCACCAGTGCTTACAAGCCTAATCCTAAACACTTCACTAAAGCTAAACTAAAGTTTCCTGGCTCCACAGCAATGGTTGTTTTTCAAACAACACCATTAACCATTGGAGGTAATCATGTTACACAGCAATTGCTTTTGTTAGGCTTTAGAAAGAAATATATATATATAAACTTTTCTGTTTTTATTGATATATGTCTGGAACAAACAGATTGGTATAGAGAAAAAGGATAGCCAGGGTTGTTATTTAGATATTGGTGTATATAGAGAGGAATGTATTAAATTAGATATTGTATGTCTTTACAAATCAGTATTCCAGCTATCAGTATCATAGCTGTATTGAACATATGAAAATGAACACGAATATCAAGATCCACTGGCAATACTTCAGTTTAGTGTGGCCTAATAAGAGATATTTTAGTATTAGTATTCAGTGGGAAAGATAATGATACAGATTGTACCTAATACTATACCTACTCACACCTGGACAGGGCTGGCAGAACTGTAAGGATCATGTTTTTCGACTTCTCCAGTGCCTTCAATACCATCCAGCCAAATATTCAATTTTTAATTTCAGTATATAGAAGATTGTGAGAGCAGACTCCCCCTCTTAAGCTACATTTTTATTAAGAAATGGAGGCTGTATGCATTACAATATAAACATTTACTGTCAAACTTTAAATCAACAGTTGATTTAAAGACTTTCTGTCAAAGTGCAATGAAACACAATATTGTTGTTGTTATTGTTGTTTTTATCCTGTTAAGTGTTTTGAGAAGCCACTTTTAAAGGCGCTATATAAAGGCGCTGATTCATATGGAATGTGTTTCTTTCTTCTTTTTTTTCAGCATGGAATAAACCTATTACAGTACTTGATTCTTATGGATGCCCGGTTCCGCGCGGGATTCAAAATAAAACATGGAATCACGTGTCTAAGGAAATAGCAGTATAACTATATCCATGCACAAACAGTAGCATGTTACATTATTAATTTGGGTGTCTCCTCTTGCCAGAAAGCGCTAAATTGCATTTTGAGTGCGGTTTTTGACTTTTTTTAAATAACAACCCATACATAAGCTGATACTGTTGAGACTTTTAATTATTTTAAACTGTATTACAGCAGCACATTGTGCTTTTTCACGAAACCTAGAGTAACAAAATGTCTTGCGTTGTACAGCTTTTCAGCTAAATATATTTATCGCTTACACCTGACACTTGAGGTGCCTGACAAAAACCGGTTGAACAGCTCTGTAGGAGGTTTGCAGATCAGATCAGATTCCCTTCCCCCCACAGAAAGACAGGCTTATTAGTCGCTATTCACTGCGCGGCGAGCAGCTCCAATTTCAGGCGTAAGCGATAGATCCCAGTTTAGCCTATCTTGTTACAGCATGTTACAGTTTACTCTTATTAACCATATTCATTTTAAGTGCTTAATGCCATTTTTTGACCACACACGAATATTCTTATGTCCATATCTTCGCAAGGGAATCAGTGTGAATTGTATTACTAATTAAATGACCGCGGACACTTTCCACCCCCTCTGACAGCAGGAACATAACCCATTCTCAGCTCAGCAGCTCATTACAATATAGGGTGTTCGAATCTTTTGCTGCCTTTTACTGCCTCACAAAGCTTTAGAGAACTTAACATTTCTATTATCAACAAATTGTAAATACGGCGTTTACATTGGCATTACTAATTTTTCACTTGTGTATGGAGGATTGTCAGCTGTCACTGAGAGCAGTAAATTTATTTTTTGATTCACAATCAGACAAATGCAACATAAATTGTTATCTTTGTCTTCTAAGTATATTAATAAACTTTCATCATACAGATGCAGCCATTCAAAGTGCGCGGTACAGACACGTACCGGAGGTAATTGGCTACGGTGTTGCGCATTTTGACGCAAGATGACGCGTGGTACCGCGGTACGTGATTGGTTGACCGACAGGGGCACTCGTGGTCCGTTGGTCTGTCGTAGAAAGATTTACTGTTAACGTCTTTACTGTGCCCGTTGTAGTATTGACTATTCATATGGAATTTTACCACTGAAGGGAAATCTTAGTAGATGAGCATAAAAAGAATAGGAGCATACTGTAACGCATGTGAAGGCCATAAACGATATTAATTTTGGAACATAAACATACAGTATATGGCTGGTCTTAGTACTTTAAAGAAAAAATACACACCAGTATTCCATTTCTCCCTAAACATTTTAAACATCGAAGTCTTTAACTAAAGAGATACCGGAGTCAACAAGCATACTTTTAGAATTTGATTAAAAGGGAATATAATATGGAATCGCGTATCTAGAGAAATTAATAACAATATAATTATATTCATGTACCGCAACACAAGAATAGTACACGCTGTACATTGTCTGTCGATAATGTTTCTGTAGTGCTTTTTCAGCATTCTCCACGTGACCGCGCTGGTGGCGCTGTGGGTAAGGTTCCTGACTCCCATATCACACGGTCTATGATCGAATCCCACTGGAACTATGACTTTCTTTTTTATCAAACATTTCTTTGAAAAAATGAAACGTTTCCCTTGGTCAGAGATTAAATAAAACCTCACTCGCACCAAACAAATTTATATTTCTAAATATCACAACATGATCGAATTTAAGTCTTTTTAATAACAATGAATAGTCACCTATGCGTTACAAAATAAACATTTATAAAGTGCTACACCTAACTTTCTTAATTCGATGTATTTAAAGCAGTGACCTACTGTAGGTGTAACATAACATTCAGAAATACAATCGAGAATAGTTTTGTGGTGTTTGTTTAGATGAAACGTTCCTAAAACATATAAAGTAAAAAAATTAAAGACGATTAAAATCTGTAATCTTTCCACTTGTACTGTATGTCATCAGAAAGTTTCTGCTTTGTGTAAGGATGGTATCAAAAAGTAATCTTAAGTGGTGAGAAAGCTGTGCTCAATGTATTTAAGGGACTTAAAAGTAAAAGGAGATGCTTCATATTGCTTGACTAATTTTAAAAACTAAGTTATAAATGCAGACACTCCCTCGGTGCCGCGTCGGGTGTAAATATCAAAATATACATTCGTCCCGGGCAGAGGCCGAAGAGCACCTTGCTGGGGTGCGCGGGGAAGAGCAGGACAGGAGTGAAAGTGGTCAGGGCGGAGTTTAGGAAGGCGTACAGTCTGGGCAGGTATAGAATACACTTTTCTAAAACGTATTTGAAAAATAAAAACGATTACAATCTAATCCTTCCACGTTTGATCCCAAAATCCCAAGAAAAATAAGCAGGAAGCAGAAGCAGGAAGCAGAAGCAAGGACCGTTGTCAGAAGGGAAGAAGGTGACTATTCATTGTTATCAAAAATGACTTGCTATTCTATTTTTTCGAAGAAATGTTTGTTAAAAGAAAAGTCCAGCACCAGCTGGATTTGAACATACAACCCATGAGTTGGTAATCAGGCACGTAGACCAGTGGGCTACGAGGGAAATCGCATGAAGATAGAGGCGAAACAGCCCTACGCAGCCCTGTTGCAGTACACGAATATAATCATATCGTTATTAAATTCTTTAGATACGCGATTCCATATTATATTAGCAGAAAAGCTTAAAACTACCACTCACACGCTATTTCACATGTTAGTTAAATACTTCGATGCTTAAAATGTTTAGGGAGAAATGGAATACCGGTGTGTATTTTTCCTTTAAAGTACCGATTCCTGGAATCTGACTGGCTGACACCCTTCTGAAGTGGTTCCATAATATCTGGTATACGGAAAAGAAAGCGTTGATAAAAAAGCCTGGATTCTCATGTATCTCATACAAGTATCTTTTAATACAATCTTTGCTGTGCTCTTGAGGATCCTTGTGATATTTTGAGCTCTAGTTGAATGATAAGTGTCGCATTTTAAATCATTTTCGTAGTTAGAAACTATGAAACGCCCTGTTAAAAGCAAGGGAGTTTTTATGCCCGTTGAAGTAAAAGAAAATGCCTGACAAAGTAGGGCTTGGACAGATTCCAAGTGCTTGTACAAATGTGCTAAAGAAATTATATTTTGAGTATACAGCTTGTCCAAAGTCATTCATTATTAATACTATTAGTAATATCTTCGGTAAAGGCTTTGATGCATAAATATTTCTGATAAAGGTAGGTTGTGTACTTTTGTCCAACTGAGCAATCTTGCTTTCATAAAATATATCAACATTTTAATGACTGATGATTAACATGCTGTAATACACAGTTCAAATTTAAAAGCTCAAATGCTGTACATGAGAGGTTAAGGTCCCCCTGGCGGTTTTATAAGGTGATGCCGGATACTTTTTGGCATGACGTCAAATGACGCCATTAACCGCGTGACACTGCGTGATACTGCGTGATACCGCGACACGCCCACCAGGGTATGCCGCGAAATACCCCACCCATTTTGAATGGCTGCATCTGTAGCTTTCTCCCTGTTTAGATTTATTTTTCTTGGGATTTTAGGATCAAACGTGGAAAGATTAGATTAGTAATCGTTTTTATTTTTTAAATACATTTTAGAAAAGTGTAATCTATACTAAAAAGCTGTATTTATGTAATACCACTCGATATTTATATTAATGGAGTTTAGTTGATACTGTTTAAACTTTTAATTATTTTAAATTGTATTACAGCATTGTACACATGCTTAAAAGAGGAGAAAACGCAAGCCTTCTTCAGGTGTGAGGGTCTTCTGCTCAGAATGAAACGCTAAAATGTAATGTAGGCTCTGAATGGGTTCAATTATGATTTGGGCTTGATTAAGGTCACTGCCTTTCATCCAAAATCCTGCTTGAATCCTTCTAAACTAAAAATTAGACACGAGAAGGGGCTCTGGCGAAATTTCTCTTTTTTAATTTCTCTTTTTTTCTTGGAAAAATATCTTACCTGCTGCAATCCGGGCACAGAAGGATTCAAAGAAACCAGACAGGCAGGGGGAAGAGTGAGTTCTAAATAAAGAGGTATCCAGGTAACAGTGAAGGTAACAGCCGCAGACGTGGCCTACTTAGCTGCCAGGGTTACCCTACTCTCCCGGGAGATATCGCTCCAGGTGTTCCTTTGGGCCCTGGCGCCGACTGAGGTGCGGTGCCACGTGATGCTGGCCACGCCGGTCCTCTTGGAGCAGGACCTGGCTCTGGCTGAGCAGGCTGATGCCGTATTCGAGGAGACTGGTGAGCACCAACGGAGGGGCGCACGGGGAATCAGATGGGGAGGAGGAGACGCCCAGTGTGGCAATGCTGGGGGAGTGACGACGGCTGGTCATCTGCCACCGCTGTGGGGAGAGGGAACACATCGCACGGGAGTACTGGGCGCTGGAGCCCTGGGGACTCCGGAGGCCGTCGGGAAACAGGAGCGGGGTGGCCTAAAGAGGGAAAGACCGCCCTTGAGCGACTCTACCCCCACTCCAGAAAGCCAGAAGAAGCGCTTCACCCCACCTGCTGCCGTGGGAAGGGTTGGCCACAGCCGGGGCTTATTTCTTCCCTGCCTCATCGAGGGCAGACCCTGCCAGGCCCTCATCAACACCGGTTCAACCATCACCCTGCTGCGGCCTGGTATCCTGCCGGGCACCAAGGCAGCCGGATCCCCAGGGCACTCACCGTGCACTTTGAGGCTGCGAGGGTGAAACACTCCTTCTACAGTACCTTGCCCTAGTCCGTTAGGACTGTATCCTGGGGTTGGACTTGTTGCAGCAGGTGGGTGGTTGCCTTGACTGTGGCCGGCGAGAGTTGGTGGGGCAGGGGGAACGAATCAGTTTCGCAGTGGGAGGGGCAGGAGGCGTCCGTTGTGTGTGGGATGACCGGAGCGGGAAGCGGAGATGGCAGTGGCGTGCGTCGCCTGGGCCTGCCGAGCCGCAGGTGTCGGGGCGAGCGTGCCATAGCTGACTCCCAGTACAGTGAGATAAGCTTACCCCTACCCGGTCTGTTAGGCACTCTGTGCACTGTGGGAGGCCTTGGAGGTGAGGGACGGGGTGCTGGGCCGGGGGTGGCAGGTGCCCTCCAGCGGCGAGGTCACTGCTTGGCCGCCTCCGGCTGGCCGTGCACCGCTTGGAGAACTGCCCCACAGAGCGACCGCAACACCATAAACTGCCACCTGACCTCGCTGCTGGAGGGTACCTGCCACCCCCGGCGCAGCACCCCGTCCCTCATGCCCAAGTCAAGGCAAACACCCACCTGCTGCAACCAGTCCAATCCCAGGATACAGTCCACACGGACTGGGGCAAGGTAGAAGGGGTGTTTCACCCTTGCAGCCCCAAAGTGCACGGTGAGCGCCCTGGGGGTCTGGCTGCCTCGGTGCCCGGCAGGACACCAGGCCGCAGCAGGGTGATGGTCGAACAGGTCTCGACGAGGGCCTGGCAGGGTCTGCCCTCAGTGAGGCAGGGAAGGAATAAGGCAACTCTTCTAACAGCAGGCAGGGTGAAGCACTCCTTGCTTAGAATAGCAATATTATGGACAATCAATTGACAATAAATATAGAAAAGCACATATTAAATTTGGGAAATTTGGTTTCAAAAGTCCTCATATCAACGATGCCTATACTGTTTTCCTCTACAGTATGCTAATCTATTGTAGTGCATTCGCCCCCTCTTAGGCTGCGCAAACGATCTTTTAGATTTTTATAGAGAAATAGAGGCTGTACAGTATGCGTTACAATATAAACAATTACTGTCAACCTTTAAATCAACAATTGATTTAAAGACGATCTGTCAAAGCGCAATGAAACCTATTACTCGATTCTTATGGACTCCAGGTCCCGCCAGGGATTAAAAAATAACATGGAATTGCGTATATAAAGAAATAACAGTATACAGTAACTATGTTCGTGCACAAACAAAAGCATGTTACATTATTAATTTGGGAGTCTCCTCTTGCCAGAAAGCGCTAAATTGCATTTTGAGTGCGGTTTTGGACTTTTTTTTAAATTACAACTCATAAATAAGCTGATACTGTTTAGACTTTTTTTAAAACTATTACAGCAGCACAATGTGCTTTTTCACGAAACCTCCTAGAGTAACGAAATGTCTTGCGTTGTACAGCTTTTCAGCTAAATACTGTATATTTATCGCTCATGCCTGACATAAGAGGTGCCCGATAAAAACCGGTTGAACAGCTCTGTTGGAAGTTTCATGAAAAAGGAGGTTTCGTGAAAAACCTACAGGAGTGCCAATCGTAATCGTTTTTATTTTTAATTGTTCAATGCAGATGGCTGGTGGCATGTTCCATAAGAGTACAGTAATTAAAAACCATTAATACTTTCGTTGGAGTTAAACATAATAACCACAATAACGACCAACCAACAAAAACAACCATATAAACATAATCAACTATATCAAACCATTAAAGCAAAACCGTCCTCCAATTATCAACAAATCTCAATATCTTGTATGAATTTTTCGTACTACAAACCAAAAATAGCCTGCAAACTCTCTCAAATTCCTCCAATTATCATAATCCCACCCCTTATGCAAAACCAAACCCTCCTCCCATCCCAGTTTATCCCCTTTATCATAAACAAAATCCACCTCAATTTTCAACATAAAGCATTACACAAAATCAATACCTCAACACTCCATACTCAACAACCATAATTCACAAACAGCCAGAACATGTAACTCCACATTCCCAAATATACCTCATCTCCATAGCCCCGCCCCTTATGCAAAACCAACATCGCTCCCCTGTTCTCTCTCTCCACTGGCGTTTATAATTGTTTTTATTTTTAAATAAATTTTAGCAAAGTCATGTATTTTAAAAATCTTAAGATTTCTTTATTTATGTCTTTATTTAGTGGTTTCATTAGTGACAAAGGCTAAACTTTCTTGGAAAAATGTCTTTTATGTAAACCATGTTTGCTATTAATTCATTTAGGGCTAGAATATGTTGTGTTCCAATGAAAGAAGGGTTCCTTTCGCCGTAGTCGGGTTGAAATTAGAAGCTTGCCATGCCCGGACTGTTACACCAACCATTAGCATGTTAAAGCGATTTCATTGAGGAGCCTAACTTTCTTAACTAGTAAGTATTGTACTTACTGGGTTTTGGAGGGGGGGAGGTGTCTTTCGCTGGAAATCTCGCCCCCTTCTACTTTAAAAATACCTGTGAAACCGGTTTAATTCGTCACAGCCAGCACTCCCGCAGAGAGGGGGTTGTACTTGCAGTGCATCGGTATAGATGGGAAAGCCAGAGCCTACTGCTACGCCGCCCACGTGTTATGCTCTTCGTTAATGTCTAAGCCGGAACACATCATTATATCTCATTTTGTATTTCTTTAAAAAAAAAAATCATTTTCCCAGCTTAACAGTAGTGTTGTTATTGTTTTTATCCTGTAAAGCGCTTTGAGGAGCCACCTTTAAAGGCGCCATATACAATAAAGTTCATTATAATTACTATTGTTAATTTGCTGGACAGAAAGGTGAACATTATTACGCAGAAGACAAAGATAGCGATTTACGTTGCATTGTGCATTGTGCTGCTGTAATACAGTTTAAAATAATTAAAAGTCTAAACAGTATCAGCTTTATTTATGGGTTTTAAATAAAGGCGATTTAAATGCGATTTAAATCAATATAAATGTTTATATTGTAACACATAGGTGACTATTCATTGTTATTAAAATGACTTAAATTCGACCATGTTGTGATATTTAGAAATATAAATTTGTTTGATACGAGTGAAGTTTTATTTAATCTCTGACCCAGGGAAACGTTTTATTTTTTCAAAGAAATGTTTGTTAAAAAAGGAAGTCATGGCTTCGGCTGGATTCGAACACACAACGTGTGATGGGAGAGTCAGGAACCTAACCCACAGTGCCACCAGCAAGGTCACATGAGGAGTGTTGAAAAAGCCCTACAAACATTATCAACAGACGTCGTACAGCGTGTACAATTCTTGTGTTGTGGTACATGAATAAAATTATATCGTTATTAATTTCTTTAGATACGCGATTCCATATTATATTCCCTTTTAATCAAATTTTTAAAGTATGCTTGTTGACTCAGGTATCACGTTAGTTAAAGACTTCGATGCTTAAAATATTTAGGGAAATCTTAGTAGCTGAGCATAAAAAGAATAGGAGCATACTGTAACGAGTGTGAAGGCCATAAACGATATTAATTTTGGAACATAAACACACAGTATATAGCTGGTCTTGGTACTTTAAAGGAAAAATACACACCGGTATTCCATTTCTCCCTAAACATTGTAAGCTTCGAAGTCTTTAACTAACGTGATACCGGAGTCAACAAGCATACTTTTAGAATTTGATTAAAAGGGAATATAATATGGAATCGCGTATCTAAAGAATTTAATAACGGTAAGATTATATCCGTGTGCTGCGACAGGGCTGTGTAGGGCTGTTTCGCCTGCCTGTTCACGCGAGCTGTCTTGTAGCCTACTGGTCTAGGTGCGTAACTACCAACTGGCAGGTTGTGTGTTTGAATCCAGCTGGTGCTGGACTTTTCTTTTAACAAACATTTCTTCGAAAAAATAGGTAAGCGATATTATGGACAATCAATTGACTTTTATATTTCAAAATATCGCAACATGATCGATATTTGCGATATTTTGAACATATCTTCCCTTCTGACAGCGGTTCCTGCTTCTATTGTGTGTGTGTGCAACAGAGTAAATTTTTATAGAGAAATGGAGGCTGGACAGTATGCGTTACAATATAAACATTTATATTGATTTAAATTGTGTTCTGATTTAAATCGCAAACGCGTGTTTAATTATATGTGTTTTTTAATCATAATCAGGCTAATGCATTTCTACATTTTCTGTATGAACCAGCTTAGAGGTTCATACAGAAAGACAGCTTGTGTTTAAATTGAGTGTAAGGTAATTTATGCTTCTAAAGTCATGGTCAGCATTTATTATTGTACTGTGCTGTAAACTTTTTCTGTGCCTAGTCACATTATTTTATAGCGTTTTTATTGCGTTATTAAATCCGGTGGCGCTGTGTGTTAGTTTCCCGACTCCCATTATTTAAACTGCGACACTGATCATTCATCTCTAAATAAACTTTATTTTATATAGCGTTTTAAGCGAATAGGTAATTAGATTGCTCATAAACCTAATCGCTTTTTCTACATAAACACAGCGTGATTTCTCTCTGAAAATGCTTTTCCTTTATTTTTAAAGTAGGCTCAGATTTCAACTATAGATTGTATTATTAAAAATTTTCTTGGAAAAATGTATTTTATGTAAACCAGGTTTGCTATTAATTCATTTAGGGCTAAAATACGTTCATTGTCTTCCAATCAAGTCGAGTTGACATTGGAAGCCTGCCACACCCGGACTGTTAAACCAATGCATTAGCACGTCAAAGCCCATTGAGCCAGTATTGGCTTTAGTATTCCCCCCCTCTCCCCTCAATTCAATTCAATTCAAGGTGTTTTATTTGCATGACAGATGGGTACAAGCAGTGTTGGGTATGTATATTGTAACGCTTACGGCAGACAGGCACTGTGTAAGAGCCGGCGCACCAGAGCAGCGCACCGAGGGAGCGTCTGCATTTATAACTTAGTTTTTAAAATTAGTCAAGCAATATGAAGCATCTCCTTTTACTTAGTGCCTGAGCATAAAAAGAATAGGAGCATACTGCAACGCGTGTGAAGTCCATAAACGATATTAATTTTGGAACTTAAACATACAGTATATGGCTGGTCTCGGTACTTACATACACACCAGTATTCCATTTCTCCCTAAACATTTTAAGCATCGAAGTCTTTAACTAACGCGATAACGGAGTCAACAAGCATACTTTTAGAATTTGATTAAAAGGGAATAGAATATGGAATCGCGTATCTCAAGAAATTAATAACGATATAATTATATTCATGTTGCAAAAGAACTGCAACGGACATAAAAACTCCCTTGCTTTTAACAGAGCGTTCCATAATTTCTAACTACGAAAATGCCAGGTGAAAGGATTTGTAAACATATTTTGTTAAAGCAAGTCAGTTTTTTCCACAACACATAAAAGACATTTTCCCAAGAAAGTTTAGCCTTTGTCACTAATGAAACCACTAAATAAAGACATAAATATAGAAATCTTAAGATTTGTTTTATTTAATGTTGGTAGCAGGATGAACTGTCAGAGTGTATATTTTGTTGCAGAGTTGCTGCAAGATGTTAACAGTGAAAAAGGTATTTAGAAATGAGTTATTTCAAGATGAAAATTTTCAGAATAATTGCAAATCTAGCAGGATAGAGAAAGCACAGAAAACTGGCAGTTAGATTGATCAGATTAGTATGAAAAGTCATTTAGCAAAGGGAATGAGAAGAGTGACAAACTAGTATACTTTAGATCTTTTTTTCTGAACCAGGGAAAATCTGATCATGTTTCCCTATAACAATAATAAAAAACTTTATTTGATATATCACCATTAAAGGTGGCATCTCAAAGCAATACAGTAGATGTAAAAACAGATAAAAGGACCACAGATTACAAAGTAAATGCATATAAGAAAGACAAGCAGTTAGAGGTGCTACCAAAATTAGAAAATGAAGCAGATACAGACACTATGTCTTCTGAAAAGAAAGGTTCTGAGGTTAGATTTAAACTGGCCCTGGTGTGTGTGTGTTTGTGTCTGTCTGTCCTGTGATGGACTGGCGCTATGTCCAGGGTGTATTCTGCCTTGTGTCCGTCGCTTACTGGGATAGGCTCCAAATCCTCTGTACTGGATAAAGAGATTAGAAATGGATGGAAGTAAAGGCACTGTGTGGATGGAACTATACACAGTGTTAGAAACCCATTAGAAATGCCAGCATCTCACTGAGAATAAAACATTTTATAGTGCTGGCTTAAGGAAACAGCCTTTCCACCTCTCTTGCACATCACTATCCATACCTAGTTATTTAAACAAATTGCCTCTAATTATAAACATCTTAATATGCTGGCTCTGTGGATCCGCATCAGCTATGTTTGCCCATTCCTTCAATTCATGTGCATCCAACGCACAGTTCAATGCAAGCAACTACACAAAATCTAAAATATGAGCTCTACTTGCCACTTACAATACCAACAGTACCAGTTAACTTTAGTATTGACATTTTCATGGATCTTTTTAACAATAAAATTTACAACATCAGACGTCAGACACAAATAAACAGGCCTCAAAAAAGTCTGGTACAAACATTTTCAGCATGGAATAAACCGTTACTTTAATGGTATAAACCTTACATGGATTCATATTCTCAATAAGATTTGGTGCTCAGTAACATGACTTAGAAAATGACAGAAGACATACGTATCATGCTTATCCTTCTATTTTTCATAATCGTAAACTCCTTAAGGCAGTTACATTTTCTCTGTTCTGACCTGGAGTTACAGAGAAATGTAAATTCTAATAAGAGATTTGTAATTTTGTAACGTGACACCACGTGATACCGCGACACGCCCACCGGGGTATGCCGCGAAATACCTCACCCATTTTGAATGGCTGCATCTGTATGCCAGGGACCCGTGCAATACATTTATATTTGTATCTATATCTATATTTACATCTATATTTATATTCAAGTAATAGGTTTATTCCATGCTGAAAAAAAGAAGAAAGAGAACACAACATTTCGGACCTGAAGAAGGCTCCATGGCCGAAACGTGTTCTCTTTCTTATTTTTTTCAGAATGGAATAAACATATTAGTTGTTCCTTTGCAACCTACGCATGCTGACGCAGCTACCCACCTGAACTATATTTTTATTCATATGTGTGATACGATTTTTCTGCGTACTGTTCTGTTCTAGTTTGTTCTTTGTGTGTCCCGACTGTGAGTAACTCTTTTAGTGCAGCCCTCACTGTACTGATTGTATTGTATGTATTGTACTATTATTATTATTGTATCATTCATTACACTGTGGCTGTGTTGTCTGTGTAAAGCTGCTGTTGCACTGAAATTTCCCTCACGGGATCAATAAAGTATCTATCTATCTAATAATTATTATTAATAATCAGACAGTGATATTCGTTATTATATATATATATATTATATAAATTGTTGTGTGTATAAAGGTTTGAGATTTGTGCTAGTCCTATTGAAAAGCATTATTTTTCTCCTGTTGTAATAAATAATTGCATGTGTGGTGTAGGATTTCTTCTAGGTAGGAGTGAAAAGACATGAATGTTTTGCTGATCAGTAAGAAATTTGAACTTTTTGTACATAAAAGTAAAGTGCACTTGAAATTGCTAATCAACACAACACATCATTGAGGCATTTCACAGTAAATATGTATTGCCAAGCACTACTGTGCACATCAACTGTATGGAAAACAGGAGAAAAAATAAACTGTCAGGAAAGCTACATCAGTAGGCTAGACTGAGGCTAGAACATGTTGATACTGATTGTTTTTCATAAAACATTTTTTTTTCTGGGTGGGAATCAATCTGCAAAAAACACCCCTCAGTTCACAGCTGTTACTCTTTTTGTTCTGAAAAACTAAATTTGGATTCTCAGTTTGCCATATACAAAGCTAAGTGGCACTACAGTGCAATTAGCAGCATCTGTGTTTTTAATTTCGATCTTAACCCAAATGAAGATAAATACTGTCTGTTCATTGTTATGAAGTTGCTAGCATAAGAAAGTTACACATTATCTGTTCTTTGTTCTCAATACACCTTTCCTGAAGACAAGGAATTAAAAGTTAAATAATAAATGACAAATACGGGTTACTGGTGCTAACAGAGATCACTATATAGTTTGCCATAGTCACTTACAACACAGCTTTAGAAAGACATGATAAAAATTTAAAATTTGTTTTAGTTTTCTGTGTATCCCTGATAGACTGTCTTAGTCTGCAGGTCTTTAATAATTAACCCCAGGGAGAATACACTTGTGTTTATGTTTCTCATTAAAAAGATCAACCCTAATATTTACTGGACACAGTGGCACAGTACAATTAATGATTTGTTTGTCTTATTAAGAATTGCTAACCTTAATGAGACTGTTGTGTTTATATGTACTGGGATTTTCTCTTGTTCCCTGGATGATTTTAGTGGATGCTGACAAATTAAGCTCATTACTAAGATTTGTTTTGTTCAATGCATCTACAAAAATAACAAATTGTGTCATATCTAATAAAGTTAATTACTGTATTAATTAAAGTAACAATGATCTCTTTCTACAGCAGTTCTAAACCAAAATGTATGCCTTGACAAATAAACTATTCCTACCATTAGATCCTACTACATTAATGCTCTTAGAATAAATAAAATCTTCATTTAAAGAAAATAAAACTGTAAAAATTTAGATCGAGGCTACACTTAACGGGATCTACCATTACCTTGGAAGAGCCTTTCATAAAAGTTTAATTTGCAGATTTGACTGAAACTTGAGTTAGAGTTCAGACTTGCCTTGGACTGGCAAAAGTTAAATGTCTATAGGAAAGGGTCAGCATGCATTGGTACAATAGCACAATCAGTGTTCTCAGCTTGATTTTGAAGGAAAAGGCCTGAATTAACTACTAAGAAGAAAGGAGCCAGATGCCTAGTAGTAAGATGTACCAGATCTTTCAAACAAACAGTCAACGTGGAAAATTAAACTACTAATCACAAAAAAGAAAACAAAATTGCATGAATACAGTAGGTGCATATGTGTCATATAATTCAAAGATTTAAAAATTTAGTACCCTTGCTTTTAAAGAATGAAGTGTTGAGGTTCAATCACATTGAAAAAAAAAAAACACACAGCACACTCACAAATGTCTTTACACAAAAAATCTTTTTTTTTTCTGATGGCTGCCTTATAATGAAAAACCTCTATCTGACTTTCCAGTGAAAGTCACCAATTTTCAGACTTCAGTAGGTGAGTAATTGTGTTTAGTAAAAGGTGGAGAGTAATTTGGGTATAGCATAGTATTTTAATGCTTGGATGTGCATAATGCCCCAACCTCTTTATTTCTATTCAAACAGAAAAAAAAAACACTCCACTTTGTTGAGGATCATAGGATACTGGACAAGGAACTTAGGAAACCCATAGAGAGAGAGAGAGAAATACATTAACCAAAGGGCAGCTGTATACAGTAGGTAGAGATAGGGTGGAAGAAGGTAAGGCCATATTATGTTCATGTACTTATGTTTATTATATTATTGTGTTTATTTATTGTGTTTAAATTTGTTTCAGTTTTTACCATTTTTGTTACAGGGCATAGGCCTGTATATAGCAAGTATATTCAAAGACCCTGAGTCATGTCCAAGAAAATTTGATTTAATTATAAGAAGAAAAATAATGCCATAAAATACAGAACATGAACCAAAGGGCCTATAAGACAGAAGAGCCTAGGGCCTACAAGCACCTTAAATCAGCCTGGAGTTGGAAGCAAGAAGATAAATGCAAGGAAGATAGGGTCTTATTATGGTAATAATAGCACTTCAGGGAGTGACATCACAGGCAATACGATTTGAAGTTGCACAGATTAAGAACGGTTGCTGTAATCCTTCCCAAAATTTTGTTTACATATTTTTTTCAAAACTAAAAAAAACCTTAACATTGTGATATTGTTGTAAACATGCCCTCTGTAGTAGTGTGAAACACGAACTACACAATAGAAATGGGATGGAGCAAAATGAAAATAGAGGTACTTCTTTACACAACCGGACAAGAAGGTGACTCAATTTGACTTCTTTCAAGAAACAGTTGATGAGATCCTCCTATCACCAAGGTATTCAAAAATGAATAAGATGGATTGAATGGCCTCCTCTCCTTTTCTGACCTTCTTATCTCTTACATGATAAAACATGACAGCACAGTTTTTTTAAGTCTACAGTAACTTTAGAGTTGGATGTGTTTGCATCTGTTGTATATTTTCCCCACAGATCAATCTGCATTCTCATTAGTTTTTAGGTCTGTGTGCTGAGAGTAAGAGAGCATTAATAATTAGCTCTGTTGTGACTACAGTGTACTAAAACATCCTCATTATAACTTTTTTTGTTTTCCAACAAGTGCCATGTGAAAGGCACTGGGACTCAAAGCAATTAATGAACTTCATAAACAGTTATGCAACTATGGGACTGATTAAAACACATTTCCTTTAATTTCATGATATGCAGACGTAAAGAAATAGAAATGAAGCCTTGCACAACAAGAATATTTTCTTATTCTTGTGCAATTTGGAAGCAACTGGACAGAAATGTGTAAAGACAGGGATTTTTTCACCATAAACTCATCTCTTTGTCATGTTTATATTCAAAGTTCCATTATCAAACTGTTGATTGCTGCTGTGTTGTACTAATGAGTTTGAATGTTTAATGCACAACAAGCAATTTGAAACTTGCCTCTATTCAAGTGAGAGATGCTTCTTTCTGAAAAAAATATACAATATAACTATTATAAACTTTAATATTTTTTATTAAAGAACCACAAATGTTCAGGTAGCATTTTATTTGGGGACTAGTAATATTTTTGGTACTGATTCTCATACAGTTTGTCTCCCATCTGCATATAAACTATTCACTTAAATATGCAAAAATAATAAACATTCAAAGAACTGTTAAAAAGCAGTTAGCAAAAGGACATGGATGTTAATTAATTCCAAAGATTCTGAAATCTTTTAGGGCTCACATCCAGTAGCCAATGCAATATAATGATATTGTTATATTATATATAATTGAATGGCATAAAAAGCTATATATAGTTATTAACATTTTAAGAGACTTGTAACTGTTTAACAGACTCTTTTGATGGAAAGTAAAATAAACGACAAGGTTAGCACAACACATTTATAAATGCAAAATGTATATGCCTGCTGACAGATTTCTGATCAGATTGAGCAGGACCAAACAAAAAAAGTAATATTTTCCTCAATGGCTAAAACAAAAAAAAATATTTCCAAAGACTGATTAGTTTCTTCTACACTGACATATAGTGAATGACAAAGACACAAAAAATGCATCTTGTGGAGTTACTATGAAGGGAGAAGCTCTAATTATTAAAGGATGCTTGCGTTCCTGGTTTATACTGTACGAGTTTGAATGTGTGTACTGGTATATATGCAAGTATATGCCTAATATTTATTGCTTACAATTCCTGTTAACACACAGGGTGAAGAATAGGTAATACAACTGAGAAAGACAAAAAAATAAGATATCTGACCAAGAGAACATGAAGCTGCTACACGATGCTTTCTTGGAAAGTCAGTTATACACAGTGACTTAAAAGGTTGTTACTGCAGTGAGCATGTTCGTTCTAATGGCCACATACTGTAACAGTACTCAGCCATCTATGCAATCAGTTTTGAGACTCCCTCTCCTCGAGAGCTCAAGATAAGTATTTGGCTGTGAAATCTTTACAGACAAACAGGTTTCTGATCAAACTGACTTGTGGGAAAAACTGACTCTGCACCTACTGGGCAGGAAATTTCTCACCAGTGTATTAATACGGTGACAAGGGACACTGGAATGTAAAAAGTTGTTTTTTGTTATATGTTCAACTGAGGTGCCAAAAACACATTTTTAAAATCACTTTATTTATCAGAGCAATGTAGTATTTATTGAAAAGGCCATATCATACTTATACCTACAGCCCAAATAAAGGACATGTATTATACTGTATACATGAGCAGTAATGTGCTCATTTTATTCCACTAGAGCCTATAAATCCTAAAACAATTCCAGACATAAAAATATGCTTTTTTGTATAAATGACATTTTCTAGGTTTAAATGGATCTTTAGAAAACACACATGGAACTTTTTTTTCCCTTTGTCCTTTGTGGCCACCTAATGGTCTTTGCTAATGACTATAAATTGCCTGGATATACACTCTTTAGAGCCCCCGAGGACAGAGCAATGATTTAGAACTTTGTTTATTTAATTATGGTCCTGTCTCCTGCCCTTTAGGTGTCCTCTGGTCTCTCCAGAACACAAGAATAAAGTCTTTCATTCCTTATGGCTTTGAAAACAAATATTTTTGTTTTAGGAGACAAATTCAAACATCATATCACTAAACGTATACAACATAAATAAATATAAATTACAAAGTAAAAGTGTTTCATGTACAATTAATGTTATTTTTCCATGAACAGACACATCACAGCTGTAAAGGAATGTGCAATGCATATAGTGTAAATTTGTTTAGGTTTATTTTAAATGATTAATGTTTTCAAGGTTGATTACTGGAGTTGTTTGCCACATACACGAGGAGGATAACACAGACTTCCCTGTTCATGAATGTAGTTCTTTATGTGTATATGGTTTGTAAATAGTATTAGTTAAACTAGTTATTATTATATCTTATATTTCAGTCTACTGATGGTAGTAATAAACGTTCTCACCATGGTTTCCATTAATATATGACTCACTCACTCACTATGTGTCAAGTCCAGAAATATTTTTCTAAGACCTAAACCAATAAAATACTGCTACTGCTACATAGAAATATAAGAAAAGTCTCAAAATTCTACAAACTATAGGAGTTGATAAAGCCCTAATTAGGAGATAAAAAGTGCCAATAAGGATAATAAAATCCTATATGAGTTTTATTTTTTATTTTGTTTTCCTTGTGACATCAAAGCTAACAATCATGGTTAAAATTTGATTAGGTAAATGCATGTTTATTTTAGAACAGTGAAAAGCAGAGCTCACAAATGTTTTTGCTATGATAAATCTCCATAGTTTACATTAACATGTGAGCTCACAGTCCAAGAAAACTCTTCCCGCACCACATGTTGTTAATAATACATGAAAAAATCCAAACTGAAAGAGCAATAATTAATTTACCGCCAGATCCCACTCTTTTTACCGCTTTATTTGTTGAACCATTTGTAGCAAATCCTGTTATTCAAGCTGTGTATTTAATCTGCAAATGTTATTCATGCTACAGTATGACCTGTCTTATTGAATTTCTCATAATATATAATCACTCTTTTTCACATTTTGTCTGTGGCAAAACCTCCACCACATCTCCACATTTGCAGCTACCCCTTCTTCTCAGTGTAATATCTGATATAGTACATCTGCAATAGTGCAAAACACTTCTGTTATCAGTGCAACCACTAAATTAAGTTACAATTTGTGCTAACAAGGTGCTTTTGTGTGTATCTTATTTTTATTTTTATGTTGTATTTATATTAATACAATAATCTTTAATGATGTTCAGAATTGTTATTGTACTATTTGTACTGTTTTTTTTCAGTCAATTTAAAAATGTCCCCTTAGTTACATGATTCCATAATTATATTCCATATGAAGTGGATGTAAAGAAGTAGTTCAGATTAGTACAGATTAAGTGTTATAGTTTAATAATAATAATAATAATAATAATAATAATAATAATAATAATAATAATAATAATAATAATAATAATATTCTGGACACTACACTCAAAGTGCTTTACAAGTAATAGGGAGGTAATTACAGGTTAGTTAATTAGTAAACATTACATCTAATGCAAACACATGCTACCTATAGATTTTCTTTGTGGAGCATGAAGCTAAATCTGGAATGCTGAATTATACTGTGGTTCAGAGAATTTATCCTACCACAGACACGGGTTTTGAGATGTATTTTGAATGGCTGCATCTGTATCTTATGGTCAGTGCATTGCATTTTTTTTATTTTATTCACTGTTATTTTGTATTATTCCTGTTTGGTGGGTGTTACGAAATGGTTACTACACTTAACTTTTTAAACTTTTCAGGATAATTCTGTAGCTCTAGCCTGCCTCTACAGGGATTAGATCACAGTTGCTTGCAGGCTCAGAGCAATGCAGGGTCACTACCTGCTCACTAGAATAAACTCTGGTATGCAACAAGACTGGGTATTCTGTTGCAGTACAATCCTACACTGACATAGACATCTAAGACATCTATGTCTAGTCACCTCAAGTTCGCCTTTCCATTCCTACTACTGACAACACACTCTCTTCAAGTTTTCAACTGCCTGTAGGATACAAAGCATCATTATTAATTTAACTCATAGTCTCCCTTTTCTGTCTATCAACACACTGTGCCACAATCTTTTTTTTTATTTATCTTCCCATTTATCCATTCTCTGTAAGAAAATAAAGGATTTTTAATAAAGGAAAGTATGTGGAAGAGCATTTAAAACTGAGAGCAGGAGGCACTTCCTTACACAAAAGATTGAGGGTGTGTGGAACAAGCTACCAGCCATGTTATTGAAGCCAGTGCCCTGGTTTCTTTCAAGAAATGGCTAGATGAGATCCTTGAATTAATTAATTACTATCAAATGGGCCACCTTTGCCAAATTACCTTTCTTGTTTGTAACCTTTCTTTTGTTCTTATGTCCTAATTCTATTGGTTCTGTCAATACTCACATAGTAGATGCTATTTTTTTTTAATCCCCCAACCCACACACCTCTGCCTTGTATTCAGTGCTACAATAATTGTTATTCCGTTTGTTTTCTTTGTTCCTGCTTTAGATGGAGGCACTTGTGGCAGTCCCCTCTTTCTACTGTGAGGGAAGCAGGTGTGTAATAATAGAAGTACTGTGGAAGGCTTTGTTGTTTTGGAGAAAAACATCTGTGCTCTCACAGCTAACACTAATGCAATGCTGACATCCATGTATCTGTTTTCTAACTAATTTATCTGATTTAGGGCCATGGGAGAGCCAGAGCCTATCCCAGCAAGCTTCGGGTACAAGGCAGGATACACCCTGGACAGGATGCCAGTCTATCACAAGGTACATACAGACACAGCTACGCACACACTCACACCACAGTCCACAAACCTACCAGTATATTTGTAGATTGTGGGAGGAAACTGGAGCAGCTGGAAAAGACCCACACAGACACAGGAAGAACATACAAACTCCATGCAGATGGCATCCTAGGAATTGAACCCAGGGCCCTAGCACTGTGAGGCAGCAGTGATAACCACTGCACTAGAGAAATGTAAAAATGTTGGATTGTTGAAAAGATTAAGGTACAAGGAAACCCATGATTAACATTTAACTTTGTAGAACTGAATTCTATCTTATTTGGATGTATAACTGGGTGATATTCAACTCTTTCTGAGTTATATCAGGTATGGGGTATATTTCAAGGTACATTTGTGATTTTTCTGCATGTCTCCAAACAAAATATGTCAACAATACACACACAGCATTATTTTATATATTTAGTATCTGAGCATACAAAAGGCGTGCAGATGTCATGTTCATGCTTAATTTAAATATTTTAAAGTTTCTTTATATACAATATACTGCAATATAAATATTTCAATTTTTGTATTTTTAAGTATCTGAAAGTATTTTTAAGTATCACCACTCCTGTCTGAATAGTATTGCTCAAATGATTTCCAAACTGCAGTATCACCCTATAACCATTTATTGAAAGGTTTTAACCTTTTGCGTTTGTCAGAACAATCTTTTCCCCTCTCCAATATGCAAAACTTTCCAACCTACTCCAATGATGTGGTGCTGCAAACTTATTTTTTTGAGCACGTTAGTCAAGATTTAATCAATAGTCCGTTCCAAAAATTTATATGCCAACATTTCTGATTTAATCCTCTAGATGTCAGCACTAGCAAATATAAACCCACTTTTAATCCTAGTATCTTTTAGTAGGCATTTCCTTATGCTAAATGAGATGCACAAGACTCATATTGTTTTACAAATTTTGGCAGGACTGGGTATTTTCCCCAATACTGGAGTTTAGGGAATCTAGTAAGTTTCTACTGTATTAAATATCAATGCCAGTCACATGTCTTACTAGAAATATCACAGTATTTACAGTTACAGATAGCAAGACAAAACGACTAAGCAGTGATGTATTACTGTCAAAACTGAAAATGGAATTATTAAAAATATAATAGAATAACACAACTATTCATTAGAGTATGCATGCCAAGTATTTGGTAATTTACCAAGTGGAAGTGAAGAAGTGAAGAAGAATAAAGTTAAAGGCAATCAAACAATGTAGATCAGACATACAAACAACAAAAAACAATTTACAGCAATTTTTCCACAAAATGAAATATTTTACAGAGATAACTCAAAGTATTTAGGGATGGAATGGAACTTGGTAAAAAAAATCATTATTGTAATAGTTTCTTTTGAATGAAACCCAATTCCCTATTTCAGTTTTACTTTACATTATAACACAATTCTCTTCCCCTCAATGGAAACAGAGAGTATAGATGTAGCTTGATATTCTACTATATAATTTAATTTTATGCCATTTATTAGGGTAAATATTTTGTGGCATAATCTCTGGCTGCATTTTCATTTTTATTTCCTCTCTGATGTTTTTTTTTTTTTCCCACACTGCTCAAATTATACCTTGGTGCACTGAAGTACAATCTATCAGTAGTTTAAATTATTAATAAAAGTCACTCCTGATTACACATTATAGAATTGCCATAAGTTGTCAATTTGTAATTCACATAAGAGAAAGCATTTCTCTTTTATTTTTACTTTAAAATATTTAGGGAATTAGCAGAGGAATAATTAAACTTGCATAACGGGTTCAAATGTTTGTAAAGGATAAAAACTTCATACAACCAAAATAACTACCCTTACCACAGGAACTTTTATTACAAGTTGTTTCTATACAATCAGATCAGGCTATTATTCACACCACAGAACACTAGAATCTTTTGTTCCTGCTTGCCTTATAATACAACTGTAAATGTGACTTACAGTAAACCATGGATGCCTTACACTGCTTTTTATCTCTGTTGGAGTATGCCTCCACCAATGCATTTTGCAATGAACGAGAAATTCTAAATCGGTAAAGATAATTTTCTAAGAACTGTTTATTCAAATAGTGACTGTTTCTCACACTTGTGTACACATGTGAAAGTATGATTCCCCGTGTTTAAAAAGCCTTTTTCTTTAACTACTGTCTTGTGGAGCTGCAATTGTCTCTTGGGTGCTGTAATTTATTCCATTAATGCTTGAATAAAAAAATGTCCTAAACCTATTATGTGGACAGGTCCTGTGTGATATCTGATCAATATGATAAATAAATGTCATGCACTCAACAGCACTATGTTTCTATAACTCATTTTTTTGTGCTAAGAGGCCCCTTAGGGAGTAACAATAATTAGCTCTACTGAGAAATACATAGCACCTTCATTACAGTGTATTTACAGCAACAGCTTTGTGAGGCAGCACTGACACAGAACAATAAAGAACATAAAGGTTCCAAATGAAGGGAGGACATTCTTCTCATCTAACTTGTTTGGTTTGTTGTAGTTATTTGATCAGATAATCTAATTTCTTTCTCCTTTCTTTAAAAGAGCTAGGGTATAGGCTTCAATTTCATGGCTGTGTAGCTTGTCTCTTTTTCTTAGAAAATGTAGGTAACGTTCACATTTACTAGATTAATATTTTGAGATTTAGTTTAGTTTGGGTATGTAGATTAAGGTACAGGGAAACCCATGATAAGCAACATTTTTTGAGAATTCTGTCTTATTTGGACATACTGTACAGTATAACCAACACACATCCAGAAATTCAATTTCTGAATCCCAGTATTTCAAGATACAGTATACAGCATTTGTGAATATTCTGCATGTTCTCAAATCAAAAAGTCTACAATTCATATAAACCCACACTCTCTCATACTCATACTGGGCCAATTTTCTCAGAAGCCAATTAAATTACCAGTATGCTTTTGGACTGTGGGAAGCAAACAGAATACCTGGAACAAACCCACATGAACGCGGGGAGAACTTACAAACTCCACACAAATAGCAACCAAGGTCTCAAAAACAAACTCAGGGCTCTAGTGCTGCAAGGTAGCAATGCTTACCACTATACCAGCATGCCACCACACCATCTTGATTGTATATATTTAGTATTTCAGCAGGTATTCACATATCATATGTGTCATGGATGTCTGAAAGGACGAACCGTGGAATGGCAGGAGAGTGATAAAGACCCTATGCGTAGCAGCAAGACTGGGGTTAGCCCGGGCTCAACTGGTCAGGAAATGCCATCTAGAAACCTATGCCCTCAGGCCATGGACAGGAGTGACCGGGTGCTAGGCGGGTCTCAGGACATTCGAACGTCAATGCTGAGCGAGGAGCAGAGCAGAAACAGGAAGTAAATAGACTACATAATGACACACCAGAAAGACATGAATCATCACAGGGAACTAGGAACAAGACAGAAGTAGAGTGCCCTCTAGGTGTACTGGGCATGACAATATGCCTGTGTAATATAAATATATAAAGGTTTATATACATGCTATATACTGTATAATATTATAACATGAATATTATAATTTTCAACTAAAAAGTCAAATGACTTATTCGATATTACTATTGAAATATTATTACTATAATATTACAGAATGGCCAAATTACCTTACTTTACCTTTTCATTAATGTGAAGAATCTTGCTGTCATACCTGGAGATATCTGCAAGCAATAAACAAAAACAGTATTGTTCTCTTTTTTGCTTATACTGTATAATCCTGTTAATAATCCAAAAGAAAAAGTGAATGTAAAAGTACCCATTGCATATTTATGATGCCTTAAGCACTTGTTTTGCTTCAAGATAGAAGCCAAAATCTAGAATAAATGAAAAATATAAAGCTCTACTCTCTAATGAATCCATCTTTTTGGAATGAATAGACCACCAACTTGCAATCCCCTCACCACAATCCCACTGTAATATTCTTTTTCATAATATGTACCAAAGGCAATAATGTGGATTTCAAAAGTTGCGTTATTTATCATGTTAATGTTAGTTCACAAGGTTGTGTTCTGTTGCTCATTGTGCCTTTTAGGTGGCTGCTGTCTGACTCAAGCAGCTACCAGATAATTTTTTTGTCTCATTTTCATGACCTGAAAATCAGTAAGTTCGACAACAAAAACACTGCATCTGGGACCACATTAGAAAAGTTACAATCTTGCTTAACTGAAAGCTAATGCATAGCCAAGGTCATTCAGGGTCATCACAGTGTCATGACATAGCAAGATGAGGGCATTAACTTAACTCTACCATTATCCTTAATATTGGAGTGAGAAAAAACTGTGGGTAAAGACAGAGAAAAAATATAATAATAAGGACCAAATGTCATCCTTATGGTGAAAAGAAACAGTATTATTTTGCTCTCTTTTGTTTGTCAATTTTCAGGCTGATTTCAGCTATCTTGGGATTATGTATTTCCATCATTCAGACTGTTCCTGATAAATAAACAATCAGATTTTTTTTAGTTAGGTTTTAGTTATCTAGTTATTTGGAGTTCATAATGTGATTTTAAAACATCACAAGTGTAAAAATCTTTGGCTTTGGAGAAGTGCACAGTATGAATTTTGCCCTCTGTGACTGTCTAATGGCTTTTGCTGATTACTCTAATTGCCCCAAAGGTACAGTGTTTAGAGCCCCATGGGACTCAGAAATGACTTAAAACTATTTAATATAGGTCCTTAGTCCTGTCTTTAGTTCAGATTGGGTAAGTGTGCCTTGCTCTTCATCATAATAGAGCAATATAGTTTTT